>NC_132924.1:69656669-70281669 GCF_047675955.1 Chlorocebus sabaeus
TTTTTTTTTTTTTTTTTACAGACCTCAAGGTTTCAGAATGTTTATTCCCTAATTATAACTATGCCTTTGTCTCCAGAGCCTTAAAATAATTCTCACAAACTTTTTCTGCTAGCTTCTGACTATTCTTGCCTAGATATTTTCTTATAAAGAGCAAGCAAACAAATCAAAACAAAACAAACATACAAATGAACTCCAATTCTGTTTATTTCTGGACTCCTGAAGCCACAGAAGTTATATCGAGTTCAAAGGACAACACTTGGAATAGAAACTATAGTTATATCAGTTTCTCTATTTGATTGTAAGTGCATCTCCTTCATGTTTCCCAGGTATCATATGTACGTGATGTATGTGTAAATTTATATAAATGGTAAATATATATTTTTCTGAATACAGAAAAAGCCAAAGTCTTCCTTCCTGCAGTATCTGTACATAGCACCTGGGACCTAGACCAGCAATCTATTCATTTATCAAATATTTATTGGGGGTGACTAGTATGTCCTAGGCACTGTGCAAGTGGGGGAACTTACTCTCATAGAGTTTACATTCTAGAAGGGAATAAAAGGCATCCCAATTGGAAAGGAGGAAATTAAATTGCCTTTGTTTGCTGACGATATAATCTTATATCATATATATCTACACACACACAATGAAATACTATTCAGTCATAAAAAAA
Source organism: Chlorocebus sabaeus (assembly GCF_047675955.1). Lineage (NCBI taxonomy): Eukaryota > Metazoa > Chordata > Mammalia > Primates > Cercopithecidae > Chlorocebus > Chlorocebus sabaeus. Next base: position 69,657,343 of record NC_132924.1, read on the forward strand.
GATTGAAATCCTGTGATTTGTAACAACATGGATGTTGGGGAAGGGAAGATATAACGAGTAAGAAAACACATAAATTTGAGAGTTGGCATTTGGCAGGGTATGAATATATGTTAACAGGAAGAGGGGGTGCAAGTCATTTAAATAGGGTACTTAAGGAAGGATAGTCTCTGTGGAAAGATCTTAAAGATGAGACTTTGCAAACAGCTAAAGAAAGAACATTCTGGGAAGGGCAAGATTCTATGGGGGAGAAAGTGGTAGTGAACTCAACAGAAATAAAACAGGTATGCTGAAGTTTACAACAGAAAGAAAACAGGTATGCTCTTCCAGGGGAAAGAGTGAAAGTAGACGAGATCAGAGAAGGAAGCCAAGTACCAAGTTTTACTATAAAGCATATAAGAAGAATTGGGAAATTGCTGGATTGAGGTATGGGGTCACTGTGGAGTCTATAATATTTTGGTTGCGGTGGGGGGCAGGGGAAGTGTTTCGTTTGTTTGTTTGTTTGTTTGTTTTGCACTCTTTAAAAGATGGAAGTATGTTGGTAGGCTAAGCCAGTGAACAGGGAGAGTCTAATGTCACAGGATAGAGGCTATGGCAGAGGAGCAGAGAAGTTTAATTGGAAGAAATCCAGAGGCATCTGGAGAGATTCACATTTGATAGAGTGAGAATAATTTTCTGGTTGTAATAGAATACTCATATAGGCTCAAATAGGTCTGCAGATATAATGAAGGAAATGGGGAAATTACTGCTATGAAGCAGCAAAACTGCCTTTGTGAGATAAGAGAAAATAAACAGATACAAGTATATATGACAATGAGTTACAATGATATTTGAGTAGCAGCAAGATTTTTATTGCACAAAACAGTCTCAACTTTTAAAGTTAATATTTCTTGCTACAATGTAAAAATTCAACTGATTATTTTTAAAAGTTGAATATAAATGTAATCATTTGTGCTTATTGAATAACTTACTGTGTATTAAAGACAAAGAAAAGAAGCTTTAGGTTACTAGTCTGGTAGAAATCTTAAATTTGTTGTATGCTACGTAAGAATAGGTTGGGCCTGTTTCACTAACACAAATTGGCTTGTCTTTTCAGCTGTACGATGGTTCAGGCCAATTGGTATATTCTGAAATTATTTGCTCCAAGATAAGGCTGATCAACAGGAAGCAGAGAAAAGATAATATTGACATAGAAAGAGAACAAGAATATTATTCAGAATTTTACTTTTAAACTCACATAAGGAAAGAGTTTTCATAAGTTTTAGCACTTCTCTTAAAAATTGTTAATGAGTCAGAGTAAGTTAGGAGAAGTTGTTATTACCATATAAGTATTTTACAAATATCAATGAAATTAATTTTATGGCATGATATTTCTCTATACATTACTTTTTATTTATAAATCTTATATGCTTGCTCTGGAATTAAACTGTATTGGTTAAGTTTGTTTAAACATTACTTAAAGTTGGCTGAAGAGAGATTGGATTTCAGAATGATAACATTCAGAACAGTACATATAATCATTTGTTTGGTAAATGGGAAAAATACATATGTCTTTATATTTAATTTATATATATATTTTCTGGAAAAAAATAAAAAAAACATAAAAGTATCTCTGGAAAGATTTAAAAACAGATATTGTTTTCTTCAGGAAGAGGAACCGAATAATGAGAAGTGAGATGAATATTTTCATTCTTGCATTTTCTACCTCTTGATTATTGATGAACCGTTGAGGAGGATAAGCACCCATAAGGATACTTACTTGAATGTAAAATTTTGCAGAAATAACACATATTAAAATATAAGCACTTGCTGTTTATGTGACTGTATTTAAAATCTGTGGGTTTTTTTTCTTCCAGTTGTAAAAATCTCCTGAGAAGTAAATATAATGAGCAATATAACCTAGAAAGTAATACCCATTATTTTTAATGGTCTGGTTAGCCCTTAATTAAAACTTTAATGTTAAAACAGAAAGATATTATTAGGCTCTGTGAAATCAGGGGTATGTCAAAAGTGGTCTCCTATCCCAAAAAATCACATTTATCTCACATTCTCTATTTAATGGATATACTTAAAATTGGTGGCAAATTTTAATGGAGTAGAAAGACTTTCCTACATAGTGGCTGCATTTAAAGTTCCAAGAAAGATGTTCCAAGAATAATTTGCACTAAAGATAAACAACTACATAAGCTGTGAGGCTATTCAAATTCCTTAACCTGATGGGTAGAGTTTGTTAAGTTAAACTTATATATTGGTTTGAGAGTGATTGGTGGTGACAAAAATCCAAAATAAAGAGTCATGAGATATTTGCACCTCTAAAAAGATACCGCACTCTTTTAAAATACCAATTTTAATCATTTAGGAATTGGTCAAATTTAAATACACGTTTTATATTATATGTTTCAGTCTATCTAGTTTATTTTTCAAAATGGCTTTTGAAAACTATCACCATAACAAGACAAATCTGGGGGAAAACAGAAAGGCATATGTGGAGAACCAGGGCCATCAAGTGCCTATAAACATATGACATCTCAAAGTCACCACTACTTGGTCATATAACTTTTCTTCATTGTGCTATCTCATTACCGCATGCTCCAAACTTGGGAAACAGAAGCATTGTGATTATTTTCAAACCAATTCCCAGAAAATCTGGTTCTTTCTTCCTTTAGCACTTCTCTCAGCCCCATGCAAACCCTCTCACCCCCCACATACACACTTCATTACAAATTGGTACATGCATGAAGCCACCTCAAGAAATTTAAAAATTTTTAATATAAAATAGCTCTTAAAAGACTTTAGTAGGCATAAAGTCACATGGAGTGTTTGCTGTTTAAAGCATATTTTCTAGCCTCCTCATAGAGCTTTTAATTTTACAGTTGTAGGTAAGAGATAAGCATCCTAAACAATTATTTCTCTGATAAATAATTTGATAAATTCAGGTATAAAGGATTTTATACCTTTGATAAATTCTGGTATAAAGGAATCTCAATTACAAATTATGTGCACACAGAAGAGGTAAGTTAAAGATCTACAATTCCGAACATTTCGGAAGTTAACTTGACAAACTTGGCAACGGCTCTCTAATGCCTTTTGTCCTCAGTGGTTGCCTCTAAGACCCAGAAGGAAGTCTCATACAGACTGCGTGGCTTCAGTTGTTTTCCTGTAAGTCATGAAAACCTCATCTCATTAGAATTCTTTATGTTAAGAGCACAGTCATAGTTTTTATTAGCCTCCCCACTCCAAAACAGTATTATTGGAATCCTGGCATCTTCCAAATTTCTCCCTCATTTACTGTCCCTGTCTAGATCAAAAGATCTCATCTTTCCTGATGTGAGCCAGCTCCGATCTTGCTCATAACCCTGATATCACAGAATTATTAACAGGAAGTTTCCAGCTATCCATCCTGTGTATCCACATGCACTGTGCATTCAAAGCTGAGAAGAACTTGCCTGTACCCTAGCTTTAAGGCTATTTTCTCTTCTCAGACCACATTTTAGTAGCAAATAACATTTTTCTATTGTTAGCAGAACAGTGGAAAATGATTTTTTTGAAGTAAAATAGAACAAAATACAGTTCCTGATCAAAATCACCTAGATGATTTTCATGCTAGAATATTACCCCTACACACCGACATACTCACACCTACATTAGCATTTTAAAATGCACACTCACAAGTTTTTAGCTAAGAAGTCCTGTAGTTATTTTTTTAAGTGTTTAATTTTTACTTCACCAAAATGTACTTCACATATTTGCTAATGTAACCTTATATTTCCCGCTGTTAAACATTCTGTGAATGGGCTATGAAACACGATTTGAAAACTACTGACAGAAAATGATAGCATTCTCATAGCTGAATATTACTGCAATGTCTTGGTCATCAGCCAAAGGGTAATACTAAATTTAATTATGAATATATAATTTAAGAAAATCCTATGCTGACAAATTCAAGACTCTTCAAAACTAGAAGCAGCTCACCTGAATTGGATAGTTTTAGATTTATTACTGAGCTAATCTTAGGGAACTGGTTTTTGAACAGTAAATCAACTTGCGTAATTCAGCAATAAATAAAATCAATCAGACAAAATTGGACTTTGTGTCTTCTTAATATTGGATTATTCTGTAAAATAATTATTTCTTTGTATAAGTCAGAATAGAACTAAAACAGGTGAGTCAGTAATATTTGTAATATTATGTTCTATGATATATCTGCATTGTGAAAAAAATAGATGGAAGGAGATGACTTGCTGAGAAAATGACTTCGGGTGGCAGACAATGTGCTATGCATTGAAATACAGAAGTGAATGATGCTAGTTGCTGCTTTCATTTTTATTAGTTCCAATCAGAGGAGAGTGAAAATCAAAAAGGGTAATACAGTGTTGTAAGTACTATGATGGCCATTAGTGTAAGGCAGAGTGGCACCACAGATCATTAGAATCCATAAAATATTACTCTTTTTGGGTTTATAAAATTAAACCAAATTTCCTTTCTGGTCATTTTTATTTTGAAAAGTGAGTGTGAGGCATGAAATTACTTACTTTTATTTACATTTATTGCCAGTTGAATAATGGATGAATAGCATAAGCAACCTATGATCAGGATTTGGGGTGACAGACATAAAGTTAAAAACAGCTGACATTGACATAGAAATAATGGAAATAGTGTTTATGGGCCATAATGATAAGAAATGGATTGGATTTATTTATGGCATCTTTGCCAAATCATGTGGCAAACCAGTGATATAATTTTATTTGGTTATTAGAAAATTGTGTTTCTTTAAAATATCAAAAATAATTGGCTATGTTTCATGGATTATGCTATTAAATAAAGGACACTTTACTTATCCTAAGTCAGGCAGAATGGGAGAAAAAAATCTTGGCATTTGAAACAAAGACAGGAAATAATTTAGCAATATGGTGAATTAACTCTCCTAAGGAAGAGGGTAATTTGATAAGTTGTCCTGTCACAGGGGCATGCTGGGCATATGACTTCCTGATGACTGGGGAATTTTTAATTAATTAAAACTAGTGAGAGAGTGAGGCAGTGGACATTTTGTTTATAATAGACATTAGATCAGAAGCATCCAAGGGCCTGTGGCCAATCTCCAGAGATTTTGCTGAGTAAGGATGGCTGAGTCTCTGTGATGAGGCACATTAATTATGGGCAAGGTCCAACAACAAGGAAAAACCACTTCAGGGGCTACTTAACAAATGCGAGCGGGCTAGAATAAACTTGGTTCTGGAGATTTTCATCAACTTGATAAATAGGTAAGACTTCAAGATAATTATTTTGGGATCGTTAATATTTAGTGTATAATGTTTCTCAAAATGTGAACCATCTGATTCCTGTCCTTAGCTGAGCTCAACCCTATACTGAGCTCCACCTACTATCTTTCAGACTGGGTCAGTTAACAAATGCCATGTGTATTTTGTGCACATTGAACTTTGAGAAACACTGGTGAATATAGGCACAGAGACTCATCACGCTGCATGCTTTACTTGAAATTTTGCGTCTTTTATTTTTATATCTTGCAGAAAAATGTTCACTCGATTTATGCCGTTTGGCAACAAAAGACCTGTATTGTAGACAAAGAGCTATTGTCTTAGATTCCCCTAGTCACCTAGTAAACACTATTTCCAACCATATTATTTCCTTGCTGCTAGAAGGAAATAATAAGGCTGAAAATGCAGAGATTCATTTTTCTCTATCTTCAAGCCCAATATGAAAAAGGGAAATTGAAAATTTTCCTGGAATATTTCTTCTGTGATACAAAGACATAAATAAGGAGAAAGTCTCTTTCCTTCTTCCTTTGCATTTTTTTGTTTGTTTGTTTTTGTGTGTGTAAGTTATAGTGCTTGATGCTTTGGTGCTTACAGGTATTAAGTGAGTATTAAGAGAAGCCAGGCCAATGAGACTGACATCACTGAATCATGTCTACAATAACCTATTCTGAATTTCTTGTTATGTCACATATTAAACTTTCATTGTTTAAGCCACTTTTAATCAGAAATGTGTTATTTTCAAATGAAATCATCTTAGATGATCTGTCTTTTGTTCAATTTATTTATTTCAAATTACCATGGAGAGATGTAAATTTCCTGGTCAGCATTCTGAATCAAATCTTTCTTTTCTCCAATGCAATTGCTTGAAATAACAAACAATAAAAACAACAAAAAACTGTATAAACTTACCACATGACTCTTATTTTGCATTACTAATATGTTACTGTGACCATAAATGAATGACACAATAGAAAATAATATCTTTTTAAACCTTCATAGTAGTAGAGAATATGTAAATTGAATTCTGTTGCTATAAAATATGTAAGTATTCCAGAGGCTTTTCTGTCCGGGCAGTAATTCAAACTTAATCCTAACTGCAAAACGATTAATGCTTCTCTCTCATTTTCTTATTCTCCTCTTTCATCTTAACATATATTGGGATATTAATAGATGCCTTCCTTTAAGAATAACTAACAGTCAAAACATTAATACAGATAAATTATAGAATAGTTTGTTCCTTTTATTCACTCTATTATTCACATCACAGAAGAATTAGACATATTAATAAAAGTTGCTTACAACTCATTTGTCTTGTAGTTCACAATCATACTGTACATTAACCCCCTTGAGAATCTTTGGAAAAAAATACAAATTAGTACCCACAGATATTATTATTTAATTGGTCTGGGGGAGGATCAGTGGATTTTTTTATTTTTTAAAGTGCCTCCAGCTGGCTTTAATGAACTGCCAGCACTAAGAATCATTGCACTGAACCTTGTTCAAAGAAGATACTACCAGGCTGGATGAAATGAGTTGCTCAGATTGCAGAAGAATCTAGGAATGCTCCCCAATCCTCAAGTTGAAGTTTGTAGCCTGCTCTTGATCCAGGTCTGGAGATTTAGTTATTAGCTTGGAAAGGACTTAAGAAAGCTGGCTCAATTTTAGAGGAAAGCAATGTGATTGGAGAAGTCCCAGGTTGTCTTTGTTGCTTTACTCAGAGAAATTTGGAGGAAAACAGATAGTATAAGGTGCTATCCTGTTTAATAAAACTCCACAGACATAAAAAATCCACATGTAATATATGTAAGTTAATATGGAAAAGGATAGGTGAGTTATAATTATATCAGCATCAGCAAGAAATCTAAAATTGAGGTCATTAACAATATTGCACAGTTGGATGCACACAGAAAATATTGAGTATTTTCTTAATTATTAATGTAATCCAAAGGGATGTGGTACAACCCAAATGCAGCAATACCCATGGCGAAAATGAAAACATGTATGCCCAGGTGAAAATGAAAGAGATGCTGGAGAGATTCTCCCTGTCTTTTAAATTCATTTGGTTATAAAATAACACATACATAAAAACACAACCAACGAAATAAGTAAATACATAGTTGAATGCATTATTATGTAGCTAACATCCTTGTAATTAGCAAACAGATCAAAATAAAATTTTAACAGCAAGCCTGTCCTTGTGGCCCAACGCGAACACAACTGCTTCCCTCCCCATAAAAGAAACTACTAACCTGTTTTTCAGAGAAGTCACTTATTTGCTGCCTTTTAGCCCTATTTGTCTAGCTTGTCTCCTTAGATAGTATAGTTTAGTCTTGCTAAAACAACTAAACTGAACATTTGGTGTTATCTCTTTTTTTGCTTTTTAACCTTCAGCTTCTTTCTTTATCCCTTTCATTTGCTTACAATTTGCATCCTGAAGAACCGAGGCCAATTGATCTTAGAATTTCCCACAGACTAGATTTTAGAGATTGAAATCTCATAGTATAGTTCATCATGTTGATATGTCCTTTATGTTTCCTGACAATTGGCAGCTGGATCCAAAGACTTGACTGGACTCAAATTCTATCTATTCGGTAATACTGCAGATGGTATTATATTCTTTTATCAAGAATATTATTTCTGGGTGTCACTTTTTCATGATATTAGTAGGTGTTGATGCTCAATGCATGGATCCATTAAGAAGCAGCAAAATGGTGATATTCTAATGCCATCATTTCTTATACTGTATTAGACAGAAAACCTGTATAAAGGGACATTTTTCCTCATCTGCTCCTTATTTAGAGTTCAAATATAGAGAAGAGACACACAATATATTTTCTCTTTTATTTACTACTTTTGAAGATCAGTTGTTTTCCTTTCTTCACCCCACATGAGCATTTATTTAATATTGTGATGATCATATGAAATTAAACATATTTTATGGATTTATCCATTTCAAACATTTTTATTAAAGCTCAGATGGTCCTGGCTTTAGCCAGAACAAATTGGCATTCAAATAGAATCTTCAGTCTTTTCAATATGACTCTAGTATTCTGATGACTTCCTTGCTATCTACTATAACAAAATATTTCAAGATTGTATTGGTTTTGTATTGTGATGTAACAAATATCACAAATGCCAAGACTTAAAAGAACGTGCACTAATTCTCTCGCAGTTCTGTAGTGCAGATGTTCAGCATTGCATGACTGGGTTCTCCTAGGGTCTTATAAGGCCGAAATGAAAGTATTAGATGAATTGCATTCTTATCTGGAGGTTCTAGATAAGAATTTACTTTCAAGGTTATTAAAGTTGTTGACAGATTCAGGCTGTCAGGCTGACATCCTCATTTCCTTGCTGGCTTTTGACTGATCGTCACTCTGAGATCCTAGAGACCTTGTTCTAGTTCTTTTTGTGTGCATTCCCTCCATCTTCAAGCAGGCACTGTATGCCAAATCTCCCTCATGCTTCGAACCTCTAACCTCTTTTACAACCCACAGAAGAAAATTCTCTGCTCTTAAAGTGCCCCTGTGATTCAGCCAGCTAACCAGGATACATTCCATATTTGGGGGATGATAATTACATCTACAAATACATTCACAATATTATTGAGATTAGTGTTTGATTGAATAGTCAAGATGGAAATCATAGGGTACACATATGCACACACATACACATACATATGCAATATATAATATTAAGAATAACCTCCTGAGTTTAAACTGATATTTCCAAATCAAATTCAGGACTATCACATTTTTTGCTTAACTTCTTCCACTTCTTATCTATTACATCTGTATCTTCATTTTTCCAACCAGGAATCCTGGTTTTCAAGAACATATGATTAAAGGAACTTGAGTTTCCTATAACTAATGACTTGCTTTATAATACATTTCACACACAAGTATTTCAGAATGATAGTGCTAATACTACAATCACTGATAAGCTTACTGAAAAAAATTGAACTTGTAAAATTTAATAAAATATTTTTTATATTTTCTAAGCATTAAAATGGTGGAACTATATTGTATTTTTGGATCATATAGCCATTATTACACTCCTTCCTCTTTTACACTCATTTTTGTCTTTCTTCTATGAGTAACTGTACCACAAGTTTTTACATATGTGACTGTACTTGTTTGATTGTCTGAAGCTTTTTCCTTGGGAAATCCCTCAGGATTCTTGAGAAAAATATTCCTTGAGTTCCTGCATGATGATAAAAGTTTATCCATGTCCATTATGATTGAAAGTCAGTTTTGCTAGACATAAAATTACTTTTCCACATTTATTTGTCCATATTTAGTATCTTAAATATATTCTAATTTAGTCTGGCATAGAAAAAATGCTGTTGAAAAGTCTGATGACAAGATAATTTTATTTCCCTTATGAGTCACTTGAGCTTTTTGCAAAATCAAAGAGCTCTTTTGATATCTAAAAGAATTTTCTATTTATTTATATTTTTATAAATTATCCGGTAATTTTATGGACTATGTCTTGGTTTTATTCACTTTAAGTTATATTTTCAAGTATGTAGTGTATTTTTTCATTAATCAGTTACAAATCATTCTTTAAAATTCAGAAATGTTCTCTTAAATTATAGCTTTCAATATTAGTTTGGTTTATTTGCTTTTGTTTTTATCTTCAGGGATTTCTATTATTCCTAAGTTGGATATACTTTCCCCACTGATATATATGTGCATGTATATACACATATGTGTCTATATAAACAGTCATGTGTCATTTAACAAAGAAGATACATTCTGAGAAATGTATCATTAGACAATTTTGTCATTGTGTGAACACTGTAGAGGGTACTTATACAAACCTAGATGGTACAGCCCATAACACATCTAGGCCAAATGGTACAACCTATTGTTCCTAGGTTATAAAACTGTACAGCATGCTACTATACTGAAAACTACGGGCAGTCGGAACACAATAGTAGGTATTTGTGTATCTAAATATATCTAAACATGGAAAAGGTACTGTTACGTTTTGAAGGGAAGGCTAGGGTTAAAGAAAGACACACAGAGAGGGGGTGGCATAAACAGCAACACAGTTATATTGCAGACACTGCAAAAGTGGGGGACCAGCTTAACGACAGAAACTACTGCTACTTACAGACTGGAGCAAGTCATAGTCCCGGGCAGGAGGGGCTTGCGGGGAAATGGCCTGCTGCCCGGCAGGATATTGATAAGATGTTCCCATAATAAGGCAGTTCTGGCCCTTGTTCCAGTGGAATGTGGTGTTCCTTGCACTTTCTCCCAGCAAAATATGATAGAGATGTTTCTTTAGTTGGGTCTTTGCCTTTAGTCGGGCCTTTCTCTGCCTTGTGGTCAGGTGGTTAGGCAGGATGTTTCTCACTGCCCGAACCCCTGTAAAATGTTTCATTTTGACCAAGTTCTGCAAAATAGCAGGAAGCTTATAAAATGGTGCAGTTTGGACTATCAAGTACAGTAAAAATATGGCATAAAAAACAAAAAATGGGACATTTGTATAAAGTACTTATAAATAGCGTTTGCAGGACTAGCAGTTGCTATGGGTGAGTGAGTGAGTGACTGGTGAGTAAACGTAAAGGCCTAGAACATTACAATACACTACTCTAGACTTTATAAACCTTGTACAATTAGGCTACAGTAAATTTATAAAACATTTTTCTTCAATAATAAATTAACCTGCACTTATGTAGCTTTTTTCTTTTATAAACTTCTAAATTTTTAAACTTTCTTATTCTTTTACAACATTTAGATTAAAATAAAAGTATATTTTGTAGCTCTACAAAAATAATTTTTGTTTATATACTTATTCTATAAGGTTGTTCTATCTTTAAGTACATTTACTTTGTTTTACTTTTTAATTGCTTTTGTTAACGAAGAATAAGACACAAACACACACATCATCCTATGCCTACAGAGGGTCAGAATCATCAATATCACTATCTTCCACTTCCACATCTTGTCCCACTGGAAGGCCTTCAGGGGCAATAACAAGCACGGAACTGTTATCTCCTAAGAGAACAATGCACTAGGTTTGTTTACAACAGCATCACCGTAAACATGTGAATATGACCACTATGATGTCACTAGGTGATAGGAATTTTTCAACTTTCTCTTTATATATACACACCTATACACACACACACACACAAAGACACACATATACACTACATTGTTTTCATTTTTTAATCTTTTCCATCTTTAAAATATTTCAATCTTCATATTGTTCTGAAGGCATTATTTATTATTTGTTCATTTTTATGTCTTTCCAGTTTTGGTTTTAATGATTTTTAAAAGTTTCTAAGAGTTTCCAAGTTTTAAAAGTTTCTGTGTTTCCAAGTCATTTCTGTTTTTCAAAAAATTCTTATTTAAACTCTTTTCTCATGACTTGCGTCATTTTCCCAATATCTTTTAGCTTCTTTTGTTGTGTTCGTGGGCATGTCTTCATTATCTGCAGAAATGTTATGTTGTTCTTATTAATAATTCTATTTTCTTGTTATAAGTATGTATAGGATTAGATCTGATACATTATTCTTAGTTTTCCTAAACTTTTAGAAGTAGTTGTGGCTTCAAATAGCTTTCCTACCTTCACAGTATTTCCCTTTTCTTTTTTTCCACATGGTATTAAAAACATGCCAGTTTGCTTCCTGAAATTTCCTAACTCTATCCCCTTTTCCACTTTTAACCTGATGTCAGGTTAAAAGTATATATACACACACATACACACACACACACATATTTATATATGTACATATATACATACACACACACAATTATCACTGGTGAGTTGCCTCACTAGTAAGTTGTGTAATTTCAGAATCATTTTAAAATAAACCGAATTTGATAAGTCAGGCATATCAAATCTACAAGGACATTATTCTTTCTTTCTTATTCCATCAACATTATATATAGGCCTATTAAATTCAAAGATTAGCATGTTTGGTTATTCTACTTCTGGATAGGATCTATTTTTTCAAGAGTCAAGCTCAGATCAAATGAATATACAATAATAAAATGTCCCATTCACTTTTTTCAAGAACAGGGGACCATTCTGTTTTTTCCTATATTGTATGTCTAGCAGTTAATAAAGTGCCTGGCACATAAGAACTCAGTAAATATTTGTGAAGAGAAGAATACATTTATAAATGAAAGTACACTATTGTACAAGTATTCCAATTATGTCAGTTTTAGTCTAGTATAACAGCTCAATTGAGTTGATAGATAACTGAATCAATCATTAAATAAATAAACATTTATTTTTTATAGATAGGGCCCTAGATTAGGTAAGATCTGCTATTTTAGGATTTACTTATTCAATATTGTGCTAGAAACTGCTACTGAAGCACAAAAAAAGTAGTCTTTGCCTTTTATAGCATAATGGAAAACCTGTGATAGATATTTTTATGGAGTAAATATACACTATTTAGGATGTGCATAAAAGGGGTGCCAAAACTCTTTTCTCTTTGAGGTCAGCTTTGGAGGTGGGTTAAGAAAGTTACTTGGAGTATGTATTAATTGTGCTAAAGTCTAAAACAGTGTAGACATTGACCAGCCGAAGGAGATGTGGGGCTTTGGAAAGTGTTGCAGAGGAAAGATCTGGAGAAAGGCTTGTAGGTGAAAGGGAAGCATGACAAATTTAGAGAAAATGCTAAGTTTGTCTTTGTGTTCAACTCCCACAATATTATGAATTCATTACGAAAATTTATAACATTCACTATAATACAGGATAAAATGTCAGGATTTTTTATTTTGTTTTGCTTTCCTTTTGGCTTTTTGTTTGTTCATTTGTTTGTATAAAACAGTTGGATTTCTTATGGAGGCTCTGCCTAGTCTATAATAGACTAAAGGATTCAAATTGAGGGTATGGCCTTCAAAGGTACTAGATAGAAATGTGCAATTTCTGATTTTGTCACCCCTATCCCATATACTTTCTGGTTGCCCCAAACCTCTTTATTGTTCCTCTGAAGTCCAGGGATGCTTGACCCTGCTTCATAACACCTCAGATAGGATGTTTTTAAGTGCTTCCTATGAGCACACATTCTTGTAACAGGAGAAAGCAACTTTAAAGAAATTTATTGAGTGGTTGAATGATTCATTCAGTTCAATGTGCTAATTCTAACTACATCTGCTCTTTTTCAAGAGATTTCCTTTGTCTCAATTAGTGAATCTTTAACAAAGTTTCCTTTTAGCAAAGATTTCTTGGGTCCATGCTTTGCTGTTCTTTAAAAATTACATTATGCAGAATTGTTAGTACAGAAAGATCTTTGTGTCCCAAACCTCTGTAAGCTTGATATTTCTATTCTCCCTTGAAGTAACTCTCAGCCAGAGCACTAAATTTTAGTAACCTGATTAAAATTATGGATGCCATCTTAATGTTTCTTCTCCCTCAGGAACTAGGATAATGCATGCAGCAACCCAGGAAGTTAAGCTCAGGTCACATGCTTGCATGTCTAAATTGGCTGATTCATTAAAATATTAAATTTTTAAGGATGAAACTGAGTATGCACACTTTACATTTTGAATTTTTATGGAAAATTTGAATGCAAATAGAGTTAAACTAAGTACAGATTAAACACAGCTGTCCAGATGTCTGAATTATCACAAGACTTCATAAGTAAGCAGTTCTTTGGGAAAATGAGCCCTTTTGTTCAATTCGTGCAGCAGAGTCCACATTTATTTGTATAGGAAAATTCCATTTCACAAATAGAATAAGAGTAGAAATTAAGGAACTTTTAAATACATGTATCACTTTTTTTTTTCTGAGTCTATAAGAAATAACCAGCATCCCAGGGAGTTGGGGAAATGATTGTGACAGATTTACATTAATTTACATATTTTTTAAATGAGACTAAGCATACTCTTTGAATGTAGAGACTGTGTTATATTTCATGTTGTATGCTCAACAACTAGAACAACATGTAGCACCAAGCAAGCCATCCATGAATATTTTCCAACTAAATGAATAAAATTCTAGTAGTGAATCACACCTGACATTTTCAGAAGGATGATAGGCAAAATTTTGCATAGCTTTCTTGATAATAACACGTAAATTCCATTATAAAAGCCCATAGTATTCCTGAAGTTTCCTCTGGCATCTCCTTCAGAGTTTTAAGCCATTAACACACTTTTCAGTAAAAACATATCTTAAAATTATAACATTTAAGTTTTATTTTTCTCCCAAGATGCTGGATTAGAGGTAGTATTGGCGTGCCTCTCCCACTTGGGAAGACAAAGAAGTGTGTAGAGATTCACATGTGAAGATTTTTTTCCAGTAAGCAATGCAGGAACTTAACAATCTGAAATCCACAGACCTTTTGAACGAAGCAGCATGCTACAGCAAAAAAATGTAAGTTCCCAGATTGTAAGAGGAAGAGAGACTGCCTCCAGGATGTACACCCCCACAGGGAAACCTGGAAATCCAGGCCACGGTGGAAGACCTTAACCTTATGCAGTGCTGGAACTGACTTAGGGAGTGGTGAGGAATATAAAAGTAGCAGCAGAAGCAGTAGCTGCATTTCCAGTCTCCAGTATGGACCGAGGGAAACCATTCCTCATTCCACCTCACAGGTGACCTCGCAGAAGTTGGCTACCTAATTCATACAGTGGTCACAGGTTGAAAGAAGCTCCCAATTGAATTTCACAACATAAGCTCTAGTGGGGCTTGGCCAGAACCAGGGGCGAGTGGGAAGTGTGCTGCAACTGCAAGCACAAGAGCTGGGTGTCCTGGCTTTGCAGGGCAGACTCAGAGGGGGTGGCCTGAAAGCCATAGTTACTATTTCTGTGGGGAAGTCTTATGATGTCCTGGGACAGTTTGTGTACTGTGCATAGATGGCAAGGAACTCAGCTCACTGCTGCTAGAGGAACACTGCAGATGTTAGATCTGCCTTGCCAAGTGCATGGGAGCAAGGTGGGGCTTACTGTGCTGGCTATTCCCTTTCCTACACAAACTCTTCTGTGTAGCAGAGACAGCTACACTTCTTTCTGGAACTTTACCCCTGTGGCCAAAGAACTGCCACCCTGACTCCCACAGAGGCCACTGCTTGCCCCCTACATAGAGAGCCAGAGTGTGAACTCCCTGATCCAACCCCCATCTGGCTTTGCCCCTCCACCTGCCCTGGTAGCAAATAATAAAGGACAGAAACTTTCACGAGCTTTATGGTTCTGCCTAGCACCTGAGAAACTAGAGTACCAACCCTGGGTAACATAAGGCAAGCACAAATCCCATTGCTACTACTGCAGCTGGTGCTGTTTTGTAAGCACCACCTCCTGGCCAGAGGCCAACTGACATAGTCCATTACAGAATCTCCAGGTAGAATAACACTGTGCCCAGAAAGGAGAAAGCTTTGCGCATGACCCCATCTATCACCATGGTCTGCACCACTCTGGCTAACCAGGGGGTCTTGAGTCTATTCATGTAACCAGTTCATTACTACTACAACCAGTATTTGAGAAAGTCAACAAACTAAGGCTATCTATAACCAAGAAATCTCACACAATGTCACTCTTCTACCACCCCCATCAGAGCTGGTACTGGTATCTGCTGCTGGGAGAGTTAAGGACAGGGAACATCACTGGATTCCTTGTAGTCACTCCCCAGCATGACTCTGGAATATGACAGCCCCACTGAGTGACTAAACCCAGAGGAGCAACAACATTCACAGTATTCTGGGTCTCAGGGAGTCCTACTCCTAGGAGAAGGAGGAGTGCACTACATCAAGGGAACAACCCATGGGACAAAAGAGCCTAGACAGCAGGCACTGAGTCCCAGATCTTTCCACTGGTAGGAAGTTTCTTTCAACAGAGGCACAGTTGAAGTCCTGGGCTCACCAGGAAAAGTCTACAGGCAACAGTCAGGCAGCCCTGGTACTCATGAAGGATCTTGGAGAAGGGGACTTCTTTTCCTTTTCATCCACCACTGAAAACAGCTGGAGCTTTTCCCATGAGATTTTGGCATGAGTGCACCTATCTATATACAGCCTTTCTGGGACACTTCAGGGTGACTTCATCCCCACAGGAGGAGCACCTTCCAGGTTCAGGTTTTCATGAGAAGTAGAGTCACAATTCCTCTCTACTTGGAACATCAACATTCCTGCAGATTAAAAAAGGTGCCCATCTGATCTGAATAGCCAGAACATTGGGTCAGAAGTGTGTCTGGGAGGTAGATCACTTTCCTGCTGGCCTGGCAGGGGAGCTGAGGTGACTCCAGCCCTTCCCTCTGATAAGACCTTAGTGTGTTTCACTGAAAGCTTCCCCAGTCACCTCTGACAAGGCTGGGACCTCTACCCACCATTGAGTATTGTATTTAATCACCTGCTTTTGTCAAAGCCAGTTTTTACCCATGGGCACCTCCCCTATTGGCCTGAAGCCTGAACTATTCAATCCAGTAAATAAAATAATGGGGAAAAATAAATAAATGCAAAAGTGCACACCATGGGAAAATGAGATAAGCTTCAAGAGACCTCTGCCATTCCAACCCTGTAAGAGACAGTGAACTCGCTCACACACAGAGTACATTGCTATTACAACCAGCATCTGAGAAAGCCATCATAAAAAGACTCTCTATAACCAAGAACTCTGGTTTCTTCACCCCTATAGCACCAAGAGCTGATTTAGGCTACGATAAACTATAGACATTAAAGTTATATCCTTAAGGGGGAAAAACAAAATTAAGAAAAACCACACAGTCAAATACAAAATAAATTCAAGAATAATTAGAAGAAAGAGTATACCCAAATGAGAAGGAATCAGAACAGTGATTCTAGTAATATGACAAAATAAGGTTCTCCAATACCCCCAAAAGATCACAGTAGCCCCCCAGCAATGGATCGAAACCAAGATGAAATCTTTGAAATACCAGATAAAGAATTCAAAAGATCGATTATTAAGCTACTCAAGAAAATAGCAGAGAAAGGTGAAAAACAATATAATAAAATTTTAAAAGCAACTCAAGTTATAAATGAAAAAGTTTTCTAAATAGATATCTTAAAATCCAATCAGAACTTCTGGAAATCAAAGGCACAGATAGAGAATTGCAAACTGCAGTGGAAAGTTTCAACAATAGACTATAACAAATAGAAGAACGAATTTCAGAGCTTGAAGACAAGGCTTTTTAATTGACTGAATCAGGCAAAAGCAAGAAAAATAAATAAACAAAATAAACTGATTATGTAAAAGAGCCAAACCTTAGAATAATTGATGTTCCTGAGGGAGAAAAGTAAGCAAAAAGTATGAAAAACTTATTTGAGGTAATAATTGAGGAAAACTTCCCTGGCCTTGATAGAGATTTAGATATTCGAATACAAGAAGTTCAAAGAACTCCTGCAAGAGTCATTGCAAAAAAGCTCATCAACAAGGAGTATAGTTATCAGGCTATCTAAAGCCAACATGAATGAAAGAATTCTAAGAGCAGTGAGATAAAAGCATCAGGTAAGCTATAAAGAAAACCCTATCAGAGTAACAGCAGACTACTCAACAGAAACCTTACAAGCTAGATGGGATTAGAGTCCTATCATGAACCTTCACAAACAGAATAGCTGTTGGCCAAGAGTTTTGTATCCAGCAAAACTAAGTTTCATAAATTTAGGAGAAATAAAGTCATTTTCAGATAAACAAATGCTGAATTTGGTACTACTAGACCAACACTACAAATCTTGAAACAGGTATTCAATATGCAGCAAAATAGCATGCAAGTCACAGGGCCTATAAAACATTAACATAACAAAAAAATCAAAGTATCTAGATAACAACTAACATGATGAATGGAATAGTACTTCACATCTGAATATTAATGTTGAATGTAAATGTAGATAGATTAGAAGCTACAGATTGCTAGAATGTATTAAAAAAAATCACAAACCAAATATCTGCTGTCTTTAAGGGATGTACCTAACATATAAGGATTTATGTAAATTCAAGGTAAAGAGGTGGTAAAAGATATTCCACCCAAACAGAAACCAAAAGTGAGCAGGAGTAGCTATTCTTATATCAGATAAGACAGGCTGTAAAGTAACAAAAGTAAGAAAAAAAAAATAAAAGACAAAGAAAGTCATTATATAATGATGATTAATCAAACAAGAAGCTATTACAATCCTAAATTTATATGCACCTAACACTGCAGCTCCCACCACACTAATAGCCCTAGACAGATCATCAAGACATAAAGTCAACAAAGAAACAATGGATTTTAACTACACTCTAGAACAAACGAACCTATCAGATATTTACGGACCAGTCTACTGAATAACTGCAGAGTATACATTCTCCTCACCAGCACATGGAAAATTCTCCGAGATAGACTATGTGATAGGCCACAAAACAAATTTTGATAAATTAAAAAATAATCAAAATCACATCAAGTATCTTCTTGAATCACAGTGGAATAAAACTAGAAATCAACTCCAAAAGGAACTCTCAAAACTACACAAATACATCAAAATTAAACAATATGTTTCTGAATGATTTTTAGATTAATAATGAAATCAAGATAGAAATTTAAAAATTATTTGAAATGAATAATAAAAGTGACACAAGTTTTTAAGACCTCTGGGATACAGCAAAAGCAATGCTAAGAGGAATGGTTATGGCACTCAGTGCTTACCTACATCAGAAAGTCTGAAAGATCACAAATTGACAACCTAATGTCACACTTCAAGGAACTAGAGAAACAAGAACCAACTAAATCCAATGCTAGCAGAACAAAAGAAATAATGATGATCAGAGAAGAACTAAATGAAATTGAAACAAACAAAAAAGGACAATGCAACAAAAAGCTGCTTCTTTGAAAAGATAAACA
Source organism: Chlorocebus sabaeus (assembly GCF_047675955.1). Classification (NCBI taxonomy): domain Eukaryota; kingdom Metazoa; phylum Chordata; class Mammalia; order Primates; family Cercopithecidae; genus Chlorocebus; species Chlorocebus sabaeus. The sequence continues at coordinate 69,676,398 of NC_132924.1, forward strand.
AAATTGATAGAACATTAGCTAGATTAACCAAGAAAATAAAAGAGAAGTTTCAAATAAGTTTAATTAGAAAGGAAACTGGAGACATTACAACCAAAACCACAGAAATACAAAGATCAAGACTATTATGAACATCTCTATGTCCCCAAACTAGAAAACTTAAATGAAAGGGATAAATTCCTGGAAACATACAACCCTCCTAGATTAAATCAAGAAGCAATAGAAACCTTGAACAAATCAGTAACATACAGCTAGATTGAATCAGTAATTTAAAAGAAAAAAAAAGCCAACAATATAAACCTAAGGCCAGATGAATTCACAGCTGCATTTTATCAGATATTCAAAGAATAATTGGTACCAATCCTACTGAAACTATCCCAGAAGATTGGGAAAGAAGGAATCCTCCTTAAATAATTCCATGAAGCAAGTACCACCCTGATACCCAAACCAGGAAAAGACATAACAAAAAAAAGAAAGCTACAGACCAATATCCCTGATAAACATAGATGCAAAAATCCTCAGCAAAATGCTAACTAAGCAAATCCAACAGCACATCAAAAAGATAATATACCATGATCAAGCGGGTTTCATCCCAGGGATGCAGGGATGGTTTAACATATGCAAGTCAATGAATACATGTGATACATCTTATAAACAGAAACAAAAACAATAAAAATATAATTTCATCAGATGCAGAAAAAGCATTTGATAAAATTAAGCATCACTTTATGATTAAAAACCCTCATCAAACTAGGCATAGAAGGAACTTAGCTCAAATTAATAAAAACCATATATGGCAAACCCACAGTCAACATTATATTGAATGGGGAAAAATTGAAAGCATTCGCCTGATAACTGAAACAAAATGAGGATGCCCACTTTCACCATTTTGATTCAGTACAGTACTGGAAATCCTAGCCAGAGCAATCAGGCAAGAGAAAGAAATAAAGGGCATTCAAATTGGAAAAAAGTCAAACTACCACTGTTTAACAATATGATCGTATACCTAAAAATCCCTAAAGACTCCTCCAAAGGACTCCTAGATTTGATAAATGAATGCAGTAAAATCTCACGTTATGAAATAAATGTATATATCAGTATATATCAGTAGCACTACTAGGCACCAACAACGACCAAGCTGCAAATCAAACCAATTCCTCAATCCCTTTTACAACAGCTGCAAGAGAAAAAAAAAAAACAAAAAAACAAAAACAAAAAAACAAAAAAAAAAAACAAAAAACACCTAGGAATATACTTAACCAAGGAGGTGAACAATCTCTACATGGAGAACTAAAAAACACTGCTGAAAGAAATAATAGATGACAAAAATAAATGTGAACACATCCTATCCTCATGGATTGGAAGAATCAATATTGTGAAAATGATCATATTGCCCAAAGTGCTCTACACAGCCAATGGAATTCCCATCAAAATACCAATATCATTTTTCACAGAATTAGAAACAAAATCCCAAAATTCATATGGAACCAAAAAAGAGCCTGAATAGCCAAAGCAATTCTAAGCAAAAATTCTGGAAGCATCACATTACTAGACTTCAAATTATACCACAAGGCTAAGGTTACCAAAACAGCATGGTGCTGGTACAAAGTAGGCACATAGACCAATGGAACAAAATAGAGAACCCAGAAATAAGCCCAAACGCTTACAACCAACTGGTATTTAACAAAGCATACCAAAACATAAATTAAAACCACAATGAGATACGACCTTATTCCTGTAAGAATGGCCATAGGTCAAAAAGCAATAGATGTTGGCAGGGATGTGGTGAAAGCAGAACACTTACACACCACTGTTGGGAATGTAAATTAGTACAACCTCTATGGAAAAGCTTATGAAGATTCTTTAAAGAACTAAAAGTACGTCTACCATTCAATCCAGTAATTCCATTACCCAGAGGGATTGTACGGCCAAAAGATAAAGGGGAGTAGTGGAATTACTGCATTGAATGGTAGATGTACTTTTCCTACCCAAAGGAAAAAAGTCATTACATAAAAAAGACACATGCACGTGTACATTTATTGCAGCACAATTCACAATTGCAAAGATATGGAACCAGCCTAAGTGCCCACTGACCAGTGAGTAAAGAAAATGTGGTATATATACACCATGAAATACTATTCAGCCATAAAAAGAATGAAATAATGCCTTTTGCAGCAACTTCGATGTAACTGAGGCCATTATTCTTGGTGAAGTAACTCAAGAATGGAAAATCAAATACCATATGTACTCACCTATAAGTGGGAGCTAGGCTATGAGTACACAACTGCGTACAGAGTGACATAATGGACTTCGGAGACTCAGATCGGACAGGGTGGGAAGGAGATATGGAACAAGAAACTACATATTGAGTAAAACATACACTACTTGGTTGACAGGTGCATTAAAATCTCAGAATTCACCACTATATAATTTATTCATGTAACCAAAACCACTTGTACCCCAAAAGCTATTGAAATTTTTTAAAAATTATAACATTTAAGTGTGTATTTGAATGTCGGCAGTTGAATTTATTTAATCAGGGGTTTATTCTACTTCACCAGAAAAGGGAAACAATGGAGAAATGCTGTGATTGTTCCTTGCTTCCATGGTTAACATTTTGCATAATCTGAAGCCTCTCTTCCTTCTTGAGCATACTCACTAAAAGACTAAGTTGGGAGTGCTAACCTATTTTATTCAATTCTCTGTGTGAGGTCAAAACAAGCTGGATTCTTAAACCGGCGTTTGAGGACTTTATGACTAAAAGAGCAACATCTACAAGTAACACTATTTCACATAATGCATACTACTCAATAATATTTAGCAGAAAGTATTTGTCCACTATTTTATAAAGAAAATATTTCGCCGGGCGCGGTGGCTCAAGCCTGTAATCCCAGCGCTTTGGGAGGCCGAGACGGGTGGATCACGAGGTCAGGAGATCGAGACCATCCTGGGTAACACGGTGAAACCCCGTCTCTACTGAAAAATACAAAAAACTAGCCGGGCGAGGTGGCAGGCGCCTGTAGTCCCAGCTACTCGGGAGGCTGAGGCAGGAGAATGGCGTGAACCCGGGAGGCGGAGCTTGCAGTGAGCTGAGATCCGGCCACTGCACTCCAGCCTGGGTGACAGAGCGAGACTCCGTCTCAAAAAGAAAAAAAAAAGAAAAGAAAAGAAAAAGAAAATATTTCCCTTCTATAGAATTCAAAAGTTTCTATCTTTTTTTGTAGGTGTTTTCTAGACAAAGGTGCTAAGCAGAGCAAGGGTCGTGATTAACAAATCAGGACTTTGTGTTCGCAATCATATACACAGAAAATTCCTGTATTCCATAAAGCAATGTGTTGTGTTTAGTTGAGACTATAAATTGTATATTGAAAATGAAGAGAGTAACTTGGAGACAGGATCTCGCTCTGTCACTCAGTGGCGCTATCACAGCTCACTGTAGCCTTGCCCTTCAGGGCTCAAACAATCTGCCAGCCTCTGCCTCACAAATTCCTGGGACTACCGGTGTGAACTACCACACCTGGCCACAAAAGTAAGTACTTATCTTGCTTGTGGAGCAGGGCTCTTGGGAAAGGGTCATCACCTGCAATGTCACCAGCTTAAGCCTAGGAGATATTACATATTTAAGTGCATCATTAACCTCTAGCTTACTTTTTCATTAATATAATTTTTTTTTTAGTAAAAGTAGGATATAACTTTTTAGAGAACATTTTTAACATTGAATAATTCAAAGGTTATTGTTTTCTACTTTTTACTTCAAATTCTGATGGAAAAATAACATGAAATCCCAAGATACCATATCTGTCCCTCACTGCTCACTGACTATAAAAAACTCTGGGGTTGAATCATGCAGAACATCCGACAGTAATGTGCAGATGCTCTTCTCTATAAGCAGTTACTTCATTTGTCACAAGATGGTGCTGCACACAGCTCTAGATAGGCTACTCTTAGGGAAGAAACTTCACAGCATTCAAAAGAAAGGAGCATAGTCCTTGAACACTTCATATTTTGCTCATAGGGTATGGGAAAGTATATTGAACAAGACAGAAGGAAACATAGCTTTCCAAACTCGAAGTTTGTGTTACAAGGAATAGAAGAATTAAAATTCATTCTTTAGAATAATTTTAATGTAGAATAGTTCAGAGAAAGAAGAGATATTCTCTAATAGATTCTGCCCAAATAAGTCTTCTATTTATTTCACTTTTGGGTACAATAGAAATAGTATGACCAAAAATGAAAGGGAAGGATGAAAAATTAGAATATTAAAATGGTGATACTGAGCCCTGTATACCCACTTTTAAAATGTGTAGGGGACATTAACACTGTGAAAAGGAGAATCCCTTACTTCCCTTTTCTTTCTCATTGGACATAAGTACAGTCAGATTTGTCAACAGAATAGGCAACATTACATTGTACATATGCAGGCATAAGCAACGTTAGGGCAGAAACATCCATCTCTGGTTTTTATCACCTTCAAAGTGATTTTTTTTTTTTTTTTTCCAGAATGAGTAACATTTTTCTGGTTAAAGATACTCAGTGGCTTTCCATTGCACTGAGAATTAAGTCCAGGTTCCTGGAGTTTTACTTAAAGTACCAGAATATGAACTGTTGTTACAGATTTGCTATAACATAATGCACTGATGACACATGGAAAAATCAATCATGTCAGTAAGCTCACACTGTTTAATTCAGCTGACCTTTTTCTTTCTTATCCAGACTTTCTCAATGAAGGCATGCCTTGATTAACTATGAACACTGCAGCACTGTCTTAGCGTGCCCCATGCTTACATCTACCTCTGCCGCTTGGCATTTTCTGACCCAGAGCTTCAGCTGCTCAACCCACTGTGGCCTTTCAGCACCAACTTTTTATCATCAGGGGATATGCACATACTGCTTCCTCTTTCTAAAATATTTGTCCCTTCCTCTCTGCGATTTCTTCTCATCCTTCATCTCACACTTCAGATCTCAGAGAGGTGTACCCAGGCCACCCAATCGACAGTGGGTTATTGTATTTCATAGCACCGTATTCTTTTCCTTTTATTTCTGCTATTGTAAATTGTAGCTATATACACAAATTATTCACAGGTTTCGTGTTTCAAATAGATTTGAGAAAGGTGTATGATGGACCCCTCAAGTGAGCCACACTGTTTATTAGCCTATGATAGATTCTGGGAAGTCCTAATCTAAAGAAACCTAATGAATTATGTTAAATTCAGAGCTTCCAACATTTTTTTTAGTATTAACATTCTAGGAAGCCATATGGAATATTCTGTAGAAAACACTGCTCACATCCATCCACACTCTGCATTTTATAGAAGAGCAAACAGGTTCACGTTAGTGATTGCCCATGCTATAAATTTAGTTAGCAACAGTTAAGGGCTGTCTTTGATGGGCACAATAATATTGACAGTAGATCTATTTCCAGAGAGACTGATTCCATTCATCTTTACTTTTTATTACATTTGCCTTAGTATATTTGGGCTGTTTTTACCAATCTTTAGTCTAGTAGCTTTCTTTAAAATAATCATGGAGTAAATTTTATCTACAAAAATATTTATTTGGATATCTGCTTCTTATTTTTCTCACCATTCCTACCCCTAAAAGCTGTAATTCATTATTCTATTGCAGTTTGGCAGGTCTCCTTTGTAGTATGGATCAAGTAGAATAACAAAAATTTATTTCAAAGCTGTTTCCCTTTTTAAATTTGAACTCTAAAAGGGAAGGGAGTTTATGTTATTTACTTTTTATTCCTCACATTTATTCAGGGCCTTACAATAAATAAATGCTAGAGGATATAAATACAAGAATGCTTCTCTAGAGGGACTCAAAGTCTAGAGAGGAGATTGCCATAAATACAAGCAATTATAATTTGTCAGACTTAGATGCTATCACAGAGAAAAGTTAGCAGTGATGAAGGTTCTCGGACTGTTTTTCATATGTGAGTTTGATGAGACAAACAAACAGTATTTCACCATGTGAAGGGGAGAGCTAAAGGTGGAGGTAACACCATAAGACAGTCATGTTGCGTTTCTCTCCTAAATGTTCCATCCTGGCTAAATGCTTTTAACCTTTAGGACTAACTGTCACACTCAAAGAGAAGACTTTCTGGGACCCTCACAAACCAAACCAGTGCCCCAGTTATAATTTCCAATCCCAACTTTTATGTCATATAATTCGAATCTAATATCATCCATAATATTATGCAATTTTTATCAATATTTTCTACTATTTCCCATGAGTGGCAGACATGGTATTTTGTTCATTGGTGTATCCTTAGTATCTAACAAAATGTATTGTACATAGTAGGTTCTTGGTAATTATTCATTGAACATATGAAAAAGCTGAAAAACAGATGAGTTGCCTACTGTGGGTTATGGAGTGACAGAAGTTGAAACCGTGTAGAGAAGAAGGTAGATTGTGAAGGCTAAGCTGAAGAGTCAAGATTTTATTTTATCACTGACAGGAAATCGCTGAAGGCGTTTTGGGAGAAGAGTAAATCGACCAAGGTAATGTACAAAAGCATCCTAGGTAAGACCTTGTATCTAAGTTTTCTGACTTACTAATGAACTATTCCACAGTAAAATCACTGAACCTGACAGAATATACTATATCAACAAATAGACTTTATTTATGTGTGTATATGTACCCTCATGATGTGAGTCAACCATATGGAGTTGTTTTATTAACAATATAGTTATATAGTTACTGACAATATAGTCATTAACAAGTTACTTTCTTAATCTGAGAGGTTTTTAAGATAGCCTATATATATATATATATATTTAAGATAGTCTATCCCAGAGAAGTCTAGAAATCTAGGTCTCATTCATGCTTTATGTCTTCTAGACTTACCTAAATTATTAGGTTCGTGGTTATTTTCAAGTGGTTAAAAACAGTCTTATTGTGAGGCAACTAAAAAAACAATGTAATGCCTTACAGCTGTGTTGTCTGATATGGTAGCCTCTAGCTATATGTTCCCATTTAAATTTAAGTTAGTTAAAATTAAATAAACTTAAATATTTAGTTCCTTATATCCACCACATTTAACATGCTCATAGCCACATTTTCAAGTGTTTCTTTGATCACGGCAGAAAATTCTATTGAACAGTATCATAGCTTAGAGGGTTAACTAAAACAAAAAACAGAAACATCATCATGGTATCTTTCATTTTTGCAGTACTATATGTTTTTCAAAATCCCTTCTCCTGTGACATTTTACCTGACTCTGAGAATGAACTGTTGAGGTGGAGTATGCAGGAAATACCACCATCATCACTGCTAAGACTAGAGAATTGGGTGGGAGGGGGGAGAGAGAGAGAGAGAGAGAGAGAGAGAGAGAGAGAGAGAGAGAGAGAGAGAGAGAAGCTCTGCTGACCCATCAACTTCACGTTGGTAACAACACCAAGGCTTACACGGAATAATTTTGACTAAACTGCAGACACCTCTCCTGGGTGAGAGATACAAAGAAATACTTCTTGGTTATGGAGACTGAAAAAAACCCATTCTAAGAAAAAGCTAAAAGAAATGAAGAAACTGTGGGATGAATATTCCTCCATCATAAAATCATCCTTTCTGGGATTTTATGAGACAATTTCTTAGCAGCACACTTTAGAACTGCATGACAAGATAAGATGGTAAGAGAAATATATGCATTTTAATCAAATTGAAGGAAATGTGGCTAGGAAAGCAATCTTCAGCAAATAATGTAAAGAGCTGAAAACCTCCCAGTCATCCCATGCAAGGTTGTTTATCTGATTGGCTGTAATGAGTGGCTAATTTACAGTGAGAGAGCCGCAGCAGCCTCCTAGCAACATCCTTAAGTCTAGCATTTCACAATCACTCAGGCATCCAAGCAGCCCTGCCATTTCATAGTTCTCTATCTTCCTTTTGTTTATATATGCAAACAAATGAGGGGAAATAAAATGGGAAGACTATCACAGCAGCTCTATTTATGAAGATACACTCCATAAAATAGATTAACAGAAAAAAAATATATTTAACAAATAAAACATTGTAAAACCTTCAGGTTAAGATCCAAAGCTATAAATCACATAAAATTCATGACCCATAGTACAATGTGTGACTCATAAAATTTCAATTTGTGTAAGTGAATGTTGTTCCTGGTTACATACAGAGATACAAAACTGTCATACAGTTTCCATAGGAGACAGTTTTCACAACATCCATTCTTACTTTACATGTGGCCTGAAGACATTTTGATTGAGGACTTCAGGATATACATTTGGGGATGCTAAGAACAGCATCTGAGTCATGAGATTAAAAATAATATTCCATGTGCTGCATATTAGGCTTAATATTATAGGGAAAAGTTAAAGCAAGGTAAAATTTCTAGGCTCTTTACAAATGAGTATAAATATTTGTTGAAAGAATAAACATTTCTGAAGGATGTCTTCTAACTTTTAGGTTATCTCTTGATTGCTCATTATGTTATTCATCACAATAGAAAAGTTGCTTAGTAAAATAAAATGCAATAGATTTTATACTGATTTTAATCAGCTTCTCTTCTCTCCCTTGTTTCCTCCCTCCCTCCTCTTCTCCTGCCCCACTTTCTCCAAAGCTTATTATCGGGATGATTCTATTCATACTCTTGGCATGATTAAGAATTAGTTGTTTATTTTAACCCAGAAAATTTGTACTTTAACATGCATTAAGTTAGAAAAATATAAGAATTAACAAATACTTTCTGGAAGGAACATTGAAGGGGTGAAGACTTTCAGTTGTCAATAAACTCAATTTCATAATCTGTTTGCAGATGTTCTGGTAATGGGAAATTATTTTGGTGTATATATATAACTATATGTGTATATAATATATATAACTAATATTTTCCTTAACTAGCCTTTCTTATATATACATGATTACTAGCCACCCCTAAGCAGGTTGACACTATAAATTGTTGCCCAAATCAGGAAATATTTAAAAGTGAAAGGGAAACTATTAATAATTACACAGACAGAGAAGTATATCCAAGAACAGTACCAAATAAACTGTGACATGTGTTCGTCCTACTCCTTATCTTAAAAGATTATTATCACCAAAACATAACACTTTCTATATACCCTTGTTGATCATTGTAAAATGTAACTTCTTAGTAATAAACACTGTAGAGTACAGCTGAGAAGAGACTTTCTGTTTATCTCTTGGTGAAACGCACAGTGATGATATTTATTTACAAGTATCTGAAGGCTCAGCTAGTTAGAAAGCAACTTTTCTTCCATAATGCTCAAGAACCTATGTCAATGGTTTCAGCTTCAAATTCTGAGGCTCTTTTCCTCAGTGGCTTTTATCTGTTCAGAATTCATTTCTCTTTTTGGTACAACATCACAGGTCTGGAGGACTCTGAAAATGATTGCAGGTGCTCGATTCAAATATTCAATATTCTCTCTGTTCAGAAGTATATAAGCCGTGTTATTACATGGCCATTTTTATGATTCATATTTTAGAAGCTCACTGAATAAAACACAGAAATGTAGCATGAAATTTACCACATTGTAATTTTCTTTTTGAGTTGAATTCATGCTATCTCTGAACTGGTTAATGATCATAGGCTAGGTTTAAAAACTGCATACTTTCTTTTATTTTTAATTTCTTCTCAAAAAAACGGAACACATGTGCAGGACGGGAAGGTTTGTTTTATAGCATACGTGTGCCATGGTGGTTTACTGTACCTATGGACCTGTCTTCTAAGTTCCCTCCCCTCACCCCCCACCCCCAACAGGCCCTGGTGTGTGTTGTTCTCCTCTCTGTGACCATGTGTTCTCAGTGTTCAACTTCCACTCATGAGCGGGAACATGTGGTATTTGGTTTTTTGTTTCTGTGTTTGTTTCCTGAGGATGATGGCTTTCAACTTCACCCATGTCCCTGCAAAGGACATGATCTCATTCCTTTTTATGAGTGAGAACATGTGGTATTTGGTTTTTTGTTCACATGTTCAAAAAAAAAAAAAACTGAATACTTTCAAATAATGTTTTGAAGCTGAAAAGTTCCCATTAAAGTGAATAGAAAAGTAGCATAATCTGATAGGGTATAAATTAAAGAAAGCTTATAGAGGTATCTTCATTGTGATACAGATGTATAAGGAAAATAAGATAAAGAACTGAAGGCATAGGGACACCAGCATTGAAAGAAAACTAGGAAGGAAGGACATATGTTGATAGATATCGGCATACAGATAAAGATAAAGATACAAATAGTGATGTAGATTCAGAAATATGATATATAATCAGGCTGGGCGCAGTGACTCCCGCCTGTATCCCAACACTTTGGGAGGACGAGGTGGGCAGATCACCTGAGGTCAGGAGTTTGAGACCAGCCTGACAAACGTGGGGAAACCCTGTCTCTACTAAAAATACAAAAATTAGCCAGCTTGGTGGTGTGCACCTCTAATCTCAGCTACATGGGAGGCTGAGGCAGGAGAATTGCTTGAACCAGGGAGGTGGATGTTGCAGTGAGCCAAGATCACACCTCTGCACTCCATCCTGGGTGACAGAGCCAGACTTCATCTCAGAAAAAAAAAAAAAGAAATATGACATATGTATAATCAGAATTATGTTTACTTGTTTACTTGTCCATTTTCAAAAGCATTATACAGAGAAATTCAAGAGAATTTCTAAATATATAATTTATGCAACAGACCAGGGATAACTTCCAACTCTTCTCTCTCTCCTAACTTCCTCTTCCCCTTCTTTTTTATTTATATTCATGAGGATACATCCAAACTGAAAGAAATAGAAAACACAAAGCAAACCAATGGAATATTAAGGAGGATATTTTGGTCATATGCCTAAATGTTTCAGAGAAAGTATGATATGCAGGCATGGTTTGAACAGGGCTCTGGAGCCAACTCACTGTGATCCCCATGGGGTGCACTCCTCTGTGGCCACTTTCATGCTCAGGTGGCACCCTTCATGGTGGCAACATGGCTGTTGCAGTTCTAAGTTTGCTGTCTATACTCCACACTATTGAGAAGGGAATAAACAGTCACGCTATGGTATTCCTAGCCAAAGTCTCAAGTTCAATGAGGATTGTTCAGTCTTGGGTAAAAGGAACAAACATTTTTGGTAAAGAAATACTCTGCTTCCAGAGTCAAGAGTAAATTCAGTCTTACTCAAACTGCATGGCTGCCACACCATTTGGTAAATGTTGTGCACATGACAAATTAGTTTTAATAAAATTTCCCCAAGATAAATCTGGATACTAATAAAGAGGGGCAAGAGAAAGACTCAAAAACCATGCAATGAATGCATATTTATTTCCACCGAATGCTGCTCTTTTATTATAACTATTTCACCCATGAACTTCCATATTCTTGTGTATTTTGTCCATTAAGAGAAGTTAAAATCATAACATTTTTATGTTGGGGTGATCAGACCCAACACCAGGTCATGGGGGTGACAAAGTCCAGCGGAGTCAAAGGATTGAGAAAAAGACAGTTTGAGAAGTAAAGCTGGGACCGAGAGGCCATCGTGATCGTGGAGGCTGTGAAGGCCCCGAGCTCTGGGAGCCCATGCTCTTTATTGGTAATCCAGCAGAGAAACAGGTGGTGAGAATGTGGAGATCAAAAGCGCAGGCGCGTGATCTACAGCTGTGACGGTTTAGCACTTATTAGGAACATGTTCTGCTACTTGAAATAATGGAGAGCAGGTTCTTTTAACTCAAGATACAATCCATCCTGGGAGAGCAAGGAGCAAGGAGCCAGCAAGTCTAGACACATTCCAGAGCCAAGAGCCCTGGATTGTATCCAAGCCACGAGGGATTGTATGCCCTGGGCTTAGACCATAGTGCGTCGTGTTCCAAAGGCCACAAGGGGTTTCAGACCCAGGACCCTGGACATGTTCCAAGACTCTTCTACATTATGTCAGACATGCAAGCCCTGCCTCAGCTTCTCCCAACACTCAGCTTTTCCCAATATTTTTACTTCAACAATTTATAAAATATATTTTTCAAAAGATAATTTCCATGGTAGAGCACAACCTCCCGCCACCATCAGTTTTGTTTTCTTTATATCATAGATATTAGAGATCTCTTTCTATCCAGCCCCTAATATTCAATGTGTCCTCTTTTAGCACAGTTACATTTTCCCTCCTTTCAGCACAGTTATATTTTCCCCCTGCCATCCCGACTTTTTTTCAGTTATTCCCCAGGTGGGTTGAATTCCACTCTTCTACTTTAGAGAGAAGTTTCAATAGTTTTATTTTTTAAAAAGTGAAGTGCAAGCAACAAATCCAAACATATTTCCTAAGATAACATTGATATGTTCAAATTTAATAGTAGTGTTTATGAAACATATTTTGTTTTTGGCAGATTAAAATATGATGTAGGCAACTGTGAAATATGATATTTTTTAAAAATTACAGAAAAATACCACTAACAAATTATACAATACCTTTACCTACTTGGAATGGTGCCAATAGTTGGATATCATATATTCAGGGAAATATTTTTTAAATGATATATCCATAAAATGAAATCCCATGAGCTATAAAAATTGAAGAAACTCTTTGTATGCTAATGTGAAATGATGTCTACAATATTTTGTTAAGAAAATATGTTGTAGGCGAGATATATGTTATTATTTTTGCTGAAAACAACCAAGAAGATAACAATCAATGTTTATTTACTTCAGTATGCATAATGATCTTTAGAAGTATACATAAGATACCAGTGGAAGTGGTTCCCCTCGCTGAGTGAGAGGGCAACTGGGCAATGAGGGGACATTTTATGAAATAAAATTTTTGATACATTTTAATGTCAAACTAAGCCAAAGAGAGTGTAATGTCGGTCTACATATGGTGGCAATGTAAAGCTGTCCTAACTTTGGGGGAAAAAAGCTGAACTCTGATTTTGACAACTATAGCATATGTAATATAATGCCATCTTTTTTTATGCTTCAAAATCTTGAATTACTCTGTGGTTTTGTACTGAAGATTGATTACCTTCATAAAAATCTCCAGAAGATATTGGAGAGAATTGTTATTTCTTAGCAAAATCACCATCCTGAATGTTTCGTTCTATTCACATTTCCCTTTCCATCACATCTCACTGAATGCAAATTCCATGAGGTAAGGATATTTCCCCATTTTGTTAATTGCTGTATCCTAGCACATAAATTAGTGCCTGATGACTAAGCCGTAAGTATTTCTTACAAGAATAAGGATACTTTTGAATAAAATACTAGTTCCACAAAGATAATAAGCCAATCACTACTTTAGGAAAATTGCTGTGGGGTTAAGATTTGCTTATTAATTACTTATATAAGTATTTTGCTTGACTCATTACATTTATGAACAATTTTTGTGGTTTATATTGAGGAAACAGCCACAATAGTGAATCAAGAAAGATACAATCGAAAAGTCAGGCAATCTTCATAGATTTTCATAGGATAATTTTCTAAGAAATTGACAGATTATCCTCCAAAAATAATTCCTTATGTTTAAGATAGTAACTAAGGTGAAGTGATGGATTATGAAACATTGTATAAGATTGTGACACAGAAGGGAACTATAAAAATATAATGTCTTTGAAACATCAGTGTTCCCCATATTCTGATCATTCTAGATATTGAAAACATAGAATATAGGCTCTGACAATATGCTTTAGATTCTTGAAAATGTATGATGCTATCTAATGAACTTAATGTTCTCATATAAACAAAAAGCATCTTGTAATAACAAGTTTCTATTAGCGGTTGCCCATTTATCCTTTCCGGATCCCACAAGTGATATTCCAAGCGTTTTATAGACTCCCTGAAGAGTCACATTAAGTCATGATTATCTTCCATAATCACAATGATGAAGATAATCTTGATTATTGGCTGGGAAACTTGGAAGTAATGCATGTGTGCAACTGGCAGTAACAGCATGTGCTTAATCTCAAGCCACAAGGATTGGTGCTGACAACATAGATAGTTATGATACCATGGTATATTTAATAGCAATGTTAACCTTATTTATAGAAAATATGCTTGACAATCCATTTCAAATATACCAATATTTTTTCCTCAGTAGGTCACAGAACTTCCCTTTATAGATATAAAGGATGCTAGAGAAAAGTCGTTTGACCTTTCCTAAATTGTTATATTAATTTTAGTAATGACTTGGGGAAAAATATCTAAGCCACTGCTAACTGCTTTGAGCCTTTTCCCTGAGAGTCTAAATATACTGCAAACTCCTCAGTCATGTTGCATGTTGCAGGCAGCCTCAATGTTGGAATATGAGGGCTTATGTAAATATTGAACCACGAATTTTTAAAAAGCCAACAAGACAATGGGAAGAGGGTGTGGATACAAAGTTCATTTAAAAAGTTAATTTTAAACATGAGAAACTATTCACTATAACTCATAAAGAAAAGCAAATTGAATTGCCTACAATGTATTTTTGAGCAGTGAATGGCCAAAGATGAAATATTTAATGAAACACAATCATGCTAAGAATGTTGAGGAAAGTAATATGTATACATTATACACAAAGATTGTACAGGACAAAATAAATTTTGCAGCTTTGATTATAAACCTAACTGATTGTTAACAGTCAAAATAACCATCAACATTTCACTAAAATGAGTATAATATATTCACCCATTGGAATACTTCGTGACTACTAAAAGAATGATGTAGATTTACATGTGCTAATATGAAAATATCCCCAACATTGATTAAGAAATACAAAATTCAAAGTGAAAAATGTTAAGTATAGTCTTCTCCCATTTTTGTATACACATATATTATCTATATATACATCTGTATATATGTAGATAATATTATCTACATATATGTTATCTATACATACATATATGTATATATAGATATCTATATATACACATATGTACATATAATCTATATTATATAGATATCTAGATATATCTAGATAATATATATTATATAGATATATAGATATATAATCTATATTATATATAGATATATGTGTATATATAGATAATATATATTATCTATATACACATATATGTGTGTATATAGATAATATATACACACACATATACACACACTTAAATGGAAATTGAATATTTTTGGAAATATTCAAGAATATTAACACAATGGCGTTTTCTAGGGAAATGCACTGAAGTACTGTGATAGCAAAGAGACTACCTTTTCATTGTATATGTACTTTTTATGCAGTTAGAGTTTTTATGCTGGTGCACATAATTTTATTTTCTCAATATAAAGTTTATATCATTTAAAGATGTATAATCAGTGTATAATGGAGTTTTCTATGTACTTCAGAGCTCACATAAACCTATTTTTATTGATCTCTCTGTGTCATGAAAAATGACACAATATTTAAAAGTCAAACATGTCAGATTTTTACGTGACATTCATGTTCTTTGAGCAATGGTGGTGGTGGGATTAATGTTACAGTAGTAGAAGAATGTGCAGAACGATGCTAGGCCAAGGCATCAGAAACCAGGGTAGGGAGAACAGGCTCCAGTATCTCAAAAGTGTATTCTGTGGTTAAGTTTTACAAACAGTGAATAGAATTTCAAACCCATATATATGTATTTAAGAAATGAGTTAAACAGGTATTTTTTTTTTCTGGCATTATATTTAAAAGTTTTGTACACCCTGGAGTAATATTATTTCCACCCAGAATGTTCTTTCTTCTTCCAGCCAGATAGTATGAGTGGCTGACTGATTTGATCCAAACCAATCAATAGTTAATCTGGATCAGATCTGGCTTACTGCTATAGTCAGTTTCACTTGACTTCTTCATTCAAAAGCCAGTAAAGACTACCTGTTTGTAATTATTACAGGCCTCTATTTCCAACAGAAACTGAAGAATTGGAGAAACCTGTTTCTGTTTCTTCTTGCTAGGCAAGTCCCCAAATTCTGTTGCACTTACACTTCTCCAAATTCAGGAAAAATCCCATACAGCAGCATTAGAAGGGGAATGAAGAGATGTAGCTGATCAGCTAGGCCTCATACTTATTTCAGATACTAACACTGGCCACACAGATATTAAAAGCCCCTCTAATTTCTCTGACATATTTTGATTTTTTAACATTTAAATATTTTTTGTTTTTGCCCACTATCAGGTATTCCTTTATAGCAATGTTAATGGATCCATATATATATCTATATATATATATCTCCAATATATCCATATATATATCCATATATGTATGTACTTCTCTAAACTTCAATGGAATTTTATAAAATGAAGACCCTATCCTAAGATTTTCAGTATTGTTCAATTTATTTTCAAGAATGGAATTAATGCAGTAATAAATATGTAGTCTAAAGGCAATCCCTGGAGAGCTCTTCTTTCAGGTGAGATGGACATAATCTAAATAGAAAATGACTCCAGCCACAACAGCCAAAAGTGTGTGTGTATGTACAGATATATATTTGTAGACACACACACACACAGAATCACATGTTTATTAAAAGCACTATAGAGAAAAAAAAATAAGAGAAAGGAAATAAATTCCAACAATATATAAGTAGTCTCTGTGCTAGCAGAGCTCTGTTGTCACTGTTTGACTAGTCCCGGCCCAGGTGAGTGGAAGACTGGGCCATTAACAACCCCTCCCCGCCCCTGCCACATATACACACATCAATGTTTACCTTTGGGGATTACCTTTTACCATTGGATATTACCTTTCAAATGAGATTTGGAGGGGACATATATCCAAACCATGTCATATATTGTATCATTTCTTAGTGGTATATTTTGACTCTTTTGTTTCTTCTTTATAAATAGAAAATTATTGAGGCAGTGCAAAGATAAAACATTATGAACATAACAATATATGCTAGTCCTTAATTCACTAAAGTTTATTTTTTATTATTTCATAAAACACTTACCTTTTATGCTGATTTTACTTTAGTTTAAGAAGTTATTATATTTAAAAATCTCTACGTCTAGTATTCTCAAATCTGCACATTTTCCTCTCTTTTAGGGACCATTATTTTGTCCTGCTTTCACTTTCAAAATTTACTACTTATTCAGCTCAGTAAAGACATTTCTTTTTTCTCCCTTTTGTTTTTTTTAAAAAATTCCTTCTTTATGAGTCATTTAAATTCATGCTGTACATAAAATGGCAGAAAATTGTTTTTGAAAAGAATGGCTCAACCTTACCAAAGAGATGCTGATTTTTATTCCTTACAAAATTTCAAGAAAATTTTACCAGTTATTGAATGCAAACTATTTCTTGCTCAGTCAGCTTTCTTATTGAATAATTTATCTTAATTTCCATAAGTAATTACTAAGATCTCTTTCAGATAATATAATTCAAATCTACTAAAATAGGAGGGAAAAAATCTCATTTTTAATTTAATGGCTTATGAAATTTTCTTTAACCAAATTAATGATTTCTCTATTCTGTGTCACCTGATAGACTCCCCTTTACTTTCTTTGAATTCACATTTAGAGATATGAGTCCCCTTTCCCTATTGGTGAACCTCCCTCCGTCAAGACCACCACAGGTAATTCAAAAGGCCCTAATAATGGTTGAACTGCAAAGGGGATATTTAGAAATCTTGAATAGATTTCTCCCAAGAGCTTTTTTTAACCCCTAATAAAAATGTTAAAATGTATTTAGCTATGTATATTTTCTTTCAATCTTCACAATAAACCCTATAGCTCCTATTATATCATAGATAGTTTATTACAAATAGTTTTATATTACAGGTAAAGAAACTGAGGGTTGATCAATTAATAAAATTTCCCAAAGTAATAAATAAACAGTTTACCCTCAAACAACATGGGTTTGAACTGTGCAGGTCTGCATATATGCAGATTATTTTCAATAAAACTTACACCAAGTGTGTCTCCTCTCCTGCCTCCCCTTCCACCTCCTCCACCTTTTCTGCCTCTGCTACCCGGGAGCAAGATCAACCCTTTTTCTTCATCTTCCTCCTTAGCCTACTCAATGTGAAGATAATGAGGTTTAAGACCCTTATGATGACCCATTTCTACTTAGTAGATAATATATGTTCTCTTCCTTGTGATTTTCTTAATAACATTTTCTTTTCTCAAGCTTACTTTATTGTAAGAATACGGTATATAATAATTTTAATACGTGTTACAAAGTATGTGTTAATCAACTGTTTATGTTATTGTTAAGGCTTTCAGGCAACAGTGAGCTATTACTTAAGTTTTTGACTGTGTAGGGGGGTTCATAGCCTCCCCTATGTCATTCAAGGGTAAACTACATATGTGTGTGTGCATGTGTGTATGTGTGTTAGCATCAGAATCCATTAACAGTCTGACTCCAGAGCTTGTCCTCTCAATTACTACAATATGTTGCTACTTCACGCTTGCCTATGTGCTATCTAAAAATCTACTCAACATACAAAGGATATTGAAAAGGGATGCTTCGTCAATACCTAAAACAAAAAAAGTTCCTTCCCTAGGTACTTCATTTATATAATAATGACCACTGAAGTCTAATTTTTTTTTTTTTTTTGCAGAGAATGAAAATCTCTTCTTAGGTATACTTTTCTGTTTTCTCTTAGAATAAAAAGTGTCTGCCAAATTTTAAATGACATCTTTTTTGCATGTTAAAAATTCTCCTTTTCAGGAATCCTGATATATATCTCTAATTCTAGATTCGATAATCTTCATATTAACTTAAGAAAAGGGTTGTTAAATAAATGGAATTTAAGACAGAAAGTATAACATATAGGTGGCTAATTGCTGACAGTAAATATGAAATTACAGTAAATTGGTGAATTTCTGACTTTTAAAATATAATGAATTGTGATATTTTCTACATCATTTAAAAAATAAAATTTAGTCTAGCTTCATGTTTGCTTCTCAATGAGTTTGAGAGATAGTCTATTTCAGTGGTTTGAGAGTTTGTATTTGTTTGCATATTATAGTGGAGATGACCTTTATCTCCTTAGGGAGATACATATATATGCACACACACATATATGTACATATATACATATACATATATATGCATATACATACATACACATATATATGAAAACATATGTATATGTATATATGTACATGTAAGTATATATGTACATATGAGTGTATATGTATATATGTGTGTATATATGTATATATGTACATATTTGTATATATATGTGTGTGTATATATGTATGTTATGGGGAAGTTATGACTGACTTAAGCATAGGGGAATTTGTTGGAAGAATATTGGGTTGGCAAGGGTGGTATTGAGGAAGCAGGCTTTAGATGGACAGGAATTAAAGGAGTCCTTAAAGAAAAAGGAAGGAAACAGCAGCCAGGACATCTGCTATCACTGCTACTGCCATCAGAGTCATTATGATGAATATTGTCCAAACTTTCTTTCCATCCTGGTGTTACTGGCTCAAAATTTACAATCCCAGGAGAGAGCATCTGGTTGTCATATTTTAGTCTCATGCCAACCTCCTAGTTATGCCAAGGTATGAATAGGAAAGGTATCTTGCTTCTATAATGAGGGCCAGGCACCTGGAATCTTCTTCATGCCAAAATTAGACAACTCAGAGGAAAGATTTCCCCAAAGAGAGATTGGACAAACAAATGATTACACAAGTTAACTGTAAAAGAGAGGGAACTTTCTATGCTTTAGTACATCACGATTGCCACTGGTGCATATATATTGTAATTGCTCAAGTCCACCTATTTTCACGAAGGCAGCAATTCAGCTACATCATTACCAAGTTGCAGCACCTTACCAACTAGGAGTTGCTAAGCAATCTCAACATGATCCAGATCAGCCCCACAAATGCACTCCAGTTTCATCCCTCCTCTTCTAGATTACTTAAAGCTGCAGTTGTAAAACTTTAAAAATTACTTTCTCAAATGTCATTGAGTATATCAAAGGACTCTTGTTTATACAGATTCTATCCTATTGATATTTATCATATTGGAAATG
This sequence comes from Chlorocebus sabaeus, assembly GCF_047675955.1. Taxonomy (NCBI): domain Eukaryota; kingdom Metazoa; phylum Chordata; class Mammalia; order Primates; family Cercopithecidae; genus Chlorocebus; species Chlorocebus sabaeus. The sequence goes on from NC_132924.1 coordinate 69,696,262, forward strand.
AAAGAAGAAACTTTTAGAGTACAAAAGTATGCAAGCACACTTTCTGTTTATTGTCAACACAATGATATAATTTGTAGTTATTAAAAAGGAATTGTTATGACCTTGCAGACCCCTACAATGATCTCATGGATCCCCAGGAGTCTCCAGATACATTTTGAACATCGGTGATCAAGTCCAAACTTCCCAGTGAGCTTAAACTTTTATGAAAGATAGAAGATTTTTATGAGAAAATTGTCTTCAAAAATTTCATTTTTCAACTCCACACACAAAAACATCTGGTTACTTCCTGGAATAGAGAAATAATAAAATACTACAGTAATAATAACAATGTCTTTGAAATACTTATAGTGAAAGAAAATACAATAAAATATAATATGATATTGCCCATTATATTTCCTCTCCAGATAAAACCACTGCCTATGAAAGAAAAAAATGTAACTGCTTTCAATACATAGACTTAGATAAGTAGTGTTTTGCCTCGTGGATAAATTTAGGAATTACCTAAACATACAGAGCCATAACTTTTCCTGTATTGATACATTCCTTCATTCCATTTAATTACTAATGAATTGTGAACCAAAATATAATGAAGAACACTTTTTAGATTTGATATTTTATACATATGAATCAATTGTTTCCAGCACAGCTCTACAGAAATAACAATGTTTCTTTAATTTTCATTTTAAGAATTGATGTGCATGCACAGGTCAGTTGCTCTGAATAATACTGGGTTTTTTTTGCCTTGATATTTGACTTGGGAAATATATATCCATATAGAGTCTGATTATTATTATTACAGGCCAGTAGTAAACTTAGCCAACGGCTACAAGATGGCTCACATATATCTGGAAGGGAATACTTGAATACATATAAGAATCACTTGTAGGTTTTCTGATTAAACAGAATTTACCTAATAAATTGCCACAAAATTGCAGATTCAGAATAAGAGGAGGTAAATTATTGAGAAAACTTCTTTTGAAGACTTTTGTTTTTAAGAATGAATTTTAATCAAAAATAATAAAAAGTAGTTACTTCTTGGAGGATTTATTTTTCGATCATCTTATTTCTCTCATAAGAGAGCATCCAATAAATTTTTTCCATGGAGTATACCTCACACATACACCCAGAGGAGTGTAATTTCTTGAGCATTCATAATCTATTTTCCATCAGGACTCTGTTTTTGAAAAGCTGCAGATAGTGTAGTTGCATGTCTATAATCTCATTGTTTTGAGGTATTAAAGGTTTTCTTAATTCTTTTGAGAAACCATTTATAAGCTTTTTTAAAAGGTAGTGAGGCTGTGCTTTTATGTCTGAAATTTAACAACAGATGATTCATTAACCATGAAGTGAGGTCAAGTTGACTGCTAGACTCTGTGGGGCAAAAAAGGCAAAAGAACAGCAAAAGCAAAAGCAACAACAAAAACCCCATAAGATATTAGAAAAACAGTATTAGACTTTTTGCAGTGCTGTTTAGCCTTTATTTTTCTTTTGTGACATTAACAGATAAGTATTGTGATGAAAAAACTTAAAACAAATATGAAATTTAAAATATCTGTTTATAAAAAATGGATTTGCAAATGTACATCTATTTTTTATGTTTTATTTTATTTATTTATTTTGAGACGGAGTCTTGCTCTGTCACCCAGGCTGGAGTGCAATGGCACGATCTCTGCTTATCACAACCTCTGCCTTCTGGGTTCAAGTGATTCATGCCTCAGCCTCCCAAGTAGCTGGTATTATAGGCGTGCATCACCACACCCAGGTAATTTTTTGTATTTTTAGTAGAGATGGGGTTTCACCATGTTGGCCAGGCTGGTCTCGAACTCCTGACCTTGTGATCCTCCCGCCTTGGCCTCTCAAAGTGCTGGGATTACAAGCGTAAGCCACGGTGCCTGGCCCACATTTCAGTATTTTTTTAATTAAAAATATAATGCTGCATATAATCAATGGTTACTTGGTGTCTTCTGTACGTATATTTTAAAGGATTGTGTGACATTTTTAGTTGGTAAAAACAGAAAGAGGTGAGTTAACAATTTTGTTTTATTGTTGTTGTTGTTGTTGTTGTTGTTGTTTTGACAGAGTCTCACCCAGGTCAGAGTGCAGTGGCATGATCTCGGCTCACTGCAACATTCGCCTCCCGGGTTCAAGCGATTCTACTGCCTCAGCCTCCCGAGTAGCTGGGACTACAGGCACGTGCCACCACATCCAGCTAATTTTTGTATTTTTAGCAGAGACGAGGTTTCACCATATTGGCCTCGATCTCCTGACCTTGTGATCCACCCGCCTCAGCCTCCCAAAGTGCTGGGATTATAGGCGTGAGCCACAGCGCCTGGCCTGAGTATTTAAATTGTCAATTTACCTATTGCATGTGTCTTTCTCACTATCTATCTATATATATTGCATGTCTTTCTCACTGTCGAGATACATACATATCCATGTGTGTGGATAGCTAGATATATATGTATGTATCCATCTATCCGTACATATGAGTATGTAGATATATATGTATACATCCATCTATCCATACATACATGGGTGTATATATGTATCTTGATAGTGAAAAAGATGTGTCCAATAGGTAATAGACATATTATACATGTATAAATATATATATATACCTACATATATGTATCTTGACAGCGAGAAAACATGGGTATCTCCATAAGCTTTTGAATTTAGTGTCCTTTCACCAGCCACCAATTTATATTCTCTAGATAGCTTCTGTAGGTACTTTCTTAGTTTGGTGTAGATTTTGTTTTAATTAACAAATAATTCTTAATGATCTGTTTTACACCAACACTATTCTCAGGGCACAAAGACATAAGCAAAGGCGTGTACTCAAGTGAACCAAAAACCTGTATCTGCAAACAGACTTGCACACAGATATTTATAAAAGCTTTATTCATAATTGCCAAAACTTGCAACCAAGATGTCCTTGTGTAGGTGATTATATTAGTAAACTGTGGCACATCCAGACAATGGAGTATTATCTAACAGTAAAATGAACTATTAAGCCATGAAAAAACATGGAGGAAACTTAAATGTCTATTTCTAAGTGACAGAAGCCAGTCTGAGAAGGCTGTACTGTACAATTCCCCAACTCTATGATGCTCTGGAAAAGACAAAACTGTGGAGATAATAAATCAGGGGTTGCCAAGGGTTAGGGAGAAGGGGAATAAATAGGTGGAAATGCCAAGAATTTTTAAGGTAGTGAAACTTCTCTGTATGATACTGTGAGGGTGAATACATTTCATTTTACATTTGTCAAAACCCATAGAACGCACAACACTGAGTGAACCCTAATGTAAACTATAGACTTTAGAGGATAATGATGTGTCAGTATAGGTTTATCAAGTATAAGAAATATATTCTTTGTTTGGTGATATTGATAAAGTGAGAGGCTATATGTGTGTGTATATGGGGAGTTGCTGAATCTTTGGCTCAATTTTGCTCTGAACCTGGAACTGCTCTAAAAATAAAGTGTATTAAAGGGAATGGTAGTGGGTATGGATGGGGGAAGGAGGAATCATTAATGAGTACAAAAATACAGTTAGATAAATTAATAAGATCTAGTGTTTGATAGCACAACAGGTGACTATGGTCAATGATATTTTATTGTACATCTTAAAATAACAAAATGACGACTGGGCACAGTGGCTTACACCTATACTCCCGGTGCTTTGGGAGGTCAAGGTAAGAGGATCACTTGAGTTCAGGAGTTTGAGATAAGCCTGGTCAACACAGTGAGACCCTGTCTCTACAAGAAAGAAAAAATTATCTGGACAAGGTGGCTCACACCTGTAGTTCCAGCTACTTTCGGGGGGCTGAGGTAGGAGGGTCACTTAAGCCCAAGAGTCTGAGGTTGCAGTGATGTAAGATGATGTCATTGCACTCCAGCATAGGCAACAAAGTGAGACCCTTCCAAAAAAAAAAAAAAAAAAAAACACCAAAACACTAACAGAGTATAATTGGATTGTTTGTAACTCAAAGAAAGGATAAATGCTTGAGGTAATGGATGACCCATTTACTTTGATGTGGTTATTGCACATTGTATGCCTGTAGCAAAATATCTTATGTATCCCATAAATATAAAAACAATTATTGAGGAGCTCAAAGAACTTTGGTTTATGTAAATTATATTATTGATATTTACCATATTTCAAATTGAAAAATATAATCTAAAACATACTTATTAATTTGTTTTCATGTTTTGGTGAAAATATGTTTTCCAAAACAAAACAAAAAAATTATATGAGAACTGAATGCTATCTGTTTCTGTATTCCACATGTCATAATATGTTGTATATTTGTAGTATAAGAAACGAAGTCCAGCCTCATACTGATATGAATTTAGAAAAGAGAGAGCCTCACAAACTCAAGAAGGCTTGAGGACCTCAAGAATCTTTAGATCATGATTTGAGAAACAGTATTCTAATTCTACCTCTTTTTCCCACTAAAGGAAGCATGTGTAAACATAAATAAATAAGCATAGCAGTTTTAAAATCAAAAATTTGGCCGGGCGCGGTGGCTCAAGCCTGTAATCCCAGCACTTTGGGAGGCTGAGACGGGCGGATCACGAGGTCAGGAGATCGAGACCATCCTGGCTAATACGGTGAAACCCCGTCTCTACTAAAAATACAAAAAACTAGCCGGGCGAGGTGGTGGACGCCTGTAGTCCCAGCTACTCGGGAGGCTGAGGAAGGAGAATGGCGTAAACCCGGGAGGCGGAGCTTGCAGTGAGCTGAGATCCGGCCACTGCACTCCAGCCTGGGTGACAGAGCGAGACTCCGTCTCAAAAAAAAAAAAAATAAATAAAATAAAATAAAATAAAATAAAAAATTTAATTTTTTAAGCACATGCTTTGTAATATTCTATGCCTTCTGATATACTTTACAGCGGATCATGCCCCACCTGCATTTCACAATGCTTACACAGACCTTTGCTGTTATAGAGGGTCTACATTTAAATCCTTTCTGTGGGTTGAGTTCAGAGGGTCTCATTTGCCTTTTTAATTTATTTTTCTAAAGCTCCCTATGTTGTGAAAAAAGACAAAGATAGTTATAAGAGTAAGACTATATACTAATGATGTTTAAATAGTGTCCTTTCTAACTTCACATCTCTTAAGTTATTTAGTCCTCAAATTCAGATGCTGCTAGAGTAAAGTGAAATGCCGAATTAAGATCATATCCTTTTATATAATCTCCAGTGGACACCTTACCTCAAAAAAAATTTTTTTTTTCACTTTCTTTCCAATCCCTTTCATGAACTGTGTGCTTCTTCCCTTTCTCTAGTCCCTAAGTACTCAGGGCTCATAAAGCTGTCCAAACACATAACCACACCAAAGCCCATAGACCTGGGTTTTCTTGAAGCCTGGATTTAGGCTCTGAATATCTGGCTTGCTGTGACCCTACCAAGGGACTATATAGATATTCCTGCTTTTATTACTAAGTACAGAGGTGCTGATATTTTTCTAGATATCAAATTGAAAATTTTATGTATTAGTTTATAGAACGTGTATTGCTTCAAATCTCCCTTCAAACTCCTAGACTTACCCTTACCACCTTTATTAACAATATCCATTTTTGTCCTACTAAAATGAGAGCCATTTGCCAGGAATTACAATTATGCTTTTATCCACCCTGAAATCATTCTGCACCTTCAACTTCTATCAATCATTCTGTCTCATATATCAGGAACCCTTCCTTTGATTCTATTACCCACTCATGCTCCCCCATCACATACCTCTCCATTTGTTCATTTAGCATGTATTGATGAATCAAGAAAGTATTTTAAGCATTTTATTAGATTCGTAAATGGACATGATTTCAAAGAGCTATGTTTGCCAGTAGAGATAAAAGTGACAAGGTACACTGTGAATTAAGAAGATGGAGTGGTTACTCAAAATGGGTGTGGGAGGAAATGAATAAATAGCATATTGTGGAATATGTAGCATTTCACAGACTCTTACTAGACAGATAAAACTTGAACAGGCCAGGCGTGATGACTCACATCTGTAATCTCAGCACTCTGGGGCGCCGATGTAGGTGGATCACCTGAGGTCAGGAGTTCGAGACCAGCCTGACCAACATGGTGAAACCCCATCTCTACTAAAAATACAAAATTAGCCAGGCATAGTGGCAGGTGCCTGTAATCCCAGTTACTCTGGAGGCTGAGCCAGAAGAATCACTTGAACTGTGGAGGTAGAGGTTGCAGTGAGCCAAGACTGTGCCATTGCACTCTAACCTGAGCAGCAAGAGCAAAACTCTCTCTCAAAAAGCAAACAAACAAGAAAACAAAAAAACAAAAAACAAAAAAAAAACCACAAAACTTGAACATAATGAGATGGGGCAATGAAGGGTGTAAGCTTGTTAGGGAAGCCACAACAAAATAATGCAGGTGGCATTAACAACAAAATTGAGGTGCTTTTTGTTTTGTTTTTTGTTTGTTTGTTTTTTCATTTCTGGAGGCTAGAAGTCCAAGATCAAAGTGTTGGCAGGTTTGATTTCTTCTGAGGTCTCTCCTCTAGACTTGCAGATGGCTGCCCTCTTGTTGAGTCATCATGTGGCTGCATTTTAACTTAATCACCTTTTAAAGACCTTTTTTCTAAATACATTTACAATCTGAAGTACTGGAGGTTGGGTCTTTGAGGTATGCATTTTGGGAGAACACAATTCAATTCATAACAGGGAGTTCAGGGTATTCCAAACATAAGGGTCAAATGAGTAAAACAGAAGGAAAGGAGAGCAAATCAATGGAGAATAGATATTTCCCCCATTCATAGATAAACATATATATCTTCTTGAGAGCTGTACATTCTAATACATATTTTTTGATATTGATAATAACCATGAATCTGAATGATCTGGAAGGGTTATCAATATCAATAAAATTTGAAGTTATTTTAAAATTATTATAATAAATGTATTTTAGAATGGTCTGATATTTATATTCATATGATTAACTTAGAATAAAGCTTTAAAATGCTTAAATATATTTATTGGGTTTTCAATACTAGCTATATTTTATTCCATCTTGTTTGAGTTTCTGTCACCTCAAACAACATCAGAGGACATTTATGATTAATGAATGAATGACAAGCAATTATCAGGCAAAGATACAATGTATAATATTAAATTGTAACTTAATTTCTTATCCAAAGTAAATGACAGTTGGTTCCCAACTTATAATGGTTAATTTATATGATTTTGCAGCTTTACAATGGGTTTATTAGGACATAACTCCATTATAAGTGAGAGCATCTGTATATATCAAGCATGATACTATCCGTGTCATCTTTCATCAAAATGTAATATTACATATTTTGTAAATTTTGTAATATAAAACAATACAATATAAAAATATTTAGAAAAAAGATGCAATAAATATCCTTTAAATTCATTAAACATAGATAAGATTTCTGAAAGAATAGACTTCTAAATTATCATAAGCATATATAATATATGTATTGTATATGTTTAAATGTACATATAGTTAAGTGTATATGTACCTTTAAATTACACATAAACTTACATATTTGATTGCCTACACGTGTTAACCATTTTAAGTGAATATGAACTTCTCTAGTATGAATTCCTAAATAAATAATGAATAGGTTTGCATTATTATTTTTTTTTTTTAAATATTGTAAAATATGTGTTCCCATTAGAGACCAAAGGATTCGAAGAGACTCAAACCAGTCTCTCATGTTTCTTGAGCTTGATTTGGTAAATATTTAATAGGAAATTTAAAAAAATGATTGAATTAATAATATTCTGTAGGTGATTTCTGCTGATTGTAGTACAAATATACTTAAGTACCTATTTAAGCTTCTCCAAAAGGCTACCAAAAGGCTATTATATTTAAACATCTTTTAGTCATAACTGGCCTGGAATAGTTTGGAAATACTAATTTGTAAGCAAGTCAGATAACATTCTGTATGACTTCTGAAATCAGTATTGTGGATATATATCAAATAGAAATATTAATGGAGAAGAGAATTCTGGGAAGATAGCAGAATAAAAAGCCCCAAGAATCTGTCTCATCATCTAAATAGCAATTGCACTGTCAGAGTCTAGCTGATGTAATGTTTTTTGTGAATTATGGTGTCTATTGAAGACTTTCAACTTTCAAAGGTAAATTTGGACTTCAAATTGTGATTCGTTTCAGTCAGTTAGAGTTCTAGCACAGTAGCAGTTGCTTACCACCCAACCTTAGTCCCACAGCATGCATCTGTGCACGTGTTATGGAAGCCAGAGGGAAAAACAAAACAAAACAAAACAAAACCTGTGTTCCAAATATTAGTGATCTATGCTCTTATCATTAATTGCTGTTTCTAATCACACAAGTTTAGACAAAGAGATGGTTAGTATTGTTGTAGCATTTACCCCCATTTCTGAAAGCCTATCCCCCACTGATTGAAGTGACTTCCAAAAGACTTAGAGGGCTTCTGGCATTCTTTTCTTCTCTACTCTTTATTTTTTCTGTTTTCCTCTTTTGAGAGTCAGACATTAAAGACTAGAATATTCAAAAACAATTGTATACACAGAGAAATATAGAAAGTGGTGTCTCAAACCCAGGGAAATGCACAGGTTCAGAAAAGAACTAATACCTTAGGTTTGTACCTCTGGTTGGTCTTTTCAACAAAGACAATCTACAACCATAAAGAAAGAAACAAAAATAAAACTCAGGAAAACCAGGGGAAGAGGGAGAATCTGATTTCCAAAGTTATCACATTACTTGATTCAAGCATTCAGTTTTCAACAACAATAAAATGCATCAGGCATACAAAGAAGCAGGAAAGTATGGCCCATTCAAAGGGGAAAAAATGAATCATTCAAAACTATCCCTAAAAAGAAACCCAAACAAACAAAAAAGAAAAACTGTTGGTAGATCTACTAGACAAAAACTAACACAAATAAAGATACTGAAAGAACTAAAGTAAGTTGTGGAGAACGTCAAGAAAATTATGTGTGAACAAAATAAAGTATCAATAAAGAGATAGAAAGACCTAAAAAAAATTCTGGAACTGAAAAATACAATAACAAATGAAATGAAAAATGTACAAGAGGGCTTTTTAGGCCAGTCATGGTAGCCCACACCAGTAATCCCAGCACTTTGGGAGCCTGAGGTGGGTGGATCCCTGAGGTCAGGAGTTCAAGACCAGCCTGACCAACATGGTGAAACCCTGTCTCTACTAGAAATACAAAAATTTAGTCGGGTGTGGTGGTGGGCACCTGTAATCCCAGCTACTCAGGAGGATGCAGCATGAGAATCACTGGAACTTGGGAGGCAAAGGCTTCAGTGAGCCGAGATCATACCACTGCACTCCAGCCTGGGTGACAGAGGGAGACTCTGTCTCCAAAAATAAAAAAGGGGACTTTAAAGGCAGATTTAAGTAAGCAGAAGGAAAAAAATCATCAAAGTTGAAGATAGAACAATGGAAATTATTAAGTCTGAGGACAGAATAAAAAAAAAGAATAAAGAAAAGTGAACAGAGTCTACAGGACTTTTGGGACACTATCAAGTGAACCAGTAACATAGAAGGAGAAGAAAGAGATAAAAAAACAGAGAGAATATTTAAAGAAATGAGTGAAAATTTGCTGAATTTGATTAAAGATATGAATATAAACCTTCAAGAAGCTTAAGGAACTCTAAATAAGATGAACTCAAAGAGACCCTCTCCAAGACTCATTATCATCAATCTTTTGAATGCCTAAGACAAAATGTTGTAAGCAGCAAGTGGTAAGTGCCTCATCACACACAAGGGGCACTCAGTAAGATTATCAGCAGATTTCCCATCAGAAACTGATGAGGGCAAATGTATTCAAAGTGCTAAAAGAAAAAAAACACTGTAAACTCGTACTATATCCAGAAAGACTATCCTTCAAAAACAAAGAACAAATTAAGACTTTCTCAGATAAAAAAAAAAACTGAGGGATTTCATTGCCATAGAACTTTCAGCAAGAAATAGTTAAGGGAGTCCTGCAGGATGAAATGAAACAACTTTAGTTGGTAACTCAAAACCATATGAAGAAATAAAATATCAGTAAAGATAAATATGTGAGCAATTACAAAAGCCAGTGTGATTATAACAATGGTTGATAATGGCTCTTTTTGTTTTCTGCATGATTTTGGACATGTACATTGAAAAAAAAAAACAATTATTTGTCTAAAAGTAAGTATTATTGCAACTTGGTTCATAATTCTACATTTTGTTTTCTATATGATTTGAGATTAATACATTTAAAAATTATTAGTTCATGGTTTGGGGTACACAATGTATAAAAATGTAATTTTGTGACATAAATACCCAAAGATCTAGACCTGATGGCTTCACTGGTGAATTATATCAAACATTTAAAGAAGAATCAATACCACTTCTTCTCAAACTTTTCCCAAAAACTTGGAGAAGAAAGAATTCTTTCTAGTTCATTTTATGAGGCCAACATTATCTCGATACCATAGTAAAAGATACAAAAAATGAAAACTCCAGATCAGTGTTTCTTATGAACTTTAATGCAGAAATCTTCGACAAAGTTTAGTAAATTGGATTCAGTAGCATACAAAAAAGGATTATATATCATGACCAAGTGGGATTAATTCATGGAATACAAGGATGCTTTAACATATAAGACTAAATTAATGTGGTATACCACATTAAGAGAACGAAGGGAAAAAGATTCCAAATAGTCATCTCAGTTGACATAGAAAAAACATTTTTCAAAATTCAACAGTTTTTCACGATAAACACACTAAATAACATAGAAATAAAAGGCATCTACTTCAACATAATAAAAGTTATATATAAGCAACCCACAGCAAATGTTAATAGTGAAAGACTAAAATCTTTTCTGCTGTATTGGGACCAAAGCAACAGTGCATGCTTTCATCTCTTATTTTCAATATAGTACTGGAAGTTCTAGCCAGAGCAACTAGGCAAGAAAAAGAAATAAAAGACATATAGGAGAGAAAAAAGAAAAATTATCTCTATTCTTATATGTAGAATACCCTAAAGATTCTACCAAAAAAAAAAAAAAAAAAAAAGCTATTGGAACTAATAAATGAATTCAGCTAAGTAGTAGGATACAAAATCAACACAAGAAAATCAATTGTGTTTATACACATTAACAATAACCAATTTGAAAAAGAAATGATAAAAATAATTCTATTTATAATAGCATTAAAAAGAATAAAATACTTTGAAAAGAAATTAAAGAAGTTATAAATAAATGGAAACATCTCATGTTCATGGATTAAAAGACTTCATATTGTTACAATGCAAATATGACTCAAAGAAATCTATATATTCAATGCATCCCTATAAAAAATCAAATTCTAAATATGCTTTTTGCAGCTATAGAAAATTCTATCTTAAAATATATATGGAATCTCGAAAGACCCTGAATATCTGTAATAACCTTGAAAAAGAACAGGCTGGAGAATGCACACATCTTGATTTTGAAACCTACTGCAAAGTTACGGTAATCAAACAGCGTGATAAGAGCATAAAGATAGACATATATAACAATCGAATACAATAGAGAGCCCAGAAAGAAACCCTCACATCTGCTGTCAAATGATTTTGGCAAGGGTGTCAAGACCATTCAGTGGGAAAGGAGAGTCAGTCTTTCCAACAAATGATAATGGTAAAATTGGATATGCATATGAAAAAGAATAAAGTTGAACTCTTACCTAACACCATATGCAAAAATTACCTCAAAATACATCGAAGAGCTAAATATAAGACGTAAAACTATAAAAGTCTCAGAAGATAACATAAGGCAAAACCTTTATGACACTGGATATGGCAATGGTTTATTGGATCATCTAACACTAAAAGCATAGACGACCAAAGAAAAAACAGACAAATTGGATTTTTATAAAAATATAGTGTGGAAGACAAATCTGTACACCTTAAGTATATACAACAAAATTTACTTTTTTAGCAAGACAATAGCAACAGAGTAAAAAGACAACCCACAGAATATGATAGAACATTTGTAAATCATATAAATGCTAAGAGATTGCTATCCTGAATATATAGACAGAAAACATAAACTCAACAACAACAACAACAAAAAACATGATTCAAAATGGGCAAAAAAATTGAATAGAAATTTCTCCTCCAAATAAGGCTTACAAATGGCAAATAAGCACATGGAAATATGCTCAGCATCACTAATCATTAGGAAGTTCAAATAAAATAACAATAAAACATCACCTCACACGCATTAGTATGATAACTACAAAAAAAGACAATAACAAGTTTTCCAGAGGAAGTGGAGATATTAGAACACTGTGTAAAATGTAAAACAGTAGAGCCATTGTAAAAAGCAGTATAGGGGTTCTTCAAAACATTAAAAATAACATTACCATATGATCTAGTAATTCACTTTTGGATTTATACCTAAAGGAATTTTAAAATAGGGTCTCAAAAAGATATTTATACACCATGTTCACAGCAGCATTATTCACAGTAGCTAAAATGTGGAACCAACCAAAGTATCCTTTGGTGTAAATGGACAGACAAAATGTGATATACACCTCTAATGGAATATTATTCAGCCTTAAAAAGGAAGGAAATTCTGACATATACTACAACATAGATGAATCTTAAGGACATTATGCCAGGTAAAATAAGCTAGTCACACACCAAAAAAAAAAAAAAAAAAAAAAAGCTGCATGATTCCTTTTATGAGGTAGGTAGTATAGTCAAAATCATAGAGACAGAAAATAGAATTCTGGCTGCCAGGGTCTAGAGGAAGAAGGTAATGACGATTTATTACTAATAGGTAACAGTTTCAGTTATACAAGATGAAAAGATATGGATGGTGATGATGACTGCACAATATTATGAATGTATTTACTACTACTAATCTATAACCTTAAAAAGATTAAGATGGTAAATTTTATGTAATGTGTATTTTTCCACGATTAAAAAATGAAAAAAAAGTAAAGCCCATGTAAAATGTATACCTGTCTATAAGCTTTCAGTAAATTGTAACTCTTGCTTTAAAACTGCTGCATTGTTTTCTTACTTCCTCTCTTTTTTGTAACTCTAACGGCTGTAGTTAAGTATTCACCTTCTTAAATGATAAGATTAATTGTAGACCACATTATAATGGGTTTAACATGTTTAAATTCATATCATATCCTTCAGTGAGTCATGAGAAAAGTTAGTAAAAGATAATGGACATGCATTTTAAATAATTAAATAAGATATTCTATTTTTCTCCTCTCACCATCCCCACACTCTCATCCTCATTTTGGAATATTTTTCCATTAGGCTTCCACTTTGTTTCCTTATGTAGTAAGGAGTTAAAGATGGCTGAAAAGGCAGTCATATCTATAATTAAAGGCATGACCTGTATCATTCTTTTAGTTTTTAAAAAATGCTGAATTTTTATTTTAAGATTTTTTATTTTTTGGGTAATAAGCTTAAAAGATATTATTCTTTTGGAATTGAATTCAGAGGAAGATTAAGTCAAACCTAGAAAATTACTGTTTCAGCCTAGTACTTAGGGGATTAAAAACAAACAAATAAATAAAATCTCCAATACTCATTTATCTGAGTAGCTTCCTGCTGTGAGCATGTCTAGTTTTCTACTTCTACATCTCTTTTTACTACAATCTTGCTATATGTACGGAGTCATGGTAACTATGATTTTTGCTCCCTAGCATACTCTTTTTCATTTTTATGATAACAAAATGTATATTTGGAAGTAGTGGATAACCACTTCCTGCAATTTGAATATGATAGACACAGAGCAGTCACATAATGGAATTGCCTAGCCTTGGTTGCCACAGTTGTTAGTTCAGGGATTGGTACATAATGCAGATCATAACCAAGAAATTCACCAAAAAAGGAAACTGAGATGAACTACTGAAATATTAAAGGTGAGCCTGTATGATGGAAACTGTGTAATCTGTTCAATTTTCAAAATGTTCTAAACGTTTTTGAAATGTTTGTAATCTGACGATAAACGGGCATACTTTACAAGTGAAGTGTTGTCAGGGACTGGATATTCGTGGAAGATGAGAGATAAAAGGATAGAAGTAACTACATTGCTTGTGAAGAAAAGAAGGCATTAGAATGGGAGACATTCAAAGGAGTAAATATCTTCTTAGCAAATTACGTAAGTGTTTTGTGAGTGTATTAAGGTTTTCAGTAAATCTTTCAGGGAAACAGGAAAGATGAGGATAGATAGCCAATGCCAAGTAACCATGGATCCCAGAAAAACAGAAAATTGATGGAAAGAGCTCCCCACAGTAAAGCATCCAATAAGTTTAAAGCAGGACGGATATGCTCTATTGATGATGAGTTGCTAAGGGAAAGACTCCATGTCTTAATTCATGATAAGTGAGATGATAAACACATAGACAATTTGAAATAGACATCATATGGTGAAAAGATCATTTAAAAATAATTATACATACATACATACATATGTGTACATATACCAATACCTAAATTATTATTAAATACAAATTTTTGTTAATTGAGCTTATCTCTATATTATGCCGAGAAAATTTTCAGGACAATATAATATATTATAATTTATGATTATTAGATTAAGATATTGGAAGAAGATATTAACATGAGTTGGACTATGAGGGTTAATTCTAGCAGGATTGAAATTAGCCTGGTATGTTTCACTGAAATAAGAATGTACTGAGCACTGAACTATGGTCAAAGCAAAAATCATACTGATTATGAGTGTTGCTTTGTAATCATGGGTCTGAGAAGTTTGGGGACAGTCCATATCAGCTTGTCAGGATTAAAAACCTGCAACTTTTCTCAGTGAGACCTTTTAAGGGCTCTGTCATTGGGGCTGATCACATAGCAAGAATATGCCAGCAGGATTAGCAGGGAATATGTAACCCTGATTGAGCTCCATTTAGACTCCCTGATTCTGAGGTTTCTGTATATTTGCCAGTGGTTCCTGATTTAAGAGAGAAAGTTCATCTAGCATGACCTTTACAAATGGAAGTCAGGTGGAGCTTGCACCTGCAGATTGGAACTTGGCCTTTCTAGATTAATTGCTGTGAGGCAGCCATTGGTTATAATTCATATCTTTGCTTTCATGCTGCTGCTGAATCATATACATTCCCAGTAGTAAATTATAATTTTGTAAGCATTGTCATGTTGAGTATTGTGAGTCTTATTTAGCAATTGAATACTGTCCAGTTAGTAAAGTTGGTGCCAAAGTGGGATTTATTAAAAGATCATTTACTCACTGTTGACCAATAATATGACTAAACTATTATTCAGAAATAAAAAATGATTTTTTAAATGTGTTAAAATAAACCATTGATGTTTCATAGTTGCCTAATACAACTTTGGAATCAGAACTGATAATAATACTTGCCATGGAATGTAAAAATGGTAGAATCTGAACATCAGGAGCTATGAAGATGAATTAAGAGGAACTTCAAGCTGATAGCAGATCAGCTAAAAATTGAGTTCAATAGGTACTGCTTTCAGCACTAGCTAAAGAAAATCTTTCAGTTGAGCTTTGCCCTCAGGCAAGAGGAGTTCCAACCATAGGAACTTGGGCAACTACAACATTTGATAAATTGGCCACACCTATGAGACCAGTTACAATTAAAATGGTAGTTAAAATTGGGCAAGTTGATAACAAAAGGAAAAAAATTCTTGAAAATAAAAAGTAGTATACTGAAGAAATCAAGTAACTGCAGATCATTAAAAGAAATTCTCTCATGAGCCCTTGTTAAAATGACCCTTGAAAACTTTAGATCAAAGGGCTTTGTCTATGGCATTGAACAACTCGGATTAGAGGAGAATGTTTGGGCTCACACGGATACTAAAGTGGCTACTCTCTTTATGGTGATGATTTGGATACAAGCAATATTGGATTGCTGTATGACAACAAAAGCAACCTCACTAATGATATTCCACTCACCTAGGTAGTAACTGCTATTGCATTAAAAGAAGACCCACCAGCATGGGCAGTCTATGTAACTTTGTTGTTGGATCCTCAGGAGTATATAAAGAGGTAGTTTCAGAACTTTTATCCCAGCTATCTCACATAAAACCTTGATATGGTTTGGCTATGTCCCCACCCAAATCTCATCTTGAATTTCCACCTGTTGTGTGAGGGGCCCAGTGGGAAGTAACAGAATCATGGAGCAGGTCTTTATGGCAGGACCATAAGCCTCATGAGATCTGATGGTTTTAAACATGGAGTTTCCCTGTACAATTTCTCTACTCTTGTCTGCTGCCATGTGAGACATGCCTTTCACCTTCTGCCATCATTGAGGCCTCCCCAGCCACATGGAATTGTAAGTCCAATAAACCTCTCTCTTTTGTAAATTGCCCAGTCTCGCATATGTCTTTATCAGTAGTGTGAAAATGAACTAATACGTATCTGAATGTTAGGACTTTATAAACAGAAAAAAAATAAAAATAAGAATGGGGACAACAATTCATGCAAACAGTGTAGAAGTTTGGGAATGACTCATTCAAATGGCATGAAAAAGAAAGAAATTGATGGAGTACCGAGTAAAGCCTCGATAGAATTTTTTTTTTTTTTTTTTTTTTTTTTTTTTTTTTTTTTTGAGATGGAGTCTCGCTCTGTCTCCCAGGCTGGAGTGCAGTGGCGCGATCTCGGCTCACTGCAAGCTCTGCCTCCCGGGTTCACGCCATTCTCCTGCCTCAGCCTCCCGAGTAGCTGGGACTACAGGCGCCCGCCACCTCGCCCGGCTAGTTTTTTGTATTTTTTAGTAGAGATGGGGTTTCACCGTGTTAGCCAGGATGGTCTTGATCTCCTGACCTCTTGATCCGCCTGTCTCGGCCTCCCAAAGTGCTGGAATTACAGGCTTGAGCCACCGCGCCCGGCCTCGATAGAATTTTATAGAAACTGAAGGGGCTCCCAACTGCCTCTCTATAAACTTTCCAGGATGTGAAGATTCCAGGGTACCTAGATGATTGAGTTATTTGCGCTCAGAAGAAGTTCAAAGGAAAGGTTCAGCTGAACCTCCAGCATTAGATGTAAAAATACTATGTTTAAATATTAATATGGTGATACAGGAAGAAGATGGACATGATTGACATGAAAGGCAGTCTCTTGACTCAGTCCCTGTTGGGACACTTGATGCCTTTTACAAAGCTTGGGTGAAATGTCTGTGGATAGAGAAGAAATTCCTTTTGGTCTACTACTCTGTAAAGAGCAAAAAAAAGAAAATCTGAATAAAGGTTGAAATTATGATTTAAAAAGTATATTGTGGTAGCATCTTTTTATGTCAGTAAATAATTGGCTATAATAACAAAAAGGTACAGATATAATGTGCGAATAAAAACAATAACTTGTAGATTTTCCCTCTATCTAGCATTAGTTGGAAATGCAACATGGGTTCCTAAGCAATACAAGTGATATATTTGAAGCAATTCAGAATATGTGGAAGGCAACAATAAATTGCCAGAATAATTAAGGCAGTGTGAAATTTACGTGTGTTAATGCCTACAAACTTGCCATACAATAGACCAGCACAGCCAGTGAAGCAGGTTGTTGTGTGATGGAGAATGATACTAGAATATGGGAGATTAAATGAACAATGTGCTCAGTAGCCTTAGTAGTCCTTGATATGGTGCTATTTCACTAACACAAGATAAAGGTAACTAGTATTCTGTAGTTGAATTTGACTGATGGGTTATTCTTAATATGTCAGCAAAGACAGCCAACGACATTTTCAATCACGTTAAACAGTTATCAATATGCATTTATTGTACTAACAACCTCAAGGGCATTTGAACCTTCCTGTAAAGTGTTACAATCTGGTAAGGCAGGGCTTAGATACAAAGCAAATTGACTGTGTTCTACTACAATATGTTGATGATGATAGAATTATTTCTGAAACTAAGGATCAAACTAACAATGACCGTACTAAAGTCATAAATCATGTGACTGACTGGGGATCATTCTTTAATCCTACTAAAACTCAAGACACTGCACAGTCTATGGAGTTCTGAGTAATTACATAGGCTGGAGCAATATATGACATACCATATAGCCTTGACATAAACTGTTATTGCTCCTCAGACTAAAAGGAAGGCTCAATGCTTAATCTATTTGGTTTTTGATGAAATCATATATCTTATTAAGCATTCTGCTAGCCCACATCTACAAGTTTCCTCAAAAGAAATATATATATAATATATATAATTTATTATATATGTATATATGCATATATATTACATGTTATATATACATATGCATATATATGTGTGTGTGTATATATATAATTTAATATATATATATATAATTTGATTGGGCACCCAACAACCAGAAATTTCTTAAACTGCAAGAAGCTGCAGTCCAAGTCATTCTATTAAGGCTATATGATCATAATGCTAGAATCACATTTAAAGTGTTAGCCACAGATTCATGCTATTTAGAATCTCTGGCAAAAGCTCATAATCACTGCTCAACAGCAACCTCTGGGCTTCTGGACTGGAAAATTATTGTATATAGCTCTCAAATACATCCTCTTTGGAAGAAGGAAAGAAAAAGAAAAGGAGTTCAAATTGGGCACATTGAGGCTGAAGTAATTCTAGAAGTAGTTATTGTGCACTTACTGAGACAGTCCCAATAACTGAAGTATGTGATATTACATTAAGACCTCAAATACCCACCATATCATGAATGATGCCAGAAAAGCACTCCAACAAGGCAATCAAAGAAGTTTTATCATAAGAAGAAGATATACACAGGAACAGGAAACAATGGTTGGGATATATCATAGAAAGTTGCACTGGCTAGCTCAGGCTGCCACAACAAAATATTATAGAGTTCTATAAACAACTAAAATTTATTTTTGTACACTCAAGGAGTCTGAAAGCCCAACATCATGGTGTCAGCATGGTCAAGTTCTGATGAGAACCCTTTTCTTGTCTTGCAGATAATTGTCTTCTCACTGTGTCCTTACATAATGGAGAGAGAGAGAGAGAGCATTCTCTATCTCTTCCTTTTCTTAACCACTAATCCCATCATGCAGGCCCTACTGGTATGACCTAATCTAATCCCAATTACCTCCCAAGGCCCCATCTTTAAATACCATGACATTGGGTTGTATGATTTGAGTGTATGTGCCCCTCCAAAATTCATATGTTGGAACTTATACACCAGGCTAATGGCATTAAGACATGGGGACTTTGGGAGGTGATTAGACAATGGGAGCTCTGCCCTCATGGATGAGATTAATGCCCTTATAAAATTATAAATTATGGGCTTCAGAAAGTAGCCTATCTCTTCTGCCATATGAGAGCACAGGGTTCATCCCTTTTTGTTCCTTTCTACCATGTGAGGAAGTATCAAGAAGGTACCATCTTGGAAGTAGAGAGAAGCCTTCAGTGGACACTGAATCTGCCTGTGCTTTAATGTTTAACTTCTCAGCCTACAGAACTATGAGAAAATGAATTTATGTTATTTATAAATCATTCAATCGCAGGTATTTTTAGAGCAACACAAACTAAGACATTGGGGATTAGGGATTCAACATACATATTTGGAAGGGACACAAATGTTCAGTCCATAGCAAATATCATTATATTTACGAACAAGTAGCTAATTTACCTCTAATAACAGTACCTAATTTAGATTTTTCCTAAGAAGATACCTACTGCTGCTGGTAAATGGGCCCTTCCTTTTGACTAATTGACCAAGGTTGCCAGGCAGTTGGCTTAGTTCAGATAGCAGTTCCAGAATCAGGGCCAAGGCTTATCATGGAAAGCTACCACTGCTCTCTTCTTAGCAAATAATAAACTCCTTATCGAGAAAGTTCATAGTTGGTTAGCCTAGTGGCCTGAATTACAATTTCTGCTTCCAGCAATGATAAAAAAAAAAAACTGCGCGCGCGCGCACACACACACACACACACACACACAAATTTAATTAATTATAGTCCTAACTTATGGCATGTTATCAAAAGAATTGCAACTTAGTCTGGAAAATGGTCCATAGCTACCTGCATGATAAAAGATACTCTCATGTAGGACATTGCTACATGTAAATTCCTAGGGAAAATTTGAGGGCAGATTGAAAAGGACATGTAACTGTTAACCAAAGAAATCCTATACCAAAATCTGATGATGATTGAATCAAAATGTTCATGTCCTAGATCTGTGTCTTAAAATGGCAACCCAGTTCCATGAAGTGAGTACACATGAGGGAAATCAGGCCATGAAGAGACGAGCCAAACAATATATGTCATTAACCCCTGAAAATGCACAAACTGTTAATAAAAATTTCCATGTATACTAATCAGAAAGACAGAATTTGCAGCTCACCCTAAGAATTAATTCCAAGAAAAGTCTAGCAACAGGTGTCAAGTAGACTGCGTTGGCTTTTTCTCTACTTCTTTGAAGGATATAAATGAATATTGGCAAGATTTCTTAATAATACACTCTGAATTTGGTTTGGCATAAGCAGTGACTGAGATCAATGTTGCTAATACTATCCAATAAGTGGAACAAAAATATTGTAAATAGTCTGGCCATTCTACTTAGACTTCATCAGATCAATACGTTCATTTCATTGCCCACATGAAGCACTTATGCATGAAGAAATATATTCAATAAACTTATATTTTTGGTGCCACTCAAAGTAATGGGTTAATAGAAACTTGGAATGGCAAAATATAACCCCTTCTTAAAAATATGGGAGTTGCCAAATGATTCAGGAGCTAGTCTCCAAACATAATTCTGTTTACCACTGATTATAAATTGATGAAACTAAACACGAGTCTCCATTAGGTAAATTATTATATATTTGTGGTAGAAATAGGAAAGAAAGGCTGGACAATGATACAGCAACTGACATAAAAATAATTTGTACTTCAACTTAGTTTTCTTTTTCAATGAAAAAGGCCCAATAGTCCTTGCACTGACACTAACACTAAGGATCCCAACGGCTGGTAATACTGCACAACAAAATTCATGTCTATTAAGTTGAACACAACTGCAAGAATTCCAAAAAGATTTATGAAATGTTTTATCTCTTGCCTACACATCATCAAGTTGGAAGTGACTGTTCCATTTCTTTGTACTCATCTATTCTTACTTCCTACTATGGAGAATAAAGAGAAAGCCCTAGCACAGTATATCTCGATGCGAGTAACATGAAATACACAAGAGGGTAAACCAGGAGGAACTACTTCAGAAGTAAAAGTTTGAATTAAAATTAATGATCAAAAGAAGAAATTTGTGACTGTTTCTGAAAGAAAGAGAGCGAATGAACAGGTTTCATAAAAGGGATTCTAACATATAAGCCAGATAAAGGCTTAGAGTAAGAGAATAATAAGCTTTCTCGACTTGGGTTGAAAAGTGCCTTAGGGTAAAGTACTTTGTCAAAACCTCTTCTTTTAAAGAACCAAGAAATTAGCTAAGCAATGGCCAACCTAATGAACATGTTTTTGGAAATGATCTAGAGCCTTACTCTTGTCTTTGGCTATGTGGAGCAATACAAACGTGGCTATTTCTTTCATTTCTCATTTCCAAAGTACAACTATTACCAAGGACCTGTATTTTGAAGCAAGTGTGGGAATGTGTGTTCCCAGTTGAATCTGGAGAACACTGTGTGTTAATTCACAATCTAAAAGAACATGATGTGGCCATTAATTGTGATTATGGTTTAATGACAGTAGCAAGTCCCATCTGTCATAATAGTATGTGAGAAACTAGCAATTTGCCTTATTGTATGTTGAAACTCTAAAGTAGGTGGAGGAAAAAATGAGTTGTGAATCACTAACAAAGGAAAATAACCAGGTATACCTTGGTAAGCCTGCATTACTGGAAATGAGAAGTCAGAGATTTGATGTGGATAATAATGTAAAATGTGGGTAATGACAACTACTACTAATGTGACCTTATCTTGGCAGATTCAACAACTTTGTTCCCAGATTTATTTCCTATACATTCTGAAGTGTTTAATACCTAATGGCAACATCAGTTTTAAGGGATCAAATGGCACTGGCCAGTTAAAAAAGAAGAGCTTTAAATAATTAGAAATAAGGATAGGAATAATTGCTTGGTGAAGTTTGCTTTTAATTAGGGAAGATCTGTGGGGATCAAATAGAGCATGATCTTCTTCCAGAAGATGGTAAACCAACTAGAATGATATGACAAGGACAAAAATGAGCCTTGCAATTCAAGCAAACATTAAGCTAATATGTCCCAAATCAGCAAGTGAAATGAGCTTGCATGTTAGTTAGCATGGCTGCCTTCTTGCTGTGTCCCTTACATGGTCTTTCCTTGGTGCATAGGCATCCCTGGTATCTCTTTGTATATCCACATTTCCTCTTCTTATAAAGACGCCAGTCAGGTTGGATTAGTGCTCACCCTACAGCCTCATTTCAGCGTAATCACCTCTTTAAAGGCCCTATCTCCAAATATAGTCACATTCTTGGTACTGGGGCTTCAACATATTAATTTGGGAATGACAAAATTTAGCCTATAACACATGGTCTTTAACCTACTATCAGAAATAATATATTATATATGGGAAGGGGTAAATTTTGTTGGAAGAAACTAATTATATTGCAGTAATATTTTGTTTACATTACAACCGTATATTCGGAGTATGCCATGATGCTGTTATACAGAGTAATAGAGTTCATAGGTAAATTTAATATTATGGAACCTAGTAATACTTTGAACACTAACATTGAAGATCAGTGTATTGAGAGACTGAATTAAAACTCTTTCAGCGTGTCATCCCTTTGAAAGGGAAGTGGCCTGAAAAAAATTTAAACCTTATCAATGATAAATATATTATGATTCTTAGTCATTCAGCAGATGCAAACCCTAAAGTGCAGGTGTATATAGATTAAGGAAGAAACAAGCAACTTAGGTTAACAGAAAACTATGAGAAAGTTTGTGCTGGTATTATCATATGGTTCTGATTCTATTTTCTGTTTAAATCCATGTAACTCCTCAATGGTTATTACAAATGTTTAGAATAGGTGTGTGATTTTGTTTACAGATTCTAGTTACACGATATGGCAAGTAATTGCTGTCAAACTATAGTGATTGTTTTGTCATATCAAGGCCTTGAGCACAGATAAGAGATGTGGATGGTGTTACTGTGAGGGTTAATTCCACAGGTCAGTAATGAGCCTGATCTGTTTAATTAAAATAAGAAATACGAAAATAACATTAATAGTGTTGATTGCAACCATGTTCCAAAGAGTTTTAGGGAAGTTTATACTGCTTCTTAGCACTGTTTATTGATAACAGAGAGATTGGTGAATTATACCTAGTCTCAGTGAAGTATTTTTGAGGTTGTGCTTTTGGGATTGGTTACATAGCAAGGTTGTCTTTTGGGGGTTGGTTATGTAGCAAGGTTGTGTTTTGGGGGTGGGTTATGTAGCAGGAATAATTTTATATAATCAGTAAAAATATCCCAGTTTTTTGGATATCTCAAGTGAGACTCCATGTGGGCTCCCTGTTTCTGAGATGCTTTGTACACACACAAGTGGTTTCTGATCCAGGAGTATATCCAGCACACCATTATAGAAGGGAAATAATTGAAGCTTGCACCTGTGCCCTTGTTGAGAGGCATATTTTTACTTCACGCATATCCTTACTTCAACAATAATGCAGCAAACTGTAGATTTGTAAGCATTTCATTTTGGGTCCTATGAGTTTTCCTTAATGATCCAACCCTGTTTAACTCCCACTCATAGTCTAAGAATGTAAGCTATTACTGTTAGAGAATACAATGGTAAAGTTTGTGTACAAGCCATTGCTATTGTCTTACCGCCTCTTAGTATTTGAATAGGTCTCTAAGATAGTTTGCTGACTGTCTTTCACCACTCAAATGAACTCCACTGAGAATATTTATAGAAGTGGTAGTAATTTACACTAAAATCTTCAAAACCCTCAGTAATTTTTAGGACCTCTTACCATCACAGACAGAATCTTCTAACATTAAAACACATTGCATGGAATGAATGCTAGGGTTCAGTAAGTAGAGACTGCCCTATGGAGTGGAAAACACATTGAAAAAGGAGTAGAGAGAAATGGTCCTAGTTTTGCGTTTTCACCCCAAGTAGGAGCCACTCAGCAAGTCATAACCTCTTTCTCTGTATCAGTTTAATTATAAAATAGACGTGCTGGACTATATGATTTCTATCTCCCTGGTTCTAGAATCATTTGATTCAATCATGGTAGGTAATAAGTTACCTAAAAATAATCTAAAGTTAAAACTGTAAATTAAGGAGAATTTTAAACATAAATTTAGAGGCAACTTGAAGGAATGCTAAGAAATTACAATTGTTTTAAATGTTGCATAGTGTCTACTGTTTTTCTGCAAGTAAGGATCTGCTATTTAGAAGAAGACACTTTGTAATTAAATTTAATTTTACTAAGGAAATAGTAATAGAGGTATCTATTATTTTTGCAGAATATTTGCAAAAGAAATAATTGACTGTGGTAATTTTTACATACATTCTTAATTAATGTATTCTTATTGATAATAATTCTTATTAATATCCTTAATAGTCCTTTAAGAAAGTTATTATTCCTATTTTATAGGTAAGAAAAACAAAGTTCAAAGAGTTTAAATAATTTTCCTCAGATCAGTAAAAAGTTACAGCTATTTGTAAATCATAGGTATGTATAGAAAATATATTTGAGCTGTCGGAAAAGAAAGTAACTGGTGAAAGGATAATTCGGGAAACTGCAAAAAGGGAGTAAAATAAATGAAACTTAAGATTGGCTTTGTAGTTTAATATAAGAATATATATTACAAATAATTAGCAGACAAATTGGTCACAACAATTCACAGGTTCTTGGCTCTTTCTCTTTTTGATCTGTTTTCCTACCATTTCTAGTTCTTTTGGGTACATATTCTTATCAGAGAATACTTGAGCCTGACTCCAGCTCCTTCTCTACTTTCATACAGATGATTTTGTTTCGTTTCATTTCCGCCTGCTAATTTACTTAGCTCAAGAATACTGAATTCCAGTTTCACTTATGTATTCCAATTCTCTCTTCTGAATATCCACTATTCCGTTAAAGCTCTGTATCTGCATAAGGTTCTTCCCACTTGCAAGAAACACCATTTTTTGGAAACATAAAGACTGTATTATAAGAATTTATTCTCTGAAAACAGAACAGATTGGATGTTTGGAATAAATTTCTGGTATAGAACATACATAAATGCCAGGTAAAATATTAAAAGGAGTTTAAAAAAAAATAAGTGAGCAGGCTGAAAATAAAGAATATAATGGGAAGCAAGCAATGACAAGAAAGTGCTAAAGCAGAGAAGTAAAGAAGGTAAAGAATAGCACGTGCACTGTGAGAGAATGTGCTCATGCTTGGACTCCTTAGGTTTTAATGGGTTTGTTTCTGAATCATAAGAACCAAAGGCCTGTGCCTACTTTAGACCCACCAGAACGAAGCCTTTAAAAAAGCTTGATAAGATTAACAAGACAGACATAATTTGAAAGTTGGGTTCCACTAAGTTAGAGGGACTTGGGGAAGACCTTGGCCTTTTTGCAAATTCAGTTTCACAAGGTCATAAAACCAAGTCTTTGCAAGTACAAGGTGATCCATTTTAAGTAAAATTTCTACTAATATTGAATCAGAGTTTTTATATTAGACATTGAATTGTATAATTCAAATATCTAATGTTTTCAATAAACAATCAATAAATACATAAAAGGACTAAAAAACAATCAATTAAAACCAAACCCAAGATGTCACAGATGTTTAACTTAGCAGCCAAATATTTCCAAGTGGCTATTACAAATATATTGAAAAATTTAAAGAAAAATGTGCTCAAATTATTAGGTAAAATATTTTATTATTAATTCCTTAATGTAGGAAATTTCAGCAGAGAAATGGAATCTATGATATAAATTAAATAAAAATTTTAGAAGTAAGTAATAAAATGATTGAAATGGAATTTTCACTGAATGAGCTTAACAGATGATTGCAAATAAAAGAATAGTAAATGTAAACTCAAATCACTGGAAACTACTCTATCTGAAAATATTAAAGAAAATTGAGCTTCAGGGATTTGTGAAACAATATCAGAATTTTCTAACATATAGGTAATTAAAGTCACCGACAGAGAAAACTATTGATTGGGGCAGAAAAAGAAAAAAACGATTTAAAACATAAACGGTGAAAACTTCCCAAGTTTGACCTAAAACAATCCTGATTTATAGATCAGAGAAGTTCAGCAAACTGTTACAAACATAGTAAGTGAAAAGAACTATTCTTATTACAGATAGTTGAACTGCTAAAAAATGAAAGAAAAAAAGAAAATCTCAAGAGCAACCACAAGGTAAAAAAGACCCTAAATACAGAGAGGAACAACACTATGAAGGATGATAGACTTTTCGTCAGAAAAAGATGGAAACCCAACGTGATTTTATATGGCATTTGCATATTTTTTCTGTCAGCATTTTGTTTTTGTGATTTTTCTGCTATAAGTTTGTACATTTGTCTTTTTTATTTTCAGAAGCTCTTTGTACGTTAAGGTTATTAAACCTTTGTTACATAAGTATCAACATTTTTAATATGGGTTTTCATTTTTCTTTTTACTTTGTGTATGATGTCTTTGCCATGATTTTTTCTTTTTTTAATTTTATGCTTTTGAGTGTTGTGTCATAGTTAGGCAAGTCACTCATATTTTCATATTTTTATGGTTTCATTATTTACAGTTAATTCTCTAATCTATCTATCCTGGCCTATGATATGAATTATGGATCAAATTTTACCTTTTTCCATAAGGCTATTAATAAGGGGTATTTTAATAATACCACTTCATATGAAAAATGTTTTACTCTCTCAAGAAGCAGTAATAAATGTGCTTTATTTGTGAAACAGCATTTAAACTTATTTTATTTTATTTTATTTTTGTGGAAATGGGGTCTCCCTACGTTGCCCAGGCTGGTCTCAAACTTCTAGACTCAAGCAATCATCCTGCCTCTGCCTCCCTAAATGTTGGGATTATAGGCATGAGCCACCATGCCCAGCTGTTTGTGAAACAGAGAAGACTAACTACAGTATATAATCATATTAGGAAACAATAAGGACTTTAAAAGCCCAGTTCTAAAAAAATAAACAAAAAACTATATTAATATCTCCTAGATATTTTGTACAAAGAAGTAACTGGATAAAATTACTGTTTAAATAATATTTATTTGGTTAGATTGTTCAAAATGTTAAATTTTTGTGTTTGTTTAATTAGTTCATTTGTCCTAATAGGAAACATGAAATCTATGGATCAGAAAACAGACCATGTACCTACAGAGCATCTTGGCAGTGCTTCAATCCAGTTTCCCAAGTTTTGCACAACGAGGACCTGATATCATTTGTGCACACAGCATCGTTTGCATCACAAGAAACCACAAAATTCTGAGACTTGGAGCTTCTATATTAAGGCTCACATGTCATACCTTCTTCCCTTTAGAGAGTGAGAGAGAGAAAGAGAGGCTGGCTTTTACTCCATAACGTAAACAAGTAAATCCTTTCCAGGAAGGAAGAGGGCACTGCCCTGGAAGAAAGTAACTGTCTTTGGGGGTGGGGGTTGGGGGGAAGCATATCTGGGTTATATTACCTTCAGAATGTAAGCAAATGGCTTTGGGAGATAGCTTAGTTTGTTCAGGCTACTGTAACAAAATACTTTAGACTGCGTGATTTATCAACAACAGAAATTTATTATAGTTCTAGAGCCTGGAAGTCCAAAGTCAAGGCAACAACAGATTTAGTGTCTGGTGTGGGCTTGCCCTCTCTTTCACAGATGCCACCTTCTCGTTGTGTCCTCACACCATGGAAAGAACAAGCGTGGTCCTTTGGCCCTCTTTTATCGGGTCACTAATCTCATTCATGAGCGCTCCATGTTCATGACCTAATTACCTCCTAAACACCCCACCTCTTAATACTATTTCTTTAGGGAGTAGGTTTCAACATACGAATTTGGGGGTGGGGTGGAATCGCAGGAGATGTCTTCACATTTTTCCAGAGCAGTTCATTATCTTTAACTCCCAAGGCAGTTTACAATTCAGTCATCATTAAACCCAGGTTGTCAGCAGTCTGTTCAGAGAGCCCAGACTGTGTAGAAATGTAAAAATATTAATAGAAGATTATTTTCTGAATAAATACTGGTTATAAAGAAGACTGATATTAGGAATCTAGCTAGGAAGATGCTTAGCATTTTAGGTTCTAAGAAATGATCCAGATTCAGATCACCCCAGTGAAACTAAAGAGAGTAAAATGGATATAAGACATATATTATGTAAAACTGGCCAGGACTTTGTGATTGAATAAATATTAGGGAAAATGGGAAAGATGAATTCAAGTATTTACTTTCAAAGATATTTAAAGGGAAACTTTTAATAGTAGGAAATAGGATTGGATTTGAATGTACATTATTTGAAATATGAGGGAGAGAATTGGGGTACCATATCAGGCTTCACTTTATTAGGCACTGTTAGAATTAAGGAACTTCTGAGACACAATTGCATGAGACATGTAGGTAGAAAAAAGGATCTAAAAAGCAACAAAGACTTTTTAATAAGATCAGAATAATTAACAGAGCAGTATTTGTCAAGGTAGTGGAAAGTCTTGCATTCCAAAGAAGACACATTCCAGAGAAGTGGAATTCATATGGCACACAAAATACTGAAAAAGATTATAAACATAATATATTTAATTTTGCAATAGGCCATCCCTCCATAACTGTGAGACATAAATTTTATTAGAGTGGCTGAGGCAGAAACCAGCATTGTTAGAAGAGGTAAGTGGAAAAAAAATTAAATATATTGATTTTCACAGAGGAAAGTGTCTAATTAATATGAATAAAACAATTCCCCAGTCTTCCTATATCTGTGACTTTGCCTCTCTAACCATGCCTACTGTCAATGACTTTACTCTGTTTTCCTCTGAGACTCCAAACTACAAATGAATTTAAAGAAGCAAGTATCTGTACTGAACCAATAAGCCAGGATTTTCTTTAAATAGATTACTATGTCTTTAGATGAGTACTTGTGGGATTATATCTGGTCTTGAGGATTTTTTCAGTAATTGAATTCACTAAATCAGCAAAGCACAGTCGCAATGGGTTATACTCTAGGGCATTAAAAATGGCTCCAGCAAACAAAAATTTACATTTAAAATGCATTAATTGGAAATATGACACTATCTATAAAAATATAATACATATTTTAAATTGTTCCCATAATTGTTGTATTATACTTAGAAATTCCTTGCATTGACAAAAGTAATTTCTAGAGGATCTTTAACCTTTGGACATAAGTAGAATTGAATATGATATATGAGTATAAATATAAAAGAGAATCCCTTATGTTGACACAAGGGATTAATATCCAGCTCCAAGTCAAAAGTCTAAACAATTGAGAAGTGGTAGTTGTGCCAGATTAAAGCCTTACACAGCCATCTGCCTATCTCCTGGGAAGAGGTGAGCATTACAGGCTGTTTATCACGTTTGGTTCTGCTCTTTCAAATAATACATACATTGCCATGATTCCCAAAAAATCTTAGAGTAAACATTTCATGTCTAAAGCATCAGTTTCCTTGTACAGTTTGAAATTCTATTAGAGTACCTAGCAAACCTTTGTAATTTTGTAATTCACTTAGATGCAAGTACAACATGTGGCTTTTCTCTGCCAACTAATTCATTCTGTCCAGCCAAGCTTTCAGAAGAAATTTCAAAAAGTTCCATGGCTTCTAGACAGAAGCATATGTCAATATGGTTGCATAACATAGCTAAGTTATTCTCACAACATTTTGTTCAATCCTTTTGTCACTGTTAAAAAAAAAAAAACAGCAGAAAAGGAACTCGCACGCATTGTCATTAAAAGAAAAAAAAAACTTTTAAAAAATACAATGACTAGTAATTTGTCTTTTAAATATGACCAGAATATTGAGGGTATGTGACACTCCAAGGAAAAAATGACTAAACAAATATTATTTTAGTGTCATGTCAGAAAAGACTTACACTTAGCACAACATTATTTATATTATTTCCATGAAGAATTTTGAAAGTAAATCATAGATAATGTCTTTTTATCAAAGAAATTTAGTAATTTACTCAGCCATATCATCATTGAAGTAGAAATATTTTACTTAGACATCTGAATTACCTGATGTCCATCAGATAATCTTGAAACTTCTCACAGTACATTGTGAAGAGCCTAGACAGCAA
Source organism: Chlorocebus sabaeus (assembly GCF_047675955.1). NCBI lineage: Eukaryota > Metazoa > Chordata > Mammalia > Primates > Cercopithecidae > Chlorocebus > Chlorocebus sabaeus. Next base: position 69,726,456 of record NC_132924.1, read on the forward strand.
TCAAATGTATCACGGCTAACTCTGGTTTCTATTCATATACACTGAATTAGTCTATGAGTTTTAGATCTACTAATTCACCTACTCAAGCAACTCCATGAGGTAGTTGCTATTATTATTCGCATTTTTACAGAAGAGAAATTGAAGTGACTTGCCAAAAAGAACAAAATGTAATCAATCAACAAGTTAGTAGAAAAAGGCTAAATACAATATTACTGTTTATACAACAGTTTCTCACCTCCTCAAATTGTTGTTCACAGATTACATACATCAGAATTTTCTGAGTGCTTTTCAAAAATTAGATATTTAGCTCTGTTTCTTCAACCCGGGGAGTCCTTCAAGCTCCACTCTCGTTCCTCCTCCCTTTACCATCATCTGGAAATTCTCTCAAGGTAATAATACTGGGGCAATCCTAGGAATCAGTTTGTTGACATTTTCTCAGAACTCTGTGCCCTTCATTGACCAATGTTCAATGTCTTGAAGCCCATGGATTTATATATTTTGTCTGATGTTTGGTTTTCTAAGGCAATAGGGTAAATCTGGTCCCTCTCTTGCAAATTGGTCAAAACTAGATGTCCCCCTGAATTTTTAAAAAACATTGCATTGTAACTGATATCCATAAAAACCTGCCCCTATCATAAGTAGGCAGTAAGATAAATTTTCAGCCTATAAATAAAGGATAAGACAACTACTCAATACAGAGTTTAAAAAAGAGTGGAAAGTATTGCTTATTTTTATGAAGGAGAATTATATTAGTCGGTCAGTGTCTCTGAGCACAGCAGATTGGTGGTTTCAATATAAAGTTTTTGGGAAACTGTGGAGTTCGGGTATTGACATCCTTGTAGAGGTTAAGTCATTTTGTAGAGGTTAACATCAGCTGTAGTATTCAGCCGGGTGTGATTTTTGGTTGATTAGCTGTCACTCAGAGGTGTGCTTTATTGCAGACAGTCTATTCCTGACAGAGTAACTTTCAGAAGTAAAGGACTGTCACTGATTTTAAAAGCACATTCACTGATGTGAGTTTTTGATCAATGGAAGAAGTTTAAAAACTGGTTCTGATGACTGCTTATTACCACAAATAAAAAAGAATCAATTTTCGCCTACCAATGTGAGAACTTATTTTTGTCACCGAATGCATCTATGTAAAAAGTATGGAGAAACAAACACACAAAATTAGAGCATCACCAGCTCTCCAGAAGCCCCACTTTGTGCTGTCATCCAGTTCCTATCCCCCTCTGAAACTAGTCAGTATCTTGATCTTGATTTCTAACAACATAGATTAGTTTTGCCTGTTTTTCTACATTATCTAAGCAGAATTATGCAGTACACAAGGTACAGGTACTGGGTACAGACGAGGTTCTAGGTTGTTCTAGGTTCTTTTGCTAAATGTTTGTAAGATTCTTTCATTATTTAATCTAAGATGAAATCTGTAGGAATATGTATATAATTGTTGGCTACATATTAAGAAGTGGGATTGCTGAATCATAAGGTATGGATATGTTTAGCTTTAGTAGGTTTTGCAAAGCCGTTCTCTAATGTGGTTGAACCAATTTGTACTTCAATTAGCACTGTGTGGGAGTTTCAGTTGCTTCTCATCTTCACCAACATATGCTATTTATTGTCTGAGAAATATTATTATATCACATTGTACTTTTAATTTGCTTTTCCCTGGTGATTAATCTCCCAAATCTGGTCACCTATTGGCTCCTAGAATCTAAAATTAAGCCGATTATTAACATTTTAAAAAATGTTTGCTTTCAACTTTTTTTTTGATTTTTTAAGAATAATACAGATGTAACCTAAGTCCCCATACCCATCCATTTTTTTCCTCTTCATTCCCCAAAGTTTTTTTTTTTAATTTCAATATGGATTTGTGAACTCTATTATATCAATATAACTGTGAAATCGATAATTGATATATGATTTCAGGTGGTATATATAATTTTGCAGTTGGTGATCCCCCATCACCATTAAAGGTGATGTGTACATGTTGATATATCAGATCTAGTTTGGTTACTTTTTTTTTTTTTTTTTTTTTTTTTGAGACAGAGTCTTGCTCTGTCCCCCAGGCTGGAGTGCTGGAGTGCAGTGGCACTATCTTGGTTCACTACAACCTCCATCTCCCAGGTTCAAGCGATTCTCCTGCCTCAGCCTCCTGAGTAGCTGGGATTACAGGTGCGTGCTACTGTGCCCAGCCAATTTGTGTATTTTTAGTAGAGACAGGGTTTCACCATGCTGGCCAGGCTGGTCTCGAACTCCTGACCTCATGATCCGCCCACCTCGGCCTCCCAAAGTGCTGGTATTACAGGCGTGAGACATCATGCCTGGCCCTAGTTTGGTCACTTGAACTACCTTATAATAATCTATTGGATTAATAAACTACAGTTTTCTAGTCTCTTTCTGAAGAAGAGTTAATTTTAAAAAATATTTTTTATATTAATAAAGAGTGTTTCTATGAACATTCACATAAATATTTCTTATTTCTATTTCAGCCATTCTATTTGATGATTGGGTATAATATTGTGTCTTTAATTTACATTGTCCTAATGAGATCTTGATGTGCCTTTTGACCATTTCAATATTAACTTTTCTGAAGTGACTGTCCACATCTTTTGCCTGTTTTCATTTTTTATTGTTATGCTTTCTTTTTCATTTCTATTTTTTAAAATATTCTTTATGTAAGCCCTTGTCAGATATAAATATTTGGAATATTTTGTCTCTCTTGATGTTGCTGGTTAAGAAAAGTTATTAATGTTTATGAAATCCAGTTTTAGTGTTTTTTTTTTTAGACAGTGTGTCACTCCTTTACCTAGGTTGGAGTGTAGTGGTACAACCATGGCTCACTGAAGCTTTGACCACCTGGGTTCAAGCAATTTTCTCTCCTCAGCCACCCAAGTAGCGGGCACTACAGAAGCCTGCCACCACGACTGGCTATTTTTTTTGTTTTTAAATTTTTTTTGGTTGAGACAGGGTCTCACTATGTTGCCAAGGCTGGTCTTGAACTCCTAGGCTCAGATGATCCTCCCACCTGAGCCTCCCAAAGTGTTGCGATTATAGGAATGAGCCACTTGCCTGGTGATCTGCTTTTTTATGGTTAATATTTTCTGTGTCCTGCTTAAGATATCTTTCTCAGGCAGATATTTTCAATTTTTTTCTTTGTAAATGACGAATAGTTTTACCCTTCACTTTAAGTTATATGATTTTTCCCTCTTTTGCTATACTTCTAAGGCAGGACTCTGTATTTTGTTTTTCATTCAGATGCCCAATTGTGCCAGTTCCTTTTATTGAATATATCCCATTTTCTCCACTTATTTGCAATAGCAATGTTGTTGTAAATCAGGAGACAGCATACCTGTACATCTTTTTCTGAACCCCCATTCTGTTCTATTGCTCTTTTCCTCCTCAGGTGTACAGTTATGTGTATAAGCCTTGATCTCAGGTGCTATAATTTCTCTTTGTTTTACTTAATATTTATAAATAATATAAATATTAACATAATTTATGTAATTATATAATTTAAATATAATATAAATATTATATCTTACACACACACACATATATCTTATAGTAACTTGATTTATTTATTTATGTTTAGAGACAAGATCTCTCTCTGTTGCCCAGGTTGGAGTGTAGTGGTATGATCATAGCTCACTATTGCCTTGAACTCCTAGCCTCCAGGGATCCTCCTGCCTCAACCTCCAGAATAGCTGGGACTATAGACACATGCCACCATAGCTGGTTGATTTTTAAAATATTTTGGAGAAATAGGGCCTTGCTCCGTTGCCCAGGCTAGTCTCATATTCCTGGCCTCAAGCAATCCTCCCACCCCATCCTCCCAAAGTGTTTATAGTAACTTGAAATGAATGACATTGAAATTGTTCTCATTTATTTTATTTTAATTGGGTTATGTTTTTCTGAATCAGCAATATCTGGTGATCCTATGGGCAAGTGGTTGGGAGAAACTATACAAGTCCTTTAGTTTTTCAGTCCATTGCTTCTTTCTTCAATTGTTAGCGTAAAGGATAGTCTCCTTATAATAATAATAAATTGTGCCTTTTATTATGTCTGTCCTCTTCTAATGTTTTGAGAACTCTTTTTAACCTCATTTTGTTCTTTCACCAATAAATTTCCAAAAATGTCTGGTGCCTTCCAAGATGCCACTTGCTCTCTCAGCACGGGTGCCTTCCTGAAACTGCCACATTAGATCCTGTACATTCTCCAGGACCCTTCCCTTCAGGTACTCAGTATCCAGGATGATCATCTACCTTGACCTAGAAGTGATTTCAGTAGTTTCTACTAATAGTCCTTTGCTTTCTGGGAACAAAACCTAACTGATGTTATCTGTGCTCCATTGCTGCTAGAACCTGCGACCCTTTCCTTTCTTTTGCCCAATCACCTCCCACCCCACTTGTTCTGGACTCTGGAGCCATCTCTGCTGGTCTGCTGACAATCTCTGGCATTTATTTTCTCAGTGCCACATAGATTGGGATGTGTAGACTTCTATTTGTCTAGAGGTGTGAACCATCAGGGATTTTATTTGCTGTACTCATCTACAATGTATACATGAGACTTTTTGGACTGTTAGGAAGTGATGTAAGCCGCCACTATTATCTTACAGGATTCTCAAACACATCTTTCATTTTTTGAAAAGTCACTTCAAAGCAAATGGACAAACAGCATATCTATATAGATTTCTTCCTCTCAAGTGACATATTTCATACTTGCCTCTACAGGTATAGACATAATAATATCTATTAAAGACTAATGTAAATTAGGTCACTCTGTTATTCTTCGAAGAGATGAAGCTCATACCTCTGAATACCTAAAAATAAGCCCAAGAGCTTTAAAAAAATACATATTTGCCCCTAGTATCTGGTCTGGGATGAAGCCCAAGAAGCCACATTTTTAGGAAGGCCCTGTCCTGAAGAAGGCAGAAACAAAGCAATGTTTTCTGATTCACCCCATACATTATGTGATGGGATAATGAAAGCTAGTATCTTCTTGCTGACAATCAGGATACCTCATATACAATAAAATATCCTTAGACATATTAATCCAAACTCTGTCTAAAGAGAGGGAAATATAAAAAATAGCTCTTTAGGCTCAAATTTTTCTGTCAGAAATGTTCAGAATTTCTGCCGGGTAAGTGCTCTCTGATCGCATTCCCAGAAATGCTCCATGCTGACAGGCTATTTTCTAAGAACTGGTTTAAAAGAGATAATATATGATTCAGCAGTTTGTGCTGTATGTTCCGAATTCTCTAATTTTTAAGATCAATAATAGTGGAGTTATGTGATATCTCATTTAATAATTAACATCTCAGAAAAATCCTTAAATTGCAAGCATCTTTTGTAGAAGTTCACCAAGATGTTACGACTTAAGAGAATCAACAAAGGAGTTACATCAAAAGATATGAATGTCTTAATTTAAAGTTGGAAGTTCTATTATGATCATAAAATTTTACTTTTCCTCATCTATTTTTTAAAATACTAGTTTTTAACAAAATCCTTTAAAGTATATTTTATTATATAATTTAATTCTTGCACTGAAGAATGGAGTAATTTGCCTAAATTTTCTAATCATTAAAAGATAATTTACCATTTCTATGTAACATTTTTTTCACATAGAAATATGGCTATATTTTGCAGTGCTGTTTTACATTGAGAAAAAAATGTACCTGAAATTTAGAGTTAATAAGAAGTTTTAAGTGGCTTGCTTCTTAATTATATTCACTTAATTTTAAATAATATATATGTTTATTAGGTGATGCCAAATTTAGGTTCATATTTTCCTAATTAGAATAACCCCCAAATGTTGTGATATACATTCTTACGGATCTAGATAAAATTATGTTCTTTCATTTTTAAATTTAGTTCTATAAATATACTAAAAATATCATATATAAAGCATTTTTCAAAGTATTATTTTTATTCCCACATTTTATGACACTATTTTATTCAATGTCTTCACACATAAATTTGACATTATACCTTTTTTGGTACTAGAGGCACTTTTGGACTCACATAACAATTTTTCAGAACCTACTGTCTTTATTTCTGACTGACTAAATTGTTCAGATACAGCCCGTTTTGAATATCATTTGAAATTTTTTTCAAATGATAATTGAAACTCAATTGCTCATTCACATAACTTTAGAATAGTTTGTTTTTTGGTTTTGTTTTTAACATTTTCCTTGTGGGTATATATTGAGACCTCCATAACATATCACTTAGTGTGTATCCTTAGAAAGAATTTTTAAAAGAATTTTTTATGATAAAATTGCTTATAAGTGTGAGGTCAGGCCGCCCTAAATTACTAGCTCTATGCTAAATTTTGTTTCTCTCTCTCTCACTTTCTCCCTCTCTCTTTCACTTAATGCACCAGGTGAGCTCAACATGCATTCTAAGTAAAATCAATTAAAGCCATTGCAGGCTAATCATTTCTAAACAATAATTTAAAGAAATGTTGACGAGTTGATGGGAGCAGCACACCAACATGGCACAAGTATACATATGTAACAAACCTGCACGTTATGCACATGTACCCTAGAACTTAAGTATAATAATAAAAAAAAAGAAAAATGTTATTAAAAGTTTTTTCTCTATGAAATAATACCTGCTCATTAAGATGTTTTGAACATGTAAGTGAATATTAAAATACTCCCTAAGTCCTAAAAAAAAAAAGAAAAAAAAAAGAAAAAAGAAAAAAGAAATGGAAAGGATCTACATCTCATCTACAATGAGATGCTAAGGACTTAAGAACAAGCAATTCCCTCTTTCTTGGAGATGGGATTTTGGAAACAAGAATTCCCAATCATGTAATCTACACTTACTATTTATTTGTGTCACAATTTATTTCTTCTTCAAAAATATTTGCAATTCAGCATCAACCATAGTTTAGTGTATTAAGCATTATTTACTGCTTTTCTGGCTTAAATTTAAAAATAAGCAAATTTTAGCTTCTTCTCTAAATTTAGAATTTATTTTCATACACTTTGAAAAGAAGTAAAAAATAATTTTCTTTGTCATTAGTTTTTAGTTGTAACTTATGGGAGCTGTTCAGCAATTTTCACTGCTGCTCGTCAAGATGTCTACATTTACTTCAGAAGAGGGTCTCTGTCAACCTGTAAACACTCAAATGTTTATCTTAGTTCTTATCTGTAAGTTTTAAATATTGTAGAACTTTGACTTTCTTCTAATAGTTCAATGATTACTGTTTCCTAAAGCAGAATGACCACCTTACTTTTGTTTGCAATCAAAATATAAAAATGAATTAATAAAGGTGTCATTAAAAACAATAAAGCTTTTATAATGCTCTAGGTAATGAAATATGACTTTGCTTTTTTACACAGGCAGAACATCTAAAAGAATTCAGCAAGCAAAATATACAGGTTAGTACAGTCTTCTAAAACATAGTAAAGAAAAAAAAAAAACAAAAAATACCTTAGTACATTATTTAAGATTCCACATAGGAATAAATGATAATACTATCAACCAAAAAAATAAAAACCACCGTAACTACTTCATAAAGAAAAGCTCTTGATCGGGGATGGTGGCTCATGCCTGTAATCTCAATGCTTTGGGAGGCCCAGGTGGGGCATAGCTTGAACTCAGGAGTTTAAGACCAGCCAGGGCAACATGGTAAAACCCTGTCTCCACCCAAGAAAAAAAAAATCTGGGTGTTATGGCACGTGCCTATAGTCTCATCTATTCTGGAGGCTGAGGTGGGACAATCAAGTGAGACCAGGAGGTGGAGGTGGCAGTGAGCTAAATCATGCCCCTGTACTCTAGCCTGGGTGACAAAGCGAGACCCTGTCACACATACAAAAAAAAGCAAAGCTCTTCTTTCCATATATCAATGTCTGCCATTGTCAATGAGTCATAGCCTAGCAAGTCCACTCTATATTATATTCACCACGAAAGTGAATATAATTTATTCTAATCTCATTTCTTAGTCATAATTAAGTGTGATAAATTAGAGTTAGTCTTACTTAAAAATACAATTACTGAAACCATTTTATGACCACATGTATTAATGTAGAAAAATATAAACACTTATTTGAAGGCACAAGATTTGAGCTTTTGAGTGTGTAGGCTCAGTCATATCTTCAGAATTTAAATCAGACATACTTGCCTAATATATGAATTTTCACATTTTTCACAGATTTCAATAGTAAAATGATTATTTTCAGGGGCTTTGTTTGTGTGTTTGTTTATTAGAGATGAGTTCTTGCTATGTTGCCCCAGCTGGCTTTGAACTCCTGGGCTCAAGTGATCCTCCTGCCTCAGCCTTCTGAGTAGCTGAGATTACACGCATGTGCCAATATGCCCTGCCTCAGAGGGATTCTTAAATGTGTGCATTTGGGAAGATTTTAACCACTCAAATTCATTAATAAATATACCTTGTTAGTGTTTATATTCAGGGAGAGTGTGCCATATTAAAATCCCTACTTCTCGGCTGGATGTGTTGGCTCATGCATGTAATCCGGCACTTTGGTATGCCGGGTGGGAGGATTGTTTGAGTTCAGGAGTTTGAGACCAACCAGAGCAACGTAGTGAGATCCCATCTCTTCAAAAACTAAATAGTTGCCAGGCATAGTGGTGCACTACTATAGTCCCCAGCTACTTGGGAAGCTGAAGTGGGAGGATCAATTGAGCCCTGGAGTTTGAGGCTGCCGTGCAGTGAGCTGTGATCACAGTACTGCACTCCAGCCTGGGTGACAGAGTAAGACTTTATCTCAAAAAAAAAGAAAAAAGAATCTACTTCTCTTGGTTACCAGTGCAGTGTACTTTGAATAATACATAAACTATCACAAGTTATAATCATTTTTTCTAAGTTTTGTTAAAAAAGGAAAACTTTCTCCATAATTTATAGGGTGAATCAAATGAATCTTTACAAAATATTTGTGTTTCAAATGTACATCTTTAAAACTTGGTAAATATTTTAATGTATTGAGAGGTTTTATAATGTAAAAAACTCTCTAATGTATCCAATTTGCATGTTTTAATGTATATATTTTTGTGAATAAAGGATATACTGTTTTAGTTCAGGTATTTGCCTAGTGTTTATTGAGTACTTCTATGAGAAAACACAAAACATATGAAATATAACATAAGTTTTGATAGCCATTTCATGCAGTCACATGACATCTGGAGGTCCATCTTTTCAGGTTCAGATTCACTTTTCTTAAGATAGTCTATCCCATAAAATGCTTATGACTCATGGATTAAAATCACCTTAATAGAATGATTTATATGTGCTGTTCTCTTGTCACTTACAATTTCATACCTGGCCCAAGTACCAAAATTCAAATCTGCATGGGGCATCTTGTTGTTGAGTGTATTATTGATAAACAATTCAAAGTTAAAATACTTGATAAAAGCAAATTTAAAGTGTTGCATGTACTGTCATCAGGACAACATAATCCAATGAATTGTTCTTCTCCATTCCCAGAATTTATCTGCTTAAAAACTGAGACTTTTTTGGAATAATAGCACTCTCTCCTGATGTGGGCCAGAAAAATATGACGTATTTTTGTTCTTCAGGTCTGGTTTTCACTCTTCACTTAAAAAAATTGTCTGTACATAACATTTTTCCTACTTCATGGTACTTTAACAGCATCATGAAAACAGTTTTTCACCTTTGCATTTTAAATGATAAAATAATAGAAATATTTTTTCACTCTTTATGTTTTAAATTATCAGCTCCCCAATGACATGGAGGAAACCTCTTTAGAATGAGATATGGATAAAAGAAAAAGCACAGCTTAGAATCTAAAGCATTGAACCTCAGAGTTAGCCATTAACACAATGACTACATAATCATAAATTTTAAAAATTCAAAGATTCTGAGACTGTTTTGAATGGCTTTCCTCACATATAAAAATAATAAGGTAGATTAAATAGTCACTAAAATGTCACCATTTAACTACCTTGGAATAATAAAATTAATAGATGTCTGTCTAGAACTTGGCAGTTAATAAAGCTTTTTCACATATATTACTTTATTTAACAGTGTTGCTAGGTCTAATTTGTCTTCCAAATTGCAATAAATATGCTAATTCTAAAGATGAATATTTTCCATAAATAAAAAAGTTATTTGGGCAAGTAACCTAACTTCAGTTTCTTCATCTATAGAAAAGATGATAATAATAGACGTTTCACAGTGCTATATAAGCAGAAGTTCTATCCACAGTTTCTTTAAAAGAATAAACCTCAACTCTAATTAGCTACTTAGTTCTTAGCCATGTAATTGCTATTGCATATAATTGCATTTTTCCTCTAGAATTCAATATCAGGTTTAAGGCTATGGATCTCTGACTTGAATAAAGTAGCAAGTGTATAATAAAACGTGTCAAGCAATAAGGATCAAGATAAGACAATTGTATCATTTTATTTGTGGTAAATAATTATCTTGCTAACTAGTGATGCACCATTCAGATTTTCCTTCAGTGAAACAATGAACATCTTGTTGTCCTTACTGTTGCGAGTATGTCCGCTGCCACCCTTTCATAGCCCTCTGAAATTGTGTTAACCCAGCCTCCAGTCCAAGGCTACATGGCTCACATTCAATGATGGATGGACCTGGGGCTACAAAGGATTAATTATCTCTTTTGAACTCAAGACCACTATGGAGGACCATTCTTCTTCCAAATTTTTCCTGTGGTCTGAGTTTAGGATGTAGCTACCCAACACTTTCTTTCCCTTCTCCTTTACAGATGTTGATCCCAGAGATTTCTAATAAACATTGTGCATACAAAATCCTTTCTCAAAGTCTGCTTCTTGGATAATTCAAACTGCAAAAAAATGTTTATGAGACATACCTATCTTCCATAAAATAGTATAATGATACTTAAATAAGTCTAGTTTACCTAAATGAAAAGGATGTTAACTCAATGATGATAAGAGACTATGTAAGTGGGCAAGCATATGTGTGCACATGTGATACAGTAGAAACAAGTACATAGGTCTGTGACTGACAAAATTAACTGTAAGGCAAATCTTAAATTCCTCTCTTCTTTTTTTACTAACCAAAATATAATTTTATTTAGAGCAATATTATTTCTTATCCCATGAAAAATATTCATTTGTTGAGCCTCTCTAGTGCTAAGGAATACCATGTAATATATTCCAGGTCTGTGAGATAGAAAGAGCATCTTTTTGCAAGTACTAAGAGGGTTTCTCTTTGTAATTAGTGGAAAAATGAGACTGTCACTTCTCTTTCTATCCTTCTTTCTGCTTTGAGCACAGATGTGCTGTCTGGAGATGAAACATCATTCAATAGACAATGAGGAGAAAGAAAGGAGGACAAGGCTAAAGATCAGAAACGCTGACCCTGACATTCCTGAGCTACTGAACCAGCTTCAAAAGTCATTGATTTCTAGACTCTCTGGTATATATGGAAAATAAATACTTTTGCTTAAAACAAAGGGACCTCATGTTAACTTTCAATTACAGGACTAGCTTTCTTGATTCCTTTGAAGAAATTTTGAAAACTGTAATTTGTCATGAAATTAAAAAAAATTCTAAATCCCTTTGGCTCTACTTTTAAGGTATTAAGAACATACTAGAACATCAACTTTTATATAAAGGATGAGGAGAAAGAGAGAAAAATCCAATCGTTCATGTTCTGGTAGATTATTGGGAATTAAAAGGGAGAGTGAGAAGGAGCAATGATATCAGAGGCAGAGTTCTCATCCTCCCTCATGCTCCCATCTGGTCCATGGCTCAGGTTGGGTGCCATAGAGGTTTCCCAAATTTATTCAGGGGAGGACAGTGTCAGAAAGCTGCAGGCCCTTAGGAAATATTCCCCCCTCAGTTCTGCCATATCAAAATGCCCTATTAGTAGGTACATGAACATGGCAGAGAAAAGCGGATAAATAGATGAGCCTAAGACTGTGGTCTTGGTTCTTCAGAACTTGTTGTTCCATTTTGGAAAAGATGGAGTTAAACAACTGTCCTGTAATCCCTGTTAATCCTATAGGAAGGGAGGCCAGGATATTCCTGGGGAAGAAAAAAGCAGGCAATCTGGTCTAATCTTCTGAAAGTACTAATAATAAACCTCCTGGAAAATAAACCAATATTTATCAGGAAGAGAATTTTACCTGTGGAATTCTTTTAACATGATAGTCCTGGTTTACAGTTGCTTATGGTAAATAGTTGCAGAATCTACAGATTCATGAAGTATGACTCCAGACTGTATCATGTGAGCTATGCAAATATATAAGTATAAATGAGGATATTAAATACCTGAGATGTTCCTTGTTGTGTGAGGCAACCTTGTGCACTCTATTAAAGATCTCATGTATTTTTCTTGGTCATAGAGCATAATTGATCTGTGAAGGAAGCACCTGGAACTTGGGACCTGGTATATCCAGACATTTTCCTTCATCTGGTTACTTACTTGTGTTTCTGACATTGTTTAGGAAAGTTAGACACTGCGTAATATATCTGACTTGTGTGTCATTTGGATTTGACAATATGATCCTTTGTGTTGACTCACAAATAAAAGACTCTAAATTGCTGTGCTCTACAAAGAAGATGCAAAGGTGCTAAGAGGCCCAGGGAACTACCAAAGACCTTACACTTAAAAAAAAAAAAAAGTCACAGTGTTCAGAAAATAAACGTTTGGTCCAATGTTGGTGAACTTAATGTGATCCAAAAATTTTTGTAGAATAAAAGCTTCATAAGAATGGGAATTCATTATTCTGTTTTGTCACTCTATTTCTAATATATATATACTAAGCACATGGTAAGTTCTCAGTAAATAAAAATGATACATATAAAATAATATTTACCAATAAATATAAATAATTAAATGTATAAGTAAGTAATTGCATATATCATAATTTAAATACTCTTTTCAGGTAATTCATCCTGTGCTTGGATGTCTCAGGGATGTGCTCAAATGTGTCCCAGGTATGGCGCTCTCTTGCTCCTCTCTAGACGGTATCAATGTACATGGAATAGGAGTTTATGTAACCATGCAATAAAAGAGAGATTAAGAAGGTCATTGAATTAACGCTGGAATTATCTGAGTCTCCTGAGATCTCTGCTGTGGTTAGAGTAAGAGAGATCTCAAATATCAATATGCTAGCATCTAAAGTAATTTAGAAACTTATTTCCTTATAAGTGTTTCTAGTATTGATAATCATTGTCATGCTAAAGATGTGAAGAAATTCAGCCTCAAGACTCAATCCTGACAAGTGGCTTCTTTCTTCTAGGATTTACCTTTCTGTTTCTTCCTTCATAATACACTATGGGATTAGGACTTGAATTCAGAAGGCTGCAAAAGAATATGTTTTGAGGGCAAAACAAAATCAAAGATTTAATATTTGCAAAATATGATCTCTCTTATCTAAAGTCATAAAGTCCCTCCTGCCTATCCTAATTTGATTTCTCCTCTCCTACATATTTCTGCTGCCTCCCTTTACACAGCAGCAGAAGAAGGTAGGCACTTCCCATTTGGAGATCCAAAGATTTCAAAGAGGTAAAGGATGCAGCCTCGAAAAAGAGAAGTGGTGAATGAAGACATGGAGAAAAGGTTTGAGGAAGAGAAAATCAATGAGAATACATTCTTCTCTAGTCAAAGAAATAGCCCAGCAGGTACACTGTTCAGTGAGTCGCCCATTTCAGGTAAACGGGTTTAGACAAAGGACGCCATTTAACTATACCTCCCAGATCTCCTCCCAGATCTTTGACCACTGACAGATATGATGTCCTGACAGACAGGATGACCACAGTCATCCGCATGGTGAGCAACAGAAAGATAACAGAGCAAGTTACAAAGATTGTAGAGTGATTGGAATTGATTAGGATTGCCAGATGAAATCCAATTCTTCAAAAGGTGAAGAAAATGGGTTACTTAGTTGAAATACAATTTAGATAAGGCAATGAATTCAATGAAATAAGTAAGGTCAGCAAGGCCTTGGAAAGAAATAGAGAAAATTAGGAAGAGGAACATTATTATGTTTATATTCTTATGAGAACAAAAAGGAAAGAAAAAACACAGTGGGAGTTTAATCAAGTAGTTAAGAGCTTTTTGCATACAGTTTTGAAAAGAGAGAAAATATGTGCCCTTAGAGACTGGGTCATACAGGGACTAGTTAGACCCATTCTGGAAAGTGCCCAGGAAAAGTTTGACAGGATTTTTGACACAGAAAGATGAAGCTCTGGAGACAAAAAATAATTCAGCTTTATCAGCCCTCCCACTGAGAAGGATGCTTTTGTGAGAGACAGATGACACAACTGCTGAGAAAATCTTTGCTGGCCACCTAAATGTATGTCTAGGAAACCAAAGATCAGCACAATTTAGGAAAATTAACAGCATGAAATGGAAGGCTTAATCAGAACAAATGACAAGGAAGAGAACAGATAATTTAGGGAACAAAAGAAAAAAAATTCTGATGGATGTCCTTAGAAGGATTATAGAGGATGCTGCATCCGAAAACAAAATCAAGCTTCTATAAAAAGAAGCAATCAGAAAACAACAAAAAGTTTCAGAACTATTCAAAATTGATCGAAAAGGTTTTTTTAATCAATGAAAGGGCTGGATATTAGATTTAAATAATGACAGGCCAAATGAATAACCCAAAGGTGAGTCAAGAAGATGCTCCAAAAATTTTAGGAGATGAAAGAACTTGCCATATCTTCCTAAAAAGAGATATTGGTGGAAACAGATAAAAAGATAAGAGATCAGAAAATCAAACAAATAAGAAAAGAAGGTCTCCTTGACTTGAAGAAAAGCATCCTTTTTCAGACTGAAAGGAACTCTTTGAATTGAACAAAATAACTAAGAAAAGACCAGCACTTATACAGACCCAGGAAAAGTATTGCAACCCCTAAAACAAAATATTCTACAACTTATCTATAAAGAAGTTCAAAAAACAGGTGGACTTCAGACATCTTATCTTTAATAATAGATACAAGAAGAAAAGGAAGTATGTTTCCAAAATCTCAAAAGAAAGGTAAAAGAAGAACTCAGAGTTCATTATTCAGACAAATTCTCATTTAAATATAACGGAACAATAAATACATTTTTAGATGTCTATGGATGCTGGTACTGTGCTATGTTCAGGCCTTCTCTGAAAGATTTGCTCAAGTTGGCACTACCAAATATGAACAAAATAAGTTCAAAAACTGGAAAGACATGCTAGATAAGAAGCAGTCATTAGAAAAGAGATAGTGGTTATTAAAGGAAATTACAGTTATGTCCAAAGAGTTTTAAATTTAGGAGGGCACACATTTCCTGAACAAGAGAGTTAATATTAGCTGTGAAGGGTGATATATTTTATCTTGTGTGGATCAGAAGCAGCTTGGGTAGCTCTGGACATGAAAGGTTGGTAGGTGGATTTCAATAGGTGTTACAGGTCTCTCGGTGGAAGATGAGCTGTAAACAAAGTATAGAGATACGAAAGAAAAAGTGATTTTAGGGAATGGCAAATGGATCAGTCACACTTAAATCACTGCTGGAAAACAGTGAGAGATCAGAGTGAAAATATTGATAGGAATACAGTGATCTTGATACTGAAATTAAGGTGAACAAAATAAGATGCATTTAATACCTTTTTGTATTAAAGCAAAACAAGGCAAAATCAAAATTAAGAGCAATCTCAAAGTTATACCAACTGTTCTTTTATATTATTTCTGTACCTTAACTAATGCTTTTTTTCTGTGAGAATACAACTACAATTACACTAATAAATATTATGCTTTTGTATTCCATATATTGGTTCTTACATGCAATTCTTTATTTTGTCTTTGTGTTGGTCTGATTACAGTCCATAAACTAATCACCAGAGTCAGATAGTAGAGAAAGAAACTTTTTTACCTATGTGTCATAATTCAAATATTGTTAAACTTTATTGTAAGCATTGTAATAATGAATAGTATATGTTGTCTCTAAATATTAATGAAAAGATAAAGGAATAGATGTGAAAGTAAAAGAGAGTTTTACGAAACACTTTAGCTGGCATGTGCTACCCCAAATTTGATCTTACCTATATGAAGAATATGTGTATAGCATATTCGTAACATCATATTAACATAATCATAACATATTAAATTATGTAGTTTTTTGTTTCCTTATACTATTATCCCCAAAAATTCACCAGGGAAATCTTTCTAAAGATGTCTTTAGTAATGTGTGCAAGCTAGTCATTATCCAATAATGAGTTTGATTAAATTACATTGGTCATAGCAATCTTTCTTCTAAATCTGTGTGTGTCCACCTATGGACACCAAGAATAGCTATCAAAGACTACCACAGTTATTACTATGAGTGGCACTACAAAGAACACTACAAAAAATTGTTTACAAGCTTTCAGATCTACAATAGAGAGGACAGGATTTTTAAATAAAATGCCTTGCCAAATTTCAGTTTTTGTTTAAAAAAATATTAAAAATGGAGGGAGGGAGGAAAAGAGAGAGGGAAGGAGGGAAGAAAAGAAAGAGGGAGGGAGGAAGGGTAAAAGAAAGAGGCACAAAAACATTTTTTGTCTTTTAATCTATTTTGCCATTGATGTCATTTTTCAACTTATAGATTTTTCTCACCTTTAAGTGAAAAAAGCCAAAATAGGGTATAAAAATTATATTTCATAAAGGAAAATTTATTTCTTTGACCTTAGTTTCTGGGTCAGCTTGTGGCCTCTGAGAAGTTGATACCAAATTGGGACTTGTCATTCAAATTCCATTTATGCAGGGAAACTCTTGTAAAGGAAAGGGAGTAAAGGAAAGTGTAGATAGCCTTCAGATAGATGTGTGCATAATGCCTGATACTAGACACCAGAAAAAAAAAAAAAAAGAAGGCTGTTGAATAGGAAGAACTTAATATTGCAATGATGTTCTGAGAAAGTCTTGGTGAGGTTTAGAGCAAAGGTTGCCCTATAGAGGAGTCCTAGGTACAGGCAGAAATGAGCCAGCTCTACTACTGCTGCTTTGCACAGCCAATGGCCAGGAGCTACCCAGCGGAAGTGTGGCTTCAGCAGTGTGGACTTGAGTACTCTCCTGAAGGTAGAGATGTAGTCAGTGGAGGCTGTCAGCCGGCCAAGCTCCTTACAGCAGGCTCTCTTGAAGGGGGTTCTGAGCAGTGCAACTCCAAAGTCCCACATCTTCTTTTACCAATCCTTCCATTTTCTCTTATTTTTCTCTCTTTTATGTTGTGGCAGCACCAATGAATAAAAAATAGTGTTTTCCTATTTCTATATTTCTGAATATTTATAACACTCACCCTCTTTGGTCCAGTGTTGATCTATTTTATAACATAATAGGCCACCAAATAATAGCCAAAGAGGTATTTCATGAAAGTGATACTTTGGACTTCTTGCTCATTTAACTCCAGCAATTTGGTTGCTAGTTTAAGGCTATTAGAGAAATGAGATCGATTAACAGTTTTCAGACCTTTGCTTCCTATGCCTTGGGAAAATCCTAATGTGTATGTATTTGTTACCACACACCTGTGGGAAGCAAATGGGGACTAACTATAGTTGAAATTCCCTTAGCTCATATAATTACAGAGAATCTCATCCACGAAGTTGAAATCATTTTACCTTCATTAAGTTAAAATTCTCTAACTTAGTTACCACATGGTATAGTCTGACCAGGGATTGTAGTGAGTTATATAACTAACAAGGCTGGCTTTATGAAGAACTATAAAAGAACGTTGATTTGGTGAATAGCTGTAGGTTGTTGTGGAGGCTTCAATTTTATGTAAAAGGAAGAACGCATTAAAAAGAATTTATTACATGAAAGTTCTTGACCAAGGACAACGAAAAATCTTGATAGACCTTAATGGAGAAGTTATGAAGGTTAAAATACCCATTTAAATAATTTGGGGTGATTTGATTTTCAACCATGGGAAAAGGATAAAATACAATTTCTTAGCTGTCAAAGAGGTTAGCACTGAGATTTGAGTAAAACTCCACAAAAATGTTGAAATAAAAAGAAATGTGCATGTCTCTGGAATATTACAATTGTTAGACATAATAAATGAGAGTAGAAATATGATCATTGCTGGACAGATGATTCAAAGACTCGTGTTATGCATATTTAAAGAGACAGAGTCACAGAGGAAATCACTAGCATCTAGTTGGCAAATGGTGTAAATTTTTCAAGAAAAGCATATTCATACATAAAATATGAATGTCTTCATAAGTACAATACCCACAGAGGCATAGCCAATAATTCAGAGACCATGTTGGCACACTAATATGGACTCTGCCATGAAATGGTGGTATATTTTATACTACCACTAGAATCAGTAGTAGGTGCATAAAAAATAAAGCACAAGCCGGGCGCGGTGGCATCCCAGCACTTTGGGAGGCCGAGACAGGCGGATCACGAGGTCAGGAGATCAAGACCAGCCTTGCTAACACGGTGAAAACCCGTCTCTACCAAAAAAATACAAAAAACTAGCCGGGCGAGGTGGCGGGCGCCTGTAGTCCCAACTACTCGGGAGGCTGAGGCAGGAGAATGGCGTAGACCCGGGAGGCGGAGCTTGCAGTGAGCTGAGATCCGGCCACTGCACTCCAGCCTGGGCGACAGAGCAAGACTCTGTCTCAAAAAAAATAAAATAAAATAAAATAAAATAAAATAAAATAAAATAAAATAAAGCACAAGAAATTAATCAAATTAAGGTTTGAATTGTTTTGTTGAAAGATGTATGACATAAATGTGTGCAGTTTCATATATTTCTATGTAGATTTTTCTTATTTTTATTTTTTATCATTTAATAGAGACTAAATGTGTAATTTTCATCATTGCAAGGGCACATGAAGTATGTATTCATTTGGTCTTTTTTACTATAAGTAAACCGGCTTAGGCAGAAAAGAGAAATATACTTCAAGAATCCACAGGGGATTATATTCAAGTGAACCTGAGGACAAGGATGTAGTCAGACTTTAGAAGTGAACTGGAACCGTGAATCTGAATGTCAGCATAACCCAGTATTGCCTATGCTCTTTTCTATGATGTGGCTTATTTCTTCTCTTGGTACAGTTGTAGCTTTTTTGATTAACTGCCAAAATGACAGAATGAAGCTGTCCAGAGTTCTCAGGTTTTCATCTTACCCGTTCTAGAGACCAGCAACATTAAAAGCAAACATTAAAACTAGATAGTTTTGTTCTCAATTCCAAATTCTTGGTGGAGGAAGTACGTCCAGGACTTAGGTCAGCTATATGGCCCTGGACAATTGACTGTAGCCAGGAGGAGTACAGTTTTACTCCATTCACACAGTTGTTCCCACTGTAAAAATGTGAAAGAATATGTTAAGGAAAAGCATAACTTCACAAAAGTTGGGAGCTGGGATAGGTAAAACCATAAATGTCTACTTTATTGTACTAGAAAATACATTAACCTTTTATATCTGACTAGTTTTGTTTAGGACATTAACTAATTCAATGATCTTATCTAAACCACCTAGACTCTCTGAGACTCAGTTTTCTCTCAGAAAGAGAAAAAAAAAAACCCTTCCTATCTTTCCAAAGCCCCTAAAAGCCTTAAATTTCATGAATTTACTTACCCTTTTCCTACTTCAGCCAAAGGAAGTTATTGGAGCATTCACCAATGGAGATCCAACAAATGAATTCATTGCAATAAAAATGTCAAGACTTGGAAAGATCTATCGTAAGTTCCTATAACTACCCACAGGTAGTCATCACCAAGAAGTATTCCTTATCTCTCAGGAAAATGTTCAGAACTGAAATGACTCAAGCTTTGCCCCTCCTTCTTCCACTGAAATAATAAAGTATTTCAGTAGCATCTTTTCTGAACCTTTCAGTATTAATACACAAAGTCCACAACCATCCAAAATTTGGAACTAAGAAATTAACACTCTCCCAAATGAAAAAAAATTAAGCCTTCGAGATTTCAGTGTTTTTCAAATGGTCCTGATTGGCTGTAATTTTTTTTTTTTTTTTTTTGCTTAAAAGTTTACATTTTTTTAACTTCTATTTTAATTTCTGGATACATTTGCAGGTTTGTGATATAGGTAAACTTGTGTCACAGGGGTTGTTGTACATATTATTTAATCACCCATGTATTAAGCCTACTATCCATCAGTTATTTTTTCTGATCCTCTCCCTCCTCCCAACTTCCAACATTTTATATGACTCAGTATCTATTGTATTCCTTTTTGTGTCCATATGTTCTTATCATTTAATTCCTACTTATAAGTGGGAACATGAAGAATTTGGTTTTCTGTTCCCATGTCAGTTTTCTAAGGATAATGGCTTCCAGCTCCATCTATGCTCTTGTAAAGGATATGATTTCACTCTTTTTTATGGCTGCATAGTATTCCATTGTGTATATGTACCACATTTTCTTTATCCAATCAAACATTGATGGGCATTTGGGTTGATTCCATATCTTTGCTATTGTGTATAGTGCTGCAATAAATATGAGCATGCATGTGTCTTTATGATAGAACAATTTATATTCATTTGGGTATATACCCAGTAATGGGATTGCTAGGTTGAATTGTATTTCTGTTTTTAGGTCTTTGAGGAATTGCAACACTGTTTCTACAATGGTTAAACTAATTTACACTCCCACCAACAGTGTATAAGTATTGCATTTTCTCTGATATCTTGCCAGCACCTGCTATTTTCTGACTTTTTAATAGTAGCCATTCTGACTGGTGTGAGATGGTGTCTCATTGCATTCTTGATTTGCATTTCTCTAATGATCAGTAATGTTAAGCTTTTTCTCACATGCTTGGTGGTCACACACATGTCCTCTTCTGAAATGTATCTGTTCATGTCTGTTGCCCACTTTTTAATGGGGTTGATTTTTCTTGTAAATTTATTTAAGTTCCTTATAAATGCTGGATATTAGACCCTTGTCAGATACATATTTTGCAAAATTTTTCTCTCATTCTGTAAGTTGTCTGTTTACTCTGTTGATAGTTCCTTTTGCTGTGCAGAGTTGTTTAGTTTAATTAAATCCCATTTGTCAAGTTTTGCTTTTGTTGCACTTGCTTTGGCTTCTTTGTCATGAAATATTTGCCCATTCCTATGTCCCAAATGGTATTGCCTAGTTTGTCTCCCAGGATTTTACAGTTTTGGATTTCACATTTACGTCTTTAATCTGTCTTGTGTTAACTTTTGTATATGAGATAATGAAGGGGTCCATTTTCAATCTTCTGCATATGGCTAGCCAGTTATTCCAGTACCATTTATTGAATAAGGAGTCCTTTTCCCATTGCTTGTTTTTGTTGACTTTGTCAAAGATTAGATAGTTGTAGGTGTGCAGCCTTATTTCAGATCTCTCTATTCTGTTTAATTGATCTATGTGTCTGTTTTTGTACCAGTACTATGCTGTTTTGGTTACTGTAGTCCTGTAGTATAGTCTTCTAAAAATATATGCATCTAACATTTGTAGTTTCCAAACCCATGGCTCTCCAAGACTTATATAGGCCAAAAGTCATTTGTGAAAATCACAAGTCATCTACCATCATTCATGTGTACTAATCACTGTTTTCAACATTGTATAATTTATTCCCTCATTTTGAAAGCTGAGAATTTCATAGCTTATTATTATATTGTCTAAATTTACAGAATTAACTTTGAGACAAATGATGTTATTTTAATACAAAGGAAGGAAAACCTCAGCAATTTTTCCATGTAGAAATAGAAAATGGAATAAAGCTAGCATAACCTTGAGCCCCATCCCCTTTGCCATGTGAGGTGCAGTCTGGATGCCGTCATTGATCTTTAGAAGGAAGACTTTTTCCTGTCAAGGACCGATTCTGAATTCTAGTCTTTCTTTATTTCTCATATGCCACTCCTGCACAATGAAGATGAACCCAACTAAATATTATTGATGTGTGAGATCATCTCAGCACACAAATTATATGCTCAGCTGTTAACTCTTCAATATGCACTCAGATTGTTCATGTAACTCAGAAGACATTTGAAGTCTAAAGGAGTTCCTCATGAGTGGCCTCTATCATTAGGTTTGTTTAAAGTCAAACATTTTCTCTTCAGTTCCAAACCATTTGATTTGTTTTTATTCATTTTCTTTATTCTTTTAATGAGTATCAATTTCACTTCAGGAACTGTGTCATATACTTCTCCATACGTTTTCATTTATTTTTCACAATACCAATTGTGAGATGTATTATTTTACAGAATATCTAACTGACCGATTATGATTGTCCTTCATTTCAATTCTACAACGGCATTCGTCAGCTGAAAGTTCAGGTCATTGCACATTTGTGCCCTTTTGGTTGCTGGTCAAAGTTTTGAACAGTTAATTCATTCATGAGTTTTCTAAAAAGTCAATAAATATATGAGTGAGATTTAATAGCCACTATATCCTGGATATTTGCCATCCTTCTTATCTGAAAACTTTAAAATGCTTAAGGTTTCACATTCAATTTTTAGTATTGAGAACTTGGTAGCTGGCCTTCAAAATCTCTCTCTGAAGTAATCACTTGCATTAATTAAATTATTGAGCTTGTCTTGAGAATCTACTTGTGCTTCTGAATGCAAATAGTATCAAAAGATAAGTACAAAACATTGCATTTTTCAATAGTCCATGTTAAGGCTTGTTTTCATTTGCTAGGGCCACCATAAAAAGATACCAGAGAGTGGGTCTCTCTTTTTTTTTTTTTTTTTTTTTTTTTTTTGAGATGGAGACTCACTCTGTCACCGAGGCTGAAGTGCAGTGGCACAATATCAGCTCACTGCAAGCTCTGCCTCTTAGGTTCACACCATTCTCCTGCCTCAGCCTCCCGAGTAGCTGGGACTACAGGTGCACACCTCCATGCTCGGCTAATTTTTTGTATTTTTAGTAGAGACGGGGTTTCACTGTGTTAGCCAGGATGGTCTCTATTTCCTGACCTCGTGATCCGCCTGCCTCGGCCTCCAAAAGTGCTGGGATTACAGGTGTGAGCCACTGCGCCCGGCATGAGAGAGTGGGTCTCTTAAACAACAGAAATTTGCTTTGCTTTCCCACAATTCTGGAAGCTGGACTTCTAAGATCAAGGTGTTGGCAGGGCTGATTTCTTCTAACGGCTTCTCTTCTTGGCTTGTATATGGTTGTCTTCTTCCATTGTCTTCCATTGGCTTTCCCCTCTATGTATGTCTGTGTCCTTATCTTTTTTTTTTTTAAAATAAGGATGCCAATCATATTGGATTAGAGTTCGCCCATATGACCTCATTTTACCTTAAAATTACCTTTAAAAGTTCTATATCCAAATGCAGCCACATTCTGAGGTACTGTAAATTTAATATATGAATTTTTGGGGAAAAGAATTCATCATAACAAGGCTTATCATATTTGAAAAAGTCTTTAGATTTGGAATTAAGAATCAAGTTTAATTGCATAAATAAATATTTTTACAATACATCACTTTACATTTTTTCCTGATTTGTAGTGTGTGTGTGTATGTGTGTATGTGTGTGTGTGTGTTTAAGTAAAATCCTTATGGAATTACCAATTTACTCAAATATATAAGAAGTAAAAACTGAAGTTTTTGGAATTCATTTCAATTTTACAAAATTTTTCAAATCTGAAAAATTTGGCAGGGCTCAGCCTTTATTATTATTAGTTATAATAGCAACATAATTTTCTTGTCATTTGATATTTCTTATATTTTTGAACATGAGCATCACAGTTTTAATGTGATTTTCCATGCAAACTATTTAAACAAGATTTGGGTGATGTTGATCTTATTAGCAAAAGTTTCTGTTAATGATTTTTCAATTTCATGAATTTATCATAAAAGGAAGTCACTAAACAAAGGAGATTATGGGGGGCGTCTGGTAAAATGATATCTTTTTGAAACAACTGAATATCAAATTATTTCTGAGTATGTTTAACTGGAGCATGAATCAGAAGCATTTACTCTTCATTAACAACAAATCTTATATACTTGAGTCTGGAGAACGTAAATAAGGGATTATTTTCAATTATAATATGGGATTTGGGAGAAGTATATTGCAGAGAGTACCTGAAAACAGTAAGAATTCTCCAAAACTTTTAGCAGTTGCCTGTTTCATGGACAAACTTATCAAAATATTAACATAATTACAAAAAGGGCATGCAGATATGGTCAGTTAAATTTACCACTAGTTGCGATTTTTTAAAGGTATATATAATTTATTTTACACTATAAGATCATCTAGTATGTCACTATTCATTGATCTTCTTTGTTAGGTCATCATTATATTTGGACCATTTTGAGATTAATAGATTAATTTCTCCAAATGTACCCTAACAGAATTCTTTCTTTTTCTTGCTTCACAGTTAGCTAATCCTTTTATGATACTCAGAAGAAATTCTCTTATGGCCAGGAAGAGAACAAAACAGGGAGTTGGCTCTGGCATTTAACATATTATAATATTTCCCAATAAGTTGCTCATCTATTTTAAAATACATGTTGTCCTATCACTATCTCCCTGGCTCACTGAACTGTGATGTTTTTGAGGAAAAGGGCTGCATTTTTATATCTAGTTACCGTATGAGATTTCTTAACTGATTTGTATTGGCTGTAAGCTATATTTAAACCTTAAAGAGTCTGTATATGCACAATGTCAAACATGAATTTATTTTCATAAATTTGAAATAGTTGAGTAACTAACATGATCGGGGGAAACGTTTATATAGATGATTGCAATAGCTCACTTTTTAACTCTACCAGTTGTAGTTTCAAACTCACAATAATTTAAAGTGTTTATTTAGGAAATGACCAAATATTTTTGAAAATGTGGAAGAATGTATTCAATAAAGGAAGTCATATCAGACAATTGTTTTGTTAGAAAGACCAATCTTAAGTTTCCTCTAGCTACAAAGGAAACATTTTTGGTAAAATTTTTTAAATAAAGCAACATTTTATATATTTATTTATACTGTAGAAATATAAATTATCTTACAGCCCACCCTTATATATAAGGCCATGTATATATATGTACATCATGTATGTAAAGCTTTACATATCTGAATCTAAATGCAAAGCTTTACATATATCCCATATGGGATATATATCCCATATACTATGTGTAAAGTCACCTCCTATAACCATCTCTGGTAACACTTTGATTATGTATCTCTTCAAAAATCTGTTTATATTTGAATGTATTTCTAAAACAAAACAACATAAAGGAGACACTGCCCTCTATATTGTCATGTGTCTTTCTCATACTTTGTATAATTTTTTGGACATATAGTTCCATCTCATTATTCTTAATATTGTATTATAGTTAGTTGAGTTTCTATTATTTATTTTAATGAAATTCCTATTTATGATGTGTGTATAACTTAGCTCTTATTTGTTTCAACTCAACTGAAATCTGTACAGGCCCCGCTAAGCTAAAAAATAATTAATTAAATGGTTCCTGGGATATCCCATGAAGAGCTGAAATGGTCAAACTGGGAAAGGTGAAACCAGTCAGCTTTCGTGAGAGTCTCAAAGCAGCAATGTAATTTTTAGAGCCCAGTCTTCAGTGAGCAGTTGTCCCAGTGAAAGGGCTGCCAAGCTACCTGATAGACGGTTTATTTACAATCTAAATTGATTGTATTTCTTTTACTAATACAAGCAATATTGTAATCACAGATGTAGTGATCATCTGAGAAGGACAGGCTACATAATTTTCAAGGTCCTGTGCAAAATAAGAACAGGGGGCCCTTGTTCAAATATTAAGAATTTCAATATGGTGACAATGGAGGATTAAACCAAGAGCAGGGTCCTTCTAAGTCCAGACTCCTCTCTGACTGTGCATGCTGCATGCTCATGAAATCAGTCTTGCATCTGAGCGATCTGTCAACATTGCAGAAGGTATTTTTTAAACAAATTTTACCAAAAATGGAAAGGTAAGCACAAGTCTGAAATTTATATAAGTAGGTGTGTATTCTCATATGTCCTTTTTCAGCAAAATTATTTTCCAACAAAACTTTGAAATAGTTATGTGTGAAACATTTTTATTAGCTAAATAAGGGTACACAGTGAAAAGTACATAGGCAAAAATAAAATATTTTCATAGTATTTTTAATTCAAAGTTTTATTTTGCTCATGTAGGCCAAAGTATATTTCTAGGAGCATTTACCTCCTCAGTTGAACTCATATGTCACTATAGATCAATGTTGTCATCTCATAGTAAGTAAAGGAACAATTTTATGGTTGGTTTAACAGATGAAAGATTTAATAGTAAATTATTCAAGGCATGTGAATGTTCTATTATTAGTAGACAAACACACCTGAGACACTAGTTCAGTAATCTAGTTATGTTAAATATTGTATCTTTAAAATTTAGCCTATTTGTTTTTGTTTGTTGACAACCAAAGCTGCTCATTTTATTTGAAAGTGACATTTCCACAAATTAAAAACAATGTTTATGTTCACCGAGGATAAGGTTCTGTTTATTAAAGACTGTTATGGTGCCACAACTCAA
This sequence comes from Chlorocebus sabaeus, assembly GCF_047675955.1. Classification (NCBI taxonomy): domain Eukaryota; kingdom Metazoa; phylum Chordata; class Mammalia; order Primates; family Cercopithecidae; genus Chlorocebus; species Chlorocebus sabaeus. Next base: position 69,752,839 of record NC_132924.1, read on the forward strand.
GTAACAGCTGGATCCCCACATTCAATAGAACAATACACAAGTGTGATGGTAGTCGGGGGGAAAAACTGTTAAATGATAGGGCAACAATTTAGAAACTGTCTAAAAGAAAATGATTTATAACAGACAATTTTCTTAATTACCCAAACTTGGAGGCATATATGTATGTTTTTAAAGCATGAAAATCTTTTTTTAAGCACAGTTTTCTTTTTACTTGCAATATTGTTCCATTTGGATTTTCATTATAATGTCTTTGCTTCTTGGTTTTCCTCCCTATAAATTAGCTCCAAAGTGCTTGCTAAAAAGTGACAAAGAGTAGAAAGCAAAGAGTAGTTGCTTAACTAGTAGTAACGAAGAGTAGTTGCTTAACTAGTAGTACTTTTAATCAAGTTCAAGGAAATTATATTTAGTATATCTGAATCTTGTAAGCATTTTACTTTATGACATTCTCAGGTCATTTTTCAAAGCAGCTCCTGAAAGGCAGACATTAATAAAGCTTCTGAAAGCTATATTGTCTCTGTGGCTAATATAATGTTTTATTTTGTTTTAAAATTACTGTCAAGATTTAGTTGCCCTCCACAGATATTATGTGAAGAAAGCTAAAAATGAATAGCAGCAGTATTACATACAGAGAAAGAGTTATGTATGAAAGTGTTGAGGAAACACAAGAGTTCTCTGAGTTGATAACACTGAAACACTGATGCAAATATTTTAATTTAAGATTATCCAGTTCAACTTTCTAGCTGAAGATCATTCAGTACTAGCTTCTGGCTCTTAGATGACCAAATGTCTCCTATAGACTTATTAAAAAAACATGTCACATATAATCAGTCTTTTTAAACATATAGCCAGTTCATTTGCATCTGATTCATTACTGCTCCTTCCTTCCTCAACCTCCAACCACAATACACACTCACCAAAATACAGTGTCAGCTCCTCAGTTCATTAAATTATAAATTTATCTACATACATTCAGGACATGAATCAAGACTATCTTGAATAGTTCCTGGCATATCAAAGTGTTCATGACTTCTTTCTTTAAATAAAATACCTTATGCTCTTAATACAGAGGTTCAACAAAGATTAGTGATCTGCTCAGGGTTATGCAAACTGTGTCTAGAGGATAGGCCTATGGTTTCCCCAGCCACTGCCCTCTTCAATTCACCAAGCTACCCGCTAGTGGTATCTGTCGTATCTGACATTTATATGACAACCAGTATTGTATATGAGTGGAAAAGCTATGGGTTTAACATTACTGGAACACTACCAGGCCATCAATCAAATAAATTGTGTGCTGGAATTTATTATTCTATCATATCAATGTCAATCAAAAACTTTTAGATTCCTGAATTTGCCAATTTGGGTAACTATTTTTTAAATCCTTTGTTGCATGTGAAATATTTGTTAATTCTTTCTCAAAAGTCAACATTCCATGCAATACCAAACAAAGTTGATATCTCAAAATTAGTTTATTTGATTAGCACAGTCAGTGGCTTTAAGAAGTCCATTCACTTTTAAGATTAGATTTTATTTATCTGATTTGGAAATCTAAATTTAATGGAAGAAGATAATCTCTAAAACTCCATTTTATGATTCCAGGCATTGTATCTACTCTGCTTCCAGCTTTGCAATTGTCTATACTTACCTAAAACTTATTATATGAGAGGTTTCAACATCCATTTAGCCATAATTAAATTTATTATGACAGTAAGCAGAGCATACAGTCATATTCATTCATGCCCTCATTTTGTATGGTTGTAAACTCTAACTTAAAGGGGATGTAGATTTGTGGTGAAGGGTATGGGAACTGGAGATGATGACTTGAAATAAGATCCTAACTATTAAAGTGAACAGAAAGAAGCAAAGTAACCCTGATTGATTAATCTGTAAAATAATATTTTTTAAAGCTTAAGTGAAAATGACATAACGCATGGAACAACACCTGGCCCACTATAAGTGCTCCAGGTGGGTTGGTTATTATGCCTATTCAGCAAATTGCATAGGTCAAGGAGTAGAACTGGGTTTTGAACCCTTGCATTGAAGCTCTGGATAATAATACTGTCTCCTTGTAGCTGTTTTTTCCCCTCCTTTATCTCACTCCGTGCCTTGATTTCTTGTGCCTTGTGCCAACAGGAAGATGTATCCCCAAACATTTGAGGAGCGAGATCTGAGTGCAGAATGGATCTCAGTTTCTTCTTTAGAAGGGGACAGGATTATAATGGCCACATAATACTATTTTCTCTTCTCTGAGGGTCTGCTCTGTGCCCACTGACTAGAAAATTCTGTTTAATGTTTCTGCTTTTAAAAATTCATATTTTAATTATTTATTTTTCTACTATAAATAAATATTTTAAAATATGAAAAATGTTTTTGAACTCTGGGCAAGGGAAACTAGACACAAATTTCACAGTAGTTACCAAAATACACAACATAGAATATTCTCACTGAATGTAAAATGGGATTGTGAAGAATGTGGAACTGGACTTCTAAAACTAGTATCACTTGCAAAATGTAGTTTTAAAATGTAAGCCTCATTTCTACTTATGACCTACAACTAAACATTATTATTATTTGATAGCATCTTTATTCACTTTTCTGTCCAACTTAACTACCTTCCCATTATTTACTAAAAGAATATGTGATATTTCTGACATAGCCATGTAAGAAGCAACCATACACTCAAAAAATTACATTTCAAAGTTTAATTATGCTATATTTGGTATTCATTGAGTGTGATATGTGTGAACTTTATAATTAATTATATATACTTATCTATTTATTGAGCAGGTTTTCTTAACAATGGGAAGTATAATGTATTATAATTTCAAAAATCAATATAAAATAAATATAAACATAAATACTGTAGTCTAAATAAATTTTATTTATAAAACACATTTATTTTAAATTAAAGGATTGCATATTTTACAATCTGTATGTAGTAGTACTGAGTGAGAAAATGAATTCATTTTTTTTCCAAGGAGACTATAGAGTAGTGAGACCAGTGTATCACAATCTGACATGCTTGTAATGAATGTATACCATGAGAAGAATTATTATTCCACCTGTTTTTAAAAAACAGTTTCACCAAGTAAAGTAAAAGAGTTTTGAATGTGTGGAACCATAAGAATTAAAAATATGACACCCTTTGTTTATTAAAATATGCAGCCTAAACAGAAAGCCTTAGAAAAAGCAAAATCAGTAATCTCACACATCTAATATTAAAAGACTTAGTAACTAAAACTTTTAGGTCTAGAAAAATGCCATTGATATCACAAAAGACTTTTTTGGTTGTATCAATAATTTTTCATGCTTTATATGTAGGAAGAATCAGTAGGGAGTACTGTTACTCATATAGAATCCCTTAAAAATTCTAGTAAAGCCTCCTGTATATTGTCACATGTGCTTAAAGTCAAAAACAATGTATTCCTAATGTAAAATTTCCACTAATATATGTTAAAATAATAGAAGGCTTTCTTAATTGTTTGTTTAGTCAGTAACAAAAAAGTTAAATTGAAAATCTCTAAAACTAAAGAATTTTAGTTGCAACACTAATTTAGTTAACCAGTCTCTCAGAAAAGTTGTCAGCATAGAAGATAAAAGGTGTGTAATTTGATTTTGAAAAAATATTTAATTTATTATTATTTGACTCCAGAAAAAAAGTGAAATTATATTTTAGTCTTCATTTTTACCATAACTCTTGATGTGTCTCTTATTTTAATAACACATTCTAACATATGAACTGCTGAGCCATTGGCATATTACTTTTAACATAGAGAATGAACTAAACCTCTGAAATCCTGTGCCACCTTCTTTATTAAAGGTCTTTTCTACGCTGCTTTATAAATGTTGCACAGTAGCTGGACAAAGGGAAGGTAAAACATACTTTCAGGGACAACATAAAATAAATGAATGAATATATCAATTTAGCTCCAATTTCCTAAAACTTTATTCCTTAGACCATAACAACTCAGGTGCTCTAAAGCAGTGGTGATGAAATAGAGGATGAAGTATCATGGGAATCACCATAGCCATTTCACTGACTTCCGCTTTAGGGCCCCAGCTTATTTCTGCTGCTGCCTGGTTCCCCCATGGTCTTCATAAACCCCTTTTCATTCTCTAGGTTTCTAGGCATTCACTTTTCATTCTCTAGGTTTCTCTCACATTCTTTTCCTTCTGCTCCTAGCATTTGTCTGCCTTTTTTTTTTTTAATCTGGACCTCAGTTTTACTCTTTTAAGTGGGTTAATAAGCAGGTATATTAGAACTGCTAAGGTGTAAATATACTTCTCCATCTCAGTCAAGATTTAGCCATTTTTCAATCAGTAGCAATTCACACAAAAAAAGACAGTTTCATTAAAATGATACCAAAAAGGTGAACTGTGAGACATAAAGTTCAGCAATAAGAAGACATGATTTGGATAATGTCCTTGAAACTGTACCTCTATAAGCCACCCCCTTTTATTCTGTTAACTTGTAGAACTAGCTGTGAGTTTACATTAAAAATAAAATAAAATGCCTTCCTATGATATATGAACAAAACAGAACATAGGGGAGCAGGGTTGGTTGTAACATTTCATTAGCTTTTCTTTAATGTTTAAATTCTAAAGGAATTCTCGGGTTAAGAAATAGAAATTTTAAATATCTCAAAAGGTTATTTTCTCTGGATAACACAGCTTCAAGACTCTCCTAGATAATTATAACTTGGTGTCTTAACTATATTTTTGAAAAGAAGGTGACTCTAAATTCCCAGGGTAAAGCGTAAAAGTCTTCAAATCATTAGTTTAAAGCTATGCGTTATCAACTGAGTTGAAAATTAAGCAATTTTCCAAACAAATAACTCAGGGCAAGAATTTTGCACAACTAAAACTCAGTGAAGCAGAATATATTGATGCATTCACTCATACATATCTTTATAAAAGGCAGCACAGATTTTCCTGTTAAAATTAAAGTCACTGAATTATTGATTGATTTATATTATGCAATAAGACCCCTCAGTGAGTTCTTACGTCCTTATTCCTTCTCCAGCTTCATTCTCATGCAATGGATTGACTTTCTAATGTGTTCCATTAATTTTATAGTAATTAGATGAATCACTAAAATTTTGTCAAACAGATAAGAAAACTGAGTCAAAACAGAGACATTATATTGCTTGAACCAGAGGAGAAAACTCGCCAAATGATGATACAATTATTAAGGGGAAGATATAGAATCAATCCAGGTATGTGACTCCAAAGTATACATACATAGCCATTAAGCTATCCTCCTTCTCATACTCAAGGATTTACTATGGATTTAATGAGGGTTTACTATGTGCCAGTCACTGCATTAGGGGCTGGAGACACACTGAACATGATCACACAAAAGTTTGCGAAGCCCAGAGCTGCTCCTCTTTGCTTCCTGATCTGAGCTATAGATTATAGAGCAGATTTTCAAAGCCAAGGTTATAGGTCAGCTACTCCAACCAAGCCTGTCAGCTGGTGACTTTGTTTAACTCCAGCCTTGCCTCTCTGCAAAGCTAGCCTAATCTTATTGGAATCCCTTTTAGACAAGTTGTGTCTATTTGGCAAAACCCAGTCCACCTAGAAGATAGTATATTTTGTTGTTATAACTGTTTTCTTAATAAATCTTTTGTTTTAGAATAGTTTTAGATTTACCAAAAATTTGCCAAGATAGTACAAAAAGCTTGTATATACACATTCAATTTCCTCTAATATTAATATCTTACATAACTGCTACATTTGTAACAAAGAATAGATGTTTATATCTTTTTATTAACTAAACTCCATACTTTATTCAGTCTTTTTTTTTCTTTTATTTAATGCCCTTTTCCTATTTCAGGATTCCATGCAGGACACCAATGAACATTTATTTACTATGTCTTCTCAAGGCTTTTGGCTGTGCTAGTTTCTCACATTTTCATTTTTTTTTCTTTTATGACCTTGGCAACTTAGAGTCAGGTATTTTGTCAACAATGTCACCCAATTAGGATTTGTCTGATATTTCCCTTTTTATTTGACAGAGGTTGTAGGCTTTTTGGAAAAAGACAACAGAAATAAAGTGTCTTTTTCATCACATCATATCAGGTCTACACACTATCAACATGACTTATTATTGTTAATGTTGACTATGAATACCCGTCCGAGGTATTGTTTGTTGGGTTTCTCCACTGATGAATCTCTCACCCAGTTTCCATACTGTACTCTTGGAATAAAGTTACTTTTTGCAGTGCATATTTAAGAAGTGGAGAGCTATGCTCCATCTCCTTGAGGTAGAATGACAAATTTTTTGGAATTCTTCTGCTTGACAGATTTGTCTCAATCTCCCCTCCCCCAATTTATTTATTCATTCTTTCATTCAATTACATTACTATGAACTCAATGATATTGACTTTATACTTTGGAATATAATCTAATATTAGTTTGTTCATTTTGTTTTTCATATTGCTCCATCTGTGGCCATTGAGAGCTCTTTCAGTTGGCTCCTGTGACCTTTTAACATATTCTATTATTGTGGACTTTCTTAGGACTTTCTTAGTTTTAGTCCTTTTTTAGGACTTTCTTACTTTTAGACATTACAAGATGCCCAAGAATTTTCTTGCATATTCCATGCCTCAACCCTGGAATTAGTCACTTTTCCAAGGAGTCCTGGTTCTTTTTATTAAAGAATGATGTGAGGAACCAAAAACTGGGTACTAGGTGTTCTAGTTAGTTCTTGTTGTTACTGAGATAATGCTTTTTTTCCCTCCCCCGAGACAGAATTTCACTCTTGTTGCCCAGGCTGGAGTTCAGTGGCATGATCTCAGCTCACTGCAACCTCTGCCTCCCAGGTTCAAGTGATTCTCCTGCCTCAGACTCCTGAGTAGATGGGATTACAGGTGACTGCCACCATGCCTGGCTAATTTTTTGTATTTGTAGTAGAGATGGGTTTTCACCATGTTGGCCAGGCTGGTCTGAAACTCCTGACCTCAGGTAATTCACCTGCCTTGGCCTCCCAAGGTGCTAGGATTACATGCATGAGCCAGATATTGCTTCTAAGTTCTCTCTTCAGTCAGAGCAAGAAAATAGCTATGTGTAAGCTAACTCATGTATATAAATACCTATAAATAATTCTGTATGTAAATATTTGTGATATCTTCAACTCTGATATATTACTACATGGATCATTACAGTCTTCTCCCCTTGCTTGCCTGTAAACTCCCAAATGTAATAGCTTTTGCAACCTGAAGTCATTGTAACTCTTTCTCTGGTCAATATACTACAAGGAACTGGCAATAAAAAGACAAATAAAACACTTCTATTATTGATACTTTAAAAATTGCCCTCCACACAATTTCAGAATAAACTTTGAAAAATGTAAGTCAGAACAACTACGGAAATTGAATCACTAATAAAAACTTGAAAAAAAAAAAAAAAACAAAAAAAAAAAACAAAAAAAACCTCAGTATCTCATGGTTTCATTGCTGAATTCTACCAAACATTTAAAGGACAGCTAACACCAATTGTCCTCAAACTATTCCAGAAAACTGAAGAGGAGAAAATATTTCCAAACTTAGTTTATGAAGCCAGTGTTACTTTGAGTCCATAACTAGACAAAGATATAACAAAAAAAGAAAACCTGTAGGCAATATCCCTGATGAACATAGATGGAAAAAAAAATCCAAAATAATTTACCAGCAAGCTGAATTCAACAGACCATGAAAAAGATCATACATTATGATCAAGTGGAATTAATCTGAAGAATGCAAAGATGGTTCAACAGATGCATCGATAAATGTGATATATTACAATAAAAAAGGGAGACAAAACTACCTGAGCATCACAATAGACACAGAAAATGCATTTGGCAAAATTCAGCATCCCTTCATGATAAAAAATGCTCATCAAATTAAGTATAGAAGTTTTCGGTATAATTTGGATTTGTGTACCCACCCAAATCTCACATCAAATGGTAATCTTCAATAAGGGCCTTATAGGAGGTGATTGGATCATGGGGGCAGATTTCCCCCTTGCAGTTTTCATAATAGTGAATGAGTTCTGACGAGATCTGGTGTTCAAAAGTGTGTAGCACCTCCCCCTTCACTCTACCTCCTTCTCCAGCCATGTAAAACATGCCTTCTTCTCCTTCACCTTTTTCCATGATTGTAAGTTTCTAGAGGGCTCCCTAGGCATGCTTCCTGTACAGCCCACAGAACTGTGAGTCAATTGAACCTCTTTTTTTAAATAAATTACTTAGTCTCAGGTAGTACTTTATAGCAATGTAAGAATAAACTAATACAGAAAATTGGTACCAGGAGTGGGGCATTGCTATAAAGATATCTGAAAATATGGTGGCAGTTTTGGAACTGGGTAACAGGCAGAGGTTGCAACATTTTGGAGGGATCAGAAGAAGACAGGAAGATATGGGAAGGTTTGGAACTTCCTAGAGACTTTTTGAATGGTTTTGAGCAAAAGGCTGATAGTGATCTGGACAGAGATGGCCAGACTGGTGAAGTCTCACATGGAGATGAGGAACTTATTAAGAACATTGAACTTGAGAGTGATAATTTAGGGTATCTGGTGGAAGAAATTTCTAAGCAGCAAAGCACTCAAGATATGACCTGGCTGCTTCTAACAGTGTATGCTCATATGCATGAGCAAAGAGATGATCTGAAACTGAAACTTATATTTAAAAGGGAAGCAGAGTATAAAAGTTTGGAAAATTTGCAGCCTGACCATGTGGTAGAAAAGAAAAACCTATGTTCTAGGGTAGAATTCAAGCCAGCAGCAGAACTTTGCATAAATAAAGAGTAGCTGAATGTTAAAAGCTAAGATAATGGGGAAAATATTTCCAAAGCATTTCAGAGAACTTCATGGCAGCCCCTCCCATCACAGGCCTGGAGGCCCAGGAGGGAAGACTTTTTTGTGGCCCAGACCCAGGACCCCACTATCCCATGCAACCTTGATATTCTGCTCCCTCAATCCCAGCTGCTCCAGCTCCAGTCATGGCTAAAAGGGACCCAGATATATCTCAGGCCACTGCTCCAGAGGGTTCAAGCTGTAGGCTTGGCAGCTTCCATGTAGTGTTAACCTTGTGGGTGCACAGAGGACAAGAGTTGATGGTTGGCAGTCTCTGCCTAGATTTCAGAGCATGTATGAAAATGCCTGGCTGTCCAGGCAGATGTTGGCTGCAGGAAATAGCCTTCAAGGAGAACCTCTACTGGGCCATTGCAGAAAGGAAATATGGAGTTGGAATCCTCATATAGAGTCCCTACTGGGTCACTGCCTAGTAGAGTTGTAAAAAGAGGGCCACCATCCTTCAGACCCTAGAATGGTAGATCCACTGACAGCTTGCATCACTCATCTGGAAAAGCTGCAGGCACTCAACACCAGCCCACAAAAGCAGTCAAGGGGACTGTGCCCTTCAGAGTCACAGGGGTGGAGATACCCAAGACCTTGGGAGCATACCCCTTGCATTATTGTGGCCTGGATGTATGACATGGACTCAAAGGAGATTGTTTTGGAGGTTTCAGAGATAATGACTGCCCTGCTGGGTTCTGGACCTGCATGGGGCCTGTAGCCCCTTTGTTTTGACTGATTTCTCCCTTTTGGAATGGGTGTAGTTACCCAATGCCTGTATCCGCACTACATCTTGGAAGTAACTAACTCGTTTTTGAGTTTACAGGCTCATAGGCAGAAGGAACTTGCCTTGTCTCAGATAAGACTTTAGACTTGAACTGTTAGGTTAATGTTGAAATGAGTTAAGACTTGAGGGACTGTTAAGAAGTGATCATCGTATTTTGCAGTGTGAGGAGGATATGAGATTTGGGAGGGGCCAGGGGTGAAATGATATGGTTTTTTATGGGGGGAACCCACCCCCAAAAGTTAACTTGTGTTCTTTTCTATTTTCCTAAGCATTGGCTGGTCTGAGAAATAAAGGGAAAGAGTGCAAAAGAGAGAAATTTTAAAGCTGGGTGTCCGGAGGAGACATCACATGTCGGCAGGTTCTGTGATGCCCCCGAGCTGTAAAACCAGCAAGTTTTTATTAACGATTTTCAAAAGGGGGAGGGAGTGTACAAATAGGGTGTGGGTCACACAGATCACATGCTTCACAAAGTAAAAAAATATCACAAAGCAAATGGAGGCAGGGTGAGATCATAGGACCACAGGATGGGGCAAAATTAAAATTGCTAATGAAGTTTTGGGCATGCATTGTCATTGATAACATCTTCTCAGGAGACAGGGTTTGAGAGCAGACAACCCGTCTGACCAAAATTTATTAGGCGGGAATTTCCTCATCCTAATAAGCCTGGGAGCACTACAGGAGACCAGGGCTTATTTCATCTCTTCATTTTCTACCGTAAAAGACACCCCCAAAGCAACCATTTCAGAGGCCTACCCTCATGGGTTATTCTCTTTTTCAGGGATGTTCTGTGTGTGCTAAGAAAAAGAATTCAGGGATATTTCTCCTATTTGCTTTTGAAAGAAGAGAAATATGGCTCTGTTCCACCCGGCTCCCTGGAAGTCAGAGTTTAAGGTTATCTCCCTTATTCCCTGAACATTGCTGTTATCCTGTTCTTTTTTCAAGGTGCACAGATTTCATATTGTTCAAGCACGCATGCTCTGCAAAGAATTTGTGCAGTTAATGCAATCATCACAGGTTCCTGAGGCGACATACATCCTCCTCAGCCTATGAAGATAATGGAATTAAGAGATTAAAGTAAAGACAGGCATATGAAACCACAAGGGTATTGATTGGGGAAGTGATAAGTGTTCATGAAATCTTCACAATTTATGTTCAGAGATTGCAGTAAACACAGGCGTAAGAAATTATAAAAGTATTAATTTGGGGAACTAATAAATGTCCATGAAATCTTCACAATTTATTTTCTTCTGCCATGGCTTTAGCCGGTCTCTCCGTTCAGGATCCCTGACTTCCTGCAACAGGTTTTATTTTTGTTCCTACTCAATCTCATGTGGAATTCTAATCCACAATGTTGGAGACAGGCCTGGTGTGAGGTGATTGGATCATGGGGGTGGATTTTCCCTTTGTTGTTCTCATGATAGCGAGTGAGTTCTCATGAGACCACGTTGTTAAAATGTATACAACACCTCCCCTTTTGCTCTCTTCCTCCTCCTTCAGCCATGTAGGATGTGCCTACTTCCCCTTTGCCTTGTGCCATGATTGTAAGTTTCCAGAGGCCTACCCAGTCATTTGTCATATACGTCCTGCAAAACTGTGCATCAGTTAAACCTATTTTCCTTATAAATTATTCAGTCTCTGGTATTTCTTTATAGCAATGTGAGAATGGATTAGTATGGAAGTTTATGTATCTCATCACAATAAAGGCCATATATGACAACCTACAGCTAACATCACACTGAACAGGGAAAAGCTGAAAGCTTTTCCACTATTATCTGGAACAAAACAAGCATGCTGACTTTCACCACTCGTATTCCAGATAGTATTGTAAGCCCTAGTCAGAGCAAATAGGCAAGAGGAAATATAAATTACATCCAAATTGAAAAGGAGGAAGTCAAACTGTCCCTGTTTGCAGATAACATTATTCAAAAAGGAATCTAGAAAGCAATTCCTTTTTTAATAGCTACCAAAAATATAAGACAGAAATAAACTTAATGAAGGAAGTGAAATATCTCTACACTGAAAACTATTACACATTGATAAAGAAAATTGAAGAAGACAAACATAAATGGAAAGATATCCTGTGTTCATGGACTAGAAAAATTAATAATGTTAAAAGGCCATACTACACAAAGTTATATGCAGATTTAATGCACTGTCTATCAAAATACTAATGACATTCTTCACAGAAATAGGAAAAACAATTACAAAATTCATATGGAACTACAAAAGATCCCAAATAGCCAAAGTACTCCTGAGCAAAAAGAACAAAGCTAGCAGCATCACAATACCTGGCTTCAAAATATACTACAAAGTTATACTAACCAAAGCAGCATGGTACTGGCATAAAAAAACATAGGCCAGTAGAACAGAATACAGAGCCCAGAAACAAATTAACACAACTACAGCATACTATTTTCAAAAAAGGTGCCAAGAACACACAATGAGGGAAAAACAGTCTCATCAATAAATGGTGCGGGGAAAATTGAATACCCACACGCAGAAAAATGAGACTGCATTTCTACCACTTACTTTACGGATAGATAAACTCAAATATTAAAGACTTAAACTTAAAATCTGAAAATATAAAACTACTAGAAAAAAAAAGAAACAAGATAAATGGTTTACCACACTGGGGTGGGCAAGAATTTTAAAAATAAGACTTCAAAAGCATAAACAATACAAGCAAAAGATAGACAAATGGGATTACACCAAACTAAAAAGCTACTTCACAACAAAGGAAACAATTAAAAATGCTGACATGACAACCTACAGGATGCAAACTAATATTTGCAAACTATCCATCTGCAAAAGGGTTAATACTTGGAATATATGAGGAGCTTAAACAATTCAACAGCCAAAAAACCAAATAACCCAATTTTTAAAATAGACAAAAGACCTTCATACATATTTCTCTAAAGGAGACATACAAATGACCAATAGGTACATTAAAAAGTTCTCAACATCACTATTTATTAAGGAAATGCAAATCAAATTTACAGGATACCGCATCATTTTACCTTGAATGGCTATTTCAAAAAGACAAAAGAAAACAAGTGTTGGAAATGATGTGGAGAAAAAGGGACACTAATATACTGCTGGTGAGATTATAAATTAGTAAGGTCACTATTAAAACAGTATGAAGGTTTTTTAAAAAAACTAAAAACAGAACTAACATATGATCCAGGAATACTGGGTATATATCGAAAGGAAATAAAATCAGTATATCAAAGAGCTATCTGCACTCTCATGTGTATTACAGCACTATTTACAATAAGCAAATATAGAATCAACTCAAGCATCCAACAGTGGATAAATGGATAAAGAAAATGTGGTAATTATGCACAGTGGAATACTATTCTTCCCTACAAAAGAATGAAATCCTGTCATTTGCAACAACATGGATGGACCTAGAGGACATCATAAGTGAAATAAGCCAGACACAAAAAGACAAATATGACATAATCTCTCTCATATGTGAAAACTAAATAAGAATAATCATAAAGAGAGAGTTGATATCATAGAAGTAGAGAGTAGAACAATGATTACTAGAGATTGGGAAAGAGAAAGAAGGGGAGGATAGACAGAGATTGGTCAAAGGGTACAAGGTTACAATTAGATAGAAGGAATAATACTGGTGTTCTATTGCAAAATAGGGTGATGATGGTTAATGGTAAGGTACTGTGTATTACAAAATAGCTAGAAAAGAGGTTTTTCAATGTTCTCACCACAAAAAGAAATGATAAATGCATGATGTAATGGATGTGCTAAATACCCTGACTTGATTATTATGCAAAATACATATGTATTGGAACATCAGCGCATACCCCATATAAATGTATATATAAATGTATAATTACAAAGTGTCAATTTAAAAAATTCTTAACTTAAAAATTATAAGTCAGAACATGTTTCTCTTATCATCATCAGTAACTTCCCATGTCTTCCCATTGCTCTTGGAATAAAATCCAAATCCTTTGCCCTGGCCTAAATGCCCAACATAATCTGGCTTCCACCTACTTCTCTCTACTTCATCTCAGATGCTTTCCCTCATGTCTTCCTTTCAAACTATAGAAACTTGCCTGTTTTTTCTATTCCTTAAACTAAGTTCTTTGCTATGTAATGATTTTTAGACTTAGATGCTTTTTCTCCATTGAATACTTTTCCCCCAAGCCTTCACATATTCAACTTTTGGGTCTCAGCTCAAATGTCACCTCTTTGAAGACACCTTGCCATGCTATTCCATCAGACGTTGTTTCCTCTTGTCACTCCATCTCATTTTCCTGTTTGTTTACTTCCTGGCATTTGACAAAGTCTATAAGTTTACTGTTAGTTGTGTATTTACATGTGGTTAACAATTCTTATTCTAAAAAAAGTAAGCTCCACTAGGAAAGAACTTTCACCAAACACTTTACTGCTATTTCCACCCCTAAGATGCCCATTTCTATGAAAAACTTGGAAGAAACTGTTGAACATTCTTTTATAAATTCTGGCTCTGTGCCCAAACCCCTTATCCTCAATGGGACTCCTGTTTATATCTGTACTCCTGTTTACACATCTGTAAAGAATGTGTGAATCCAAATGTCATTGTTTGCCAGATATGGGTTACCATAATAGGGTCACATCCAAGGATAATAAAAGTAGGACACTCTTATGGGTATAGGGAGGGGGAGTGGATAGAGGAATTTGCCTAAAAAGTTATTTCATACTAAAAAAATATGTTAACCCCTTTGATTGTAATCGTTTTATACTGTTCACAGTACAACTACCACGATGGCCTATTAGAGAGTTTTAATTGCTGAACAGGATAACGTAAGAGGAGATGTTTCTTTGGGAAAAGTTTCTGGAGATGAGACTTTAACTGTTTTGAAGATGGGGAAAGGCATGCTATCCTGTGAAAAGCATGGTTAGAATTTAGCCACTACCAGACTTGTCCATGCCAGTATAGTATTTCGCCTGCATTTGTGGAGTAGCTTCTAACTGGTGTTCCTACTTCCATTTTTGCTCACTAGAATCTATGCACGACAGCCAGAGTGATCGCGTACAAATTTATGTCAAACCATAACACTTCTTTGCTTAAAACTCTCCAGTAGATTTCCATCTCACCCAGGGGAAAGTCTTTACAATTTACTAGCTTCTGTGTGTCTGTAGCTCCTCAACGTCTTTCTCACGTCATCTCCCATGGCTTCTACCACTTGCTTTGTCTCTCCTAGCCACACTGGCCTCCATGTTCCTCTGTATCAACAAGGCAGCCCCAATTCAGGTCTTTCGAGTTTGCTTTCTTTGGCCCGAATTATCTGTCTCCAATTATACGCATGGCTTGCCCACACATGTCCTTCAAATCTTTGCCTAAATGCCCTCTTGGTGCAGTCTTCCCTTCCATTTAAAACTGGAATCCTTGCATTTCCATGAGGCTAGAGATTCTTCATTAATTCATTTATTAATTCAGGAAATTGATGACTTACTATCTCTAGGAACTGGGGATAAAACATAAAAATCCCTGCCTTCATGGAACTCACATTCTAAGGCATAGAGATGAAGAGATTTTTGTTTTAAGTGTGTGTGTGAGGAGGCGGTTGTAGGGAGAGAGAGCCAAAATTGGGGAGAGGAAAAAAAGGAGGGAAAAAGAGTGGTGGTGCTAAAAGTGAATGTGGAGGTTGTAATTTTATATAGGAAGGAGTCTTTTAGCCAAGACTTCTTATATTAGTATTCATTACCAATATAATGAGAAAAAAATGAATTATACAATTAAACATATTTTTTACAATTGAGTTAACACCTAGGTGGGTTTTACAACCTCCTAAATTATCATTGTGTATTAATGTATACTTATTTTAATGAGAAGCTCTATATAGTTTTAAATGTGCAGGCTCTGTATCCCAACTGACTGGTTTAGAATTTCATCTCCTAAATTACTAGCTGTGTGACCTTAACACACTCTACTTCATTTCCTCATCTGAAAATAGTAGTATCCACTGGATTTTTAAAAACTTCTCAATTTTTGAAATAATTTTAGACCACAGATAAAATTACATTAGTAGTAGAGAAAGACCTTGTATACTCTTTACTGAGTTTCCTCTATCGTTAAAATATACATAACCATTGTGTTTATTAAAACTAGGAAGTGAAGATTGGTATATTACTATTTACTAAAGTACATATCTTATTCAAATTTCATCATTTTTCCCACTAATATCCATTTACTCATCCAACATCCACCCACGATCCCACATTGGATATAGTTTTCATGTTTCCTCAGTCTATTTCAATCTGCAATATTCTTCAGTATTTAATTGTCTTTTCTGACCATGCCACTTTGTAAAAGCATTGGTCAGATATTTTGCAGAATGTCAGTCAATTTGGGTATATATAATGATTTCCCATGATTAGATTGAGGGTACTTCTTATGGATAGAGTGCAAAAATAATGTACCCTTCTCATTGTATTGTATTAGGCAGTAAATTAGGCAGTAGTGCATGATGTTAATATGTCATGTGATGTTGGCCTTGAACATTTAGTTAACCACTTGCTTTGTCTGCCCATAGCCACACTGGCCTCCATATTCCTCTATATCAAGAAGGAAGCCTGCTAACTCAGGCCTTTTGAATTTGCTTTTTAAAGTCATATCTATTGAGGTTCCCTACTTTAAAGCTGCCTTCATGGAACTCACATTCATGGAACTCTTTTCCAATTTATAATAAATATTTTGAGGGAGATACATTGAGAATATGCAAATATCCTACTTCTCAATCTTTCACCCACTACTTTTACCATTTACTGGTAATCTGGTCTGCATTACTATGATAGTACTCTAATGATGACTATTCTATTTGATGGGGTTGTTCACTAGCTTAAATAAGCTAAATAATGTAAACACAGAAAGTTCTTATTTCATGTTAAATATTTGTTTTTAATTAATGAATATTAATAATGGCTACTATTTATTTAGAGTTTACTATGTGCCAAGTGCTGTACTACACATTTTATTAGTAGGACTTTGTTTAATCATCACAACAACTTTGTGAGGAAGGTACCATTGGTAACCAAACTGTATACAGGAAGAAAATGAGGCATAGACTAGTTTTAGCAATAAAACCAAGGAAAGTCTTTTACTCACTGAAATGAAAGGAAATTTTTGGGAAATCTTCTATGCAGTCTGGATCTCAGAACAAAAGGACATTGAGAAACACACATTATTTCTGTAGTGTTCTTGCCAAAAATGCATAATGTAAATCTAATCATAGGAAGACACCAGACTAACACAAATTAAGCAATAATCTGAAAAATAACTGACCAACCCGCTTCAAAAGACACAAATAGCTTTTATACAATCTTTTCACATCCAGTGTCCTATATTTGTTTCTAATGGTGCATAATTAGGAAGTCTACAAAGCCTACAAAAGGGAGGTGTTTCTGCACTTCAGAATTTCAAATTTAAAAAAATCCAAACAGCATTAATAAGCATGCAATTTTATTTATTCATTGGAATAAATAAAACAGTTCAATTTTGAGAGAGAAATTAGATACTTTGAAAGGCAAATATTAAATTTTAAGAAGACTTATTGGGCAATACATACTTTTCTTAGAATGACTGATGGTCCTTTAGAGATAAGTATAATAACCATAGAAATCTTAGTGAGATATAGTTTATGTAACTATTAAAACCTAACCCCTACCTTGTATGTTCTCCATAGTCAATCCCTATCTTTCACTTTATGAAAGTAAGAGGCAGCAAAGGGTATGACTCTGGGAAGGGTGGGGAAGATAAGCTTGTCACAATTCTGGGTCATAAAAGCAATTATAATTTTCTGATTTGGGCTACATCAAAAATGCTCCTTTGTCAAAATGGATGCATTAAAATGACTCATGTACTCAGACTTATAATTTCCTCCCCTTGTCCTCATTTCTGCAACTGCTGCCAGCTCCTATTCTGTCTACTTCATTGCTTATCTATGATTTTAAGTTACTGGGGAGACTGTGACCTTAAATGAGTTGATGCTATTCTGTTTTGTTAGTGGACAATTCTATTTATTAAATGTTATTTGAAAAAGGAGAAAACGAGAGATAAAAGGAAAGAACATACTTTCCCAAGTTTAAAATGTATGATGAAAAATTGCAGTCCTTGGAGCTTCAAAGCTTTTTAAAAAATAATTCTAGTTCAGCCATTGTGGAAAACAGTGTGGCGATTCCTCAAGGATTTAGAACTAGAAATACCATTTGACTCAGTCATCCCATTACTGAGTATATACCCAAAGGATTATAAATCATGCTCCTATAAAGACACACGCACACGTATGTTTATTGTGCCACTATTCACAACAGCAAAGACTTGGAATCAACCCAAATGTCCATCAGTGACAGACTGGATTAAGAAAATGTGGCACATATACACCATGGAATACTATGCAGCCATAAAAAAGGATGAGTTCGTGTCCTTTGTAGGGACGCGGATGCAGCTGGAAACCATCATTCTCAGCAAACTATCACAAGAACAGAAAACCAAATATCACATGTTCTCATTCATAGGTGGGAATTGAACAATGAGATCACTTGGAAACATGAAGGAGAACATCACACACCAGGGCCTATTTTGGGGAGGGGAGAGGGGAGAGGGATAGCATTAGGAAATATACCTAATGTAAATGACGAGTTGATGGGTGCAGCACATCAACATGGCACATGTATACATATGTAACAAACCTGCACGTTGTGCACATGTACCCTAGAACTTAAAACATATTTTAAAAAATGTAAAAAAAAATAATAACTTTATAGTCATTCTGAAATAAAGTCTTTTTCTGAAATTCTAGTCCCTAGTGGCTTTGTTTTTCAAAAGTGAGCAAGAGAGAGACTGCCTATTGAGTAAAAAGTATAAATTTTAACCTACAAATGCTGAAATCCATGGATATTTATTTTATTTAAGTGAACTTAAAGCTGACAGAGCTCCCATTCTTCTGGGCTGGTGAAACAGTCAGTTTTAGTCCTGGTTGGGATTCAGTACTCCTTGTGTTTGCAACCATTCAATATCTTGTGCATCAATAAGGGAGGTCACTCATCTTTCTGGTTTCAATATGTGTCTTTGTTCTCATCTGCATATAGTCTGAAGTCTGGAGGCTTTCCAGCTCTCAGGTCTCATGAAGTGTATGGCACTTTGGAGAGTCTGAACACCACTATACATAGGATAGCGCCTCTGCAAACACTATGTCCTTTATATAACTATCTGTTCTCATGTCTTAGTTGTTCATCTTTTTTTGCTTCTTTACTCCTTCTGCCCCTGGGTTTCTACATAGCTTCTTCTTTCTACCATGAAAAAGTTCCTGTGGCAAGAAAACACTTAAGTGTTTATTCTCCTACTTAACATGAAAGAGCAGAGAAAAACGGGGGGGGGAACCCACAGAAATAACACTCTTAAAAATTACCTTTTCACATTTGCTTTGAAAGATAAGGAAAAGGGTGGATAGGCCTTCAATTTTTATGTTTGGAGTACTTAGATGCACTTAGAATGAAAATTCTAAGACAATTGGCACATATCTGGCATGGGCAAGAAGTGTAGCCATTTATTGACATACTTAGCAAAGCAGAGTGAGAGGGTTTGAGGAGGTATAGTAAAATTTGGGCATTTTGAACTTACAGTGCTGGAGCAACATTATTGTGCCTTGTCCAGCAGAGAGGTGAGTATAAAGTTCACAGAAACAGTGAAGAATGAAGACAAAATTATAGTAACTGAACAGTGCATATGTGGTACTTAAGTCCAAAAAAAAAAAGGAAGCATGATTTGTATCACACAAAGATAGCATGGGAATTACCCCCAGAATTTATCAGAGGAAATGTATTATAATTCAGTTTCACCTAGAATCTAGTTTTGTTATAGGTAACCTGTTGTTACTCATTCATTCATTCAACTATTCCTACATTCAGAAAATATTTACTAAATATCTATTATGTGTGAGCCAATATGCTCAGGATTAGAGATAAATCCCTAATTTATATTCCAGTTTGGAAGACAAAAATAAGTCAAACAAATACTATATCAGATGTAGATAAGTGATGTGAAGAAAAACAAAGCAATGAGGATAATAGGAAATGCTAAGGTGGGTAGGAATTAACATTTTAAAGAGACTGTTCACATAAATTCTCACTGAAAAGGTGATGCTGATGCTAACTACTGATGAGCAAAGATATAAAGGGAGCTATATACTTACAGGAAGGAAAAGTATTCCAGGCAGAGAGAATGGCATGTGCAAAGGCCCTGAGGCATAAGCATAGATGGTATGTTTGAAGAAGAATACATTGGCCAATGTGGCTGGAAGGACGTGAGCAAAGAAGAGAGCACTAGAAGTAAAAGTGGGTGGGTTTAAGATCACATGGAGCTTTGTAGAATTTGCAAAATCTTTGGTTTTTCCTTTGATTGAGATGGGAAGCCATTGGATGAATTTGAGGCAGAGGAACTAACATGATCTGATAGCATCACACTGCTTACTTATTGTGTAGAGACTAGATACACTAAACCTGAGCAAGAGTGGAAGCTGGCAGACCAGACAGAAGCTATTGAAATTATTCAAGTGGGGTTAAACAGTCAAATACCAGTGTCAGAGATGAGACATGTTTGGATTCCAGATAAATTTTGAAGTTGGAGACAATAGGATTTCCCACTGGCTTAGCTATTTTGTATAAGAGAAAGACAAGTTAAAATGATCCCAATATATTAATATCTAGCTTTAACGATGAGAGGGGTGAAATTACTATTAAATGATATGTGGAAATGGAATAGCAGGTTTCGGGTCAGAATTGGAAATCAGTGTTGATTTTGGACATGTTAATTTTTATATGAGTATTAAATATCATACAGGCTGGGCATTTAAATCTGAATGAGAGCATCAATTCAGCTATAAAGAGGAACAGAGAAACGGGCTGTAGCTGGAGGGAGAAATAAGGTCAAGAGAAAATTTAAAAAAACATACTGGGACTGGAAACATGCTTGCCTGTTGATGGGAAAGATACTCTAGAGAGAGAAAATTTGATAATATTGGATCTTTGATTTAAGCTATTAGATCTGAGAACTAGGTTAGCCACTGATGAATATTTATGAGTTTTTCTTACGAAAAGTAATTTATTGGATTAAAAAACACACAGAATATAGGACATTTTTGTAAGCATATTGCAAAAGGTATTAAAACATATTTACTTGATAAGATAAATAATATTTCAATCTAGCACATGATGTTTGCCAAATTATTGAATCAGAGAGGTAGAGTGAGCACGAATGATTTCATGGAGGATGTGCATTTGAGAAGGTCCATGAAACTTGGGCAGGATTTGAATAGACTGGAATGGGGTAAGAATACAAATGCTAGGGAATGTCTGAACATCACAGAGAGGTAATATGAGATATATCTTGGAAGGGAAAAGGAGGTTCAAGTGAGGGGCAAGGGGAAAATAATTAGGAAGGGCGTATTTGTGCTAGAGATTGTAGGGTATATAACTTTTAAGCTGTCAGTAAAGGAAGGTATCTCAAGTGACTCACATACTCTGGCCTGGGCCAGATTTTTTTCTGAAACAAGTTAAAAATGTATTCTGGGCCTGAAAGGTTGAATAGAATATCTTTAAGGGGTTTCAAAATATTGCTAACATCTTCTGAAAGTTAGTAAGACCTGTAGAATTTATGAGCTCCATCGACAGAGCCTTATAAAAGAAGAGTAACTAATGTTAGTTCTTGACCTCAAAGAGATTTCTAGAAATAGAAATAGTTACATGGAAAGCGAGTTGACATGTGACATTTGTTAGAAATTATTTTGAAAGCAAATATTCTTTGTAGGTAAAGGAACATATTCACTACAGAAAACCTCCAGACACTAAGTTAGGAGGAAGTTTTCTTTTTTTCCTTTATATTGTCATCACTATTATCCGACCTACATGATTGTTAATTGCAACTCTGACACATATAGGAGCAGAGGAAGTTCAACCTGTCACTACTTATAATTCAGGCACACAAACCAATGTGCTCAAAGGAAAATCAATAATAGGAATTAATGGAGATGCAAAGAAGAAAATGTGGCTGACGTCTATAATATATTGTGTATCTTGTCCTCTATCTTTTAAAAATGTAGTTCAGTGGACAGGACTAAAATCAATTATGAAATTTGTAAGCCCTTGCTAGATATTTCTAATTGGTAGAAAGATTGCATCCTTCCTTGGTGAGAAGCGGAGATTGTAGAACAGTCAAATACATAATGACTACAGAAGACAGGCTATGAACATAAATTAAGAAGCCAGGTGGGTGCAGGTTTAAAGGATAAGGCTGCCACCCAACTGCAGTTGGTTGTTGCCAAGTTATAATGTACTCAGTGTTTCAGACTTCATTTTTCCAAAGAAATAAGAAATCTATAATTTGTAATGGGCAATCTCCCAATTTAAAAATATAATACATAAAAAAATACTGTGTGGGGAGGACAAAACACGTCCATGGAACACGTTAAGTCCCCTGGCACTTGGCTTCTCATCTCTAGTCACTTCTGAAGGGGAAATAGACATGTGATCACCCTATTATCCTGACCTATACCTGAATAAGGATTTCTAAAACTTCCCAAACATTTTTGCCTAAACCGAATTCTCAAGATGAATTTTTCTCCCTTTATTAAACTCAAAGATTTGTTCCCATCCTGTTTTTGTTTGTTTTACATTTAAATTTAATTGTGTTATAATATTGGCTCTGCATGTGATAATCAATGTTTTGGGAACAAATTACAGTACAGCATTGTCAGAAAAATAATAGATGATAAAAAGTAGTTGTGAAATATTTTAATAGCATGTCTTCATGCCTAAAGTGACATTGACATTTATCAGAGCAGCACAAAAATTTCTAGCTTTTAAAACATTGTTAAATTCTCTTCTATATTTGGCCTTGCTCATCACTCTGTCTTATAATATGCTCAGCAGAATAAGGACCAGTTCCAGACTCAAATAGGGAATTCCAGTTACAACTCCAGTATAACCAAATATATGCCCAGTCTAAATGCCCACATCCACTAAGCCAATAGCATACAGGGGAAAAAAAGAGTTACAGAATATTGTTTCTGTCTCCTAATCAGCTTGTGTATGCCATGGATTGAAAAAGCATGTTAAAGCACCACTTTCCGGGTACTTAAGTTAGAAACTACAGTCTGTTTATCCAGTCTAAGGCCTCTAAAATCAGAATATATAACATCTACGTTTCCATCAATCCTTCTCCTTACCCATTCTCACTGATCTAGTTTAGAGTTTATTCTTTTCACTATTTATTTCAAACGGTAAGGTGCACATGAATCACCAGGGGGTGTTGTTAAAATGCAGACTCTGAAGCAGTAGGTCTGGGGTCAGGTTTGAGAGTCTGTTTTCCTACAAACTCTTAGATGCTTATGTGGAAGGTTCAAGAATCCTACTCTTCCCAGAAAGATGGAATATTTTTAAAAACATCTGTCTCCCCGACTAGAATATAAATTCTAAGCACAGAAACTAGGTCTCTATTGTATCCCGCTATACCTCTAGCATCAGCACATAGTAGGTGGTTTAAATAGTTGCTAAATGAAGAAATTCTGCTCTGCTGAACAAAACTAGGAGATCATCACTAACTGGCAAGGGAGATGGGCAAGCAGTCAAGAGACAGAGTTCCAAATCTTGCTACTTGGCCACCTAAAGCCAATTGGTGAACTGTAAGGTACGGCCATGTTTTTGGCAGTAGATGGCCCATCTTTCCTCAGTATGTCTGCTTCTTGGCCACCTAAAGCCAACTGGTAAGCTATAAGGTACAACTATGTTTCTCACAGTAGATGGCCCATCTTTCCTCAGATTGTCTTTCAGAATGGAATGAAAATACAAATGCCTAGAAAGGAACTATATTCATCACTTCAGAAAGAGCCTTCCTTCTGTGGAAAATCTCTAGAACAGCTTCTCTTTGAGTCTTTTACTATCTATGATTAAAAATAGCCACCACTTCCAGCCAAGAATTGCAAGAAAATCAATAAGACTATGATGATCTATCTTGGAGTGTCATTTATTAGATTGATACAATTACTTTTCTTCTATGAAGGGCTCAGCTTTTGAATCTGTGATTGGTACGTCTTTGGTCTTATGAGATGAATGATGAGATAAAATGTGTGAAAAATTAAACTTCTATAGTGGCAAGTGTAAGTGACTCAAGAGTTATGCTGGAGAATGGATCATTGCTTCACTTCTACAGTTTAAAAATTTATAAAACCAACCATAGTTACTGCAGTATTACATGGCCATCAGGTTTCAAAAGTTTGAGACTCCTGCAATGAAGGCCATTAGAAAACATGGAATATTATTATTACAGACAAGTTATGGACCATCTTGCCAACAGCTGACACTGATCTTTCTATGTGAGCAGTAAGTTGAGTGGGGAAAGACATGGGAAGCCTCAGGCAGAATTATATAAAATATCTTCCATCCTTGGCGCTTACTCATCAATAATTAACCTGGCAAACCTAGAACTTGGTTGGAATAAAATTAAACATTCCCCAAATGGCTCCTGAAATGGTGAATGATAAAATTATTGCTCTATGATTTGAGGTAAAGATATATAACCCTAAGTGCAAATAAAACATGGAAAGTTGATAATAATATTTTTAGTGAATAATATTATGAAATTAGAATAGTGAGAAGTTTTGTTGTTGCGTTTTTTTCAACATCTGTATTAGCCCATTCTTAGCAGCTATAAGGAAATACCCAAGACTGGGTAATTTATAAAGGAGAGCGGTTTAATTTACTCACAGTTCCGCAGGGGTGGGGAGGCTTCAGGAAACGTACAATCATGGTGGAAGGGGAAGCAAACATGACCTTTTTCACAGGGCTGCAGCAAGAAGAAATGCAGGGCAAAACAGGGGAAAGCCCCTTATAAAACCATCAGATCTCGCGAGAATTCACTCACTGTAACAAGAACAGCATGGAGGTAACTGTCCCTAAGATTGAATTACCTCCCATCAGGTGCCTCCCATGACGTGTGAGGATTATGGGAACTATATTTCAGGATGATATTTGAGTGGGGACAGAGTCAAACCATATTATTATCCTTATTTTTTATTCTTCTTTTTGACTGCATGGAATATTTCTCAAATAAAGTACTATGTGTCATTTTCCAATTCTTATTATATGTTTTAGTCAGCCTGTTAAAAATGTATATAGATTTCCAATATACTTAATGCACTATCAAGCCTTAAAAGTGGCCACAAGAAGTACCGTCCCATGGATCTATACATTCTTTAGCAGGACTATCTTTTCCTATTAGAAATTGGAGGCATTTTAATAAAAGGGAGAAAGGAGTAGGTTTTAGATTCTTGTTAAGCTAAGTTTGAGTTCTCTCTTGTTTGAGTTGAGTTCTCTCTTGTCATTTACTGGTTAAATGAACTAAAGAAATTTAAATAAATTTTCTGAATCTCAACTTTTTAATTTTTAAAATGGACAGAACAACAGTTACATGACAAGATTGTCGAAAGAACTGAGTTAAAATTGATAAAATACTTAACAGTGGGTCTTGTAATATATTAAATGTAATACAATATGTATAAGTTAAAATTGTATCATTATAAAAGATAATTCCTTAATCATTACAAAAGAATTCCTTTATTTTCCCTTTATAGATGTCCTCTACAAAATAACCTATTGCATTTTTTGCATTACTTACACTTTTAACCTAAAGACTGGTCACTAAGCAATGCATTTAATGTCTGTTGATTTGAGCATTCACTATGTGCACTAGGTAGTGATGGTATTGCAAAAGAAACAGCAATATTTTGCATCGTTCTAAGAAATTAGTACTGAAAACAATTAAGCAAATAAAGCAACATGATCTGTAAATAAATATCAAATAAATAATAATATTCTCAAACAATAATTGAAAATAATAGTAGTTTCAGACTAGGGAAAGGTCTGACTATGGCGAATGGGCCTTGAGCCTGGCCTTGAAAAATGCACAGATGGATAGAGCAAAGGGGACAATCCTGCCAAGCTGATGAAGAGCAGAATTAAAGAAGAGGTTCGCATGGTATGTTTTGAGGTCAATGAGTGTATTAGTCTGTTTTCACGCTGCTAATAAAAACATACCTGAAAGATTAGTAGGTTGAAATTAACACATGAGAAAATTATGGGGCCTTCTGAAGACCATAATAAACCATAATAAACCTATACTTTAGTACATAAAATAATGACTAAAACATATACGTCAGATGTATTTTTCTCTCAGTTCCTGTGTATGTACATGATATCTATATTGTATATATTTTTAACATGTATTTACATGGATATAAAGCCCTGCACTCTTTCCATGCCTTGAACTTCCACCCCATCCTTTCTCAATAAACCATGCATATATTATTAGTCAAAGTTCTCCAGGGAAACAGAATCAATAGGATGGAGAGATATATACCTATACCTATCTATCTATCTATCATCTGTCTATATATTTGGATATGTAGATATATGGATATATTTTTTATTATATCTATCATATATATACACACACACATATATATGTGTATACACACGTTATAAAATAAGAAAATGACTCACATAATTATGGTGGCTGAAGTCTTACGATCTGCCATCTGCAAGCTGGAGACCCAGGAAAGCTGGTGATATCATTCAATTGGAGCATGAAGACCTGAGAACCCGGGGGCTGGGTGATCAATGATGTAAATCTAAGTCTAAGGGCAGAAGACTGATGTTCAGCTCAAGCAGTCAAGCAGAAAGGAAAAAATTCTCCCTCCTTCTGCTTTTTGTCCCATTCATGCCCTCAATAGGATGGATGATGCTCACCCACATTGGGGAGGGCAATCTGCTAAATCCACAGATTCAAATGCTAATCTCATTTGGAATAATTCTCACAGACACACCCAAAAACAATGTTCAGCCAAATGTCTGGCACTCCATAACCCAGTTAAATTGACACATAAAATTAACCATCACAATGTACAAACACTTAAGCAACATAGACATTCCTGCCTTTGCATGAGACAGACGAGGCAGGGTTTTACAGTGCACAGTCCACAGGAAACATCTTGCAGCCTCACTGACATGTTGGTCCTGCAAAGTCCCATAGGTCATATTGCCAATGGAGCTAGCAGTGGGAACATTTCTCTTTCACCTTTCAAAAATAAGTGGCATCAAGTCCCCTCCTTCTCTTACAGATTTCTCTACTTTTGTCCTCCAATTCATGCTACTCTACTAATTCAAGTTGTTTTATCTTTATTCTGCAGAACACTTAAATAAGCCCATGCTGTTTTAAAAATATCTGAACTCCAGGCCAGGTGCTGTGGCTCACATCTGTAATCTCAGCACTTTGGGAGGCCGAGGTGGCAGATCTCCTGAGGTTAGGAGTTTGAGACCAGACTGACCAACATAGAGAAATCCCATCTCTACTAAAAGTACAAAATCAGCCAGGTGTGGTGGTGCATGCCTGTAATTTCAGCTACTTGGGAGGCTGAGGCAGGAGAATCGCTTGAACCTGGGAGGTGGATGTTGCCGTGAGCCAAGATTGTGCCATTGCATTCCAGCCTGGGCAACGAGAGCAAAACTCCATCCCCCCATGCCACCCCCGCAAATTAAAAAACAATATGTGTGTGTGTGTATATATATATCTCTGAACTCCAATCCATCACCAGGCTCAGAAAAACTGAGAATCTCCTAGTTGATTTGATCTCAACTCCTTTAGAGTTTAATGTGACTATTAACAGGTTTTCCTGGATAAATATTAAAAGTACTATTATATAACACACAGTATATTATATTAACTTTGTAAAATTCGACAAATAATTTTGAATTTCTGACCCCAAGGGTTTTATCCAGGCAGGGCATGTAAACCTATAATCTAATCCTCTTGAGTAGGACCTTGAGACTGTCACCTGACTCCAAACAATTTCTCAAATAAATACATTAGTGTTCCTCAGAAAATTCTTATAAGTAAATCTTCCTTTCTTTCTTTTCTTTCTTTCTTTCTTTCTTTCTTTCTTTCTTTCTTTCTTTCTTTCTTTCTTTCTTTCTTTCTTTCTTCTCTCTCTCTCTCTCTCTCTCTCTCTCTCTCTCTCTCTCTCTTTCTTTCTTTCTTTCTTTCTTTCTTTCTTTCGACGGAGTCTTGCTCTGTTCACAGGCTGGAGTGCAGTGGCGTGATCTTGGCTCACTGCAACCTCCACCTCCTGGGTTTAAGCGATTCTCCTGCCTCAGTCTCCTGAGTAGGTGGGACTACAGATGCCTGCCACCATGCCCGGCTAATTTTTTGTATTTCAGTAGAGACAGGGTCTCATCATATTGGCCAGGATGGTCATGATCTCTTGACCTCATGATCTGCCCGCCTCGGCCTCCCAAAGTGCTGGGATTACAGGTGTGAGCCACCATGCCCTCCCAAGTCTTCCGTTTCTTATATAACTTTATGTCTGGGTAATGCTACATCATTTAAAAATTGTCTTCACATATATTTTCTTGTATGAACCTTTCATGGAACACACATATAAGTATTCAAGATAATTGCGTTCTTTTCCACTTTATAGTTTAGCGGGGTGGTATTTGGAAATTTTGAACAAATAACTCAAGTGCAGCTGGAGAGTAAGTGAGAAAATTCACTAAAAGAGTGAAAGGAAACTTTGAAGGCTTATGTATAATCATAATGTGCAAAACCTGGAATATCAGTTATATAGCTTAACTAATCCCCCCCAAAATCTTATTGACTTAAAAAAGCATCTCATGATTATCATGATTATTGTTAATTCTCTAATTCTTTCAGTTGATTGTACAGTTCTTCTGCTGGTCTCACTGGGTTCATTGATGTGATTGTAGCCAGTAGGTAGCTCAGCTGGGGTAGGTTGTGCTAAGGGAACTCACTAAAGCCTCAGCTGAGACGGATAAAGCCAGGGCAGCTAGGATCCTCTCTCCATGTGTCTCACCTTCTTGGCTTCTTCAGAACATGGAAAACTCAGTAATTTCCCAGGCTAGCCTGGTAACCATATACCACATTCTGATAATATATTTCTAGTTTACAAGTGCATTCACAACTTTTTCTAATTTAATTGTCAAAAGAAACCTGAGAGGCAGTAATGTTAGTAGCATTATTTTCTCTGCTCTTACAGTTAAGGAACCTCAACATCTGAAAAGCCAATGACTTACCAATCCAAATAGCTATTTGTATGCAGAGCTAGGATTTAAAATCAGACATCGTCAACAGAAAAATCCTGAAGAATAAGACATGCACACATGTGCCCATTCTCGAAAGAGTAGGTTCTAAATTCTAAAGTCCATTTATAAAATGATTGAATAAATAATGCTGCTCATCTAAGTTATAACTTCATGTCTTAATATTTTTAAACTTACAAGTATTGTAAAGTGACAAAACTAATTGTATTACTTAATATTTTATACATTAAGGAACACATTCTAAATATGACTTTTTCTTTTATTTAAATTACAGATACACTTTGGACTAAGTATAAAATAAAAAAATTGATGTTTCATATATTAAGAATTCAAAACTAAATTTATCAAACTTTTCACTAAAATACTTCTCATGATTTTTCTCTCAAAATTGAGAAGCCAGTTTATAATCAGTTGTAATCTCACTTGAATTTCTTCCACTCTAGCTATAAATCCCACTTTAAAGTAGAGCTAACAAAAGTGGCTGAAACCAGCAATTCAGAAGCAATTCAGCCTTAACAAAAAATGAAGCGTTGGACCTTAAGCCACTGCAGGTTCTTGCTCCATTCAATGAACACAATCCTCTCTCGCCTTCTACTAGAGAAGGAATATTAATAAAAGACCTTCATATGCATCTATATAAATATTACAAGCCATATTGTCTATAGTTATACAAGCATGTAAATTCATACATACACAAAAATGCATGGACTTTTAACATACAAAGGATGAGAATAGCTTCAGTTTTATCACTCATTACATCACACACAAAAGCAGTTATGGTATTAATATACACTATGTCATTTTTTTTTTTGGCATCTGTTACAAAAGATGTTAGCATTTGGTTCCCTTATAAGAGATTGCGTTATTTTTGTTGTTATTGTTTAAAAATCAGTTGTAATTTTTGGTGCTTTTATACTGCAAAACTACAAATTCACTTTGGAAGGTACAAGATTGAACTACGTAATGATTATTGCAAAAATCTGGACTTACTTTCTGAGCAACTTATTCATTTCTGTTTGATTTATTTATTCGTTATTGTTCCCTAACCTCAACAGCTAAGACATTAAGTTCACATTCTGAGGAAAGGTAGGTAACAACATTGAGGCTGCAGATTCAGTGCTGAACAGTCCCGTCTAACAAATGTAACAGCAAGAAAAGCGTAGGAGGGATAGTCGAGAGTGGGTCTGAAAAAGTGGTTATTATGATAATGTGCTGCTAACCAATTGTGTGACTGTAACTTAACAGTCACCCATTAAACTAACTTTTTGGGGTTCTTCTGTCCACATTTGTTAAAAAAGGGGTGGGGGAATAAAATTATGTTTTCAAAATTTCATACTAAAACATTTTAATATTTTTACAATCTGGATATTACTGCAGAACCCCACGTCCACAACTTCCCGTAAACTTTTATTATTGTGTAGTCCCTCCCTTTAGAGAACAAGTTATATGCACTCAAAACCTTAGCTGCTTACTAATATTGTACCATTTAAAATAATCTAATTAACAATCGAATTGTTCTGTGAAAGTGCTAAATGAAAAGGGCCATTCTTAGCTCCCTTGGGAAATGTGCATTAAAGGTATCAGGGTCTCTCTTGCTAATCTTCAGTTACTCGAACCCTTTCCTAGAATGTTTTAAAACCTTCTTTTAAAGAAAATAAATGAAACTACAAATCCCAAGAGCCAAAGCTGAAAACAGACATTTCCTCTCCTGCCGCTCCCGCCCCCTTTAAATCTAGGAGTCTAGAAAGCTAAAACTCAAGTTGAGGCATCCTGAAATATGCCTGAAAGAAACGTCGCCTGTTTCTTCCGTTTTTAGCCAAGGGTTCACTGGGCTCCTTTAAATCGGTGCTGAGAGCGAGGAAGGATCCGGAGCGACGCAGGATGGGGTGGGCGTGGGCCGCGGGCATCACCTGTTCCGAGAGGCGCCTGCGCACTGCGAGGGCGCGGGCGAGGAGGCGGTGCGCGGTGGGAGGGGCGGACGGCGCCCGGCTGGCACCGCTCAGATCTGCTTCTCCCCGGCTCGGGGCGCCGAGGCGGCGTCCAGGAGGCGTCTTCTGCAAAGGTTGCCTGGCGCTGTCCAACATGGAGGAGGCACCGGCAGCGGGCGTTACCTGCGAGCAGGACTAACTCCCTCCTGGCATTCCGGGAGGCAGTGCCTAGTCCGGAGTCCGGGGACTCGACTGCCTGCACGCCCCGAGGCGGACCCCGGCTCTGACTGCTCCCCTGGCCGCGGGCTTCTCGACTGGGACGCGGCGCGAGGAGGGAGCGCGGCGGCCCCGAGTCTCCTGAGCCATGGGCAACGAGGCGAGCTTGGAAGGGGAAGGGCTCCCGGAAGGGCTGGCGGCGGCCGCAGCGGCCGGAGGAGGGGCTAGCGGGGCGGGGAGCCCCTCGCACACCGCGGTCCCGGCCGGCATGGAAGCGGATTTGAGCCAGCTGAGCGAAGAGGAGAGGAGACAGATCGCCGCTGTCATGTCAAGGGCGCAGGGGCTGCCCAAGGGAAGCGTCCCCCCGGCCGCTGCGGAGTCGCCTTCCATGCACAGGCATGCACAGCATGATGTATATGTCCGGGCATATATGTACAGCTTCCCGTGCACATATGTGCCAGCCCGTATGTGCCAGCACGGCGGTACATATATGTCGCCTCCGTTCATTTTATTCTCCCCAATGGGGTGATCATAAAGAGATCCTAAGCCTTTTGATGGGCGGATAAAAATGATGCATTGTAGAGTTTCTGGTGGGGTAGTCAAGGGTTACATTCTTGGAACTGTGATTTTAGGTTGTGATTTTTGGCCTTTTGGAGCCCTTTCCCTCTAGGATGGCGTGGAGAGACGCCCTCCAGTGTTTTACTAATCTGGAAGTCTTCCATTAATACAACACGGACGTGTTGGGAAATAGATAGAGCTGGGTGTTTACCTGTCTCTGTTTAAACCTCTTGGCCATTGCGGGGTCTTTTTCTCTGTGAATGATGTCTAAATATTTCTGTAACAATACTTTAATCCCCTTGTAGGTGATTTGTCCTCTCTCGCCACCCCACCCCCAGAGGAGAGCAGAAGCTGTTTAGGTAGAAGGAATATAATGAATATACCTTTTATATTAATTGAGGAACCCTAAAATATGTGTGGCATTAAACAGATGGTTTGGTCACAGCAGAGCAGGTGCTGTACATGTATTTCTAAATTAGCATATGCTATTTTTAAGCCACTGCTCTTTTTTATGCAAAAGTGGCCTTCAGTTTAGGGAAGAACATGTGAATTTTATTACCTTAGAAAATAATTTTGAATACATACTTTTAAAAACAAAGCGAATGAATGGCAAGTATAAGAGCTAATCAGTAATATGAACGTACTCATTTCCGCCTGTAACTCTCCATTTTCCTTCATCCCAATAGATTAGTTGTTTTCTAATTAGAGTACTAAGAGGGTATAATCATTGTGCCTGCCTTGCTTTTCTTATTGTAAACAAACCCTTTAACTTTGCACCCTCTAGTAGAGAACAGTTTTCTGTCCGTGGTCCTGAAACAATTTCTCTTTTATGACAACTGAAGGGAAACCTACAATTTTCATTTGAGATATTGTAAGCACGAAAGACCTGGATATATAGGTGTAGGTCCTTATCCTCTACTTTATCAAATGATTAAAAAAAATAACTTAGTCACTATCACGTAAGCATAATTTTGCCAAATAATCATAGGAGAAATGTAAAATGTTTTATGGGTAGTGACAGTGTTTTCACATAAAATCTTAAATGATTAAAATCTACGAGGTAAAAAGCCTATTTATCTTGAAACCGTTAGTACTAGTGAAAACTAGCCCCTTTATGTTAAGTATGTTTTTCTGTATTTTTAAACTATGAAATCTATGGGGCTATTTCTTTGGGAAAAGTCTTTCTTGTTCTGTTATCCAGTTTATGATATGTACTGTTTTCCTCTACTTGATGAAAACTTGACTAGGAAAAAATAATTAGTGTTCATTCACTAGACTTTCACAGGATAATAACAAGGTACAATACTTTTATTAGCCTTTTAGAACTGTATGCCCGATCTTTTATATTTTTTCCTAAGAGACACAAGCAACAGGTCTATCATGCTGGTTAACAATACCAGTTACAGTGAGATCTTTGATTTCTAGATTTCTAACTTTTCTTCTGTTCAGAGGGTGGCTGAGAAACGTTATTTCCACCTATTAAGCTGTTGCTTCATGCAGTATTTGTATCAGATAGTATACTTTTAAAGCTCTCTACTGATAATTTTGTTAGGGTGGAAATCTTATCAATAGGTAGTGTGTGGCCCAAACAGTTATTGGTGAAAACTTTATCCAAATACTAAAAAATAAACAATAATTTTCTGACTTTTGCAACTTGCTCTTAAATTTTACTGAAAGATTTCTATGAAAGGTACATAACTTTTTAAAGTTGTTTTCCCTAGGTATGATAACCAAAGAAACATTTGGTTTACCACTTAGACTTTTAAAATTATAGAGTTGTGTAAATTTAATTAATATAGGAAGGCATACACAAATTATTTGAAGTTTTAAGCACTTAAGTGGTGTGAATTGAACATAGAATCTTAAAAATAAAGACTGAGAGCATGAGTTTTTATCCTATTGACTTTAACCAACTCAGCAAATTACAAATACTTCTCAGGCAATGTGTCTCATGTTCCTTGCCTTTAAATAAGGCTAATAATACCTATCTCACCTGTCTTAGAGAGTCCACTGAGGATCAATTAAGAGTTGACGTGAATGTTTTTGTTTGAGTTGTAATTTACATGAACCCTACAAATATAAAGAGTGGTAATATCAATATCAACAGTGGATGACACTGTCACTGATGGCTACAGGCAAATTGTTGAATTGTACATTGTTTTTCGGTTATTTTGATATGTGAATTTTCTTTTGCATGTGGAAAAATCAATTCAATGGAGTGTAAACCATCTCCTCCTCCCACAAACCAGGAGTGAGGATACCAGATTTCTGTGACTAACTAGTTTTATGACCTTGAATTAGTCACTTAGCTTCTCTTAGTCCCTGTATCCTGGCACTTAGAGCATAAATGCATAGGTATTTGTTTATATAATATATATAAACTAACAGATAGTCCCAAAGTTGCTTATATTTCTAATATTATAAAATTTTGTGTGACTCAGCACTGTCAAGTGTCACTGCTTGTTGTGTTCCATTTATAAAAGATTTTATTACCTCAGATACTTTTACATTCCTACATTTGCATATATGTTTTCCTCATCTTAGGGGAAATATCTTGTTTTCTGCTAACAATTTGAAAGAAAAATTCTAAGGATGACAATAGTAAAATGAAAAGGGAGACAGTACTAAATATAGGTAGTTACAAGCTAGCAGTAGATGACAGGTTACAAATGAAATGCTCATGGATTTTTTATTCATTGTATACCCAGAGAAGTGCAATTTCATTACTTTTTCTACTCATTCTATTTACAGTTCCAGATATATCATATGAGAAGGGCTTTATTGAAAAAACTTCTCTGATTAGTAGAATATTTAATAAGAATTCTAACTGAACTGATTATTTTCTTTACTACTTTCAGCCTCCTCTACTGGGCTTCTTCCCAAAGGTGTAGGCCAAATCCAGGTTCTAAAAAGAATATGGAATTTATCCATTTATATCTCAGAAGGCCTGTAGAAGAATTTTTAAGTGAAAGCAATTCAAGAAACATTAAAGTAAAACAAATACATGATATATTTATTCCTTGGTTCACTCATTGGTAATCATCCACTTATTCATTAATTCATCAAATATTAATGCTCATCTACTAGTTGCCAGGCTTGATTCTAACGATGCAAAGATAAGTGAAATATATCTTTTCTCTCTAGGAGTTCACAGTCTAGTATACAAGGCGGAGATTGCATTTTAATTACTTTTTCTTTAACAGTAAAACTGTTACGCCTAACAAAATTTCACCAAAAGACAATAGCACCTTTACATTTTTGTTTGGTATTGACAATTTTTTCTCTTGATTTTGTTTCCATTTCCCACTCAAAGATCTCTGTGTTTTACTTTTATTTACATAGTTACAGCAACTAAAACTAAGTTTAAATTATAGGACAGTCTTTAGGGTTGTATGCCTGTTTTCTAATGGGGATTCTATAGTAAAGTACAACTTATACTTGTGGGAAGTACGTGCAATTATAATTCCTGGTGCAAGCAGCTTGCTTTCAATTCTGCTGTTTCCGATCATCACAAATATTTGGCATTCATGAAGTTTATTTTTTGGTGTTTTGCAGACATGATGGATTAAGTGAAATATTAAAACAATGATTAAAATAAGTTTAGTAGTATTTTCAAGAGAGAAAAATTTAGCATAATTAAGGATAGATTTTTTTTTTTTTGGTACTCTGCTTAAAGTTAGATTTAGAGGACTCTGTACAGGGAAGTTATTTAAACAAAATGCTTAATAATTACTCATAGGATTGCCATACCTGTAATCAGCCCTAAGCATGTGCTCTTCAAGGGAATGGTACAATATATTAAGTAAATATAGAAGATTTATAGAATAATGTCAAGGTCTGAATAGTGTACCTATAAAGAAATGTTCAGAATGATTTTCTCCAAATGGAAATATGTAGCAGTGCATTTTAAGAGCTACCTTGGAACTATTGGAATTAACTAGGGTAACACTTTTAAGTTCTGTTTAAGTAAAGGCTACAGAGACATGGTAGAATATATGTATTTTTGTAAACTTTTCCTTGGAGGAAGTTGCAAAAATTCAGAATCTACTTATTTGTCTTTTACCAGAAAATCACTTTATGCATACATCGCCATTTATAGATTATTTTCTTTTCTTCTAGGTGTTTGCTACCTAGAAGTAATGCTTCTCTGCTTCTTTCTGCTATCCCTTACATCCCGACCTGTATTCAAATTTCTATGTCAGGAAATTTGGAAAAAGTTAATTCATAAGAAGTATTGATTAGGAAATAAAATATTTGTAATCTGTCTCATTAGCAGATAAATTTTGATAAACCAAATTAGAACCTATAAATGTCTATTCTCATATTATATTTTAGGTGCTACTAAGTTACTTTCTTTATTCTTGTTTCCTTTAATGAAAAAGAAACATATTTTTCAAAATTTAAAAAGCCTCATATATCAAACAAAAGACTTATAATCTGATTTTCTCCGTAATTCTAATTTAGAATATTCTTTTAGCTGCAACTTTATCAATGAAATATGAATTATTTTAAAAGTTTCTGTATTTAATATGACTTTTGGCTAAAACAATAGATATACACAAAGTAAGAAACTCCTATTTTAATTATTTAACCATAGTCATTTAAAATGTATCATGTTTCCAAGGCTGTTTTAAAAAACACATCTTATATATTCGTCTATGAATTAAGCTATATCTTGAAAATTAATTACTTGCTACATTTAATCTCAATGTCAATAATAGATTACTAATAATCGATCAATGGCATTAGGAGATGATGTAACAAACACTGAGTAAAGAGATAAATGGATACAAGATATATCTCAAGATGATTTAAGCGTCTATTGTTGCTTCCCATAAAAATTTCGGGTTAAGAATTAGTTATTTTTTCAAAAAGATAACACTGATCTTGAGAATAAAGATGGGATTGTTCCTCAAGAATGTCTAAATCATGAATGTAGAAATTCTTAGTCTGTAAAGTTTTTTAAGGATAATAGTTGATGAATAGTGCCTTTCTAGGTGGAGGCATGGGGATAATCCCCAGTCACTCTCTGGGGCTCTCAGGATTTTAGGTACCCACATCTGTGTCCCAGTCTCTCCTGGCCAGTGATCTGGATCCCTAGAAGCCCAAGTAAAATTAAATAGATTATAAACTTTTTAGCATTCCTGGGAAAACATTGTGTAAACTCCATTTTCAGAAACTCCCCTTATTTCACATTGTATTCCCTATTTAGCTCATGTAAATTCTCAAAATGAAGTTTTAAAAAAGTCTCAGCAGACTCCTACATTTAAAAATGAATATTTTTAATTCTCAATGCTGCTAGCATTTGGAAGACTTTCTTTGATCATAACTTTTGATAAAAAGAAAAAATACACTCTGTGAACATGTATGTCTTTATTTGACATTGCATTGATTTATTGAGGTTTTAATTTAAACTTACATTTAGTTAAGTTTTAAGGTCAGATTCTATTAAGTGCAAAGATAAATTACTTTTATTATAAGTATTTTCTAATTATATATTTTAATTTTTATCAATCATAAGAGCAAATTTTTTTTCTTTAACTCCTTGTTGAAAATCTCTACCCATTAAAAGAAAGAAAAAAAAAGTGTTAAAAGTTTTATGAACACTTAAAGGATGCTACAAAAATGGATCTTAGTAATATTTATACATTCATAATTTTGAAGATATAAGCAATAGCTTTTTCATATTACTTTGATTTGAAATAATTTCCATTTTCACTTTTTTTTTTTTTTTTTTTTTTTAAACTCTTCTAGGAAACAAGAGTTGGATAGTAGTCATTCTCCAAAGCAATCAGGAAGACCTCCGGACCCTGGGCGTCCAGCTCAACCTGGTCTCAGTAAAAGTAGAACTACAGACACTTTCAGGTCAGAGCAGAAATTGCCTGGGAGGAGTCCTTCCACTATTAGCTTGAAAGAATCAAAGTCCAGAACTGATTTTAAGGAAGAACACAAGTCTAGTATGATGCCTGGCTTCCTCTCAGAGGTTAACCCTTTAAGTGCTGTCTCCTCTGTTGTAAATAAATTCAACCCTTTTGATTTGATATCGGACTCTGAGGCATCCCAGGAAGAAACCACCAAGAAACAAAAAGTGGTTCCGAAGGAGCAAGGAAAACCTGAGGGAATCACAAAACCTCCTTCACAGCAACAGCCACCCAAGCCGGTTCCTAAGCAGCAAGGACCTGGTAGGGATTCACTTCAGCAGGATGGCCCTCCCAAATCAATATCTTCTCAGCAACCAGAAAAAATCAAATCACAACCTCCAGGTACAGGAAAGCCAATTCAGGGTCCTGCCCAGACTCCTCAGACAGACCATGCGAAATTGCCACTTCAACGAGATGCATCCAGGCCTCAGACTAAACAGGCAGACATAGTAAAGGGAGAATCAGTTAAACCCTCTCTGCAAAGCCCATCCAAACCACCTATTCAGCAACCAACTCCTGGAAAACCTCCAGTACAGCAGCCTGGACCTGAAAAATCACAGCCTGGGCCTGCAAAGCCCGCAGCTCAGCCCCTAGGGCTAACAAAGCCACTGGCTCAACAACCAGGGACAGTGAAACCCCCAGTCCAGCCACCAGGGACAACAAAGCCTCCAGCTCAGCCTCTTGGTCCTGCTAAGTCTCCAGCTCAGCAGACTGGGTCAGAGAAGCCTTCATTGGAGCAGCCTGGGCCAAAAACTCTAGCTCAGCCTCCTGGAGCTGGGAAGACTCCAGCTCAACAGCCAGGGCCAGCAAAGCCTCCAACCCAGCAGGTGGGGACACCAAAACCCCTAGCTCAACAATCTGGGCTGCAGTCTCCAGCTAAGGCACCTGGGCCTACGAAGACTCCAGCTCAGCAGGCTGGGCCAGGAAAGATTCCAGCTCAACAGGCAGGACCCGCAAAGCCTTCTGCCCAGCAGACTGGCCCAACAAAGCTTCCTTCACAACTGCCTGGTCCAGCAAAGCCCCCACCTCAACAGCCTGGCTCAGCAAAGCCCCCACCCCAACAGCCTGGCTCAGCAAAGCCCCCACCCCAACAGCCTGGCTCAGCAAAGCCCCCACCCCAACAGCCTGGCTCAGCAAAGCCCCCATCACAACAGCCTGGCTCAGCAAAACCCTCAGCTCAACAGCCTAGCCCAGCAAAGCCCTTGGCTCAGCAATCTACAAAACCAGTAAGCCAAACAGGATCAGGAAAACCTCTGCAGCCACCAACAATGTCTCCATCTGCAAAACAGCCTCTTTCACAAGGCCTCCCTAAAACCATCTGTCCTCTTTGCAATACCACTGAACTTCTGTTGCATGTTCCAGAAAAGGCCAATTTTAACACATGCACTGAATGTCAAACCACTGTCTGTAGCCTCTGTGGTTTTAATCCCAATCCTCATTTAGTGGAGGTAAGTGCATTTATTCACTGAGTCCATACTCTTCAGCCATATCATCGTCTTACACAAATGATGCTTAACTAAACACATACATGACATGATGGCATTGTCTTTCTCTGGATTCTCCCCTCCTTCCTTTGTTTTGTTCTCTGTCAGTTGTAATTTTTTTTTTAATATTTCTCTAACTAGAAGCCTCAAACATTGCCATGATTTCTGAAAATTTGACATATAAGACAAATATAAATTGATTGAAAGATGATGAGCACCTACTCATTTCACTCTATATGTAAGACCAACACTGTTATTTAGCATACAGTGACATTGCTTTGACTTTTACATTGGTCTTCCTACCTATCAAAATTTTGGTACTCATAAATGTTATTTATATTTGTGTTAGAAAGAAAAGTAGATAATGTTTTCAAATTCTGAATACAATTTTAACTTAAAATTGAATATCCTTTTTAATCTGCACATCCCTTTTCCCTGCCACTAATTCTGATATATCAAATGAGGGCATGTTGAGAGTCTTTAATAACAGTATTAAATCATTTCACAAAAGAAGTTGTTAGAGCAGATTTAGAATGTATGGGTGACTTCTCAGATTACAGTTTATATCTCCTAGGCTTGAATCTGGGTAGCCTTATGTTTCCAAGGGTTAACTGGGTAATACTTTCTGACTCATCAAATTATAAAAGGGTTAATTGTGATATAGATGAGTACAAGTTTGTTTATTCAGATTGAGGATAGAAGAGTAGTTCTCAGCAAGTCAACTGACTGTATTAATATTAGTTCAGCATGAAAAGGCCTGGAATAATGTAGCATTTTAATAGGTAGAGATTCAGAGTTCTTTTTAGGGGAAGAGACAAGAAGACACAAAGCATTTTTAAAAACTCAGAAATTCTCTGGCATTAAGGAATAAAACAGTGAAGATGGTATAAAGAAATGGGCAGTGAGGTTGGAGATAGGTTAGAGTCAGACTTTGGCTTTTCACATTTAGTAGGTAATGATGAGCATATAAATAGAGAAGAGGTTTAAGATCTAAGAGAATATGAGAGATTCATTTTTTAAAGAGATCTAATAGCCTCTGCTTAATGAGAAGACACAGAAATCATTTAGCCTGTCTGGAGGACAACTGTTAGTGGACTATCTGTGCATTACATCTGCAAGCACCCCAGGAAGTAACTGATAGCAGGCAATGAAGGATTCTGTGATTTAAATATCCCTGAGACGTGAAGCTTGTATACTTTTGTTATAAATGAAATACATCATGATGATAACAATAATGATGATCATTGCTAATTTATGTTAATGTGATACTTATGAAAAAATGATGCAGGTTTAAAATATATCAGCTTTTGGGTTTTCTAAAGTAGCTTACTTTTTTAAACAAAAGTAGTATTGAGTAATTTAACTTTTCAAATAAATAATCATTTACTTATAAAACTATAATTAATAAGAATATGCTACATTTGATTTTATGGAGAAAATCAGAATATAAGTATTTTATATATATACATATGTATATATACAAATGTTTTTATATATACATATATATGTAGCTTTTTAAGTTTTGGTAAAATATGCTTCTCCCCATATTATACTCTCCTTATAGGAATGTGAAGTAATAATGACTTCAAATGATAGATGATCATTTTATAGTGTTTGGATTTGTCTTGGTTTTGTGGCAATTTACAAGGCAGAAATATGCAGCTAGAAATTTAAGCTGTATATGTTATTTCTACACCCAATATAAGAAAAAGAGATATTATTTGAATACCTACTATGTGAAAGATATTCTGTTATATGTTTGGTGGGATATAAAGATAACTAAAACATGAATATTGATCTTAACAGATTAAAAATTACTAGATAATACATGCACAAGAAAATAGAATATGTGACCAGATGATAAGAACTGTGAGAGATATGAATAAATATTATGGACTTCAGAGTAGAAAGTGCTCATTTCCAGGGGATGAGATTAAGGAAAACTTCATGGGGAAAATGGCATTTGAGCTGGGCATATAAGGATGGGCACTATTTCAATAGATATAGGACATGAAACAGTGTAATAATTTGGGCCCAAAGTTGGAACTCCAAAAGTACAGAGTGTATTTTAGGGAGTCAAGAATAAATGTAGGTTAGCTAGGGTGATGGAAAAGAAATGGGCAGTGAGATTGGAAATAGGTTGATGTCAGATTTTAGCCTTACACGTTTAGCAGGTAGTGATGAGCTTCCTACTTTTTGAAAGGTACCTCAATTAATATGATATACATTTGATAGTTCATTGTACTAATTTGTATCAAATGCCTCATTACAAAGCATTATTGAATGCTATGGAAGAATCAAATATTTGTTAGATGT
Source organism: Chlorocebus sabaeus (assembly GCF_047675955.1). Taxonomy (NCBI): domain Eukaryota; kingdom Metazoa; phylum Chordata; class Mammalia; order Primates; family Cercopithecidae; genus Chlorocebus; species Chlorocebus sabaeus. The sequence goes on from NC_132924.1 coordinate 69,794,051, forward strand.
GCAGTCTTCTCTCAACCATACATAGGGGAAATACAACTTGCACATAAAAAGAACATCTATATATTTATAGCTATACAAAGTAACTTTGAATAGGGCTTTCTAGTTCACAGAGTCCTTTGTTTTATTAAAATTAAACTCATAATTTTATGGACATATATGTTTCTTCTCTATTATACCAATGAGGAAGCTGGCATTCAAATAGTTACTATAGTTAGTTTAGTTGTGAGGATCACCCAGATAGTATATTCCCAAACAGAAGTCAATCATTCTGATTCCAAATCAGTTTACTTATGGTAGGAAGAGAGATGAAGTGTTATAGGGTCAAAGGAAGAAACCATCACCATCAGTGGGGATATTAGAGCTATCTTCATGAAAGGTGAAGTATGTGAGCTGGGAATATGAAAGATAAGAATTTGAACACACATAAATGAGCATGGAAGAAGCTGGGAATATAAGGGCAGGTAGAGGGACTCACTAGCTATGTAAAGGCAGGCATTTCCTTATTGACTGAATAAACTTGGACAAGCCATTTACACTTTCTGTTACAGTGGCACCATTTGACATATGAAAATAATAACATGCTCTCTGCCACACACACTAGAAGATTAACTGAAAATTTGCATGAGAAAGTATTTTAGATATGTGAAGTTCTTTTAAAGTTGCAATATATTGCAATAGATAATATTTGAAACAAATTTGGCCTTTAAATTTATTGTACATTCTTTTTTACATAGATAACAATATTATAAATTCTTAGATGCTGAGGCAGCCATCTAAAGACTTTGGATCAATAGTATTAGTGATATCATTTCGTTTTAACTTTCATTGATTTTTTTTCCTTTAAGAAAAAATGCAATCAAAAGTTCCAATTCTGAACTCTAGAAAGGCATCTTTTCTAATACTACCTACCAAATGGCCAGTTTCTCAAAATCCTAAATTATATGGAGGTCAGAATTGAGAAGTTAGAGCTCTAGAGAGAGACTCTAAACTTCTGTTATAGGAGATAAGGTAGATGAAATTTTGGGGACAACCACCATTTATGTCACAGTTGTGGTGTAAACACTGTAACTTTCATATGTATCCTTGAAAAAGTAAATCTGCATCTTCCAAAGAGGATGTAACACTCTGGGTAAAGTTGCCCTCAAATATTCGGATTGAGTAAACCATTTTTCTATGCAAGATAGAGACAGAAGCTGGACATCCTTTGGTACAATTACATGAATTTATTATTTTCCAACTTGATGTTTATATGCACGTAGCTCTTTGCTTGCGTGATGTATGGGTGAAATAGATAAATTTACCATTCCTTGAAAAAGGAAGAATTTCTCTAACATTTTTTGTTACTAGTCTGTCAGAATTATGACTATATTTGCTTGTGACCATCATGGCTCTCTAATGACTACCAGGTCTGGGAAGGAAGGAAGGACTGGATAATTAGCTTACACTCAACCACAAGCTTTAGGGAAGGGGACGTGTTTACTCCCTTAGTTCCGAACTTACCAATCATCACCCCCTGACCCGCCCCTGCCACACATGAGCACTTTAGGCGACCCAAACATCTATGTGAAGAGGATTGCCTTTAAATTAACTGCCCTCTCTGGAGGCTATCAAGATGTATGCTGTTCCAGACAAGCCTTAGGAATCCACTGGCTCCAAGCCTAGACCTTTGATGCCTAGACCTTGACCAGTGGAGTGTATAGCTGCATCTCTTCTTGTGGGCCCATTAATTGAATAAATCTCTCTAATATTTTCCCTCTCTTTGGGCTTGCATGTTGACACAGAACCTGAACATTTGCTTTCTAATTGGAGGCAGATGTATGTTGTTTTTGTTGATTTACTTTATCTCTTTTGATAAATAGTCTCACTCAAGATATATTTAGGAACAGAGATCTAAAGGCCTGTCTCTAATGTTTGGTAAATTTCCCAACTCTTATTAATTTTTGTAATAAGTGAAAATGACTTGTCACTTTTCAGAATGTTGAAAATGAACCAAATGTTAGGGATTAAAATGGATTTAGGCGAAGTTTTCTTAACTTTTTTTTTTTTTTTTTTAGTCATTATGGCACATATATGAGTCAGTTTTTTGGCAGAAGCCAGATATTTTGTCTAACAAATCCATAGCCACCTTTAATGAGCTAAAACAAACAAACAAAAAACTCCTTGACTTGCATACATCAACTTTCATATAAACTTTCTCCACTTAATGAAAAACAAAACAAAACAAAAAATGACTGAAATTCTTTAGTTGGGTAAAATGGCTTAACCGGCCATGACCTTTCGGTGGAGAATCCTGTTGCATCTTATTTTTCTAGTAAGAGAAATGGAGAGAAGTTGTTCGGAAGAGCTGGTAGAAAATAGTGGAGCTATGCCAAATGTCAGGAGGCTGGAATCTGTGGAGAGCAAAAGCCTGTAAGACATTCCTGATGGTGAAGTAACTGAAAGAACTTTTAGAAAAGAGGATGTTCTCTTTTTAGTTGCTCGCTGTTTTTAGCACAAAGACTTTTTTTTTTACCTGAAATTCTAAGCAAAAACTGCCACACAGTTCCTCTTAAAAAGGAGGACTGAGCACACAAATGCTCATGTCCTCTATCTTCAAGTCCCACTTTTAAAAAGATTTAAAGTGTAGTCATTCCAAGAAATGTGAAAGAGCTCCAAAAACGTTAAGTTGGTATGTTGAAGAATTCCTTGAAGGTAGAAAGAAAATTGAAAGGACAAAGAGCTGAGAAAACCACTGTCCAATTGTCTACTCAGGAGACCTCAGAGAAACCCTAACTTGGAATCAAAAAATATAAAAAGCAGTAGTGGGATGTGGGTAGCAATCAAAGAATAAATTGCAGAACTGCAGTAGGAACAAAAGGACAATTGGTCTCTTAATCTTCACTGGGAAGACAAGATATAGGAGGAACCCCTTTAGGCTAAAGCCAGAGATTAATCCACAAATGAAAGGCTGACCTGCCTGAGGAAAGGCCCCCATGAGAAAAATAGAACCTTCAAAAGGAAGAATAGAAGTGGAGGTGATGCTCCTCTCCCACAAAGGGGCATTGCAAAAAAGAAAACAAATAGAACATTACTCATCTATGAGTCAAATGCTCTAAATTATTACCATCAGAGTAAAACTGTCCTTACTCAGATACTCACCCCCTGCCGTCCTGTTTTCTCTCATTCGAAGTAGAGAACAAATGGGGAAGCAGAACAGTCTACAAACAGACAAAAAACTGTTGATTACCTATGAGTGGATTAAGAGCCTAACTAGACATTTTAGCAATAACACCGCATGAATGACATACATGAACTGATAGAAACAATAACAAAAATAACAACTCCATAGGAAAAAGTTCATTCTTCAAAGAATGTAAGAAAATTGTTACTATTCCTCAGAGATATGTAAGAAGGTATTTCCTTTATAGTTAACATACACAAATTTCAATGGACTGGCTGAGGGTAAACAAAAGGAACTCAGTTAATGGTCTGAAAAATAAGGACCTAGAATTTTCCCAGATTATATAGAGTTAAAAATCAAAAGAAAAAAAGTATTTACTTACTTAGCATCTACCATACTTCAGGCGTGTTCTTGACTCTGGGAATACAAGAGTGAACAAAGTTGGCAAAATCCTTCCCTTATGGAGCATGTATTCTAGTAAGAGTCACAAATAAATACAACATATGGTGAGACAGATGACAATGTGTTATGAAGAAAATTGAAGTAGGGGACGGTTGTAGTATGTTCCAAGAGAGGGATGGGGTTGGGTTGTAGGGTTCCCTCACTGCCTTCTATTGGGTGATTACAGTCTGAAATTGATGAGTTACTTGGCAATCTAGAATTTTTAATGGTGAGTAAAATTCTAATCGGTGGCTGTAGTCCTAACTGAGGCTGTGGGTCAAGGGTGAGGGTACCAAGGAAGGAAAGGGTGTGAATGTACCCAAGAGTGTGGATAACTCTGAGATGTTTTCTTCACTCCTGCCTGTTGTAATGTGGATGTAGAGGAATGTGGATGTAGAGGAATGAGCATTTTAAGAAATCCACAGCATAAGGAGCTATTTCTATTCCTAAAAACAGGTAATAGTATAATGTTGTCTTATGAAAAAATTCACCTTGGATAACAAGGTAAAAATATATTAGATTTTTAATTTATATATAAAAAATAAAATCAAAACCTACTATTTGATATTCTAATGGCAACCACAAGAAAAACTAAAAGCAAAAGTTAATATTTATTGATTCCAGAAAGTAAGATTTGGTAGTAGTGAGGGAGGATTTTACTTTTTATGTCATACATTTATGCACTATTTTTTTTATTTTTAAAATTCATGTTATAACTAAAATTAACACTTGTATAATTTAAAAACTCCAAATCATCAAATGCTTAAACAAGTATATGATATAAAGGGCTAAAGGACTTGATTCTTCATTTTTACATCTTCAGCCTTGGTATTCTTCTTGGTGAAATGTCAAGAATTTTTCATTCCAAATAACAATGAGGATTTGAAATATCTTAAGCCTGTGATGCCAAGTTTGGTCAGTTTCTTTGTTCATTCTTTGCTTGTCACAGCCAAGTACGCTTTAACTGGTCCTAATGTTTGCATGAAGCCACTAGAGAAAAATAAAGTACCTAGATTCTATGCATAAGGTTTTTGGAAAACAAAGTATATTGGTATTTTTGCAGTTCTCTGATAATCTCTATGGTATTGTTCATGCTATTTAAAGTGAGAATATCCTAATTATAACAAAATGAATTTACCTTTATTTAAAGCAGTTTTCTAATGAAAATAAATAAATATAATTCAATCTTTTAAAAATATGTATTGTTTAATTATGTTTACAAACACTATATTTGTTTATCTCTCATCTTTGATGTGATCCAATTTGCATATTCCCTGGATTTATATTTTAATATACACCTAGGCATATACATTATAGGTAGTATTAATATTATATACATACATAAATTTAATCATTAGAACCAAAGCCTTTTTTTTTTTTTTTTTTTTTTTTTTTTTTTACTTTCAGCTTTTAAGTGACTAAATGTTTCAGGTATCTTTCTGGAGAGCCAACTTTCATAATGTCTAGTAAGCCTGTTGTTATGTATTATTAGCTTGGTAGGAACAGATGTTCTGCTGTGAAGGCAGGTACCCACTGTTAAGATCATTTATTGGGTCTAGGCACAGTGGCTCATGCCTGTAATCCCAGCACTTTGGGAGGCTGAGGTGGGTGGATCACCTGAGGTCAGGAGTTTGAGATCAGCCTGGCCAACATGGTGAAACCATGTTTTGTCTCTGCTAAAAATACAAAAATTTAGCTGGGCGTGGTGGTGGGTGCCTGTAATCCCAGCTACTCTAGAGTCAGAGTGAGGCAGGGGAATCACTTGAACCCGGGAGGCGGAGGTTGCAGTGAGCCTAGGTTGTGCCACTGCACTTCACCCTGGGCAATAAGAGTGAAATTCTCTCTCTCTCTCAAAAAAAAAATTTTTTTTATTGGATCAGTAAGCTGAATATAGTAATGGGGTAACTTGCTCATTGTTTATATTCCTTGAGAAAGCACACATATCTAACAGTTCCCTATTTCACATCTTTAATTTATAACTAAATTCTCTTGGTATCTTAATTTTAGTTTAGATACATGAGCTACATTTAGAAATATATAAAGATATTATATATTTTATATATAATATATATAGATAAAGAGGTAAATAATCTATTAGAAGTCTATACTAGTTATCCTTAAAGTAATAATAGTATGAAGTCATCAGTAAAGTGTCAATCAATATGGGTTCTGGTCCTAGCTCTGCCTCTCACATATGTCCACTCTTAGTGACATGACTATGAATTCACTGAAAAGTACGTCTTGTTACCTTTGATAAGGAAGCAACATTTTCACTACAAACAATGTTTCTTGTCTTTATCTTATCTTACTTCAATGAGAAAGGAGTTCGGTCTCTTGTCACAGGGAAGAGAGATTGTAGTTAGAACATCATGCATTTCAAGCTGTGCACTAGGCACTTTATATGCATTTCATCATTTTATGCTCTTTTAATGAGGTGGTATCCACATTTTAAAGATGAGTAAAGAGATTAAGAAAATCAGAGTTCATATTATAGTTTTTTGAAATCTGCCATGTTTTTTGATCAATTAATCATAAGATGGTGCTTTGGAAAACTGGAAAATATGAGATTTTAAACTTGGGCAATGTGGGTACCTAGATCAGCTACTTATTTGTTGTGTGATTTGGTCAGGTGACTATTTTTTTTTAAGTGTTTAGTTTCATTATTTGTAATGCGAGAGTATTCATTAGCTAAAAATCACATTTGGCAATATAAGTGGAAGGGCTCTGAAATTAAAATTTTAGGTAAACATTCATTGTTATTACTATTAGCACTATTACCACTACTGATAAAAATCTTTATAACATTCTAATAGGCAGATAGGGATAGCACCATCATTATTGACTCCATTGGTAGATAAGAAAACTGGGTTTAAGAATTTAAATGACTTTTGCGCAGTCACAGAATTACTTGGTAATGGATCCCATACAAGAAGTGAGATTTGCTGACCCAAAATTTATTACCTTTTTATGGGAGATCACATTGTCCTTGATTGGATTATTTGATTCCATTATTTGATACCATTTTCTAAATTTCTGGGTTATGGCAAGTGTATGCATGTGTGTATATTTACATATCCTTAAAGTTAAAAAGAAATTAACGTTCTTGGCAGGGATATTTTCAGAATACTTAGTTTAAAAAAATCGAGGTTTAAGAGTACTTGTTTTTTGCCTTCATACATACTTCTGTCCAAACCAGAGTCTTATATTGATTCATACTTCTTTGCTCTCTAAGAAAGCTGTGAACTCCTACTCTGAGCAGGCCACTCTGTTCAAAATTGAGACTAGAGATGATGAAGGTCATAACTTTAACGGGCCACTGTCAGAAGTAGAATTCAGAGTCTAAAAAGAGAACCAAATGCTTAGCAATTTAAGATGGAATCTTGTTTGTAAAGGAGAATATGAAAAAGTACATATAGATGAGATCAGTTCTCACTTCAATATAAAGTAGTAAAGTACCTTTCCTATTCTTTCTTTCTCTCTAATAAAAAAAATCACTTGCAATACAATTTATAGAAATAATGGCACTTCTCTTTGCTCAGCAAAGTAAGCATTACCAGTTGAATACTTAAAACAACTCTTATGAACAGATTTCTACTTATGCAACACAATTTAAAGAAATCAAGTAGCAGGCTTTACTATGTGAACACGTGATTAGGGTTCTGTAATTGTACTTTTGGGGAAAATTTTTAATGTGTAGATCTTTTTAAATTTATTTAAAGTTTTTAACTTATTGACAGGATAGTTAATCTATCCTGTAAATGGGTTAAAGAAATAGACAGAAGGAAATAAATTACAACGAAAAATGTAGGTAAGATTTGTAAAACATTTTTGAAAATAATGTAATGCAGATTAATCATGTTAAAATCAGATTTTTCCTAAATATACTATTAAATGGTTATACATATATCTATGTAAAATTTTAATAATTGACAGTTGTAAGGAGTGTCTATTCACAGAGCTAAAATAAGCTAAAAGTTCCTTATGAACATTCTTTTTATAGAAGCCTTAATATATTTAAGGATTTCATATATTTTTATCTCTTTTTTGAGATGGAGTTTCACTCTTGTTGTCCAGGCTGGAGTGCAATGGCGTGATCTCAGTTCTCTGCAACCTCTGCCTCCCAGGTTTAAGCGATTCTCCTGTCTCAGCCTCCTGAGTAGCTGGGATTACAGGCATGTGCCACCACACTTGGCTAATTTTGTATTTTTAGTAGAGACAGGGTTTCACCATGTTGATTAGGCTGATCTTGAACTCCTGACCCCTGGTGATCTGCCCCCCTTGGCCTCCCAAAGTGTGCAGATTACAGGCATGAGCCTCTGCACCCAGTGATTTCATATATTTTTAAAAATATGTTTATTTCCTTCTCAAGTCAACATGCAAGTAATTGGCTTAATTCTAGTGAGCATCTGATTTAAAGATATGCTGCTTTCAGCATATAGAATGAGTTCATATTTAGACCTTTGATTCTTTTCCCCAATGTAATCTTTTGTTATTTCTAAATGAAATAATAAGAGGACAATGCAGTAAACTATTCAGATACTTACACAAACCTGTCTAATTGGAACCCTTGGATCACAGGCTGCAATATTTTGTGGTAGACCTAGGTGTGTGTTAATCAACTGAGGTGTAAAGGTTTGAATTCACCGCATGAGAGGCAGTTTAGAAGTGTTAATGCGTAATGTATGTAAGTCCAGTTTACTGATTTGAGATCCTCCTCTCTTTGTGTAATTGTGATACAGTATGGATATACTTTCATATCCGTGTACTGTAATTATTTTATAAATTGTGCTTTGGTGAAAGTGTCAGGTTTTTTTTTTTTTTTTTTTTGTTGGGGGGAGGGCAATCCTGACAAACATATTAAAATATGCTTTTATCACTTGATCCTATTTGTAATGATTTAGAAATGTTATTGCTAGCATTCAGTTAGCATTATTATGGTGAAAAGAGGGCATGTTTAGTTTATGTTTTACAAAGTTTGTTTATGGCTACTGAATTACATAGCAGAAATTGTAATCCATGCAATTTCAGAGAGGAGATATCCATTCAATTTCTAGATGTATTATTTTAAAGAAAATTGTTTTATTAAGTTGCTGAGTATGCCGACACAGTTCTGAGGAATGCTGTTGTCTAGTTTTTAACTAAAATAAGTTATGCATGAATATGAATAGCTAAAGATGTCGACTACAGTGAGTCATCTGAATCCAAACTGCTGTTGGGGACTAAGTGCCTCTGTGGGGGAGCTCAGGGGGCTTGAGCAGTCCTTGAGTAGCAGAAAACATAATCTGTTATCAAGTCTTATCTCAATTTCATCTTCCTAATACTGATTTTTAAAACCTTTAGTCTGGTTGCATTATATATTTTTGGTATTCAAAGTAATTGAAGGTCTTCAATAAGTATTTTAAAATAATATGATGAGAAATAGGAGAAAAGCCTTTTGCAGAGTTTGCCATTAAATAATATCTAAAAATTACTTGGTATCCAACATAGAGGTAAGAGTAAGCATAAGTGTATAAGTGTTTGCTCTTTTTTTTTTTCTTTTTCTTTTTCTTTTTTTTTTTGAGATGGAGTCTTGCTATGTCTCCCAGGCTGGACTGCAGTGGCATGATCTCAACTCACTGCAACCTCTGTCTCCCGGGTTCAAGTAATTCTGCTGCCTCAACCTCCCCAGTAGCTGGGATTACAGACACATGCCAGCATGCTGGGCTAATTTTTGTATTTTTAGTAGAGACAGGGTTTCACCATGTTGGCCAGGCTGGTTTTGGACTCCTGACCTCAGGTGATCCGCTTGCCTTGGCCTCCCAAAGTGCTGGGATTACAGATGTGAGCCACCATGCCCTACCATGTTTGCATCTTTTAAAAGTTTATATGAGGAGACAAGACGAAACAATTGGAAAATACTGTAAACCACTACATATTTGAATTTAAATGCTGTGGTTCAGGGTATAATGGTTCTGTGATAGTTGAAAAACAGCAGATGTTCATTGATGATGGAATAATACATGACAAAAGAGGAAATTCATTGTGGATTGTAGAAGATGGATAGCATTTATGTAAACGTGAGAGGAGCCCAAAGTTGACTGGGAATCATGACTCAGGTAAGAGAGGATGGGAATACTGCTTTGATGGAGTAAATAGTCCATTTAGATGGTTTACAGAAAAGTTTAGTTGTGATGAGTTTAAAAGTAAGAGCCCAACAGGTTCCATTGTACAAAGACAGGAAAAGAGCACGATTGAAGAAAATGTATTTAACAGCTGATGTGAACAGTACGAAAAGGAGCAAATATAAATTCCTAACATTGTGTTTGTTCTTTTGATGTTTCATTATTCCAAGTACTATGGCTATGTAATTGAGCAGAGATCATATTATGAATATTATGTAGATGTGTTTAAATTTTCCAGTTAGAGTTACATAGAAGAGAGGATGTTAGTCATTATGCTTTCTGGAATTGTGTATGTGTGTGTGGGGGGGAAGGGCTTCCATTCCGTTTTGAATCTTAATAAATTAATAATAATTCTGAGCAGGAATATGCTTTAGTTCCGAAACCCCCAAATCTATCAATTCTACTTCATTGCTTAGATGTATCAAGTTGATTCTTTTGAGTCATTATTGAAGATACACTCTTAAAAATCAGAATATAATTTTTTGGTAATCAATAACTTTGATACTTTATTTTGAAAGTGGCATCATTAATTGATACTCTTTATGTGAAGTTCACAATTAAACCTTCAAGTAGTACTTCTTGAAAAATATAAATAGGGTGCTTATGATTTTGTATCAAAGGCTTTAGCCAATGAACTTGTATTACTATATTTGACATCTCTCATACGTAACAAAACCTTAACAAAATATAACTGCAGGAATTGAATTAAGCAGACAGGTGTGTTGGAATTATATGCAGATCCACATTAGAATACGCAGTAGCCTCAGAATAAGCAGAAATCCTGTCTGATCATCTTCTTACCCCCATTTATATAGCATATTAAATCAGAAGACTAAAGGAACAAATACTTTTATGCCTTTCTTTTGTTTCTTTCCATAGAGATAATTGAGTTTATATAGCTCATTAAACAGTCGTATCTTCACACCTTGAATTTCATTTGTGCACCTTCTGTAAGTAAGGCTATAGGTAGGGAAAGCAAAGATGGCTATTTTTCCTTATTTGTCATACAAAATCTAGAATTTAGGAAAAGTTCAGGCTTGACAGATCTATCTAAGACAGTTGGATTCTTTCCTTTTAATGTTTGCACATTGAAGTAAGAGTCATTTCAGGACACACTGATATGGTTGTAGGCTCTCCTGGTAGAGTTTATTCGATTTTTTCCACTATTTGTCAAATGGATGTGGATGGTAGTATAATGTTGGAGAGGCAGTGCCACTTTGACAGGGCACTTGGGAAGTTGTTTAGGAAATCTTTGTGGAAGCCATCTTCTGTGAATCAGGCATAGCTGCAGAGATTGTCTGTCTAACTTCTCCATCTTCTGTGATTCAGGCATGGGGAGGAAGTGATAAGGACTAAAATCATCTAAGATTTTCATTTATGGCTCTAGAAGATGAAAACCCAATCACGCAGAATGAAGGGACCAAGTGTATTATAGGTACTATGTGTAACTGGCAGAAAGTGTCTGTGGCAGGTATGTCTCTACTCAGTATTGGAGATAAAGGTTTAATTTTGGAAGTGAAACAAGACTGATTATCTCCAGGCAGGAAAAATATTTATGGCTAGCAGATGTTGTAATTATGAGAGACTCTTCAATCTGAATCAAAATGAGAATAGGTTTTCAGTGGCCTAAGGTACAAAGTAGGGTTCTATGGAGAATGGCATGCATCTTGAGAATGCTGTACAGATTGGCTGAACAGTGGGAGATTCACAGTAAACACAGAGCACAGTTAAACATTTTAAATTAATTTGTTTAATTCAAACCAGTTCAAAAAATGTTTATGAACATAACTGATGCTTAAAGTGTCATTTATACACTGGAGATTAATAGAAAGACTACTATGAGTAAGTCTTTACAGTTTGTTGTTTTGAGTCTTTGGGGAGATACAGCCTTGGAAATTACAGAATTACATAAATACTAGCATAAGAACACCAACAGAATTATATACGTTAAATTTCTTGTAAAAATTTTTACTTTTCATTGAGGCATTGAGGTTAGAAGGGGTGTGATCATATTAAACAGGTTTAATGTGAAGTGTTTGAGGAATAATAATGGCCAAATGAGAGACAGTGGCTTTGGAAATGTGAGAGAACCTTTCACAAGCAATCCAGACCCACTTCGGAATAAATGGGAATGTGGTAAAAATATTGTGAGATTTTGAACTTGGATAACTGAGAAAGCAGTGGGAGTGTTACTATCCATTGCTCGCCCTAAGTGCACTGTGAAAGACCTGACTGACATCAAAGATAGTTTGTGATGTTAATGCTGGGGCTAGTTATGGACTTTTTCATTTGGTCAATATATAGGAAAGATTCTTTGCTTTTTTCTTTTTGTCAGTTGAATCCGGGGCTTGCAAATGCGCTGTTTTCAGTATAAGATTGTTAAGTGCTGAAATACAAATAGTTTCTACCTTCAACAGATTTGGCCAGTATAATTAAATAAAAAGAAGGTGCTTTCTAAAAAATCCTAAGAGGATAAAAGCTTTTTATGTTGTGCTAGCCATAGATAATTATTTCAACCTGTATTATAGCAATGAGGGGCAAAAACTGATGGATCAAATATCTTTTCTGTGTTGTTTATCAAAGTTAAAATAAATGTGGTCATTTAAAGGATGAAAGATGAGGGGGTGGAGTCTGTTCAAGCCAAGGGTATATTAGGAGAGAAGCAGAATTCTCTCCCTGTGAAGGGACAGTGACTCCTATTTTCCACCTTCTTTTACTAACTCTCCTAACTCTCTGCTTAGGTAGAGATATATCCATGTACATTTATAAACCACAGAGAATCATTTGATTTTGGAATAAAGATAGTATAAAATGTGTCCCAGTGTTGATATACATCGTACATTAAATATGTCTGGTAGTGTTCTAATTTTATAGTTGTCCAAAGATAATGTTAGGGCCTACTGGCTATGTATGAAGCTCCAATGTTCAGATTGCAAAGAAACTTAGAATTTTACCAATCAAACCAAATACATCCCAAGAAATTTTTCAGAGGAAAAAAAGAGAAACTAGCAGCAAAGAATCACCACAATATCATCAGATTTTTTTTTATATGTAGAATATTTATTCAGTTCTTTTTTCGAGTACATCTTATCTTCATTCATTGTACTTTATTTTTTGTGCAGGTTTAAATTTATTTCTTGTATGTGTTTAGTGATGCTTAACATTTTTATTTAATCAAGTTTATCAGAAAATTCTGTTAGAAAATATGATGAGGCTTTAATTCTGCCATCTGTATAGTCCACTGACTATTATCTAAAGATAATTGTTTTCTCTTTTTAAAGCAATTTGAATTGGGATTTTATGTCATAATTTTTTAATCTCTTTTTTTTATTATACTTTACGTTCTGGGATACATGTGCAGAACGTGCAGGTGTGTTACATAGGCATATACGTGCCATGGTGGTTTGCTGAACTCACCAACCCATCATCTACATTAGGTATTTCTCCTAATGCTGTCACCCCCTATCTCCCCACCCCCCAGCAGGCCCTGGTGTGTGATGTTCTCCTCCCTGTGTCCATGTGTTCTCATTGTTCAAATCCCACTTATGATATCTACCATAACCTTGAAATTGTCTCATGTAGTCACTTGTTTGGTTGTTATATCGCCTTCATCAGGACAGGGATATTTGCTGCTTTTTTTGTTTGTGTGTTTTCTTTTTGAGACAGTCTCGCTCTGTCACCCAGGCTGGAGTGCACCTCGGCTCAATGCAACCTCTGCCTCCCAGATTTAAGCAACTCTCCTGTTTCAGCCTCCTGAATGGCTGGGACTGCAGGCATGCACCACCACGCCTGGCTAATTTTTGTATTTTTAGTAGAGACAATGTTTCACCATGTTGGCCAGGCTGGTCTCAAACTCCTGACCTCAGGGGATCTGCCCACCTTGGCCTTCCAAAGTGCTGGGATTATAGGCCTGAGCCACAGCATCCGGCCTGATTTTTGCATCTTTTATTCAGTGGTATTTGCCTTGTAGAAGGTGCTCAATACATATTTGAATAAAAGAATAAGTACTGTTTATTTTGAAACTACTTTGGTTATGACACTTGTTAAAAAGCATAAAAGCAATTAATGTTAATGAAAATTACTAATCCTGGAAATTTATAAATTAAACTAGTTAATATGGATACAGATCTTGCATGTAATAGGTATTTTATAGAAAAATGTCAGTGACACAACATGTAAGAATTATGCCTTTAATTTTATTTTTCTTATTTTGTCTGACTGCATGATTATGAGGTGATCCTGTGAGGCTATGGAAGAAAATTAATGAGAGAAACACGTAGTAGAACAATAGAGTTGACATTGATAATAGGGGATATGGGTGAGTGGGTAGATGCATATTTATAGACATATTTCCTTCCATTAAGGAAAATGGAGTGAAATTTTTCTTACATTTTTGCCTGCCTTTTGTCATGGTACTTGCAGAAGTAGCAATTGTTTGATTGTTTTGGGACTTAAAATATTTATGTGTATAAAGAGCTATTTATTTTGTGAAATGCTTCAAACATATAGAAAGGTTAAGACAATATAGTGAGTACAGAGGTGTATAATACCCATATTGAAAACAAATATAATGAATATCCATGGCTGGCACGGTGGCTTACACCTGCAATCCCAGCACTTTGGGAGGCCGAATCGGGCAGATCACGAGGTCAGGAGATAGAGACCATCCTGGCTAACACGGTGAAAACCTGTTTCTACTAAAAAATACTAAAATTCAGCCAGGCATGGTGGCGGGCGCCTGTGGTCCCAGCGATCCGGGAGGCTGAGGCAGGAGAATGGCGTGAACCCGGGAGGCGGAGCTTGCAGGGAGCCCAGATCAAGCCACTGCACTCCAGTGTGGGTGACAGAGCGAGACTGTGTCTCTAAATAAATAAACAAATGAATGAATGAACGAATGAATGTCCATATACCTACCACCCATATTTAACAATATCATAATTTTACTTTTTGATTCAGTTTTAAAAACAGAAGTATAACATTTCAGTTCAAGTTGAAAATCTCATTTAACCTTCTCCAAACATAAGTTTACTTTCCATGAGAGTGCAAAATAAGCCTTGTGATACTGGTATATGAGTTTAAATAATTTCAAAGAAGTTTTAAAATGTTTAGGAATGATTAATTCAATTTTTTTTTCAAAAAGAAATTGTTTGAAAATAGAAAATGTACTGTTTGCCAGCTGAACACTTTGCAGTTTTGTACCATGGGAAATTTGTCTGGTGCCTGTGCTCCTTATATTTATATATATTTTTTCATTGTGCAGCATTCTGTACAAAGAATTTCAGTGCCAAATTATTTACATTGGTTACATTTGGTGGAGAAGGTTGGATCATGGTATAATTATATATCCTAAATTATTTTGGTAATATTTAAAATAGTTATAAGGAATCATTATTTTAGAAAAATAAAAAAGGTAAATGTTAAACATAGGTACTTTTAAATTATCTTCTAAAATATAGTATTAAACACAACATCTTTTCACAATAGATGCAATACAAAAAAGCATTTGCATATTGTGTATATATATGTATATCTCATATATATACAAATCTCTGCCATTCACATGCATACACATATATGTATATATCACCAAATATGTACATTCCTTACTCATATTGCTTTTTCAAGTATCTTCATAAAATTTCTATGGAAACCATGTTTCCTCTATTAAATCATGCTATTTGTGATCATTTGAGGGAGTGCTATTATTTTTTATTTACTTTGTTAATAGAGAATATCCTATTTCTAACTCAGCATGGTTAACAATTTGTATTTTAAAATATTTGAATTTCACCTTGGAGGGGGGAAGTAATGCTTTGACAATTTTAAAAATTAGCAATATGTTCATAATTTAGCAATCCTACCCTGGGCTGTATATCTTAAAATTGATTATGAGCCATCAATAGAGGAATTAACTCTCATAACTGATTTATGGTATCTAACATGTTTTATTCCCAGAAATAGTAAACCATGTATAATCTAAGAAAAAACAAGTTTTGTGAAAGCTTGTTAAGAAAAAAACATAAAACTTGCTTTTTCTTAAAATTATACATGGTTTTCTATTTCTGGGAATAATAAAAACTTAAGTAAATCAAAGGCAAAGAATAACAGAATTACCATTAGAAGAAACACAAAACTATATTTTGATTTTTACTTTATTCCTTAAAATATAGGGTACTTTAGCCCCTGAGGAGATATATATACACACACACATGCACATACACATATAGATATATATACATATATGTATATATGTATATATTAAATATATATTTTATATATGTACATAAATATATATATAAATTATATATATATATAATTTTTTTTTGAGACGGAGTCTCACTCTGTCACCCAGGCTGGAGTGCAATGGCATGATCTCAGCTCACTGCAAGCTCAGCCTTGTAGGTTCAAGCGATTTTTTTGCCTTGGCCTCCTGAGTAGATGGGATTACAGGCGCACACCACCATGCCCAGCTAATTTTTGTATTTTTAGTAGACACGGGGTTTCACCATGTTGGTCAGTCTTGTCTCAAACTCCTGACCTTGTGATCCGCTCACCTCAGCCTCCCAATGTGCTGGGATTACAGATGTGAGCCACTATGCCTGGCCCACTAATTATATTTTAATATCATTAAAATATTATATTTTAATAACAATTTATTAAAATAATTTTCTCTGGATTTTCTGCTTTGAATGATGAGAGATATCGTTTCAAATGGCAGTATGCATGTTTTGAAAACATTTTTGTGTTTTTACAGTATTATTGTCTTGGTGACCATTGTTTTATTTTATTTGTAGGTAAAAGAGTGGCTCTGTTTGAACTGTCAAATGAAAAGAGCTCTAGGTGGGGATCTGGCTCCAGTTCCATCATCACCCCAGCCCAAACCGAAGGCTGCACCTGTTACTGCTACATCAGCAGTGAGCAAATCATCCCCACAGCCACAGCAGACTTCCCCAAAGAAGGATGCTGCACCAAAACAGGATCTCTCCAAGGTACCTGAGCCTAAAAAGCCACCACTAGTGAAACAACCAACCCTCCACGGCTCTCCTTCAGCCAAGGCCAAGCAGCCTCCTGAGGCAGATTCTTCATCCAAGCCAGCCCCTCCCAAAGAACCTTCTGTCCCATCTGAGCAGGACAAGGCCCCTGTTGCTGACGATAAACCAAAGCAGCCCAAGATGGTAAAGCCAACCACAGACTTTGTATCTTCATCATCAGCAACAACACCTGATATTCCAAGCTCCAAAGTACAGTCACAAGCTGAAGAGAAAACAACCCCTCCTCTAAAAACAGATTCTGCCAAACCCTCACAGAGTTTTCCACCAACAGGGGAAAAAGTCACCCCATTTGATTCTAAAGCCATACCTCGCCCTGCATCCGATTCAAAAATTATTTCACATCCTGGTCCTAGTTCAGAGAGCAAAGGACAAAAACAAGTTGACCCCGTACAAAAGAAGGAGGAGCCCAAGAAAGCACAAACCAAAATGAGTCCTAAACCAGATGCCAAGCCAATGCCAAAAGGGTCACCAACACCCCCTGGCCCACGACCTACTGCTGGCCAAACTGTCCCCACACCTCAACAGCCCCCAAAGCCTCAGGAGCAGTCAAGACGTTTCAGTCTGAATCTGGGAAGTATTACTGATGCCCCCAAATCACAGCCTACAACTCCTCAAGAGACCGTGACTGGGAAACTCTTTGGGTTTGGAGCATCAATCTTCAGCCAGGCATCAAATTTAATTTCCACTGCAGGCCAACCTGGACCTCATTCACAAAGTGGACCAGGGGCCCCAACGAAACAAGCCCCTGCCCCTTCACAGCCACCTGCTTCACAAGGGCCACCCAAATCCACAGGTCAAGCACCACCAGCACCTGCAAAAATTATACCTGTGAAAAAGGAAACAAAAGCCCCAGCAGCTGAAAAATTAGAGCCCAAAGCTGAACAAGCTCCATCAGTAAAAAGAACAGAAACAGAAAAAAAGCCACCACTTATGAAGGATAGCAAATCTTTAACAGCTGAGCCTCAAAAGGCTGTCCTTCCCACAAAACTGGAGAGATCTCCCAAACCACAATCAACCTGTCCTGTCTGCAAAACTGAACTCAACATAGGTTCTAAGGATGCTCCTAACTTCAGTACTTGCACTGAATGCAAGAATCAAGTGTGTAATCTCTGTGGATTTAACCCTACACCACATTTGACTGAGGTAAGTAATATGTGTATATATATATATTACATATGGAGGTGAGTCTATGGGTTTATTTTGAAATGTTTGGGTGGCCAAATATCTGAGCAAAAAATACATTTCTAGTGAAGAAAATAAATTGATAATCTTAGAAATTTCAATTACTTATTACCAGCTTACCTTCTTACTAAGAGTTCATGTTATTTGTACTTTCCTGGGTTAATGTACCGCAAGTAAGAAGATGAAATAAGCTAAGTTAAATGAACATCTTAATTATTAAATTACTATAACAGTGATCCAATCATTCATGAAATAAAGAAAAAAAAATAGCTTTTGAGGACTATTTGGTTTTCACATGTAAACTCCAAATAAAATGTTTTAATGTTTTATTCCCATCTCTAATCCTTCTGGTCTCTGTAATACATTAATAAAATAAGTTTGTTTGGTTGAATATGCATAAACACCATAAAATCTATTATGTTAATACAGTTAAAAACTGTTAAGAACTTTGTGTAAGTTAAAAATTTTGCCCAGTAGAAAATAGTGGTTCAAATATATTATATCTAGGCTTTTTATAATTCTGTTTGAAATATTATTTGGCATCCATATGAGATGGCACTTTACTAGGAGCTGTGGAAAGAAAGAAAGGTATATGGATTTCTATAACTAACATGAAGAGTTTTTTTAATGGAATGATAAGAATACTTTTTCTGCAATGTAAATGACTAAAAGGCAGATGACGAATTTCTAATATAGTTATAAAAGAATGAATCTATTAACATTAATAGCATGTTAAGGCTATTAGAATATTTAAATCATGGGAGACTAGGGGGTTAAACAATTACTGCTGTCTTAAATAAGTAACAACAATGTTTTAATAAACAGTCTGGGAATTAATCTAAATAATTGTTCCAAACTTTTATACAAACCAAAAATACATAATAATTTCACTGTCCTTGGTTTTGTTATTCATTATGATGAAAAAAATTGAATAGATTTTAGGATTTATATAAAATAAGCTTTAAAGTTTATTTGTTTTTGGTGGTGTTCTTGAGTTAAATGTTTTTTAAAAAAATAAACCATAGAAAAATTTCATTTAAAAAGATGTTTGTTCGCTTTGATCTAATTAACACTGTATGAAAATGTTGTTGCTACAAGTTTCAGCAGATTTTTTTTCCTCTTTAGCTGTGATGAATAATTTTAACTGACAGTCATCTTAAAGGGACATACATTTTGGTTTCTCTCAGCACTTCATGAGAGGTAACAACTATCATTATTAGTTACAGTGTTTTGGATTCAATATAAAAGCAAAACCAAAAACAAATCTTAAAAGAAAACACTTTTAGGAGAGAAGTTTTTGGTTGTCAATTCAAGAGAGAAAATTTTCACCAATACAGTTGTATTTATTTTATATATTAAACAAAATTGTACCTTTTTGATGAGGATCCCTGTGGTATCAACACAATGAAGTTATAAAGCAAACTGCATTTCTAAAAACAAAACTATACTTTTTGCATTTCAAGTATATTTTTACACACTTAAAAATGGGTGCGTAGTGTGAGTTAGCACTATAACTTAAAATTTTACATATATGTGTATGGATATGCATACATACATATGTATGTGTACATTTGAATTATAGTAATTATTAGAATTCTCTCAATATTTGGAAGTCTAATGAGAGTTCCTTTGGTAGAAAGACAATAAACCTTTCAGGGAAATCTTTGATTTTCTGTGTGTTGGCAAATAATATTTTGAAAGTGGTAATTTGGAAAGGAGATTTATTGAATGAAGCAGAGAATTACCAAGGACATGTGTGGAATTTCAGTACTTTGAATAGTTTGAAAATCTAAATTTTCTCAAGTATTTAGATGGGTTAGATGAGGTCATATTTGAAGTGTGGTGAGTGATTGTGTTAGATAATCAGTAATTGTTCAAATTATTTTGCTTTATGGCAATTTCTTTGAATTTGGAAGATTAGGTTTCAGAGGGAAGAAAATCTAACAAAAGCAACTAGTATTCCTGGCTCACCTTGACTATCCTAATGTACATGAAGTTTTCAGTTAGTATAAGGTCTTGGTGACCTTTGATTTCTAAGTAAAGTTCACCTGGCATCAGGGGAATGAATAAAGGTTAGCTGAGTTATTACATGTTCAGGTAGTCTCTATCATTGCTCCACAGGACTTTGGAAAAATGACAAAAGGAGTTAGTTGAAAAGAATGGCATGTGTTTGCCTATGTGTGTATATGCATATATATACACACCTTTGTACACATATACATATATAAACATATATACATATACTCTTATGTATAGATGTATATGTATCCAGCAAACTGTAAATACTGTTAACAGGTGTAATTCATGCTACAATGTCAGTGTTCCTACTAATAAATCTTTCTTCATTTCTCTCAGTTAGGAGTTAGGAAAGCATCTCCTCCTAGATCTTTGTTGTGTGTCTACGTTTTCTTTATTCTGCTTGTAATATGTCTCTTGTGACCTAATATTTTCTGCTTGCCTGGTTAGTACTGTCCTTCCGTGCCAACCTCAGAGAGGACATTCTGAAAATACTCAGATTTTATGCCTGAAATCCAAATAAATGGTATTCCCTCAAGAAGAGATTCAATAATTTCATTTATTTTCTAATAAAGTATGTCCAACTCTCTAATACAAGCCTCTGCTTCTCCTATACTGGTCCCTGTGAGACAGGACATTTTTCCTGCTGATGCCACCCTGACCCCTTCTCCCTTTGGCTATTGTGTTTCTCTGGTTGTGAGAAGAGCTTGTCATATTTTGTCATTGGTTGGGAAGCTGTAGATGGTTTCCCTCTTTCTCCCTCATTAATCAAACACACCTGTCACTAAGGTTGTTTCCTGTCTCATACACAACACCTCCCACTGAACCTGAGGAGTGCCAACGGCTGCCTGCAGGCTCTGGGGTGCAGCCAGACCTCAACCTAAGCCTTACTGTTTAACTGCTTGATGCCCAGTTTGTATAAATGGTACCATCATCCCTTAACCTGTGATGGCAAGAGACAATTATTTTAGGCTTTAATTTCTGCCAAGTCAGGGAATACCTTGTCTTGGAAGGAGTTTTAAAAATGGCAGTTGAGCTTTCTTAAAAAAGCTAGTCTTACAGAATTTGGAAGCATGCTGAGAAAAACAGCTTAAGTTGGCAATCAGTTTACCTAGTGAATTTTTTGTCATTCTGGTAATCAAATTCAAAATGAGTCAGAATTACTCATAATGGTTGTTTATTGTTGTTAGCACCCTTTTCTAAGCTAACGTTTTACTATGAAAATAATATTTAAAAGTAATTATGTTTCCTCATATTTCAAGAAGTCCTGGAGTCATAATTTTGCTTCCTTAGCAAGATGATTGTGCATGGCCTGAATAGTGTAGGAATTGCTATAAGATATTTGTCACTCTGCAACAAATGAGTCTTTTAAGATAAGACCCAGTGATGTAACTGAGATTTTTTGAGATCTTTACTCTGTCTGGGTGGCTTCCACATTTTCCATTAAATACTCAAAAATGGCCCACTGGGGATATCCTGCATTTCTTATTTTGCAAACACATACCTTCCTTTTACTTTAATGGCCATTGCTTAATACATTAAAAAGCATATATTCAGCACTCAAAAGCATTTTCATACACATACACACAAAAGAAATTAAAGGCTGAAAGAATTATCAATAAGGAGAAATCAATAAGGAGAAAATAATTCTACCATTAATTAATTTCAAAAGAATTATGTAATGGAGACTGATCAGAATGGTGGCTCATACCTGTGATGCCAGCACTTTGGGAGGCCGAAGCGGGCAGATCACTTGAGGTCGGGAGTTTGAGACCAGCCTGGCCAACATGGTAAAACCCTGTCTCTACTAGAAATGTGAGAAAGTTGGCATGGTGGTTCGTGTCTGTAGTCCCAGCTACTCAGGAAGCTGAGGCCGGAGAATCACTTAAACCTGGGAGATGGAGGTTTCAGTGAACTGAGTTTGCCCCACTGCACTCCAGCCTGGACAATAGAGACTTCATCTCAAATAACAACAACAACAACATAATGGAGATCTACATTAATTAAAAATTTCTGGCACCCATGGCAAAGAAAGACACCTGATAGCACTTTTAAAATCAATATAAAAAAGTTTATAAGCTGGCCAGTAAAAAAAAATTAGGAAATTAATGTAAGTCATTGATTTTTATTTAGTTAAAATATTCAATGATGAATTCAAAATAAAGCTGTATTTTTGTTTAAATAAATTTAAACCAAAAGTAATTTTTTCTTAGTTGCCATTTTTCTATGCATATTTATATAGTTAATGTTCTACTCTGTATGGTAGTTCTGTATCTCAGTAAACATATAACATTTCTCCATATAATTAAACTCCTTAAGCATCATTTTAAATAATTATTATCTAATTCTATGGATGTATGTTTTTGTTATGCACATTTGTCTCATATTCAGGATTTAGGTTGTTGTCATTTTTCATGAACTTTTTGGACAAAAATATTAGTATTTTTAACTATTTCCCAAGGAAAACTTGTACTAGGGTTACTAAATCAAGGCATAAGGACCTTGGAATAACAAATTCTCTTTGGAGATGTGATAGCAGTCAACATTGCCACCACTAGTATATGTGATTTCTTTCTCACTATAATCTCTCCAAACTTGAATAATATCTAAAACAATATTTAATTTGGAAGTCTAAAAGTGCTGTAATATTCTTCCTTTGCCTTAAATTTTTGATTACTAGATGTTTTTATTTTAAATATTAGATGTAAATAGATGAATCTAATTATGATCCAGAAAAAATAACTGTGCAATGTTTGAAAGGTAAATTGATATCAATCATACGGCTTAAAAAACTTCTAATAGGGCAGCTATTTTGACTTGGCCTATGTGAGGCCATTGTGCTAAGCACTTTTCTCACCACAACCCTGTGGGACAGGTTTTACTTGTATCTTAGAGATTAGGAGAAGGAGTATCAGAGGTATAGCTATCAAGCCACAAAGGTATAGTTCAGAGGCTAAGCCAGTGGTCTCTTTACTATATTGTTTAGGAAGCCTAAGGCACTAGGTAATAATGCCACTTGTTCAGTGCTCTCTTAAAGTTGCATCAGTTGGTAATTGCTAGGATTTTAATACTAACAAATTTGTAAATATATGCATAAAATCCAGGTAACATTTGGGGTCCTTGGAATAATGATGGCTGTGTTACATGGTTGAATTTAGAAGAATGGAACAGATTCAGAGGTTCAGAGAAGCATAGAGGCTGGCATCATTGTGCAAGTGTTCTTTCCAGCTAAGTCTACCAACTGGCCACCATTCCAAGGTGAAATCATATGGCTCAATGATCAAATGATTTATCTGCCTTTCTAGTATGAGTGTATAAAACATAGTTATTCCAGTTGCAAGAAATACTGTTATATTCTTTCCAATGCATGCAAAGAGTTTACTCCATGAAAATGATAAATGTCTCAGTGTTTCATTGGTGGTGGTGGTCAAGTCTTTGCTTCTATGGCAATGGAATGGAATCCCACTTCCATAGAAATGGAATTATTGGGCCATAGGTTATGCGCATTCTAACTTTGTTTTCCACAGTGGTTGCATCAACTAATATTCTAATAAAGTTTTCATGTATGCCGTGTTTTTCTGGAGATGATCTGAAATAATAGTCACTGGTCACGTGCTGATGAACGCTATGGCTAACTCAAATTAAGATGTGCTTCAAGTGTAAAATGCAAATTGGATTTCAAAACCTTAGTATGAAAAAAGATAAATATCTCAAAAATAATTTTTGTTGATTATATATAGAAATGATATTTTACAATGTTGGGTTAGTATTGTTCTTACGACTTTTTCGTTTTTTCTGGTTACAAGCTCCCACCTTATCTTTTGCACAAACCATTTCTTTGTATGTCCCCAGTCTTGGCATTATCCCCGTCTCAGTGGTTTGATTGTTGTCTTTTTTGGATAGTAATTGATATTTCTAAAATATATAAAAGATGTAAGGCTTCCTTTGGCTCCTTCTGAATTCATTCAAGTCCAATTAATACTGTGTAAGCCTTCTGTTCCTTAAATATTGTTGTTACTATTGCCTTTCTATCTTTTAACTTTGACATTGCATATGCATGCAGTGTAGCATATTTGTGTGGTTATTTTTATATGGTCTACAGAGAAGGTAGATCTCAAGGCTCTCATTGTGAAGAGAGACACTGCTGATGCCTGGTGTGGCCTAAGGATCAAAGTACTTAGGTCCTGCTATTCATTAGTAAGCAATATCTACATTACCTACTAGCGTACTGTGGCTATACCAAACTTTAGGTCAGAACATCCTATATTTTCTACTGATCTCTCTGGTTCCAAATGATTCTTCTATTCTTTTCAGAACTCTTGGATCTGTTTATACTATTTCTGTAGCTTTAGGGGAAATGTTCAGCTATTGAATTAATTGCTACCCGAAGACTCAGAAATGCAGAATATTAGAAATTGAATATGTCACCATGTCCAGTATTTTCTTCCTTTCATTTTTTGATGGTCATTCAGTTTACTTTTAAAATTCTATTTCAATAATTTTAATTCCAAATGTACTATTCTTTCTTATTACACTCCACAGAGTAGCAAAATATCTGAAGGAAAATGAATGAGTTCCTCTTCCCTCTGCACCCCTGAAAGTGGTATCTATTTAAACATACCTTCTAATGCTTTTTGCTTGTTTTTATAATGGTTATATACACATAATAACATGTGAAAGGATTTGACATTTTTGAAACTTTATTGGGATAGTTACATTTTTGAAAATTATTTATTTTGAAACAAATACGTGAATTTATACATATTTTCATTGATTTTTTTTCATTAAGCATTATACATTAGGCATTCTCAAGTGAACACTCACTGACTTACCTCACTATATTTATAAGGTATCATTGTATGTGTAAGGTAAATAGATCTACAAAATCTCACAGTACTCACAGACATTCTCCTCTTGAAAACTAAGAAATTGGGAGTGTTTCTAGCTCTTGTTACTTTATAAACAAAGCTGTAGTAAAATGTCTGTACAAATAATTTACATTGTATTTTTAAGTATTATATAAATTCCTTGAAATGGATGTATAAGGTTAAGGCAAATGGGCTTTAAAATTTTATGGAAACTTTCATATTACTTTGTTAAACATTGATTGTAATTATAGTCCTGCCAACAATGCGTGTCTCTTTTTTCCTACATTAACTAGTATATAATATTTATCAATTTCATGAGCCAGAAATTATATTGCATTGTTGCACAAATTTGACTTTCCCTGCCTATTTTGAGGGTAAACGTCATATAAGTTTTTATCAATATCACGAGTTTATTAACCAGTTATATTTCTCCTCTTAAAAATTTCCTTTTTATAACTGTTGGTGATTTTGGGGGAGGGAGTGTCTGTATATTAGGTTTTAGATAATTTAATTCTTTATCAGTTTATCTATCTGGAAATGATTTTCCCTTATCTGTCGCTCATTTTTAAATTTCTTTATGAGATTCATTCTTATATGATTTTTTTAAATTTTTATGCAATGAAATATTTTAATTTTTCTTTATGCTTATTTTAAAATTTTTAATTTTATGGGTACATAGTACATGTATGTATTTATGAGGTACATGTGATAGTTTGATATAGGCATACAATGTATAATAATCACATCAGGATAATTGGGTTATCTGTCAGCTCAAGCATTTCTCATTTATTTGTGTTAGGAACATTCCAATGTGACTCTTTTAGTTATTTTAAAATATATAATAAATTATTATTGACTGTAATCACCCTGTTTTGCTATCAGATACTAAATCTTACTCATTCTATCTATATTTTTGTACTCATTAACTATCCCCACTCCCCTGGTCCACCCACTACCCTTCCCAGCCTGTGGTAACCATCATTCTACTGTCTATCCCCATGAGTTCAATTGTTTTAATTTTTAGTTCACACATATGAGTGAGAATATATGAAATTTGTCTTTCTGCGACTGGCTTATTTTGCTTAATGTCTTCCAGTTCTATCCATGTTGTTGCAAGTGACAGAATTTCATTCTTTTTTATAGATGGATAATATTCCATGGTATATATGTACCACATTTTCTTTATCTATTCATCTGTTGATGGACACTTAGGTTGATTCCAAATCTTGGCTGTTGTGAATAGTGCTTCAGTAAACATGGGAGTGCAGATATCTCTTTTATGTACATATTCCCTTTCTTTTGGATGTATACCTAGCAGTGGTACTGCTGGATCATATATTAGTTCTATATTTAGCTTTTTAAGGAACTTCCATACTGTTCTCCATAGTGGCTGTACTAACTTAACATTCCCATCAACAATGTATGACGGCTCCCCTTTCTCCAGATCCTCACCTACATTTAGTTTTGCCTGTCTTTTGGATAAAAGCCATTCTAAGTGGAGTGAGAGAATGTACTGTAGTTTTGACTTGCATTTCTCTGGTAATTAATGATGATGTTGAGCAGTTTTTCATATGCCTGTTGGACATTTGTATGTTTTCTTTGGAGAAATGCTTATTCAGATCTTTTGCTTTTTTTTTTTTTTTTTTTTTT
This sequence comes from Chlorocebus sabaeus, assembly GCF_047675955.1. Classification (NCBI taxonomy): domain Eukaryota; kingdom Metazoa; phylum Chordata; class Mammalia; order Primates; family Cercopithecidae; genus Chlorocebus; species Chlorocebus sabaeus. The sequence goes on from NC_132924.1 coordinate 69,820,581, forward strand.
TTTGAGACAGAGTTTCTCTCTTGTATTTTTAGTAGAGACAGGGTTTCACCATGTTGGTCAGACTGATCTCAAACTCCTGACCTTAGGTGATCCACTGGCCTCAGACTCTCAAAGTGCTGGGATTATAGGTGTGAGCCACCATGCCTGAACCTTTTGTGTATTTCTTAAACAGATTTTTAGATTTTTTTCTATGGGGTTGTTTGAGCTCCTAGTATATTCTGGAAATTAATCCCTTGTCAGATAGATAGTTTGCAAACATTTTCTTCCATTATATGGGTTGTCTCTTCACTTTGTTCTTTCCTTTGCGTGAAGAAGTTTTTTTTTTTTTTTTTTTTTTTTTTGAGGCGGAGTCTCCCTCTGTGGCCCAGGCTGGAGTGCAGTGGCCAGATCTCAGCTCACTGCAAGCTCCGCCTCCCGGATTTACGCCGTTCTCCTGCCTCAGCCTCCCGAGTAGCTGGGACTACAGGCGCCAGCCACCTCGCCCGGCTAGTTTTTTGTATTTTTTAGTAGAGACGGGGTTTCACTGTGTTAGCCAGGATGGTCTTGATCTCCTGACCTCGTGATCCGCCCGTCTCGGCCTCCCAAAGTGCTGGGATTACAGGCTTGAGCCACCGCGCCCGGCCGTGAAGAAGTTTTTTAACTTGATGTGATCCCATTTTTCAATTTTTGCTTTTGTTCCCTGTGCTTTTGAGGTATTGCTCAAGAAATCTTTGCCCAGACCAATGTTCTGGAGAGTTTTCCTAATGATTTCTTCTGGTAGAATCATAGTTTCAGATCTTAGATTTAATTCTTTAATCAATTTTTATTTCATTTTTGTATGTGGTGAGAAGCAGGGATCTTGTTTCATTCTTCTGCATTTGGATATGCAGTTTTCCCAGGACCATTTATTGAAGAGACTACACTTTCCCTAACATATGTTTCTTGGCATCTTTGTTGAAAATGAGTTCACTGTAGATGTATGAATTTATTTCCGAGTCTTTTATTCTGTTCCATTGGTCCATGGGTCTGCTTTTATGCCAGTGCCATGCTGTTTTGGTTACTACAGCACTGTAGTATAAAGTCAGGTAGTGTGATTCTTCCAGTTTTGTTTCTTTTACTCAGGATGACTTTGGCTATTCTTGGTCTTTTGTGATTGTATATACATTTTTTTTTTCTATTTCTGTGAAGAAAGTTACTAGTATTTTGATAGAGATTGCATTGAATCTGTAGATTGCTTCGGGTAGTATGGGCATTTTAACAATATTAATTCTTCTAATCCATAAGCATGAGCTATCTTTCACTTTTTGTGTCCTTTCCAATTTCTTGCATCAATGTTTTATAGTTTTAACTGTAGAGAACTTTCACTTCCTTGGTTAAGTTTATGTCAAAGTATGTAATTTAATTTGTAGCAATTGTAAAAAAAAAATACTTTCTTATTTTGTGAGGTTGTTTGCTGTTGGCCTATAGAAATGCTACTGATTTTTGTATTTTGATTTTGTATTCTACAAATTTACTGACATTGTTTATCAATTCTAATTGTTTCTCTGGTGGAATCTTTAGGTTTTTCAAAATATAAGATTATATTATTTAAAGACATGGATAATTAGACTTTTTTTCTTCCAATGTGTATGCCCCTTATTTCTTTCTCTTGTCTAATTGCTGTAGCTAGGACTTCCACTACTATGTTGAATTACAGTGGTGAAAGTGGGCATCCTAGGCCTGGCACAGTGGCTCATGCCTGTAATCCCAGCACTTTGGGAGGCCCAGGTGGGTGGATCACCTGAGGTCAAGAGTTCGAGACCAACCTAGCTGAAACATTGTCTCTACTAAAAATACAAAAATTAGCTGGGAGTGGTGGTGGACACCTGTAATCCCAGCTACTTGGGAGGCTGAGACTGAAGAATCACTTGAACCTGGGAGTCAGAGGTTGCAGTGAACTGAGATTGCACCACTGTACTCCCACCTGGGCAATAGAGCAAAACTCCATTAAAAAAAAAAAGAAAGAAGGAAAGAGTGCATCCTTGTCTTACTATAGATATTAGAGGAAAGGTTTTTTAATGTATTTTTTTCATTCAGTACATCAACTGTGGGTCTGTTTTATATGGCTTTTATTGTGTTGTGGTATGTTCCTTCTATCCCCAGTGTTTTGAGGGTTTTTGTTATGAGGTATCTTGAATTTTGTCAAATGCTTTTTTCAGTATGAATTAAAAGGATCATATGGTTTTGCCCTTCTTTCTGTTGATATGATATATCACATTAATTGATTAGTGTATGTTACACCATCCCTGCATTCTTGGGATAAATCTCACTTGGTCATGATGGATGGTTTTTTTAATGTGTTGTTGGAATTTGGTTTACTAGTATTTTGTTGGGGATTTTTGCATAAATGTTTATCAGAGATATTAGGCTGTAGTTTTTTGTTGTTGTGTCTTTGGTTTTGGTGTCAGGGTTATAGTCTCTTCCTTAATTGAATCCTTTATCATTATATTATTACCTTCTTTGATTCTTTTCATACTTTTCTCCTTGAAATCTATAACATTTGTCTAAGTATAGCAATCTGTGCTTTTTTTGTTTTCATTTGCATGAAATATTTTTTTCCATCCCTTTATTTTCAGTCTATGTATGTCTTTATAGGTAAAGTGAATTTCTTATAGGCAGAATTTTATTGGGTCTTGCTTTTTAATCCATTCAACCACTCTGTCTTTTATTGGAGAGTTCAGTCCATTTACATTCAATGTTATTATTTATAAATAAGGATTTACTACTGTTATTTTAAATTTTGTTTTCTAATTGTTTTGTGGTTTTTCTTTTCTGTCTTCTTATGTATAAAAGTGATTTTTTCTGGTGGTATGTTTTAATTTCTTGATTTTATTTTTTGTTTGTCTGTTATTGGTTTTTGATTTGAGGTTACCATGAAACTTACAAATAACCTTCTATTACTGGTTATTTTAAATTTTCCAGAACTCTTGTTGAAGTAGCAACAACAAATAAATAAGCAAAGAGAGAACTAATAAAAACTCTATGCCTCAACTTCTTCCACTTCCTCCCTAGTTTCGCAGTTTTTAACTTATTGTTTCTATTTATATCTTTTTATACTGTGTATCTTTACAAATTTTTTGTTTGTTTGTTTCTTTAGTAGAGATGTTTCACCTTGTTAGCCAGGATGGTCTCGATCTCCTGACCTCGTGATCCGTCCACCTTGGCCTCCCAAGGTGTTGGGATACAAAAGTTTTTATAGTTATTTTTGTTAAGTTTATTTTTCTACTCAAGTTATAAGTAGTTTACACACCACAATTACAGTGTTAGAATATTCTGTATGTATTTTTGTTATCATTGTTACTGGCAAGTTTTGTGCCTTCAGACAATTTCTTGTTGCTTGCTAACATTCTTTTCTTTCAGATTGATGAACTCCTTTTAGGATTTCTTGTAAGACAGGTCTGGTATAGATGAAATCCTTCAGCTTTTGCTTGTGTGGGAGTCTTCATTTCTCCTTCATGTTTGAAGGACATTTTTGCTGGATATAATATGCCACAATAAAAGTTTTCTCAGTGCTTTAAATATGTCATGCTACTCTCTCCTGGCCTTTAAGGTTTCCAGTAAAAAGTCTGCTGCCAGATGTATTGGAGCTCATGTTCATGTTATTTTCTTTTTTCTTGCTGTTTTTTGGATCTTTTCTATATCTTTTAATTTTAGAAGTTTGATTTTTAAATGTCTTGAGGTAGTCTTATTTGGGTTAAATCTGCTGGTGCTCTCTGACCTGCTTGTACTTGAATATTGGTAACTTTCTCTAGGTTTGGAATATTCTCTGTTATTTCCTTGAATAAACTTATTTATTTATTTATTTGTTTATTGAGGCAGATTCTTACTCCAGCACCCAAGCTGGAGTGCAGTGACACAATCTTGGCTCACTGCAACCTCTGCCTCCCAAGTTCAAGCAATTCTTGGGCCTCAGTCTCCCGAGTAGCTGGAATTACAGGTGCATGCCACCACACCGGGCTAATTTTTGTGTTTTTAGTAGAGATGAGGATTTGTCATGTTGGCCAGGCTGGTCTCAACCTCCTGACTTCAAGAGATCTGCTGCCTTGGCCTCCAAAAGCACTGGGATTACAGGCATGAGCCACCATGCCTGGCCTCCTTGAATAAACTTTCTACTCTGATCGTCTCTATCTCCACTTGAAAGTCAGTAACTCTTAGATTTTCCCTGTTGAGACTATTTTCTAGATCTTGTAGGCATACTTTATTAGAATTCTTTTCTTTCTCCTGTGACTGTGTTTTCATATAATCTGACCTCATGCTCACTAAATATTTCTTCTGCTTGGTCAGTTCTGCTGTTGAAACTAATGCATTTCTCAGTTTGTCAATTGAATGTTTCAGTCACGAAATTTCTGTTTGAATTTTAAAATTACTTCAATATTTGCTATTTTTTTTCTGATAGGATTCAGGATATCTTCTCTGTGTTATTTTAATTTTGTTAAGCTTCCTCAAAACAGCTATTTTGAATTCTCTATCTGAAAGGTTGCATATCTCTGTTGCTCCAGGATTAGTCACTGTTGCCGTATTTAGTTTATTTAGTGAGGTCATTTTTTTTTTTTCCTGGAAGTTCTTTATGTTTGTGGATGTTCATTGATGTCTGGACATTGAAGAGTTCAGTATTTATTCTAATCTTTGAAGTCTGGACTTATTTATACCCTTCCTTCTTGAGAATGCTTTCCAGGTATTCAAAAAGGAAATGAGTTGGGTTTTGATCGAAGTCTTTGATCACTGCATTTATATCTGCACTAGAGATCACCCCAAGCCAAGCAATACTGTGACTCTTGGAGACAGCAAGACTGCCTTGGTGGACTTCAGTAATATCCAGGAGAATTCCCCACAATAACAGTCAGAGTCTCTTGTTCTCTTCCCTCACTTTCACCCAAACAAAAGGAGCCTCCCTCTCTGTGCTGGGCTGCATGGAGTTGAGGGAGGGATGACACAAGCCGTCCTATAACCACCACAGCTAGGATTGCACTGGGTCACATCTGAAACCAGCACAGCACTGGATTTCACCCCAGGGCTATGGCTACCACTGCCTGGCTACCACTGATGTTTATTCAAGGCTTAGGAGCTCCTTATTTGGCAAGCAGTGAATCCTGCCAGTAGGCAGCAGGTTCCCTTTTGACCCACAGTGGGTCCAGAAATGCCATCTAGGAGTTAGGGCCTGGAATCAGGGGCTTCAGGGCTCTGCTTAGTATTTTATTTTGCTTTGGCAGAGCTGGTACTCAAGTTGCAAGATAAAATCTTTTTTTTTTTTTTTTTTTTTTTTTTGTTTCCCTCTCCTTTTTGCAAGGGGAAAGAGTCACTCCCCGAGTTATACTGCTTAGAGTTGGGGAAGAGGTAATGTAAACATCCCCATGTTTCCCCCAGATGGTGTCTCATTGGCTCGAACGCACCCCAGCTGCACTATTCTGAGCCTAGCACACCACTGGTCCTTGTAGTACTTGAGCCCCGCTCCAATCCTTGTGGCTTAGACTGCCTTTCAAATTTATTCAGGACCCTAGGGCGCTTTAGTCCACTGGTAGTGGGGTTAGTAAGAACTCAAGTTCCTACTGCTGGAATGGAGGATTCCCCTCTGGCTGGGGCTGCTCAAAATGCTTCCTTCTAGTATGCCAGCCAAATTCTGCCCTCTGTTGTGTTCTGCTGTGACAGGGAAGCACTGAGTTCCAATGCAAGGTCCTACAATCCCTTTGCTCTCCCTCCTCCAAGGGTAGAAATTCTCTCTCTCTGCTCACTGCTGGGGGATGGGGCCGGGGGATGTTGTCAGCAATTCAAGACTGTCCTTTCTACCCTCTTCTGTGCCTCTTTCCGTAATGTGATATTAAATATGATATTAAAATCAGGTACTATTATTGCTCACTTGATTTTTGGCTCTTATGAAGGTGCTTTCTTGTAGGTATAGTAGTTCTATTTGGTGTTCCTGCATGGAGATGATCGCCAGAGGGTTCTTTTTGGCCATTTTGCTCTGCCTTCCTGTGATTACCTGTTTGATAAATAAGGCATTTTTCACATTTACGTTATAAAAATAACCTTGCACATGTTCCCCTAAGCATCTGTAGTTTTATTTTATTCAAATTCAAACTCTAGAAATCTTTTGTTTTGGTATAGTGCGAGCTGAAAGGTCTAATTTTATGTATTCAAATTGCATAGCTGCTTGTCCTCAAATTATTTACCAAGTAATTTATCCTTTGTGCTCTGATTTGTAGTGCCACGTTTATCATGTAATAAATTTCTATAAAAACACAGTTTACTTTCCTAGATTCTTTAGTTTGTACTGTTAGTTATATGTTGTTCATAGTGTCAGAACCTTACTATTTTTATTAGACTAGTTCTAAAATTAAGTATTAAATATCCATGTAAACCTTGGCAATAAAAGCCTAGTAATAGGTTATTATCTGTCCTGGGATTTGACTTTACCCTACTTCACTAATAAGTTAACCTGTTATTGTTTCAGAGAATCCAACTGTAGACATGAGACTCCTAGGTCAAAGAAAAAGACCTTTCTTACTCTCAGCACGTCAGGCAGCCTGAGCATCAGCATATTTGCATCTGTTTCCCTTTGTCCCTGACTCCCATGGGGGTGATATGATATGGGCTTAGATTTATGCTGTACACATAGTGAGTTTGAGTCACAGGTGAAGAACACTGAGCTTGTAGAATCTACTTCCTTCATAGCAGCAAGTGAGCTAGCTCGATTTTGTCCCAGAGGGAGATACGATGTCAGCTCTTGAGGCCGTCTGTTGCAAACACATGCTTGAGAAATGGCCAGGATAAAAAGTGGCCAAGGCCTTGCATTGTTGACATAAACAGCAAGTTGTGTGGGAGAATATTATATTCTGAACTGTTTCTTTACACAATGCTAAATATATAGACCTAGTATAGAAAACAGGTAAAAATTGAAAGTGCACCACTGAGGCAAATTTCAGCCAGTTGACTAAGGACTGGAAGCTGCCCATTTGGCAACCACTCTTACTGTTGGGCCTGCCTCTAATCCAACGCCAAGAGACTCTTCTGAAGAAAGACTACTTCTCAGGCCTTCTACTTTAAAGATGAAGAAAATTAGGCTCAGGAAAATGAATGATATGCCTAATTTTGGGGCCAGTAGTGATTGCTACAGTACTGAATAAAAATACCCTTTTCATTAAGTTTGTTTTCAGTAACTCCTTTAAAAAATTTCATCTTTAACATAATGTCCTCTGAGTTTATCCATGTTGTCACAAGTAACAGCATTTCAAAATCTTTTCCTTTTATATCTGAAAAGTATTCCATTGTGTATACATACCACATTTTCTTTATTCACTCATCCATTGATGGATACAGGTTGATTCCATATATTGAATATTGTGAATAATGCTATAATAAACATGGACATGTAAATACCACATTACTTCCTTCATGTGTAATTTTAGAAAGTTGGTATCACAGAAGTGGAGAGTAGGATGGTGGTTACCAGGGCCTGATATATTTGGCGTGGGAGTTGAGAAGATGTTAGTTAAGGATACAAAATTTCAGTTAGAAGGAATGAGCTCAAGTGTTTTATTCTATAACATGGTGACTATAGTTAATAATATGTTATATTCTTGAAAAATGCTGAAAGAGTGGATGTATAAAAGTGTTCTCACCACAAAAATGATAACTGTGTGAGGTAAAACATATGTTAGTTACCTAGATGTAGTCATTTCACAATTTATGCATACTTCAAAACATCACATTGTACATGGCGAATACATACAACTTGTTAATTTTTTAAAATTCAGTAAAAAAATTTAAAAAGAAAAAAGTTTTTTCCTTTACTGAAACTTACTGAACAAAAGAAACAATAGGAAAACTTGTGAAACAAATCACTCAATCTTATATTCGAATAAGAACATCTCTAGCAGAAAATACATGTTCTATAATTTAATATATACTAACATTTTCTTGCTGCATTATGTGTGGGTTACATAAGCCCACATGTTATTAAAATGTTAGTATGATTTTAACATAAATTGATTTGCATTTCTCCTAGTCAGCCAAATTTGTGGACATGACTATGAGATTACTCCTTGAATTATAGAAATCTGCCTGATCAAATGGCAAAACAATATTCCTGATCTAAATATGACAGTCTGCACTACTGATGATGGAATTTACATGGTAGTTTCATGCTACTTAATATAGATCTATCTTACTATGGGAGGAAAAAAAGGTAATACTAGACATCCACTTAATTGAAATAATGTGTTTTTCTTTAATGTTAATGTGGGAAAAATGATATACATATATGTATATGTGTGCATATGTGTGTGTGTGCGTGTGAGTGTGTATATGTGTGCTTGTGTGTATTATAAGATCTAAAAACAAAAATTTATCTGGGAAGAGTTTAGGACTGAAAACACCACAAGGTTTAATTTGGGGGGATGATATGACAGTGTTGTATATTAATGCATAGAACTGTGAATAACATCTGCCTTGTCATCTTTGAAAAGTAAGGTATACTGGCAAGGGGAAATATAAGAAGCAGGAGTATTTGAAAATGGCTTATACATGGAATTAACCACAGGATAAAAATAACCTCCAATCTCTATGTGTAGAATGCCTAAAGCTGGACTTAAATATATTTTGCTTCTCTGTTGTATTTTTTTTTAATTATGAGAAAACATGTTTATGGATAGTTAGGTATGAAAAGACATCATTTTGAAGTATCAATTTGGAAAGCTACAGAAAGAAGAGTTGTTCGTTTAAAATATTTCCATTTTTGCCTTTAAAAATACTGTAATAAGGTTTTAACAGCTTATAAAAGTCATAGATCAATGAAGATTGTGGCATTTATCTTTTAAATCCTAAAATTAGACATATATTATTTAGATTACCTTTTAACCATGGCAGAGTAACTGTTGTACATTTTCACCCAGTTTTAGTTTACCTCACTATTTTATAACATAAGTGAAACCTTTTTTTTCAACATATTGTCATTACTCTCATTATCTCAAAGTACTTCACAAGCAATTTTCTTTTGTACCTGCTAAAAATAGAATTACTCTCCCTGAACCATACTTCCAAAGGGAAGCCAATTAGAACAGTCGGTAAACAATGTACCTTTTCATTGAGTAAACTGTCTGCAAGGATGCCTGTTAATATTTTTTTTTCTATTTACATAGCATTCATGAAACTCTGTGAATGTCTGACATCCATTAACATGTCTTAAATTTATTGTCTCATTCTTGTTTAATTCATCAACATACTGCAGTAACGTGAGTAACTATTAGAAGGATAACCAGTCTCCACTTAAAAAAAAAATCACATTTATGCAGAAGTAATTATGTAGGTACTATCTAAGTACTATATAAAACCCTTAATAATAGACTTGAAAGTCTCAAATAAATAGAAGTGAATAGAGTCAACTGAGCCATGTGAAACAAAATATTGAATATGTTTCATGACTTTTATAAAACAAATCATCCTTATAACTTTCCTCATTTATCAGGATACTAAGCTACCTAGAGTCAACTTTCTCATGGCATTGTTATGCCATTTAAAGACATATACAAACTAATGGTCCCAATCCAATCTGATAATACATCTGGATGAATAGTAAAAACTAATTTTACTTTTATAATCTAGGATAGTTTTTTTCCCCCAACATTTTATTTTGTTAAAATGTTGCCACCTAAGAAGCTACACTAAAAACATGTTTCTTGGTCAAAAGCTTTGCAAAAGTTTCTTTAAAATTCATCATCTAATAGATGTCTGACGATTTTTGCAGTCTCCCTATTTATCATGTTCTATTGAATCTTTAATCTTTTCTAATGTAAGACTATACTCAGATCCAGGAGCAAAGTATATACTTTTAATCCTTCATCCTCTGCACATTCACCAAATGCTCTTCACTACCCCCATATCTTTATCTTTCATTCATTCTTTGAGATTTATCTCAAATATTACTTCCTCTTGACCCCTACATCATGTTCCCTAATACTCCACCCCTACATCATGTTCCCTAATACTCCAGTCAGCCCTCTTATATAGCATTGCAATTACCTGTTTATTTGTACAATCTCTGCAGAATATGAATTCCTAGGGCACAGGGAATTAATCTCCTCAGGACTATCAAAATGGCTGCACATGGTAGGTAATCAATACATGTTTATTCAGTGAAGAAAAAACAGCATTTAGGTAAATGGCATGTAGAGTGAAATGCAGGCTTTCTCTTCATAGAGTTATAATTGTAGTTAAGACTACAGTGGAGACTTAGTTATTTGGTCCTATATTGGCTGTCAGGATTTTTTTAAGTGCTCATAAAAAGTCTTAAGTACAAATATGTATCCCCTTGTATATTTCTTTTAAGGTATAGAGGATTAGAAAGAAAATGAGTTTTTTTTTTTTTTTTTTAAATTTATTTATTATTATTAAACTTCAAGTTGTAGGGTACATGTGCACAACGTGCAGGTTTGCTACATATGTATACTTGTGCCATGTTGGTGTGCTGCACCCATCAACTCGTCATTTACATCAGGTATAACTCCCAATGCAATCCCTCCCCCCTCCCCCCTCCCCATGATAGGCCCCGGTGTGTGATGTTCCCCTTCCCGAGTCCAAGTGATCTCATTGTTCAGTTCCCACCTACGAGTGAGAACATGCGGTGTTTGGTTTTCTGTTCTTGTGATAGTTTGCTAAGAATGATGGTTTCCAGCTGCATCCATGTCCCTACAAAGGACACAAACTCATCCTTTTTTATGGCTGCATAGTATTCCATGGTGTATATGTGCCACATTTTCTTAATCCAATCTGTCACTGATGGACATTTGGGTTGATTCCAAGTCTTTGCTATTGTGAATAGTGCTGCAATAAACATACGTGTGCATGTGTCCTTATAGCAGCATAATTTATAATCCTTTGGGTATATACCCAGTAATGGGATGGCTGGGTCATATGGTACATCTAGTTCTAGATCCTTGAGGAATCGCCATACTGTTTTCCATAATGGTTGAACTAGTTTACAATCCCACCAACAGTGTAAAAGTGTTCCTATTTTTCCACATCCTCTCCAGCACCTGTTGTTTCCTGACTTTTGAATGATCGCCATTCTAACTGGTGTGAGATGGTATCTCATTGTGGTTTTGATTTGCATTTCTCTGATGGCCAGTGATGATGAGCATTTTTTCATGTGTCTGTTGGCTGTATGAATGTCTTCTTTTGAGAAATGTCTGTTCATATCCTTTGCCCACTTTTGGATGGGGTTGTTTGTTTTTTTCTTGTAAATTTGTTTGAGTTCTTTGTAGGTTCTGGATATTAGCCCTTTGTCAGATGAGTAGATTGCAAAAATTTTCTCCCATTCTGTAGGTTGCCTGCTCACTCTGATGGTAGTTTCTTTTGCTGTGCAGAAGCTCTTTAGTTTGATGAGATCCCATTTGTCAATTTTGGCTTTTGTTGCCGTTGCTTTTGGTGTTTTAGACATGAAGTCTTTGCCCATGCCTATGTCCTGAATGGTACTACCTAGGTTTTCCTCTAGGATTTTTATGGTATTAGGTCTAACATTTAAGTCTCTAATCCATCTTGAATTAATTTTCGTATAAGGAGTAAGGAAAGGATCCAGTTTCAGCTTTCTACTTATGGCTAGCCAGTTTTCCCAGCACCATTTATTAAATAGGGAATCCTTTCCCCATTTCTTGTTTCTCTCAGGTTTGTCAAAGATCAGATGGCTGTAGATGTGTGGTATTATTTCTGAGGACTCTGTTCTGTTCCATTGGTCTATATCTCTGTTTTGGTACCAGTACCATGCTGTTTTGGTTACTGTAGCCTTGTAGTATAGTTTGAAGTCAGGTAGCGTGATGCCTCCAGCTTTGTTCTTTTGACTTAGGATTGTCTTGGAGATGCGGGCTCTTTTTTGGTTCCATATGAACTTTAAAGCAGTTTTTTCCAATTCTGTGAAGAAGCTCATTGGTAGCTTGATGGGGATGGCATTGAATCTATAAATTACCTTGGGCAGTATGGCCATTTTCACGATATTGATTCTTCCTATCCATGAGCATGGTATGTTCTTCCATTTGTTTGTGTCCTCTTTGATTTCACTGAGCAGTGGTTTGTAGTTCTCCTTGAAGAGGTCCTTTACATCCCTTGTAAGTTGGATTCCTAGGTATTTTATTCTCTTTGAAGCAATTGTGAATGGAAGTTCATTCCTGATTTGGCTCTCTGTTTGACTGTCACTGGTGTATAAGAATGCTTGTGATTTTTGCACATTAATTTTGTATCCTGAGACTTTGCTGAAGTTGCTGATCAGCTTAAGGAGATTTTGGGCTGAGACAATGGGGTTTTCTAAATATACAATCATGTCGTCTGCAAACAGGGACAATCTGACTTCTTCTTTTCCTAACTGAATCCCCTTGATTTCTTTCTCTTGCCTGATTGCCCTAGCCAGAACTTCCAACACTATGTTGAATAGGAGTGGTGAGAGAGGGCATCCCTGTCTTGTGCCAGTTTTCAAAGGGAATTTTTCCAGTTTTTGCCCATTCAGTATGATATTGGCTGTGGGTTTGTCATAAATAGCTCTTATTATTTTGAGGTACGTTCCATCAATACCGAATTTATTGAGCGTTTTTAGCATGAAGGGCTGTTGAATTTTGTCAAAAGCCTTTTCTGCATCTATTGAGATAATGATGTGGTTCTTGTCTTTGGTTCTGTTTATATGCTGGATTATGTTTATTGATTTGCGAATGTTGAACCAGCCTTGCATCCCAGGGATGAAGCCCACTTGATCATGGTGGATAAGCGTTTTGATGTGCTGCTGAATCCGGTTTGCCAGTATTTTATTGAGGATTTTTGCATCGATGTTCATCAGGGATATTGGTCTAAAATTCTCTTTTTTTGTTGTGTCTCTGCCAGGCTTTGGTATCAGGATGATGTTGGCCTCATAAAATGAGTTAGGGAGGATTCCCTCTTTTTCTATTGATTGGAATAGTTTCAGAAGGAATGGTACCAGCTCCTCCTTGTACCTCTGGTAGAATTCAGCTGTGAATCCATCTGGTCCTGGACTTTTTTTGGTTGGTAGGCTATTAATTATTGCCTCAATTTCAGAGCCTACTATTGGTCTATTCAGGGATTCAACTTCTTCCTGGTTTAGTCTTGGAAGAGTGTAAGTGTCCAGGAAATTATCCATTTCTTCTAGATTTTCCAGTTTATTTGCGTAGAGGTGTTTATAGTATTCTCTGATGGTAGTTTGTATTTCTGTGGGGTCAGTGGTGATATCCCCTTTATCATTTTTAATTGCGTCGATTTGATTCTTCTCTCTTTTCTTCTTTATTAGTCTTGCTAGTGGTCTGTCAATTTTGTTGATCTTTTCAAAAAACCAACTCCTGGATTCATTGATTTTTTGGAGGGTTTTTTGTGTCTCTATCTCCTTCAGTTCTTCTCTGATCTTAGTTATTTCTTGCCTTCTGCTAGCTTTCGAATGTGTTTGCTCTTGCTTCTCTAGTTCTTTTAATTGCGATGTTAGAGTGTCAATTTTAGATTTTTCCTGCTTTCTCTTGTGGGCATTTAGTGCTATAAATTTCCCTCTACACACTGCTTTAAATGTGTCCCAGAGATTCTGGTATGTTGTATCTTTGTTCTCATTGGTTTCAAAGAACATCTTTATTTCTGCCTTCATTTCGTTATGTACCCAGTAGTCATTCAGGAGCAGGTTGTTCAGTTTCCATGTAGTTGAGCGGTTTTGATTGAGTTTCTTAGTCCTGAGTTCTAATTTGATTGCACTGTGGTCTGAGAGACAGTTTGTTATAATTTCTGTTCTTGTACATTTGCTGAGGAGTGCTTTACTTCCAATTACGTGGTCAATTTTGGAGTAAGTACGATGTGGTGCTGAGAAGAATGTATATTCTGTTGATTTGGGGTGGAGAGTTCTATAGATGTCTATTAGGTCTGCTTGCTGCAGAGATGAGTTCAATTCCTTGATATCCTTGTTAACTTTCTGTCTCGTTGATCTGTCTAATGTTGACAGTGGAGTGTTGAAGTCTCCCATTATTATTGTATGGGAGTCTAAGTCTCTTTGTAAGTCTCTAAGGACTTGCTTTATGAATCTGGGTGCTCCTGTATTGGGTGCATATATATTTAGGATAGTTAGCTCTTCCTGTTGAATTGATCCCTTTACCATTATGTAATGGCCTTCTTTGTCTCTTTTGATCTTTGATGGTTTAAAGTCTGTTTTATCAGAGACGAGTATTGCAACCCCCGCTTTTTTGTGTTCTCCATTTGCTTGGTAAATCTTCCTCCATCCCTTTATTTTGAGCCTATGTATGTCTCTGCGTGTGAGATGGGTCTCCTGAATACAGCAGACTGATGGATCTTGACTCTTTATCCAGTTTGCCAGTCTGTGTCTTTTAATTGGAGCATTTAGTCCATTTACATTTAAGGTTAAGATTGTTATGTGTGAACTTGATCCTGCCATTATGATATTAACTGGTTATTTTGCTCGTTAGTTGATGCAGTTTCTTCCAAGCCTTGATGGTCTTTACATTTTGGCATGTTTTTGCAATGGCTGGTACCGGTTGTTCCTTTCCATGTTTAGTGCTTCCTTCAGGGCCTCTTGTAAGGCAGGCCTAGTGGTGACAAAATCTCTAAGCATTTGCTTATCTGTAAAGGATTTTATTTCTCCTTCACTTATGAAACTTAGTTTGGCTGGATATAAAATTCTGGGTTTAAAATTCTTTTCTTTAAGAATGTTGAATATTGGCCCCCACTCTCTTCTGGCTTGAAGAGTTTCTGCCGAGAGATCTGCTGTTAGTCTGATGGGCTTCCCTTTGTGGGTAACCCGACCTTTCTCTCTGGCTGCCCTTAAGATTTTTTCCTTCATTTCAACTTTGGTGAATCTGGCAATTATGTGTCTTGGAGTTGCTCTTCTCGAGGAGTATCTTTGTGGCGTTCTCTGTATTTCCTGGATTTGAATGTTGGCCTGCCCTACTAGGTTGGGGAAGTTCTCCTGGATGATATCCTGAAGAGTGTTTTCCAACTTGGTTCCATTTTCCCCCTCACTTTCAGGCACCCCAATCAGACGTAGATTTGGTCTTTTTACATAATCCCATACTTCTTGCAGGCTTTGTTCATTTCTTTTTCTTCTTTTTTCTTTTGGTTTCTCTTCTCGCTTCATTTCATTCATTTGATCCTCCATCGCTGACATTCTTTCTTCCAGTTGATCGAGACGGTTACTGAAGCTTGTGCATTTGTCACGTATTTCTCGTGCCATGGTTTTCGTCTCTTTCATTTCGTTTGTGAGCTTCTCTGCATTAATTACTGTAGCCATCAATTCTTCCACTTTTTTTTCAAGATTTTTAGTTTCTTTGCGCTGGGTACGTAATTCCTCCTTTAGCTCTGAGAAATTTGATGGACTGAAGCCTTCTTCTCTCATCTCGTCGAAGTCATTCTCCGTCCAGCTTTGATCCGTTGCTGGCGATGAGCTGCGCTCCTTTGCCGGGGGAGATGCGCTCTTATTTTTTGAATTTCCAGCTTTTCTGCCCTGCTTTTTCCCCATCTTTGTGGTTTTATCTGCCTCTGGTCTTTGATGATGGTGATGTACTGATGGGGTTTTGGTGTAGGTGTCCTTCCTGTTTGATAGCTTTCCTTCTAACAGTCAGGATCCTCAGCTGTAGGTTGTAGCTGTAGGAGATTGCTTGAGGTCCACTCCAGACCCTGTTTGCCTGGGTATCAGCAGCAGAGGCTGCAGAAGATAGAATATTTCTGAACAGCGAGTGTACCTGTCTGATTCTTGCTTTGGAATCTTCCTCTCAGGGGTGTACTCCACCCTGTGAGGTGTGGGGTGTCAGACTGCCCCTAGTGGGGGATGTCTCCCAGTTAGGCTACTCAGGGGTCAGGGACCCACTTGAGCAGGGAGTCTGTCCCTTCTCAGATCTCAACCTCCGTGTTGGGAGATCCACTGCTCTCTTCAAAGCTGTCAGACAGAGTCGTTTGCGTCTGCAGAGCTGCTGCGTTTGTTATTATTTACTGTGCCCTGTCCCCAGAGGTGGAGTCTACAGAGACAGGCAGGTTTCCTTGAGCTTCTGTGAGCTCCACCCAGTTGGAGCTTCCCAGCAGCTTTGTTTACCTACTTAAGCCTCAGCAATGGCGGGCGCCCCTCCCCCAGCCTCGCTGCTGCCTTGCCGGTAGATCACAGACTGCTGTGCTAGCAATGAGGGAGGCTCCGTGGGTGTGGGACACTCCCGGCCAGGTGTGGGATATGATCTCCTGGTGTGCCTGTCTGCTTAAAGCGCAGTATTGGGGTGGGAGTTACCCGATTTTCCAGGTGTTGTGTGTCTCAGTTCCCCTGGCTAGGAAAAGGGATTCCCTTCCCCCTTGCGCTTTCCAGGTGAGGCAATGCCTCGCCCTGCTTCAGCTCTTGCTGGTCGGGCTGCAGCAGCTGACCAGCACCGATCGTCTGGCACTCCCCAGTGAGATGAACCCAGTACCTCAGTTGAAAATGCAGAAATCGCCGGTCTTCTGTGTCGCTCGCGCTGGGAGTTGGAGACTGGAGCTGTTCCTATTCGGCCATCTTGCTCCGCCCCGAAAATGAGTTTTTTAATATGTGAAAAATTAAGAACTTTATATTTTTAAATTATTTGAGTAAATATGATTTCAATGAGGTCTACTCTGACCACCTTATTTAATACTATGACCTGCTTTCCATAATGCAACCTTTTCTTACCCCGCTCCTTTTTTCTTTTGTTTGTAGCACTTAATATCTTTTAACATAATTGTTCATTCAGTAATTTATTGTATTTTTACGAAATGACCTGTCTGCCTCACTGGAATGCAAGTTCTATGAGTGCCAGGCATTATTCTGGGTGTTTAGTATGCAGTAGATGCTGACAAAACCTTTGTAGCATGAGTGAATTAATCCTATATGTTATTGCAGATATAGTAGCTGAATAAAGTAAACTGGAATATTGGTCAACTTCATACCTGGTTAGCTGTAAATATTTTAACCAGCTTCCTACCTTGCTTTTTCCTGTTATGCCCATTTCAAATGGTAAAGAGAAGCAGCACCATACCACATATATTGAAAAATGTTCTCCAAATAAATTCTGCTTATAAAATCAGGTCTCTAAGGTAGAATACATCTACAGCTAAGGCTATGGGATAAATGAATGAAAGTAAGCTTCAAGGAAAAAAGAAAACAGGCATGGTGATCCCTGCAGAGAGAGCATGGCAAGAGTTGTCCAGATGGTAACTATGGTGCCAGATCATTAGGGCTTCAAAATCATTCAGTAGCTTCCTAGCCATCTTGCTAGAACAAATTGTTTAACCTCTTATGGCTTTCTTCATCTGTAAAATGACATGATGATAAGAGGACCTTCTGTGTGGGGCTGCTGTAATGATTAGGAAGTAAATACATGTACAACTTTCCGAACAGTACATGACTCTTGATAAAGCTCAATAAATGCTGGCTTTGATAGCTACTGCTGCCAGATTTAGAAGGTGTGTGGTATCAAGATATACTTATTACTAAAGAGACAAGATAACAATTATCATTTTTTGACTGAATTTTCCTTCTAAGAGTTAAGCTGCTTAATGAAATGAATTTTGATGTTAGAGGGCAAATGGAGGTCTTTACTCCGGACTTGAAAGATTATTTCAGATTATTTTCTATAATGTTGTAAAAAGTAATGGTCCTTGGCTAAAATGAAAACACATGCCTTGCTGTGTTCTTTCGTTTGTGATGTCAACACTGCTTCTAATTTTTACTTATTTAATGAGCTTTTCCTCTCATGGCATATTAATATGAATGCTTTCTTTATGTGTGAAAGGAAGGAAAATATCTCTAAGATTTTGAAAAGAGCTTTCTGGAGAGAAGTTTTATCATAAATTGGCTTAAAATGAGTATACTTTGGAAAGCCTTAGAAAACTGCTGAGAGGAGGTTACCAGCAAGAATATACTGACATGAGAAATATTCTCTGAAATTTATGGCTAAATGGCTTCATTTTTCAGCTGTGGTCTGAGATTTCTTTTCTTTCTTGACATTTACATGAGTTGTTCATTCTTTTGTATGTCTAAAAAAATTGGATTAAGAAAAAGCTTTATTGTTATCATTACTATTTTACTAAATGATACGCAGTAACCAGATTGTTATAATAGTTTATTCCTGTTCTAAAAAAAACCAAAACAACAACAAAAACAAACAACAACAACAACAAAACCCGCAGGCCGGGTGCAGTGGCTAACGCCTGTAATCCCAACACTTTGGGAGGCTGAGATGGGCGGATCACCTGAGGTCAGGAGTTCGAGACCAGCCTGACCAACATGGAGAAATGCCATCTCTACTAAAAACACAAAAATTAACCAGGTGTGGTGGTGGGCACCTGTAATCCCAGCTACTCAGGAGGCTGAGACAGCAGAATTGCTTGAACCTGGGAGGCAGAGGTTGCAGTGTGCCGAGATCATGCCTCTGCACTCCAGTCTGGGTGATAAGAGCTAGACTCTGTCTAAAAAAAAAAAAAAAAAGGAAAAGCAGACATTTCCTAATTAAAACACTCTGTCACTCTCAGTGAAATTGTAAATATACTTTTTGACATATAGATGTCATTTAACTTACACAAAAATAAGCAATCATATCATTTATATGTTTAAAAATTGTGTGATTTGCTCTACCTTTAAAAAGTTAACATTTAAACTTAATCTAAACATAGAATCCACTTAAAAGCAGACATTAAGTTACAAAGTAATTTTTTCTGCAACAATGTTAATTTTATATTGCTATGTAGCAAGTTGCCACAAATGTAGCAATTTATAACAATAGCTCATAGTTTTGTAGATCAGAAGTTCAGTATGGTAAGGCAGAGCTTTCTAATTAGGGTCTTAACAAGACTGCACTCAAGGTCTAGTTCCTATCTGGAACTATCAGGTTGTACTGTGGTTGTAGGAATGAGGTCTAGTTTCTTTGTGGTCTGTCAGCTGGGAATCACTTAGTTCTTGGAGGCTGCTGACATTCCTTTTCTTGTGGTTCCCCATCTTCAAAGCAAGTCATGAAAATTTCTGTCACATAAGATCCTTTTCACACTAAATCCCTCACTAGAGAAAGGGCTCAGGTCCTTTGAAGAGCTCACCTGATTAGATTTAGCCTAATTGGATGGTATCTTTTTTGATTTACTTGAAAGTCAACCGATTAGTAACCTAATTGTGGAGTAATAACCCATAATATTTAGTTTCCACCCACACTCACCTGCAGGGAATTAAACAAGTTGTATATTACAGACGGCAGAAATCTTGGGGGTAGAAAGATATGTCTTAGAATTCTGCCTACTACAGTAACTGAGTGATTGAATTTAATAAAATAAAATGTTGTGAAGGAGGGAATGTCTGTTTAATTGATTTTGTCACAGGGCATGCATATATAAGTATATAGTGATAATTCATTGACATAGGGATGTAAATCAGAATAAATTAATCTCATATCACATGGAAGGGAGGAGAGTGAGTTAAAGCAGTATCAGAAGTTCTCTTTATGACAGCATCTCTCCTTTAAGGTCTTCCATACTAAAGTATTAATGCATCATTTTCTTTATTTGGAATAGCAATAATAAATTTACAGTTCAGTGCTTAATCTTATTTTGTAATTTTATCATTACTTTGCTAAATGAACTAGATTATATAGGAAATTAGCTTGTATAATTTTCTCTAGTGGAGGTGATAGGTTTGACAGGGTTTAGCAACTGACTGCATGTATGGAAGTGGACAGATAAATATAACTCTGTACTTTTTACCCTGAGATATTGAAGCAGCAGTTGTAAAATCAGGTAAAGTTGGAGTAATATTCATGTATAATGGAATTTTGGTGTTCATAGGGAAGTTAGATTACTCAAGTCTAATTCTCAGAAGATATTTCAGGGACAGCCTTTTGTTTGGGATGTTATCAGAATAGAAATGACGTCAAAGATATGAAATTGGATTGTGATAACAAAGAAGGGCATAGAAAGGAAGCATATGACCCAAGAGCTAGGAAAGGACAAATTGGTCAGGAAAGAAG
Organism: Chlorocebus sabaeus; assembly: GCF_047675955.1. Taxonomy (NCBI): domain Eukaryota; kingdom Metazoa; phylum Chordata; class Mammalia; order Primates; family Cercopithecidae; genus Chlorocebus; species Chlorocebus sabaeus. Next base: position 69,840,578 of record NC_132924.1, read on the forward strand.
AACAAGGCAAAACATGGCATATTGAGCGATTAGACAAAAAGGGAAAACTAGGAGAGGGCATTTTGAAGACAAGAGACATATTTAAGGAAAAGAAGTGATTAAGTGTCAACAATATGGTGATAAAATTGACATCTTAATAGCTGTATTATAAATTGTTCAAATCTTTATTTGAAAAAAAGCTTATAGAGAGCATCTGTGTTCTTCGATCTTGTTAATATCATCCTTGAGAATTTCAATAGACAAATGATTCTGTAGATGAAATGTCCATGTTTATTGCAGTATTTTCTTTAGTAGCAAGAATTTTAAAAACTATAAAGACCTACATTTATAGCAATAGACATGATTATATAAAGAAAACATGGTACATTGTAAGTTATATAATCTAGTATGTACTAAGAACCTGCTTGGGTTCCAGGTTCCAGGCACAAAATATCCAAAACCATATATTTTTGTTGTCCTCATTTTATAGATGAGGAAACTGAGCACAGAGATGTGGCTAAACTCCCAATGTAACGTACATTTCAGAATAAAAATGCTAATCCAGACAGTCTAGCTCTAAATTTTGAAGTTTATCTGCAAAACTGCCTTTCAAAAATTTGATGTAATGTTATGAAACCATTAAAATAATAGCTGAGTATTATTTGGACAAATTATGTACTTATTAACTAAAATGTGTTTTTGCTATTAGTGTACAAATTTATAAGGACTAGAAAGGTGTTTCTTAGGTGAAAATAAATGTATTAGAATGATGCATTTATATTCATTTTGTTTTTTGCTTTTTAGTCTTTTAAAGATATATGAAAATGAGAGGCTGTCAATAGCATCATGCTAAGGAGTCATCAGCTAGAATGTGAACAGTATAATGTTAACGTCACAGGAGTAGCATATGGGTAGGTAGCTAAAACATAAATCAGAAAGATGTCATTTGAGTTGATACATTTTATTTGTCTTGAAGCCAGACAGCCGGAAAGATCAACTACATTAATATCAAGGTCAGAGAAGACAGGATGGAAAAGCGGCTGTAAGTTGGGATAAAAGCTATTGAAAAGATGCTGAAGGTATATGAAAATGAGATTCATACATTGGCAGAATAACTGAACAATAGAGATTTCGTAAGAGGGGAGTAGTTTGTCAGGGATGAGCAGTGGTTGGAAAGTGGCAATGAAGAGTGGGGAACATACCACTTCCCAACTCCATCATGTACCCAGCAGATATTTTTGGAAATCAGTCTAAGAAGAAAGCATAATTAGAGAAAAGCAATCAATTAAGAAGAACACTAGAGGGACAGGTTGTAGGATGAAAACAGGATTTACATAGTACACATGGAAAGTCAAATAAAATTGCAGGCCTTTTTTCTAGTCAATCTGGCAAGGTACAGGATTAAGGTTTGGATATAGATGTGGGTGTGTGAGTTTGAGTGGTAGGGCTAGTACTTCCATCTGTGATTATTGTTTATAGGCACAACAAAGTGAGGAAGAGGCCAAAAGAGAAAAAGGGGATAGACAGTGAACAGGTAACAGAGAGCATTAGGTAAGAAGAGTTCAAACTTTCCAAGTATTAGGTTGGTGCAAAAGCGATTTTGGCTTTTGCCATTACTTTCAATGTCAAAAACCACAGTTACTTTTGCACCAACCTATAGTTATTTCAGAGCTACTTCAGGTAGCCACAGACATTTCTAACTCCAGTACGTTTTGTATACATCACTGTGATTAAGGTGAAAATTAATGAAAGAGCTCATATTACTATTACCATTAGAATGATAATCTCTTTCATTAATTGATAATATAATATAATTGCATTATATAATGATGATGTATATTGATTAATCCTGACCCAGGTAAAAAAAATGAGGAGGTGGAATATATTTTACAAAGAAATATAATCAAAGTAGCTCATGAAAAATATTGAACATTAATCCCTTTGTGACTTTAATGATTAAAAACTAAGGATGGAGTTCAGTCTGTTTCAGGATTGTGTCCTTGCATTGAGTATTTAGAAAATATTTTCTATCTCATTTGGGCAATATTATATTAAAATATAAAATTTATATATAAAATTTTATTTAAGTTTTGGCAACACATACAGTTAAAATTGAACTTTTAAAATGGCAATTTCTGGTTAAACTTTTCTTGTGAAGGTATTTCTATTTCTCTGGCATATGTCTTAATTATCATAGATAGATAAGTAAGTAGGTATATAGATAAGTAGGTAGATGCTATCTGCTGAGATAACAGTTAAAATACTGTAATGTGAAAAGTGACTAAGTAAATATGAACTTAGACTCTCATACCAATAACAACAAAGGAAAGGGAAGCACATTACTTGCCTCATTAATCATGATTTTTACTTCTTTCTCAAGTCAATGTATTCTTAGGGATTTTTTTTTTCTCGCATGTATGCACAGACACACGATTTCTTTGACTTTATATAAACTATAGTACTTTATCTGTGGCCACCTATCAATGTTCATAACTATTGCCAAAGAATATTTAAAAACTATTATTATAATTTGAAACTTTAGAGTGAGTCCTCCCTCCCTCCCTCCCTCCCTCCCTCCCTCCCTCCCTCCCTCCCTTCCTTCCTTCCTTCCTTCCTTCCTTCCTTCCTTCCTTCCTTCCTTCCTTCCTTTTTTGACGGGGTCTCACTCTGTCACCAGGCTGCAGTGCAGTGGCACAATCTTGCCACTGCACTGCATCCTCCACCTCCTGGGTTCAAGCGATTCTCTTGCCTCAGCTTCCCGAATAGCTGGGACTACAGGTGTGCACCACCATGCCTAGCTGATTTTTGTGTTTGTTGGCTAGGTTGGTCTTGATCTCTACCCCTCGTGATCTGCCCGCCTCGGCCTCCTAAAGTGCTGGGATTACAGGCATGAGCCACCGCACATGGCCAGTTCTTTCTTTTTATATTCTCTTCTTATATTCTCTCTGTGTATATGTGTGCACTAATTATATATAATTATTAATAATTATTACTATTAATTATTATAACTGGTTTTATTTTTGAGTTAAGTATCTTCCAAGAAATGTTTTTTAATAAACTCAGCTGAGTATATCTATATCTAAATATATATAATTCAAAATAGCAACTAAAAATTAATTTTACAGGTGATTAAGAATTGACTTTTAATAGATATTTGGGTCATGATTAATTTATAACTTAAGTCATATTTAAATCTCAGTGAAGGCCTAAAAAAGCAAATGTTATCATAGTTTGTACATTTGACAAATGATGCAGGGATGGACTTAAGTGAAATAAATTCGTATTAGTTTTGATTCAATATTAATTTTTGTTCCTTACAACACTTAACTCCAATGGGATGGATGTTCTACATAGAAAAGGTAAATAGAGATACATTATATTTCCTATGGTTATTCAGTTTAATAGAGTATAATAAATTTATTTTGAAGGGTAAGGACTGAAAAACTACCTATCAGGTACTATGCGTATCACTTGGGCAATGAAATAATTTGTACACCAACACCCTGTGACATGCAATTTACCTGTATAACAGACCTGCACATGTACCCCTGAACCTAAAATAAAAGTTAAAAATAAAAAAAGAATTTGAAAGAGACAGGTAAAAATCCACAGGCTAATAGATGGTCTTAAGTGTTCTATAAGACTAGGTAAAAGTAATAAATCACACCACTAATGAGCATGTATGTTTCATATATTAGATCATATTGATTAAATAAAATATTTTTCTTACTAGAGAGATGACTCAGAATTTTTGAATGTCACTAATGTACATATTGAGGAATCTTCAATAAAGGTTGTTTATACCTTATGTTAATACTTATTTTTATAAATATGCCCAAGGATTTGTGTTACTTGAGACATACTTCTGGGAATGTTGACTTAGTTAAATTTCTTATAGTCTATTAAACTGAATAATCATAGGAAATAAAACATAGTTATATTTTCATTTTCTTTGTAGATATTTTATTGTTTCATATAAAATTTTGATTAAAATTTTAAATGCTGTGCAAGATCTTTTTTAAAAGAATGGCATGACATCTACTCTCACAAAACTCATAATCCAGTGAAATAGGAAAACACATAAAAATGGCTAATAAAAGTTAGAGAGTAGTTCTTATTATAGTAGAAATATTTCAAAAAGTCATCATACAAATATAAGGAAAGTAGGGGTTTGATGAGCAAATCAAAGTATTTACTTTGCCAGAGTGGAATTTGAGCTGTCATTGAAGTTGGGCAAGCATTTTGTGATGGACACTTGATGTATTGTTTTAGTTTTCCAGAATCCTGACATCTTTTCAGCTGAGGATAATGCTCTATAGGGTAACTTTAGTGGGAGACACAGTTTTGCCTCACACTACACATAAGAAGGGCAGCTGCTCCTTCTCCTTACTCCGTCCGAGTGAGGCTTGTTTACTGAGACTCTTCCATGGGACTTAGCACCTCAAATGATGCTAAGATGCAGCAGTGTAGGATTCACACTTGCCCTTGGTAGTGGAATTCAGCCACAGCAGTGAGTAGAGTTGTAGTGGCTATTGTGCCAGCACAGCATTCTTGCATGGCTGCCTCTGCATCTTGATCTCTTTACTGTGGGTCCTGTGACCTAGTCTACCTGTTTCCTGTCTGTGTTTTGAAATGTTTCTCTAACTTCCTGCTGATTTTGAGAACTATCCTGTATTCCAAACAAACAAACAAACAAAACTTTTCTTGCCCATTTGTCAGAATTAGGTTTTTGTTACTTACAAGCAGGGAACCTACTAGCTTAGCTTTCAGATAAATTGAGAAAAGACAAAGAAGAAGATACTGTATATAGGGCTTCTTTGTTGAAACAGAGAGAAAACCCCAGAGATTTATAATATTTCTTGGTTCATGGCACCCTTAGTTCTCAGGAATTTTTTCATAGTGCTCCTAGACAAAATTAAATATCTAACTTCATTTTATTTAGTACTTCAATTCAAACAACAAAATAGCACTTTGCACAGTGTCCGTGTCCAGTGGCTGTTGCTGTGATTCTCTTGAAAATTCAAACAACATATAGTGTCCCTCCAAGTTCATACAACTCTCCAGAGTTCCTTGGCACTCTGCTTGGGAACCACAGCCATGAAAGATGCTTGGTATTTTACTGTTTTTTTTTGTTTTGCTTTGCTTAAGTTTCTCATTACACACTTATAATATTCCGATGAGATTAACGTGTAAGAATTAAGATTCACATGTAAGTAATTGGACAGAGGATATATAAATAGTTAATATGCAGGGATATGATCCCAAATCTTTTCATAAACTTGACTTACTGTAGCAATTAGACCTTGCTTCTGGTGTAAATGTATTTATGTGGCCAATACCATGAAAATGGAGGACATTCTGATTTGAGAATGTGCAGAGATACTACTGTCAGAATGAGGAATTTGTACATTCCATGAGAAACAATAAAATTTTTGTTAAGTGATGTGTTGCTTTCTTGTAATTCTAGACCATAGATTATTTAAACATAAGGATCATTTGTCATCTGTATCATAGCTAATACTATAGAACATGTCCTATATTTTGTATTCAAGTCAGTGTTTTCTTAATTTAAACTTCTATACATGTTGAAAATTGATGTGTAAAAGTAATGTTTTCCACTGATAAGATTTGTGCTATAGTAGGAATATTTAGGATCTTGCTAGTGAATACTCTGATCTTCTTGAATTTCTGCCTTTTGATGATTTCTTTGCTCATTCTTTATTCACACATTCAACTGACAGGTATTTATTGAGTACCTCTCAAAGGTTTTCATGTTACTGAGAAAGCTGAGGGCAGTGCCCAAGACTTAGAAGACTTTTTCCAGGTCTTTGTTTTGATCTGTGGCATAGTTGTGTCACTTCTTTCCTTGATCTCAAGTCAATAGAAAAAGTAAAATTTAATACAACTTTAAGGAGGCGCTGAATAATCTAGAAGTCACAGAAGTTCCACTGTTATACTGTAACTTTAAAATATTTAATTCTGAATTCAGAAAAAATATAGATATATTTTAAGATAATTAAAATCAGCTTTTTTTATTGCTTATGAAAATATTAATTTTAAGTGTTAGGTAGCTACTATAGCCAGGTGACACAATTATTTTAGCCATGGTATGATTTTGTTTGGGTGCCTCAGCAATATTGTTATGACTGAAAATGAAAGCTGTATTAAGTAAATCTCTGAAGGAGATTGTGTATTACTGAAAACTTAGTGAAGAATCTGGTTCATGGATTTATGTAAAAGACAAGTGAAGGTGAACTATATGTGTATATTATTAAATGGCTGAGAAAAGATCTACTGAAAAAATTACTTACTTTGTTTATTCCTCCTAAAGAAGATATTTTCCTTTAAAACATAATCAAGTATGATTTAAGACCAAATAAGACTTTTGAATTTACTTGTGTGGCCAAATGTAAACTCACATTTCTATGGTGCATATACATATATAATCAAATAAGTTTTATTTAATGTCTTTCTTTTATTTTTCTAAAACAAACACTCTCTTAAAATATTTACAGGTAAATTAAAATAAGAAAATGTTGTTCCCTTTTTCAGATTTCCTGCACTGTTACTATACTTGTTTAGAATATATGTTTTAGAGAATATAAAGCTTTAATGACAAGAGGTTCTAAATGTATCACATAATGAAGACAATGATTTTCAACTTTAAAAAGTAATCTTTGGGTCATAATCCCTTAGATAAGTCTTGGGAGTCAGTCATTGCTTAAATGCATTGTTATTTCTGAAATTGTAATTTTATTTTTACCAAGTACAGGAAAATATCTTTATTTGGGGAAAATGAGATTTATTTTTGAGGAAACCCATGAGACAGCTTAATACAATAAATTGGTTTGTAACTATATAATAAATAATGATGGCAAGGAAGGTATTTTCTGCATTTTTTGTTGTTTTGTGTATTGTGATGTACTCTTAATCTTTATATTAAAGCGTATACAATTATTTTGAAATTTTAGTGATCATCATTTTTTTCTGTGACAATGTGGTAAGCAGAAGAGAATATTGAAGTATTTATTATGGTTTGGCAAAGTTAGAAATGGATTTTTGTTTAGTTGAGATTCTAATTTTAAGTATGTATAGATTAAGACAACTGTTGGACTCATAATAGTATATATCCTAAATACTGGAATACATAGGGATTTTTGTATATAGCTTTTTTTCCTGTAATAGAAGAGAATGACGTTGGCTACTTGCTAGAGGAGGGAAGTAAGGAGATGATCTCTGAAGGTCTCATTGGTCAAAATTTTATATCATACTTCTTATATTCTGGCCATAAGCACTTTACCCACATTACTAGCCTCAGGAAGCTCATGGAAAAATAATGTAGTAACAACAGGAGTAAAATTTCTTGTTTTTTAAAATAAGAGTTCCTACCAGTTTTGTAGTTAATTGTGAGCTAAGTTAAAAATAGATTGGAGTAGATTACAGTTAGTGCATCTTCTCAAAAATAATCGTTGCTTTTTTAACAATGGCAAAAAAACAACCAAGTGGTTATAGATCTGGCAAGATTCATAGCATAGACACTTTCCCAAAATTATTACATTAAACCTTCTCTATGATACTTACTTGTCAATATGTTCTTCTCAAAATAGCCCATCAATATTATAGTAATCAGCTTTGTAAAATATCAGTATAATAAAGTTTCCAAATTCCTCAGGAAGGGAAATAAATGTACCATTTTTGGTATACAAATTAATAAATATCTCAGATTTGTGGAAATACATAGCTACTATGTTTTCTTCTGCAATAAATACCACCCATCACTTGGATGAATTATGGAAACAGCTCGTCAATGTGCAATCAGAAGTAATTAATTATTCCTTCTGAGTAATTAGAAAAATCATAATGAACTATGTCAAAGTTGAATTTACAAGGCTGATCTTTTTTTATTTAAGAAAGCAAAAATAATATTTTAGCTAGACATAAAAAATCAAGTTGTATTTTTTCAATAAGAAATGTATCCAATATGTGTTGATTGTATGATTACTCTATGAAAATTACTTTAGGAGATAATTTACATTATTATTATAATATAAAGTGAATATTGCCATTTCAGTTTTACAGTTGAAATAGCTGAATGTCACAGATTTTAAGTAACTTGCCTGATATCACAAAATGGCAAAAGTAGAATTCAAACCCAGAACTTTCAAATTCCAAAGTCTATATTTTTCCCTCAACCTAATAACTATTCAAATAAGAAGCAGCCATGATATGGTTTTGAGTTAAATTGTTTATATAATCTGCATTGGGTTGGTAGGTGGATGGTTTAGAAAATTATTAAAATTTTACAAAAATTATGATTTTTCAATCACAGAGAAAAATATTTTGACCTTTTTTGTTCAAGGCTTGAGGTCATGAGATATGTAAATAATTCCAGGAGTTGGTAATTCTGATCCAATTTTAGAGTCTACAAGTACCATACTTATAGCTTGATTTCTCACAGGCACAGCAAGTGATATTTACTAAGTGAATTTGTTTCTTTACTTTATTATGTTTATTTATGATCATTACATTTATTCTTGCCCATGCTGAAAATGGTTGAACCTTACAAGGCATATAACAATTTTTCAACTCTAACAGAAATGTTTCCCCAGTTTTAAAATACAGTTCTTTGAATTGTCTTAGATCTACTTTTCTGCTTGATTAAAATCATGTTCTTTTGACTCTGAGTCACAAAATGAAGTAGTGACATTATCTCTTCAGAAAAAAAGTATGGGTTTATTCAAGTTTAAGCTTTTATCAGTGGAGCATTTAGATGTCTACTAAGAAATGTTAGATTTCAGAATATCTCTGGAGAGGATGATTCTGAAATAAACATATTTGGAATTTTTTGGAGTGCGTGATAGGATTGCCTCGTGATTGGCAAAGTTAATTTTGGAAGATTTATTCTTAGAAGCAACAGATTTCAGCCACTGCGGTACTGAAATGTCACAGTTTCTTGTGCCAAAAGTAAAACACATACCATTCAAATTATTCTTCACTTCCACATACATTAGCTAACTAACACTCATCAACTGTCAGTGGGTATAATTTACACTATACCATACCTATTCTAGTCAGTTTTTGGGGTAAAAATACTTAGTTTATTTTCTATCATCATATTTTTTCTATCAATTTTTATTCTTTTTGTCATTTGAAATTCTTTTCCATTATTGGTGAATATCCAACTAAGTAGAATGAGTAGGTAAATCACTGATGATGCAGATTTATTTAGCTATGGTGTTCTTTTCTTTGTAGAAATATTTAAAATGGACTTACATCCATTCCTAAGTAAAATATATAACAGAACATTAACATGTTAGCTTTCCTGTTTTATTTTGTTTTTACTGTAAAAATTATTTTTTGGTTGATTTTAATGAGCTGTAACCTATCATGATTGTCTTTCATGGGATATATAAAAAGGAAAAGTGATTTGAAATTGATTATGTTCCTTTTTTGTGGTATAGAAATAATGCTTATATTTAACCATGAAATAAGAGGAGCTATTATGCTAATTAATTTTAATAACTGGAAAAATCTATTGTTAATCAGTTTAGTAAAGGATCTTGAAAGGTAACTACAAATAAATGCAAAAATCCGTGTTTGATCGTTTATAAAAATGGCAAAATATTTTATGTTCAAAATTACCCAAATATTAATATTTTGTACTTTTAATAAAAAGGGGACTCAAAACTACTATAAAAATGAATGAGTAAAATTTATGTTTGTGTATCTCTGTGTGTATTGATTTGTTGTTTTAGAATAATTCCAATATCCAGAATATATAAATTTTTTATGTATAAAATAACAGTTTTTTATCTTTTATTTTAAGTTTAGGAGTACAAGTGCAGGTCTGTTACACAGGTAAACTTGTGTTGTGGGGGTTTATTATATAGTTTATTTCATCAGCCAGATGTTAAGCCTAGTACTCATTTGTTATTGTTTCTGATCTTGTCGGTTCTATCACCCTCCATCCCCTAAAAAGGCCCCGTGTGTGTTCTTCCTCTCTATGTGACCATGTGTTCTCATCATTTAGTTCCCACTTATAAGTGAGAACATGCAGTATTTGGTTTTCTGTTTCTGTGTTAGTTTGCTAAGGATAATGGCCTCCAGCTCCACCCATATCCCTGCAAAGGACATGATCTCATTCTTTTTATGTCTGCATAGTATTCTATGGTGTATATGTACCACGTTTTCTTTATCCAGTTTATCAATGATGGGTATTTAGGTTGATTCCATGTCTTGCTATTGTGAATTGTGCAGGAATATATACATGTATGAATGGTTTATATTTTGTGGGGTATATTCCTAGTAATGACATTGCTATATTGAACCGTATTTCTGACCTTAGGTCTTTGAGGAATTGCCACACTGTGTTCCACAGTAGCTGAACTAATTTACACTCCCCGCAACGGTGTATAAGTTATCCTTTTTCTTCACAACCTCGCCAGCTTCTGAAAATAGCACTTTTTTTCCCTCAATTATATTATTTTTTAATTGAGCAACATTGTTGACACAGTTTTTGGATAGATATAGATAGATGGATATAAATATATCTGTGTGTGTTTGTGTATTTCTAGAATATCAGAGATTCTTTTAGTAATTAAGCAAACAATATTATTTAATATAATAAGTATAGTAAATTATAGTCTGGTTTCTGTTATATGAGTAGATTTAAAAAAAAAGTATGCTTTCTTATAAACTTCTTCAAAATGGCTTTAGCATGTTAACAATTTTAGGATTTTCTTTAAAATTTATAGATTTCATGAAAATAGCAGCAGAAGAAAGTATGGTTAGAGGTGTTTTATGGAGTATATATCATGTTCTAGATGTAGATATGGATTATATCTAAAAATTTATGTAATCTTAGAAGATTTGCAAGTCTATCATACATTTAGAAAGATACTTTAAAAAATCTACTGTATTTGGCCAGACACAGTAGCTCACGCGTGTAATCCCTGCACTTTGGGAGGCTGAGGCGGGTGGATTACCTGAGGTCAGGAGTCCGAGACCAGCCTGGCCAACATGATGAAACCCTGTCTCTACTAAAAATACAAAAAATGAACTGGGTATGGTGGCCCCTGCCCCTACTCAGGAGGCTGAGGTGGGAGAATCACTTGAACCCGGGAGGTGGAGGTTGCAGTGAGCCAAGATCATGCCACTGCATTCCAGTCTGGGCAAGAGCAAAACTGCATCTCAACAAAACAAAACAAAACAAAAAATATCTACTGTATGTTAAAACATAGTATTTATTTCTTCAAATCTTTTTTGTCTCCATTTTTTTTCCTTTCATAATCCTTGTTTGGATCCTTGTCAGCCCAGTTTCCTAGCTGTCAGTATCTCATTGATCTGCATGCCTCCACTCTCCCTCCCACCTCCTTCATCAAGCTGCCACCAAACCAAAGCTTTGCGCATACACATTCAATGAGTTTCCTTTGTCTACAGAAGATATTTGAAATTCCTTTGCCTGATACTTTTAACCTATTAAACTTGTATATAATTTATATGGTTAGCGTTTCTGTAAGCTATTCAAGTTATCAAATTTGCAAACCTAACCCTACAGATGTACTTCATTGGCCTTTAGATATGTCTTGTGTTTTTCCACTCCTTGTTCACACTCATCTTGCTGTGGTAAATCCCTTCTTTCCTATCCAAATTCTATTTATTCTTCAGACCCGATTTGAATACCTCTTCTTGTGTGGAAAAGTTGCCAACTAGTCTAGCTCATTATAGATTTTTTTCTATGCTAACTCATAGTCTCTGTGAGTCAAGAGACATAGTATAACACCAAGTCAGCAATAAAGGAAGATTATGTGTTTACTTGAGCATGAGAGGTTTCCCCTTGAGTATAAAAGAGTAGTTGGTCAGGGAAGTTAACTCTTCTCAGTAAGAAAATGCTGAAGGATGATCATAGAGAGCAGAAAGTTAGAAGTGCACATTTTTTAATGAACATATGATAAGAAATAACGGAGGTGAATAGTTTGGGACTAGTTAATATAACTGGTGTTATGTTGAGTCGTTTATTCCCTTTATATATGCCATCCAAAATTCTAATATTTACAAGTGTTCCACAGACATATAAAGTTTAAGATTCACTATTAGAACCTACAGTTGTCATGTTATCGAGACTGTAAGCTCCATCAAGGCAAGGATTTTGCTTTCCCTTGGTGTCTATCACAAGTCTTTATGTGTAGCAGATGATTAATGCATTTCTATTTTAGTTACTTGATCATTAACAATACACTAGTAAGTATGATTGTATGTAGTGCATCTGAAAGACAAAGAGTACTTCCTATTTTCTCTCTCCAATATTTACCATAAGTATAGCATTTCTTCTCAAAATTTTATTAGTATTAGTGATCTTTATTCTGAGTGTCTTAATTAATAGTATTAGTAAACAGAAGAAGCTATGATCCTTTAAGCACTTCAAAGTCATGACTCCCCTAAGAGTAGAAGGAAGATTTTGACATCCATATGAAGCATATTGAGAGATATTTATCTTACCTTTCTTCAGTGAATAAACTATCTAACTATTCTCAATTTGTTTCCTTAATAACAAGGTAGAAATACAAGGCATTTCAATATTTATTTTACATTTTTATATTATCATCAACAAATGATATAAACCAAGTGTCACTTACTATAAATACAGATATTAATGTAAAATATAATCCTAAAACACTTTGGAGATTCATTTTATTTGTTAAAGAAAGAGGAATCTTTTCCATGTCTTATAGAGTATAGTGTGTATAGTGAAGATGTTCAGCTTTTCTTATTCAGCTAACAAGTTTTTAAAAGATGGTCATGCTCACGGACTTTTGTGGTTTATTGAGGTCTAAGCATGCTTTGTTTTCTGATACAATAACAAGTGCTCTATTTCACAATTTTCTAAAGCAATTTAAGGGGGTTGCAATATTAAAAAATGTCAAAGATCAAAATTTTTTGTATGCTGAACCAGTTTTTAATAGACTAAGTTTAATAAGAGCATTCTGGGTCACAGTTTATAAATCATGATAAGTGAAAAACCACAGGAGAAAGCCCTTTAACCTAATATAAATAAATATTTTTATATAATAAAAAAGATTGGACCTTTCCATTTAGGTTTATTTACCTTGCTGCTTTACTTTATTATGTTTAAAAATATTGAGAAAATAAGACAGATTAGAGACTATAAGACAAAATTCGACATGCTGAATTTTGATGACAATCTCACCTAATTGTATCCTAAGTTAAATGTAATCATAGCTGACATACATAGCTTGTATCCCCTGTGCCTGGCACTGGTCTACAAATCCTTCACATGGTTTAATTTTAATTCTTACACAATCCTTTGAGGTATTTAGTATCATTATTCAAATTTCAAAGGTAAAGTCACTGAGTTAGAAGACTGTTAAATAACTTGTACAAGTAATTTAACTCATCATTTTCAGAGCCTGGGCCTAAATCCAAACACTTTGCTATATTAATTCAGATAGCGAAATTTCTGAAGTGCAGATGTAGAAAGAATGTGAACCTGGAGTTTAAATCATAAGTCAAATCTCTTTTGCAAGGTCTTGTGGCTTATCTCTCTCTGTACTAGTTTAATCAGCAGCAAAGATGGAAATGCTAGGCAAATGTCTCAAAAGCAGTAGTGTGAAGAACAGGTTAATTACTACATAGGAAAACACTCTAAAACTTATGAAATGAGTCATAGTCTTTCATACATACTGTTAATAATGTGTAAATCTCAGAAGATAGAATTAGAAAGTTGAACTTGAGGTGTGGTAGATAACATTAAATTTATTTTCAAAAACAAAAATATCTATGAAGAAAGTGATATAAAGTCCCTGATTTAATGAAAGAATGTGCTTTGTTTATAGAGAGAAAAAAATGTATTTGTAAATTTTATAACCAGGATCTAACAGACATTTATAAAACACTCATCCAACAACACAAGAGTCTACATATTTTTCAAGCAGCAAGGGAATATATTCTAAGAAATAACATATCATAAATCATAAAACAAACTCCAACACATTTTAAAAAACTTAAATCATATAGAATGAGTTCTCTAGCCACATGAAAATACACTAGCAATTAGTAACAGAAAGATAAAAGGAAAATCTCCAAACCCTTGGAAATTAAACTACATACTTCCAAATAATCCTTGAATTACCAAAAAAGCCCCAAGGGAAATTTAGAAATGTGAATTAAATAAAAATGGAAGTAAAACATGAAAATTTGTGGAGCTCATCTAAAGCAATGCTGAGAGGAAAATTTATAGCACTAAGTACCTACATTATAAAAGAGAAAATGTCTCAGATTAATAATCTAAACTCCTACTTTAGGAACCTAAAACAAACAAACAAAAAAATAGAGCAAAATAAACCAAAAGCAAGCAGAAGGAAAAAAATAATAATAAAGAGCAGGAATCAATGAAATTGATAACAGAAAAAAGTAGAGAAAAATCAATAAAATAAGGATTTTTTTTTAAAGTTCTACATTAACAAATCTGTAGCAAGAAAAGAAAAAGAGAAGATACAAATAACTAATATCAGTAATGAAACAAGGCGTATCAGTACATATCCTGTAGAAATTAAAAGAGAAGGAAATGCTACAAATGACTATACATGCATATATTCAGTAAGTTAGAAAAAAACGATTCCTCAAAAAACACAAACTCCCATAATTCACGTGCCTGAAATAGATTATTTGAATAGCTCTGCAACTATTACATAAGTTGAATTTAAAATTTTAAAACTTCCACAAAAAATTTCCAGGTCGGGGTTATTTAATTGGAAATTTCTACTAAACATTTGAAGCATTAACGCGAATCCTATATAGTCTTTTCCAGAAAACAAAAGAGGAGGGTGTTCTTCCCAATTTCATTTTGTGAAGGTAGCATTACCCTGATATCAATACAAAACAAAGACAGTACACATAAAAGAAAATTACAGACCAGTTTTCCTCATCCATACAGACACAAAAATCCTTTAGAAATATTATCAAATAGAATTCAGCAATGTAGGAAAAGAATTATACCCTCTAGAAAACAGTTTGATGGTTTCTTAAAAAAACCAAACATGCAAGTACCATATAACCTGGCAGTTGCACTCTTGAGTATTTACCCCAGAAAAATGAAGACATCTGTTCATACGAGCACTTGTCCACAAACATTTATAGCAGCTTTTTTTTTTCTCATAATAGACCAAAACTGGAAATAAGCCAGATGCCCTTAAGTGGATAAATGGTTAAACAAACTGTGGTACATCCATACTGTGGAATACTCAGAACAAGAACTTAAACTATTGATATGACAATCTGAGTAAGTCTCCAGAGAACTATGCTGAGTTAAGAGGTCATTCCCTAGGCCAGGCGCGGTGGCTCACGCCTATAATCCAAGCACTTCCGGAGGTCGAGGCGGGCGGATCACGAGGTCAAGAGATCGAGACCATCCTGGCCAACAGGGTGAAACCCCGTCTGTACTAAAAATACAAAAATTAGCTGGGCATGGTGGTGCGCACCTGTAGTCCCAGCTACCCCTGCAGCTAAGGCAGGATAATTGCTTGAACTCGGGAGGCAGAGGTTGCAGTGAGCTGAGATTGCACCATTGCACTCCAGCCTGGGGACAGAGGGAGACTCCGTCTCAAGGGGGAAAAAAAGCCCCAAAAGACTGCATACTTTACAATTCCATCTATATAACATTCTTGAAATGATAAATTATAGAAATAGGAAACAAATTCGGGGAGGCCAAAGGTTAAGGAAGGAGTGGGGCAGAGGGAAGTAAGTATGGCTATAAAAAAGCAACACATGGCTACATCACAAGGGTCCTTGTGGTGATGAAAATGTTCTGTATCTTAACTGAAACAGTATAAAAATTCTTGTTGTACTGTGGTTTTGCAAGATATTATTGGGAGGAAATTGGTAGAAGATATGTGGGATTTCTTTGTTATATTCCTTGCAATAACATTTGAATTTACAATTCTCTCAAAATAAAAAAAAAAAAAATCGGTAAACAACCTAGGAATTTAAAAAAAGATATATATATATACACATATATATTTGTGGTGGCCAGGCACAGTGGCTCATACCTGCAATCCCTGCACTTTGGGAGGCCGAGGCGGGTGGATCATGAGGTCAGGAGAAAGAGACCATCCTGGCCAACACGGTGAAACCCCGTCTCTACTAAAAAATACAAAAAAATTAATCAGGTGTGGTGGCGGGCGCCTGTAGTCCCAGCTACTCTGGAGGCTGAGGCGGGAGAGTGGCGTGAACCTGGGAGGCAGAGGTTGCAGTGAGCGGAGATCGCGCCACTGCACTCCAGCCCAGGCGACAGCGAGACTCTGTCTCAAATATATATATATATATATCTCTGTGTGTGTGTGTGTGGGGGGGGGGGTAATTGATAAAATGGCACAATATCTTAGAAATAAGGCATGTGTAATAGATTCTAAATGTGATATTTTATTAATCGATCTAGGCTTTGCCTACTTTTTTATAGAATACTTTATAATTATTTTTGTCTTGGAAAATTTGAAGTATAGAATGATGACTGCTTTGTTAGATAAATGGTATTTAAAATGAGTAGATTTGTGCATTAAGACAACATTTACTATTGGTTTTGTATATGAAAACATTTTGCTCTTTGATGTCATACTGATAATTTGAATTTTTGTTAAAATGTGAAATGATATTTTTTCTGTATTTAAATTGCAATTGAAGATTTAAAGAAGACACAGAATTCTGGATTCATGGAGTTTAGGGTTTTCTAGGGCGTAGATATTCTAATTTCTGAGCCTAGCAATAGTCATGAATACAGTGGACATAATATTTATCTTTCTATTACTTCAATATTATTATCTGATATCCCTTGAAATTTGCTTCATTTCGTTTTGTTTTGTTTCATTTTGTTTTGTTTTGAGACAGAGTCTTGCTCTGTCACCCAGGCTGGAGTGCAGGGGCGCAATCTTGGCTCACTGCAACCTCCGTCTCTCACACTCAAGCGATTCTCCTGCCTCAGCCTCCTGAGTAGCTGGGATCTCAGGCATGCATCACCATGCCCGGCCAACTTTTGTATTTTTAGCAGAGACAGCGTTTCACTGTGTTGGTCAGGCTGGTCTCAAACTCCTGATCTCGTGATCCCCCTTCCTTGGCCTCTCAAAGTGCTGGGATTACAGGCGTGAGCCACTGCTCCTGTCCTGCTTCATGTGTTTTTGCTACATTTAGGATTTGTCCTGATTGTATAAAATGCTAGGGATCACTACTCTTCCACACTTGACTGGGTTTGTAACAGAGCATCCAGAACATTAGAAAAAGATCTGAGAAGGTGACCTAGGTTTAGTTTTGATTCTGACAGTAGATTTGGGAGTACAGTTCTTGGGCTGGCCCCCAGCTAAGTAGCAAAGTAGATAAATTCTGTGTTTGATGCTTTTATCTGGGCTTCTGTTTGTCCTTATGCCCATTGTATATTTGTGCCCAGGTCCATGGGTCTTCACTCTCAAGTAGTTGTCAATTCTGGGCTATCTATGAATAAGGGGTAATGGCTTAAGGTGTTTTATTTTCCAGTGGATTCAAGTTTCGTAGAGAATCAGGACTGAAAAGCTATCAGGTCTCTAATGGCAGTATTTCAGATAGTGAAGACGATATTTTATTCAGGAGGGCTCTGCAGGGTGACTTACCCATCATATTATATGGGTAGCTGCCAACTTTAGGGCATCCTAAGTTATTCCTCACTTAGTGAGTTCCTCATGCAGCATTGGAGTTTCCTAAGTTGAATTTTAAAAATTCATTCTCTATCCTCTCTCCCTCATTCAAAATGTAACATCCAATAGTCATGTTAAATTCAAATGTGGAACAGGTACATTTTTAATGAACCAGTGAAAAAACAATTTGGAAGTGAAACTTCCATACTACTCTTCTTCAAGTGGTTAGTCCAGAGTGATTTTTGGTTGTAGCATGTAGGAAGTTTTATAATAAGTAGATTTTTTTGATATTTATTCACCAAACCAGAGGCATTTGTTTCATATGGTACATAGTTAAAATCTTCATGGTAAAATATTTTTAAATGGCTTGGTAATAAATACATTGGCTTACTAGTATGGATAAAAGCTTATTTCTTACATTATTTAAACACATTTTTCTTGCAAACTCTGGCCTTCTTTTTCAAAATGCAAAATCAATTGAACATTTATTGTAAGCAAATGTACAAAACTGACATCAGTATGTGGGGAAAAAGATGAAGAGAAGAAATTATGAAGCAATTCCTTCCCAAGAGTGTTTAGCAAAACTCATACAAATTGGCAGTTGATTAGCGGTTTTAGTTCTCACAATCATTTTGGTCCTTACTTGTGAGATTACACCATTTTTATTTTGAGTAATTCTCAAAATCAGGGCTTTATTTCTGCTAAGCCTTTATAGAAGTGGCAAAGTACTGAGGAAAAAACTTTATTTATCCTAAGCCCTCACAGAAGTGACAAAGTACTGACATTTTCTTCAATTGCCTGGAGAGAATATGATTCTATTTTCCATAGCTGTTTTTGTGTCACCAGTCCTTTGATATACTTCGAAATGAGTGTTGTTTACCATTCTATCATTCAGTTGGCAAGTTATTTTGTAGCTTTCACACATGAATTAGCATTAAAGAGATAAATATTTTATTCTTTTTTTTAATCCCTTCATTCTACAAATCCTCACTTAATGGTAAGGACTACATATATGCACACATATTCTTGAATTCTTTTTCAGTGAGTGTAGGTGGGAGAAGGCTCTATATTTTTTTAAAAAGCTGATTAATTTCTAGGAAACTAAAATAGATTGTTTGGATCAGCACACTTCAATGCTCATTAAAACATCATCTAGGCAAGGGACTTACATTATATACAAACTGTTTTTCTAACTGGTACCAAAAAGTACTCTGTATATACATTTATTCCTCACATACTAATGTTTTTTGTGGCTTCGTTATTAATCAAAAAGAATTGCTCCTAATAGGAAAGGGAGGCAATGATAGGAGGGTATAATATTTTGCATTTAGCACAGGATTAAGACAATTATATTTAATTGTAAAATGGAATTTTACTGAAAATATACTGTGTTTCAGTTCCAAGTTTATCAGAAAAAATATAATTAAAAATATTTTTAAGTATATTTTAGTCTTAAAAATGGGAATAATAGTTAATTTGTAGGTTCTCTTGGTTCCTCTGGAAACCTGTTTTCCCTTTGTACCCATCACAGATTTGTGTGTTTTTGAATCCTAAGATTTTAGATCGGAAAAGGACCTAAATGAAAGGCAAATTAATTTAATGATGAGGAAGCTGAGACTCACAGAATTTAAGTGTCACAATTAATGAGTCAGATTATTTAGGACTCCTGATTTGGAGTATGTTACGCTTTGTGTGAATGAAGAATGTTGATTGTTGGTTGAAAACTTTTTGGAATGCAACATTCTAGTAGCTTCCTAATTGATCAATTTTTTGAGACGACTTACATTTTTGGAGGGACAAATGTCACCTTTTGTTTACTGTTTCTTGGATTTCTGGCTATATGTACTGTATTTTGAAATCTTTGTCTTCAACACACGTCAGTCAGTAAAGTGCAGTAGTTTACCTAGGTAGTAAGTACCTATGACTTGTGTGTGTGTGTGTGTGTGTGTGTGTATTTGAGACAGAGTCTCGCTATGTCGCCAGGCTGGAGTTTAGTGGCATGATCTCGGCTCACTGCAATCTCTGCCTCCGGGGTTTAAGCGATTCTCCTGCCTCAGCTTCCCAAGTAGCTGGTACTACAGGCACACACCACCATGCCCAGCTAATTTTTGTATTTTTAGGAGAGATGGGGTTCACCATGTTGGCCCGGATGGTCTCGATCTCTTGACGTTGTGATCGATCCACCTTGGCTGGGATTACAGATTTGAGCCACCGTGCCCAGCCAGTACCTATGACTTCATTAGTAAGAGATAAAATTGTTGACTTCTACTTACATCCTATGTTAATTTGGGAAAATTAGTTGCAAATTGTATATTAATGGAAACTACTGGATATTCATGAACTGAAAGAAGACTTAATTTAGAGTGAAATCTCCTTACTCTGTAGTCTTGGCAGAGATAAGGGAGGTGATTCAGAAGGCTAGGGGGGCTTAGCAGATGACAAGACATGATGTGGTACCTTGGAACCCCATGTTTTGCCTTAGTGATCTCAGGGCACTAGTGCGGAAGCTGCCCACCTTGCCTCTTTCCCCCTGCTCCAGCCAGTGGTTATTGCACTAGGTTTGTAGTGAACCATATCACATTCTTCTTGCAAGTAAGTGGAAGGACATATTAAATGTTGAGTGGAAAGTTTGATAAATACTGGGTATTGTGGTTAGCGAAGATTGTATGGCAGGAAATAAGTAGAGAGCATTACCTACAGTAGTGTGTGGTTTGATGCCTGAGCCAAGGGAGCCATTCTGGAGAGGTGTAGCTGCACCAACTTTATTGAATTCATGGATATTTTTCCAGTAGAAGGGAGAAATGACCTTTTTGGTCAGGGGGGAGAAAGGACAGAGTTATATAGGCATGAGGGAGCACCGTATGTTCTAGAATAAGAAAGACTGGAGAATTGCCAGGGTGTTAAAGTAGAGAGAGATGAATCTGGTGAAATAGAACCTAAGTCGTCTCAGAAAGGGCAGAGCAGAATTCATTCCATTCAGAAGGCTTAAGCACTTCTATTTTTTTTTTTTACCCTGAACATGTAATACAAAATAAAAATAATACCTTTAATTAAAACATAAAAAATATTTAAAACATATATGTGTGTATATGTATGTATGTATGTAAATGTACATACACACTAAATGAGAATACCTTCTTTCCAAATTTTGGTTGAATTTTAGAGAAGTTACTTAAAGCTGAACTTGACTCATTACACACTTGTCTCCAAGTGTGTAATATAATTCTATTGAAGGGACTTGTAAATCATCATACAGATTTGAGAGTTTATCCTGAAGGAATTGGAGTGTTATTGAAGGATTTTTCACTAGGGATTTTTATGATCACTTTTGATTTTTCAAAAGATTATCTCGTCAGCATTGTGGAGAATAGCCCAAAGATTGAGATGAGGTAAGGAGAGGCCTCGTGAGGGAGGCAGTACTGTACGTTCTCTGCGGTAAGGACATCACAACTCAGACAGTGTCAGTGAAGGTGAAAATGAGAAAAAGGACCTGAGAGGTATTCATGAGGCAGGGGCTGCAGAACGTGCTGGCCAACGAAAGACTGCTGGTAAGAGAGAGGGCGGAACCACAGGGAGGTCTGCATTCAATGTGGAAGAAAGATGATGAATCAGTGAGGGGCTTGCAGAGTGATGTTGCTTGTGCAATATACTAGTGGAGTCACCCCACCAGCCCTTCTATGTACCGGTCCACTACCTGGTCTGGTACATTCCTTGATCTGGAAACGTCGATAGAAACAATGAAATGGGCGAGATATAGGGTTAAAAGGGAAGAGGATCGTTTTTCTCCCTATTCGTTACTGGGGCCTCAGCGACCTTAAGAAGAATTGGAGCAGTGATTTGTTCTCTTTCTTTGCAGACCCAGTCCTTGGGTTCCAAATGCACACAGTGCTTCCACTGTGTTCCCCAGGGATGCAAAGCCTTCATATCTCTTGTCTAGTGTAGGCTCTTTCTTCACCCTCTTCTTTTTCCTCAGGTTTTCATCTCCCTAAGCTCCTGCTTTTGTTGGGATGTACTTGGTAAGTTCCATAGCTTGTGATTAATGAAAACATACAAATTGGCATTTCACTAAAGATAAATTTTCAAAACTGGCAATTTGAGAATGAAGTGACTCGTGGGAAGTAATTGCTTCATGATAGGAACATGTCAAGGTTGCTTATTGTGTACATTTAAAAGGAGCTATTTGTAAAAGTATATTTTGTTTAATATAAAATAATATCGTTACATTTTATCGATTGTATTTTAGCATAATATTTAGAGTATGCCTTCAGAATGAAATGGTAAATCAATTCAGCAATTTATAATGCAATTAAACACAAAATGTCCTAGAGTCCATGAAAATCTTTTTATGAAGTTGTGGTGATGTTAGATGATTTTTAAAAACTACAGTAGCCATGAATTATGTCAAAACTATATTAAGCAAATATATTTTTTGAGCATAATACATAATTTAGTAGAATCAGAATTAGTCTTTGCCTGATATAACTCATTTTGATTTCTCACAAATTTATTAGATCTTAGGTTTAATAACATTTACTTTTTCTTATTGTAATGGAATTTTATATTTAAAAGAATATTTTAAAAAAATTACAAAAGGTATAAAGAAAAATGATAAAATTCACCCATTATTAAAACCTATACAAATATAAATTATGCTTTTTATATATGTTTCATATAACTAATTTTCCAAGGCTACTAAGTATTCATTAGGAACATAATTTTAAATAGTTTAAGAATTCATTTTATAAATGCACATACTTTTTAATTAACCTTGCCTGTGTATCTATTGGGTATTTATATCTTTCACAAATTATTACTAATATAAAGATTTTGATGAGTAATCTTGAACATGTGGCTACTAAGTATCTCTGTTGATTTCCTATTCAGAATTATTCAGTCAAAGGATTTGAAAATATATGTTGATGCACAATGTCAAATTGTCAAGGTCGTGCCACATCCAAAAAACTCTTAAATATTTTCTCTAGGCCAGATTAATGCTGTACTCATGGTAATCATTCTCCTAAATCATCATAAGAAAAATGAGTTGTTTGCCATTTAAATAAAAAATTGTCAGGTACTAATGTAGGCCTCTATCTTAGGAAATATTTTGTTTTTTTCCGACTTGGTGTGGTTGTACCTGTCATTATCAATAAGGAAGTTTTTCAACCCCTTTATTTAGTATTTAAAGAAATTCTCTGCCAGGTTCAGTGGTTCACTCCTGTAATCCCAGCACTTTGGGAGGCTGAGTCTGGTGGATCAACTGAGGTCCGGAGTTCAAGACCAGCCTGGGCAACATGGTGAAACCGCATCTACTAAAAATACAAAAATTAGCTGGGCATGGTAGCACATGCCTGTAATCCCAGCTACTTGGGAGGCTGTGGCAAGAGAATGGCTTTAGCCTGGTAGGCGGAGGTTGCAGTGAGCCAAGATTGCGCCATTGCACTCCAGCCTGGGCGGCAGAGCAAGACTCCGTCTCAAAAAGAAAAAAAAAAAGGAAAGGAAAGAAAGAAAGAAAGAAAGAAATTGTCAGCATTCAGATAGCAATTGTCAGATTTAGTGCACCTTGACACCAATTATCCCATCATTAGTTGAAACCATGTTGTTTTACCGTCTAAATCATTTGTCCATCAAGTCACATTTGGCGAATGTATTTGTGTCAAAATTCCTTATAGTGTTAATACAATTAATTATAGCATTAATACCATTAATACGGATAGAGGTATTAATACTAAAATATTGCTAGTGGTGTTTTAATACTATAATACCACAAATGGAAATTTTATCTGGGCCACAGTCCTGCAAAAAAAAAAAAGTATACAAAATTAACTACTTATTATTTATATTAGCATATAATATAAAAGAAACTTGGATTAATGTGTGTGTGTGTTTTTTTTTAAGTATTCTCAGTTTAATGAGAAGAATGGCTCCCTTTTGTTCATTTTTTAAAAAGGAAACTGAAATTTTCAAACATTAGAAACAATGGCATGGTAGCAGTCCTGTTAGTAGAAATTCATCCAACAAGTATTTCATCCACAAGTGCCTCTTTTTGGCACTCTGAAATATGAACACAAAATCATGGAAATAAGGGAGACTGAGCATGCTGCAGCACTTAGCTCATTCTGAGGCATGTGGTAAGAGTGTGGGTTCTGGTGGCAGACTGTCTGGTTGTGAAACCTGACAAGTTTTTACCAGTTGTGTGGCCCAATGTCACTTAACCTCCTCCAATGTGCCTCAGTTGTCTCATCTGTAAAATTAACTTCACAGTAAGTTTTTAAATCATAACAGCAATTAATGGTTTTAGCACAACAGTTGGTACATAGGAAATACTAGATAAATGTTATCTACTACTTAGATCAGAAATAGACTAAAATTACACAAAATGTTTCTTTCCACAAGTTGCTTTTCTCCTGAAATGGCACACATTTCTGGACCTGTTGCAGGATTATAAAGAGACTAATGTAGAACTTGGCTTATGTAAAGCTGTGCTGGGTAATGCTTGAATTGTGCATCATTAGTAGTATATGTTTTTATTATCTTTGAGCCAACCGTGATAAGCACAGAAGGAAGACAAGTTGATTTTCTTTTCCCTTTTCAGGCCAAATTATTCTAGGTATGATTTTGTTTCACACGTATATTATAAAGAAATTATAATGAGTCATATTCAGAGAGAGATTTCTACTTTGGTCTGTCAAATCCCATTTTAGTATGCTTTGCAACTGCCAGTGTGAATTTGATAGATAAAGAGGTAAATCTCTGTGTTGTCAACCCAAGTAGAATTACAGTTGGAAGCTTGATAGCAGTCAGGACTCTGTTCTTGGTGCTAATTGAAAGTGTTCGAATACGTGCAAAATTGATCAAGAAGAAGATGTGTACAAATCTCTTAAAATCTCTTTGGTTTTTTGTTTGTTTTTTGTTTTGTTTTGTTTTTGAGATGGAGTCTCGCCCTGTCGCCCAGGCTGGAATGCAGTGGTGCGACCTCGGCTCACTGCAACCTCTGCCTCCTGGGTTCAAGCAATTCTCCTGCCCCAGACTCCCAAGTAGCTGGGATTACAGGCACGTCCCACTATGCCCAACTAATTTTTGTATTTTTAGTAGAGACAGGGTTTCACTATGTTGGTCAGGCTGGTCTCAAACTCTTGACTTCGTGAACCACCCACCTCAGCCTCCCAAAGTGCTGGGATTACAGGCATGAGCCGCAACGCCCAGCCCTCTTTGATTTTATTTATTTATTTATTTTTTGTTATACTTTAGGTTTTAGGGTACATGTGCACAACGTGCAGGTTTGTTACATATGTATACATTTGCCATGTTGGTGTGCTGCACCCATTAACTCGTCATTTACATTAGGTATATCTCCTAATGCTATCCCTCACCGCTAACTCCCCACAATAGGACCCAGTGTGTGATGATCCCCTTCCTGTGTCCAAGTGATGTCATTGTTCAGTTCCCCCCATGAGTGAGAACATGCGGTATTTGGTTTTCTGTTCTTGTGACAGTTTGCTGAGAATGATGGTTTCCAGCTGCATCCATGTCCCTACAAAGGACACGAACTCATCCTTTTTTATGGCTGCGTAGTATTCCATGGTGTATATGTGCCACATTTTCTTACTCCAGTCTGTCACTGATGGACATTTGGGTTGATTCCAAGTCTTTGCTATTGTGATTAGTGCCACAATAAACATACGTGTACATGTGTCTTTATAGCAGCATGACTTATAATCCTTTGGGTATATCCCCAGTAGTGGGATGGCTGGGTCAAATGGTATTTCTAGTTCTAGATCCTTGAGGAATCGCCACACTGTTTTCCACAATGGTTGAACTAGTTTACAGTCCCACCAACAGTGTGAAAGTGTTCCTATTTCTCCACAGCCTCTCCAGCACCTGTTGTTTCCTGATTTTTTAATGATTGCCATTCTAACTGGTGTGAGATGGTAGGTATCTCATTGTTGTTTTGATTTGCATTTCTCTGATGGCGAGTGATGATGAGAATTTTTTCATGTGTCTGTTGGCTGTATGAATGTCTTCTTTTGAGAAGTGTCTGTTCATATCCTTTGCCCACTTTTTGATGGGGTTGTTTGTTTTTTTCTTGTAAATTTGATTGAGTTCTTTATAGGTTCTGGATATTAGCCCTTTGTCAGTTGAGCATATTGCAAAAATTTTCTCCCATTCTGTAGGTTGCCTATTCACTCTGATGTAGTTTCTTTTGCTGTGCAGAAGCTCTTTAGTTTAATTAGATCCCATTTGTCAATTTTGGCTTTTGTTGCCTTTGCTTTTGGTGTTTTAGCCATGAAGTCCTTGCCCATGCCTATGTCCTGAATGGTATTCCCTAGGTTTTCTTCTAGGGTTTTTATGGTTTTAGGTCTAACATTTAAGTCCATAATCCATCTTGAATTAATTTTCATATAAGGAGTAAGGAAAGGATCCAGTTTCAGCTTTCTACTTATGGCTAGCCAATTTTCCCAGCACCGTTTATTAAATAGGGAATCCTTTCCCCATTTCTTGTTTTTGTCAGGTTTGTCAAAGATCAGATGGCTGTAGATGTGTGGTTTTATTTCTGAGGGCTCTGTTCTGTTCCATTGGTCTATATCTCTGTTTTGGTACCAGTACCATGCTGTTTTGGTTACTGTAGCCTTGTAGTATAGTTTGAAGTCAGGTAACGTGATGCCTCCAGCTTTGTTCTTTTGGCTTAGAATTATCTTGGCAATCTGGGGTCTTTTTTGGTTCCATATGAACTTTAAAGCAATCTTTTCCAATTCTGTCAAGAAAGTCATTGGTAGCTTGATGGGGATGGCATTGAATCTATAAATTACCTTGGGCAGTATGGCCATTTTCACGGTATTGATTCTTCCTATCCATGAGCATGGTATGTTCTTTCATTTGTTTGTGTCCTCTTTGATTTCACTGAGCAGTGGTTTGTAGTTCTCCTTGAAGAGGTCCTTTACATCCTTTGTAAGTTGGATTCCTAGGTATTTTATTCCTTTGAAGCTATTGTGAATGGGAGTTCATTCATGATTTGGCTCTCTGCTTGTCTGTTACTGGTGTATAAGAATACTTGTGATTTTTGCACATTAATTTTGTATCCTGAGACTTTGCTGAAGTTGTTTATCAGCTTAAGGAGATTTCGGGCTGAGACAATGGGGTTTTCTAAATATCCAATCATGTCATCTGCAAACAGGGACAATTTGATTTCTTGTTTTCCTAACTGAATACCCTTGATTTCTTTCTCTTACCTGATTGCCCTAGCCAGAACTTCCAACACTATGTTGAATAGGAGTGGTGAGAGAGGGCATCCCTTGTGCCAGTTTTCAAAGGGAATGCTTCCAGTTTTTGCCCATTCAGTATGATACTGGCTGTGGGTTTGTCATAAATAGCTCTTATTATTTTGAGATACGTTCCATCAATACCGAATTTATTGAGAGTTTTTAGCATGAAGGGCTGTTGAATTTTGTCAAAGGCCTTTTCTGCATCTATTGAGATAATCATGTGGTTTTTGTCTTTGGTTCTGTTTATATGCTAGATTACGTTTATTGATTTGCATATGTGGAACCAGCCTTGCATCCCAGGGATGAAGCCCACTTGATCATGGTGGATAAGCTTTTTGATGTGCTGCTGGATTCAGTTTGCCAGTATTTTATTGAGGATTTTTGCATCGATGTTCATCAGGGATATTGGTCTAAAATTCTCTTTTTTTGTTGTGTCTCTGCCAGGCTTTGGTATCAGGATGATTTTGGTCTTGTAAAATGAGTTAGGGAGGATTCTCTCTTTTTCTATTGCTTGGCATAGTTTCAGAAGGAATGGTACCAAGTCCTCCTTGTACCTCTGGTAGAATTCAGCTGTGAATCCGCCTGGTCCTGGACTTTTTTTGGTTGGTAGACTATTAATTATTGCCTCAATTTCAGAGCCTGCTATTGGTCTATTCGGGGATTCAGCTTCTTCCTGGTTTAGTCTTGGGAGAGTGTAAGTGTCCAGGAAATTATCCATTTCTTCTAGGTTTTCTAGTTTATTTGCATAGAGGTGTTTATAGTATTCTCTGATGGTAGTTTGTATTTCTGTGGGGTCAGTGGTGATATCCCCTTTATCATTTTTTATTGCGTCTATTTGATTCTTCTCTCTTTTCTTCTTTATTAGTCTTGCTAGCAGTCTGTCAATTTTGTTGATCTTTTCAAAAAACCAGCTCCTGGATTCATTGATTTTTTTGGAGCATTTTTTTTTTGTCTCTATCTCCTTCAGTTCTGCTCTGATCTTAGTTATTTCTTGCCTTCTCCTAGCTTTTGAATGTGTTTGCTCTTGCTTCTCTAGTTCTTTTAATTGTGATGTCAGGGTGTCAATTTTAGATCTTTCCTTTCTTGTGGGCATTTAGTGCTATAAATTTCCCTCTACATACTGCTTTAAATGTGTCCCAGAGATTCTGGTATGTTGTATCTTTGTTCTCATTGGTTTCAAAGAACATCTTTATTTCTGCCTTCATTTCATTATGGACCCAGTAGTTATTCAGGAGCAGGTTGTTCAGTTTCCACGTAGTTGAGCGGTTTTGATTGAGTTTCTTAGTCCTGAGTTCTAGTTTGATTGCACTGTGTTCTGAGAGACAGTTTGTTATAATTTCTGTTCTTGTACATTTGCTGAGGAGTGCTTTACTTCCAATTATGTGGTCAATTTTGGAATAAGTGCGATGTGGTGCTGAGAAGAATGTATATTCTGTTGATTTGGGGTGGAGAGTTCTACAGATGTCAATTAGGTCTGCTTGGTGCAGAGTTGAGTTCAATTCCTGAATATCCTTGTTAACTTTCTGTGTCATGAATCTGTCTTATGTTGACAGTGCGGTGTTGAAGTCTCCCATTATTATTGTATGGGAGTCTAAGTCTCTTTGTAAGTCTCCAAGGACTTGCTTTATGAACCTGGGTGCTCCTGTATTGGGTGCATATGTATTTAGGATAGTTAGCTCTTCCTGATGAATTGATCCCTTTACCATTATGTAATGGCCTTCTTTGTGTCTTTTGATCTTTGATGGTTTAAAGTCTGTTTTATCAGAGACTAGGATTGCAACCCCTGCTTTTTTTTGTTTTCCATTTGCTTGGTAGATCTTCCTCCATCCCTTTATTTTGAGCCTATGTGTGTCTCTGCATGTGAGATGGGTCACCTGAATACAGCAAACTGATGGGTCTTGACTCTATCCAATTTGCCAGTCTGTGTCTTTTAATTGGACCATTTAGTCCATTTACATTTAAGGTTAATATTGTTAATGTGTGAACTTGATCCTGTCATTATGATAACTGGTTATTTTGCCCGCTAGTTGATGCAGTTTCTTCCTAGCATTGGTGGACTTTACATTTTGACGTTTTTGCAATGGCTGGTACCTGTTGTTCCTTTCCATGTTTAGTGCTTCCTTCAGGATCTCTTGTAAGGCCGGCCTGGTGGTGACAAAATCTCTAAGCATTTGCTTGTCTGTAAAGGATTTTGTTTCTCCTTCACTTATGAAACTTAGTTTGGCTGGATATGAAATTCTGGGTTTAAAATTCTTTTCTTTAAGAATGTTGATATTGGCCCCCACTCTCTTCTAGCTTGGAAAGTTTCTGCCGAGAGATCCGCTGTTAGTCTGATGGGCTTCCCTTTGTGTGTAACCCAACCTTTCTCTCTGGCTGCCCTTAACATTTTTTCCTTCATTTCAACTTTGGTGAATCTGACAATTATGTGTCTTGGAGTTGCTCTTCTCAAGGAGTATCTTTGTGGCATTCTCTGTATTTCCTGAATTTGAATGTTGGCCTGCCTTACTAGGTTGGGGAAGTTCTGCTGGATGATATCCCGCAGAGTGTTTTCCATCTTGGTTCCATTTTCCCTGTCACTTTCAGGCACACCAATCAGACATAGATTTGGTCTTTTC
The DNA here is from genome assembly GCF_047675955.1 of Chlorocebus sabaeus. NCBI lineage: Eukaryota > Metazoa > Chordata > Mammalia > Primates > Cercopithecidae > Chlorocebus > Chlorocebus sabaeus. The sequence goes on from NC_132924.1 coordinate 69,870,107, forward strand.
ACATAATCCCATATTTCTTGGAGACTTAGTTCATTTCTTTTTACTCTTTTTTCTTTACACTTCTCTTCTCACTTCATTTCATTCATCTGATCTTCAGTCGCTGATACTCTTTCTTCCAGTTGATCGACTTGGTTACTGAAGCTTGTGTATTTGTCACGTAGTTCTCGTGTTATGGTTTTCATGTCTATCAGTTCTTTTAAGGTCTTCTCTGCATTGATTATTCTAGTTATTCATTCATCCAGTCTTTTTTCAAGGTTTTTAGTTTCTTTGCGCTGGGTACGTAGTTCCTCCTTTAGCTCTGAGAAGTTTGATCCATTGAAGCCTTCTTCTCTCAACTCGTCAAAGTCATTCTCCGTCCAGCTTTGTTCCGTTGCTGGCGATGAGCTGCATTCCTTTGGATGGGGACATGCGCTCTGATTTTTTGAATTTCCAGTTTTTCTGTACTGCTTTTTCCCCATCTTTGTAGTTTTATCTGCCTTTGGTCTTTGATGATGGTGACGTACTGGTGGGGTTTTGGTGTGGGTGTCCTTTCTGTTTTTTAGTTTCCCTTCTAACAGTCAGGACCCTCAGCTGTAGGTCTGTTGGAGTTTGCTTGAGGTCCACTCCAGACCCTGTTTGCCTGGGTATCAGCAGCAGAGGCTGCAGAAGATAAAATATTGCTGAACAGCGAGTGTTGCTGTCTGATTCTTGCTCTGGAAGCTTCGTCTCAGGGGTGTACCCCGCCGTGTGAGGTGTGAGGTGTCGGTCTGCACCTAGTGGGGGATGTCTCCCAGTTAGGCTACTCAGGGGTCAGGGTCAGGGACCCACGTGAGCAGGCAGTCTGTCCGTTCTCAGATCTCAGCCTCTGTGCTGGGAGATCCACTGCTCTCTTCAAAGCTGTCAGACAGGGGCATTTACCTCTGCTGAGGTTTCTGCTGCTTTTTGTTTAGCTATGCCCTGTCCCCAGAGGAGGAGTCTACAGAGGCAGGCCGGCCTCCTTGACCTGTGGTGGGTTCCACCCAATTCGAGCTTCCAGGAGGCTTTGTTTACCTACTTAAGCCTCAGCAATGGCGGGTGCCCCTCCCCCAGCCTCTCTGCCGCCTTGCAGTTTGATCTCAGACTGCTGTGCTAGCAATGAGGGAGGCTCCGTGGGTGTGGGACCCTCTGGGCCAGGTGTGGGATATAATCTCCTGGTGTGCCATTTGCTAAGACCCTTGGTAAAGCGCAGTATTAGGGTGGGAGTTACCCAATTTTCCAAGTGTTGTGTGTCTCAATTTCCTTTGGCTAGGAAAAGGAATTCCCTGCCCCCTTGCACTTCCCAGGTGAGGCAATGCCTCGCCCTGCTTCAGCTCTCACTGGTCAGGCTGCACCTGTGGACAAGCACCAACTGTCCGACACCCCCCAGTGAGATGAACCGAGTACCTCAGTTGAAAATGCAGAAATCACCTGTCTTCTGTGTCACTAGCGCTGGGAGCTGGAGGCTGGAGCTGTTCCTATTCGGCCATCTTGGGTGTGCCTATCCCCTCTTTGTTTTTTAAAGTATGTGTTCAAGAGACAGAGAGGAAGAAAATATTCTGCAAAGCAAGAATGAAAACAAATGTAACTACAACTTATAAGGTACATTGAACTTACCTTACTTACAGAAGTATTTTTCCATAGTTGACAACATAATAGGATTTATTCTTTCTGAAAAAATACAGTTTAATTCTGGCTACCTATAGAATCTAGCCTTTAATTATTATTTAATTTTTAGTATCAGCATGCCTTAAACATTATATAGGCAGAATGAGACATGGTGCTTTTAAACTGGGACTAACAGACACAGCTGTGAATTTTAATGAATTATTTCATTTGCATTTGTATAATTTCTCCCAGTCTCCTGCTACAGGGCTTCAAATATTTTTTACATACTTGGGCCTTAAAACGGTTGTTTTAAAGTATTAATTTATAGTCATTCTTTTTTTTAATAGGATGCTTTCACACTACCTCCAAGTCCAATTCCAAAATTCATAAATATATATGAAGCCGAGCTTATAAAAGTTACTGTAGTATCAACTCACAAAACTAAGAATGTCTTCATGTATGAATTTCCTCATTGATAGATGGTCTAGGATTCTGTGTTGTCAGGATCTGTAGTTGACAAAGTTGAACATTTGGAAGAGATCCTCTTCATTATTTCCACCTCTTCATCCAGCCTTCATCTTCATCTTTCCTCTGAACAGGGCTGCTCTGACAAGTTTCCCATGCAGAGGATGCTCTCTTGTCAACCCAGTCTCTCCACAACTTGTTCTCAGAAAAAGTTTTAAAAATTATATTCACTCTGTTCTTATTCTTACAAATGCCAAATGAGAATTAAATGTATTAGCTCCTTTAAAAGACACAACAAGAAAATACATGGGCACTGGAGGAATTTCGAGAATCTGTTCCAATAGTTGCAAATATGTTTGAGTGGACAGGATCATCACTAGTACTATCTGAAGTCATGACAGCGACCTGAATTTCTGTTTTTTCTACATGTAGACTTAGGGATATACTTCTTACAATTTTTAAAACTTATTCACTAATAGGAAACAGACTCATTTACCATCGCTTGAAATGTGGGATGCAGCTGTTACAGTTGTGATTATAATTTATCCATGAAAATATTGAATGTTTCCTTATCAACTTGGGAGTAATCAGGGAGGACTCAGAAGTAAAGGTTAACAGAGAGGGAGAACGAATTGTCTAGATTATTTTTGTATATACTATGCAGTATGAAAAACCTCAACTTACACTATTTAATTTTTTGTCAGTGTAAAAGGAAACCCTCAAAAATATAAAAGCTAGAATTTCACATCCACAGATAATTAATAATTTTGTTGTATTGCTCATCTTTTCTATATATTGTTTAATAAAGTTGAGATCATATTTGATTTGGTACATTGCTTTTCAAGCATGCAATTATCCATATTAAAACATTGAAGAAGTATAGTGATTATATATATAATACTTTAACATTTAGTTGTAACATAATTTAGTTAACCAATATAATATTATCTATTTAAGTTACTTCTAGTAAGATAAACATATTTCTCAATAAACATTTATTTTTACTTTTAACATTTTTGACAGTGACTACATCAATCATCCAGGACTTATTTTGTGGGGATATAAAATAAAGTGCTAAAGTAATTTTTTTAGAAAATAGTCAATTGTATCAGTGTTCATTATTAAGTTTTTGTCCTCACTGATTTATGAGAATTCTTTATCATACACAAAATGCATCAATCCTTTTGACATCGTTTCTAGATATGTTGTTCCTTTGGTGAGTTTGACTATTTAACATAAGAATTTTTAAAATTGTATTTTTATATACTTTATAGCTCAAAGAACCAGCCTCTCCACATAATTCTTTATGCATTTTTCATACTTATTTTTCCTGCTTACTTTTTCAGATATTTTTTATTTTTTATTATGAATACATAATAGTTGTACATATTTATGTGGTGGTACATGCTATATTTTGATACAAGCTTATAATGCATAATGATCAAATCAGAGTAATTAGGGTATCTATCACTTCAAGTCTTAATGATTTCTTTGTATTAGGAACATTCCAATTCTACTCTTTTAGCTATTTTGAAATATATAATAAATTGATGTTAACTGTAGTCACCTTATTGTGCTACCAACATAGATATTATTTCTAACTCTATTTTCTATCTGTTAATCATCCCTTCTTCATATCCACCTCCTCACTGTGCTTCCTAGCCTCATGTAACCATACTTCTACTCCCTATCTCTGATATTTTCCTTTTCCAAGTTCCAAGTATGTAAGATTTTTATTATAGTTGACTTAAATCTATAAATTAATTTCAAAACATGAAAATTTGTCTATTACTCTGACTTCTCATCATGGTTATCCATTTAGCTTTTTCTTTTAATATAAAGAAAAATATTTTTACACACGTTCTGTATATGAAACATCTATAAAATATATATAAGTATTATAAGTCAAAAATAAAATGATTTATTATTATTGAGAGCAGTGTTTCTTCTATTGTGTATTTTAATTAATCATTCCCCTTATGAAAAATTTTTATTGTTGAGGATTTTATATATGCATGTGTGTATGTGTGTGTGTGTGTGTGTGTGTGTGTGTAGTATAGGAAATGTATAAGATAAATAGAGGAAAATTTCTTAGGAAATTACTACCTTAAAATAATCAGTATCATTTCATCTAATCTCTTTGGTCTTTTTCATATATAAACAGAAACTACAATTTTTTGTTCCTGTTTAATGGTAAAATATATACATTAATAATTTTGACAGTCATATTGCTGAAATATTTATTTTTCACTCATTTACAGTCAGCAAATATTTAATAGGAGTATTATTCTAGGCGTTTTATGGTATCAAAAAATAACTTCTTTTTCATAAGCTTCGAATCTACTTGATAGAAGCATTTATGCAATGCAAAGAATAGATTAGTGATAATTAGCATAGGTGTTAGGAAGCAATAAATGAAACAAAAAATTAATATTTTAACCAAATTATGGCTGGCTCAAATATACTCAGCCTATTGTAGCTCTAAATTCCTGTGATTATATGACAGATACAATGCCATAGGAAAAATAGCAATCTAAGTTAACTTCAATATTTGTTTAAAACACCGTTTAATGTATACAGTGGGATCTATTTCACAAGAATTTTTGACAATTTGGGAGATTTAAGACATCATTAGGTCTAAATTTTTCAGATATCTTTTCCTCATTTTCAAGTATTTGAATATAGTCTGGGTATTTTCCATTTTCATTCAGATTATCTGGCACCATGGTGATATGATGCTGAAGCTATTTGGAGTCTAACCTTTTGTAGACTGTCTAAAATGATTCATTCATTAAGTTCATCTTTGCCGTGTTAAATTTCTGTATGGAATACATGTACATTAATGTTATTCCCATTCATTGTAAAATCTGTATTTGTCCATTAGAATAATATGAAAACATTGATACGTTGTGAGGTCCTGGGCATGTAGTACAAAGTTTATTTGTATGTTTGTATGTGTGTATGTTGTTTTAGTTCAAACAAAAGAACACAAAATTGCAAAATGTTGGAAATATATCAGTTATTTTTCTACTTTGTCAAATTATCACTTTAAATCCTGAAAGCAGAAATTGAAATCAATATAATGAAAATACAGTAGTCCACCCCTTATCTGTGGTTTTACTTTCTACATTTCAGTTACCTGCAGTCAACCTGATTCAAAAATAGGTGAGTACAATACAATAAGATATTTTGAGAGACAGACCATATTTACTTAACTTTTATGACAGTATATTATTATAATTATGTTTATTTTATTATTAGTTATTGTTGCTAATCTCTTACCATGCCTAATTTATAAATTAAACTTTATCATAGGTATGTATATATGGGGAAAAAATAGTACATATAGGATTCAGCACTATTCAAGGTTTCAGGCATCCATTGGGAGTCTTGAAAGTACCCCCCACAGATAAGGGGGAACTATTGTGGTGTATTTCAGTATTTTAAATTAGAATATATTTCTAAGGATATCCAGGAAAACATTAAAAATATGTTCACTGATATTTGATAATATTTGTCCTTTATTAAAGATAAAACTGATATAAAAGTAAGAATTCTGGATTGAGTAAGAAGCTAGAGTTCACAACACTGGAGAGTGCATTCAAGTGACATAGGAAAATGGACTTTAAAATTAACTTTTATGATAGGTAGATTTGAGTTCATCTGTATATTAACATATTTTGAGGGCAAATAAGCATTGCTTTGTTTATTAAGCATAAAAAATCTTCTCTTAAATGCAAATCAAAACCATAGGGACATACCATCTCACGACAGAATGGCGATTATTAAAACTTCAAAAAACAACAGATGCTGGTGAGGTTGTGGAGAAAGAGGAATGCTTTTACAGTGTTAGTGGGAATGTAAAGTAGCTCAACCATTGTGGAAGACAGTGTGGTGACTCCTCAGATATCTAGAACCAGAAATACCATATGACCCAGCAATCTCATTACTGGATATATACTCAAAGGAATAAAAATCATTCTGTTACAAAGATGCATGCATGCGTATGTTCATTGCAGCACTATTCACAGTAGCATAGACAAGGAATCAACTCAAATGCCCATCAGTGATAGACTGGATAAAAAAAATGTGTTACATATACACCATGGAATACTATGCAGCCATGAAAAGGAAAGAGATCATGTCCTTTGTAGGGACATAGGTGGAGCTGGAAACCATTATCCTCAGCAAACTAACTTGGTAACAGAAAACCAGACACCATATGTTCTCACTTATAAGTGGGAGCTGAAAAATGAGAACACATGGACACAGGGAGGGGAACGACAACACTGGGGCCTGTCAGGGGGTAAGTTGTGGGGAGGGAGAGCATTAGGAAAAATAGCTAATGCATGCTGGGCTTAATACCTAGGTAATGGGTTGATAAGTGCAGCAAACCACAGTGGCACATGTTTACCTATGTAACAAACCTGTGCATTCTGTACATGTACCCCATAATTTAAAATAAAAATTGAAATAAGAAAATCCTCTCTTCATTATATAATTTTATTTAATCTGGGTGTATACTGAACCAGAAGTTATATTCCTGCTGAGAAACAGTCACAGCCACCAACAAAACATGTGTATGAACGTAGACTTTAATTTCCTAGGATGAGGCCTCCAGATACCAGTTAGCTATTTTATATTCAAACAAAACCATATTTAGAAAAAGTTAAAAACTGGAAATCGGAAGGAAGTGCTGAAAGAAGAGTTTTTCTTTTCTTCTTCGTCTTCTTCCTTCTCCTCCTCCTCAGTGGTTCCAGCAGAGTTATTTCTGCCCCTTGAATAACAGGAAGGCAAAATGAAAGCTGGTTATTCATCACCACTTCTATTTTTATTTCAGTTGACCCGGTTTAGAAATAAGAATAAAAATAATTTCTGGCTTATTTTTATAGGCCATCCTGTAGTTTTTATGTTGGTTTTAAGTGAGCACTGGTTGCATGGTTAACAATTGTGTTGAATATATTGCTGTTGCATGTATTGGTATTCATGTGATGCTACCCCATTAAAATACAGAAATCAATTTTTTAATGTCCTTATTTTAATGTCATCCCTCCATATATATGGCTCTGATAGCAAAATTATGTCAAATGGGAGTGCAAATTAATGATGTTTGGAATGTTATTTATTTTAAATTTGAATATTAACCTTGTCTCTGCTTTCTTGGATTTAAATAATTTAAGAATCTTTCAGTAACTTGCTTTCTCTAAGCATTGCCTATGTATAGTTTTAACAATGTTTAAGATAGTTGTATTCATAAGCTTATACCTGGTACTATTTTATAAATATCAAGTTCTGTAAAAATAGATTTATATTAATAATTAATGCTAGTGGCCAGGAAGGGTGGATCACGCCTGTTATCCCAGCACTTTGGGAGGCCGAGGCAGGTGGATTTTCTGAGCTCAGGAATTTGCAGCAAGCCTGGGCAATGCGGTGAAACCCCGTCTGTACTGAAATACAAACAATTAGCCAGACATAGCGGTATGCACCTGTATTCCCAGCTACTTGGGAGGCTGAGGCAGGAGAATTGCTTGAACCCAGGAGGTGGAGGTTGCAGTGAGCTGATATCATGCCACTGCACTCCAACCTGGGCAACAGAGTGAGACTCTGTCTCAAAATAATAATAATAATAATAATAATAATAATAATAATGCTAGCAAAATATTGAGTATAGTTTGAACCATAATTATTTGGTTAGATAGGGTCATTTTACACAAACTGTATGGAAAAGTATACTTCCGTGTGTCATAAAATATAGTTCTTTTTGGGGTACATCTTCACAATTTCTGTTCAAAAAATAGGGCAGCAAAGGTTGACTTAGGCTATTTTGGGACTACAAATAAGAGCTGGTGCAGAGCTGCCAGACTAAAATTCTATTTGAAAATAACTCCTTGAAAGTGAGGCTTGAGTGCTTTTGATATCTAGCAAATCTCTTTGCTAAATGCCTTCATTTTGATGTTTTAATAATGTATGTTTGTCGATTATAGGATGACAGTGATAGGTACAATTTCCATTTATCTGTTTATATTTGAGAATTTAATGATTTATTTCTCTTTATAGCCATTATTAGGAGGTATCTGGGGGACTCAACAGCTCAGAAGGCAGGGCAGAATCTTTTCCTGTACTCTGAGTGCTGGAAATGGCTCTTCACAGACTGCTTTAAAATGCAATTACTGACCTTGAATTGACCTCTAACTGCCTTTATCTGTCCTACCCTTCTCCATCAATTGCTGAGAGGATTTGGATCTTTCCCATTAAGCGCCTGCATTTTTAGACTTACCTGTTCTAACTTGAACATTTATTTGGATGAATCTCATGACTTTCTACTTGTCACTTCCTTGAAATAAGTCTTCTTTTTATGTATTCACTTTGCCGACTTTTATGGAAAACAGTAATCCATTTGTGGAAATGATTAATTCAGGTGTGATTAGATTCCATGAGAGCTGGAACCTTCTCAAGTCGGAACACAACAGGGAGAACGCCTCCTGGCACTAACAAATATCTGTACTTCTCATTGGACTGAACCGTATCTAGACCTGATTGCCTTTATTATTACTAAAATAATGCATCTATTCCTTAAGCATTTTTATTTGTGATTAGAGTTATTCATTGTTTTCCTTTTTTAAACTTGGCATGAAATCTGACAGAAGCTGGTTCTGGCTTCCACACTTAGTTTTTTTGATGATGAAACCACTTAAAAAGTCTAACAGTAGCAACAACAACAACAATAACAACAACAACTACTACAACAGAAAGCAGTCAGGATGAGACCAGGGAAGGAGTGGTAGATGAGAAAAGTTATGAAGCATTCATGACCCCTTTGCAATTGAATCCTATTATTGATGACTAAGAACGAGCCCTTTGCCTTCTTCTCTGGACCTGTTTGTCATACAAGCTGGAAAAGAGAAGAGGTAACAATAGAGCAGTACAGACCAAAGAAGTGGAAACAATTATTAAAAGGTAGGAGGACTCTTTCATGAGGTAGCAAATACCACTTCTTTGCTATATTCTATACGCTAGCTTCTTTGCAAAGGGCTTCCTATTATGTAGAATATAGTCATATTTTATTCAAAAATAAAGAATTTTAGGTGTTTCTGAAGCGCTTAGCAGTTTTACATACAAATGCTATATGCAAAATATGTATATATTTATACAATGCATTTTTAATTTTAAAATTATTATATTATACTTTTAATTGTTTAAAGCAGGATATTATGCTCTAAATGTAGGAGCAGTGCTCAAAAAATATTGCGAGTAACCATGTTAGATTTATACTGTTTACTATTCCACATGTATACCTTGTATCTAGACTAGATACAGGCTTGAGAGCTGATAATTGGATAGCTCCTTAAAGGTAAGAAAGTCGCATGTTCCCCAGAAAATTGTCATTCGTTGCTAAACATAGGATTAGAAAGATTAGAGATCTGTTTATTTGCTTTTTTGTTTGGTTTTGGCCAAAGGAAAATAACATTAAACAGAAAACAGATGTTTTGCATGAGGTTTTAGGAAGTGAAATTTCTCTGCTGGGTGTGGTGGCTCACGCCTGTAATCCCAGCACTTTGGGAGGCTGAGGTGGGTGGATCACCTGAGGTCAGGAGTTCAAGACCAGCCTGGCCAACGTGGTGAATCTCTTTCTCTGCTAAAAATACAAAAATTAGCTGGGCATGTTGGCAGGCGCCTGTAATCCCAGCTACTTGGGAGGCTGAGGCAGGCGAATTGCTTGAACCTGGGAGCCGGAGGTTGCAGAGATCGTGCCACTGCTCTCCATCCTGGGCAACAGAGGGAAACTCCATCTCAAAAATAAATAAATAAATAAGAAGTAAATGGCTCCACCATTTACCCTTTGAAAGATTCTTTTGTTGAAAAGCTGCATAGAAGAATAAATTATGATAATAAAATGATTTATAGACATTTCAATATGAACTGGTATAGGAGACTTGTGAAAGGTATGAGTTTTTTTTTTTTTAAAAAAAAACAAGAAACTGATGTGTAGGAATGGTTTGCAGCGGCATGCTGAGATAATACAGTGTTAGCCATTAAATATAAAGCATTATTAGCCATCAATTTTTAATTCATTCTTAATATTTATAGTAAAATTATGGTTTGTTACATTTAAAATGGTCTGCTAGTGAAAAAAAAGTTTTCCCATGTAAAATTCTTTAACAATCTTTTGTTACACACATTATTGTCTTTCATTTCTACCTCCTATTTCCTGGTAAACTATAAAAGAAATATCAAAGAAAATCCCTTGGACATATTACATGTGTTTATTTAGAAGACTTAAATTAACTAGGCTGTATTGTGCTAATATTTATAATTATTTAAAATGTCCTAATCATATTCAATCAAGGTATATATTTATGTGTGTGTGGATGTATAGTCATATGAATAATTTCCCAAAATTTTAACTTGTCATTACACAGAGAACATCACTATGACTTACTGTTTTGATGTGTAGGGTTTAAAAATGCATTAAAAGTCTAGGGACTATTTCAAAGTAATATCCTACTTTGATCCTATCAGTCCTTAGTGTCATTTAATTTATTTTGGACAGAAACAACACTCGTCATGTTTTAGAACTCATGGATTTTTGCTGTTTACTGTCTTTACTGCAGTCATTTTATATATTAAAAATGTTTAGAATTCAGTTAGAATTCAGACTTCTTTGGGGTGAAAGTGCTAAACAAAAGACCAACTAAACTAAGTAAGACCTGTTATAATTGACCAAGGCCTAATCTCACTGAGGTCCTCAGAAATGGGCAAACTACACTGTTGCCTGATTGATTGACCCCTCATCCAAATCTATCAAGTTAAAAGTTGTCATAAATTAAAAAAAAAAAAAATACCCCTTAGAAACTCTGGCTTCTATTCCATAAAATGTCTTGATACTACTTAGCACTTGTACTTGGTGATAGCTCTCAATTTTTGCATATCTTTTTAGGTTTGATAGTAACAAATGAACCTCTTTTTCAAGCAAGTACATTTTGTTAAATACAATAGGATGGCAGCAAGGGCCTCTAAGGGACTCAAAATACTAACTTGGTGACATGATCAAGGAGTTGTTTCAGATGTACTTTATTCAACTATTTATTGGATTGATTTTATCCTTCCGCTAGAGAGCACTAAGATTTGTATTTTTCCTTACATTTCTTTAGGAGATATTTTGTGATTATCACCTTATTAAAGTAACTCAGTAGATACTTCATTATTGTTCAGGTTATAAAACCTAAAGAAATTATTCTTTGATTAGTGGTGTATTTCCCCTTTATTCCTGTGAATGCATAAATAGCAAAGGCCAGAGTGTGAAGTATGTGCTTCATGCAGTATTCGGATCAAGAATATTCTCTTTTTCCAAACAGATGGATTTCATTGTGGGTTGGTTTTTGAACTATCACCTTTTGTTAGTTATTTTATGATTTTCAAATGTCTAGTGCCAATTCATCTACTTTTCCCACATTGGCCTATACCACTGAACATGTAAAATGAAAAGAAATTGAGAAATCATTGCTGCATCCAGTTTCTTCATGAGAAAACTTCCTTTAAAATATTTTAATGGCTGGTGTGGATCAGATCAGTAGACACTCTGTTCTTTGACACTCATTCTACGTCTCAGAGGTGTCCATCCAGCCTATCTGGGAATTTTATCTGGGTATACTTTTACATAATTGGGCCTCACTAGATTGTTATCAAAGGTAATTTATTTCATAATGTTCCTCAGACAGGTCTAGAAACACTTCTTGGTTAACAAAATTCCTTTGCGCAAATGATTCTAGGATGTACTAACTTTTGTGTGTCTAGAGGATCAGTTTTTACCTATGCAACAAATCTAGGTATCCGGATATCTATTAGGGGTCTCCTTGTCTCTCTCTGTTTCTGTCTCTCCCTGTCTCTCACTCTTTCCTGGCTTGAATGAACCTTGTAACAAAAAATAGTAAATGTATTGCGCACATTAGATACTAGAAGTTTTACAAGGATATAATGAGAAAATTATTTTAATAATGAGTTGTCTTGAAATTCCTTATGGTTTCCTTGCAATTATAAAGTGCTAGCCTAGACATATACTAGAAAGATAACGTTCTTTTCCAGAATTATATGTTTAATTTGTATTTAATAATGTGCTGAATTAATTTTTTATATTTAATATCTCCCAAAAGATATTGAGATTTAATTGTAGAAATTTTAGAAACAAATATCTAAATGGGACTTGTTTTAATTGCTCTGAAGTTCTTTTTATCTGTAATCTCCACATATAGTTTGATTGCATGATCATGATTTCAATTTAAAAAAATATTAAAATTAAATATTTTAATAAAATATTTACTAAAAAATAAAAATTTATATTAAAAATAGTTTTTAATAGCTTTATTTTTATTAAAAATTAAAAATAAAACTCAATTTCAGCTTCAAAGTTATAATATCATAGCATCTGTAGTTGCATTCCAGTAATACTAGGTACTTCCTAAGCAATTTAGAATTAATATGTTTCACTAAATTCTTACAACAAAGTAACAAGATAAATAGAGGGTAGCAGCTTTGTTTGCATGAAAAATGTTCTTTCTTGGTGACTGAAGCTGGGAAAAGCTAAATATCAGGCATAATGTATGTTTCTCCTCCAATACAGGATTTTGTTCTATTCATATTGTCATTTATCTTTGTTTACATTTCTATCTTCTCTACAAGGCAGTAGGCTCTTAAAGGCAGAAAATATTACCTCTCTTAACATCTATCACAGTATTTGGTACAATGAATGTACTCAACAAGGTTTTCTTAGAATGATTCATAAGCTAGGAAAATATTTGCTCCACATTATTTTATGATGGCTCTTAGTTTAACCATAATGTTAATGGGCTATAATTTTAACTAATTTATGAGATATTCAAGACTTTGGGTAAATCGACATCTCTAATTTTTGAATATTGTGTATTATCTTATATACTATAGATGAGAATGGGATTATTCCTGCATTCTAGTGATATTTCCAGGCTATCACTAGATGGCAGGGAGGCTGTCAGCAGGGACATAGGATTGGAACCTTAACAATTGTCCAAGTGAGTAGCAATAAAGATCAGAAATAGCGTGGTGGAAATGAAATTTTAAAGGTGATAGACTAGTAAAACAGACAGAGGGAATGAGGGGGAAAGAGAGAGAGAGAGAGAGAGAGAGAGAGAGAGACAGAGAGACAGAGAAACCATTTTGCAATTGATTTGATGTTGAAGATAAAAGGAAGGAAGGAGTCAAGAAATTATGGATTCCCAAGTCTAGGTAATGGAGAATTATAATGTACTGATCAGGGAAAGCAGAGAATGGCTACATAGAAAAGAACTGATTCATTAGTTTGAATAAATTTGACTTTGAGGCATCAGCAAGTGGAAACATGTGTAGTACAGAGGAATACTGGAAGCTTTGGCATTCAGGAGATATAAGATCTGGATATCAGATCTGAGACTTATAAAATGCTGTAGCTGAACAAAACTGTTACAAATCTTAATTTGGTAACTGAATAAGGTGACTCCCAGAAAAAGGAGGTAATATGCACACAGTCTCAGAGATAACGGCAAAGTCAGGACTGGAATCATTATCTCTTTTCTCAATTCATTTTTCCCCAATTTCTTACATATAATTGAAAACATAGGAATGTAAATACAATATTTTTGGTGATGAGTGTGGTAAAAGAAGAAGCCATAGGACTAATTCATCCTATTTTAGATGCAAAAGGAAGAAAAATAACATTAGAAATTTTGGATAATATTATTTTTTAAATAAAAAAAAGGACTTTTTAATTCTAATTTTGTTAGGTTTTGGCAGTTGTATAAAATGTTATCTTTAAATAGTCAAGTTTTTATTCTAAAATATATGTTCTTCATAAAATATTTTAGTGGTTTTCATGTTGAAATTCTCATACATGCATACATCTCATAGATTTTCTCATACATTTTTCTTATGAAACATTATTGCTAGAAATGATAACAAAATCACAACAAAATCTTTTTCATGTAATTATTAAAGAATCTAGGCAGCAATGATAAATAATTGTTTTTTAGAAAATTTTTCTTCAACTTGCATTAAGCTATTATTTTATTATAATAAACAAAATATAACTAAATTAAGCTTAAAATAAGAAATTTGAATAACATAACCTGTTTGAATCACATATTCAGCAGAGAATAAGTTAATTGTCTTCCATGTAGAAAATATTCAACGTTTTATAGCTCTCCTCTTACATTTCAGATAGATTTTAAGCAGAATTGTACCCTGAAGTCAGATATATATAATTATTGTTGAGGTTCTCTGAAGAGTATTTTCTTTAATCATTTATCTTCCAACAACATGACCAAATAAAGATCACTATATTGTTTGTGTATTTATTTGAAAGTTTATTCAAAAGGAGAAAAAATTATATCCTTCTAACTTTTGTTCTTCCTCACTCTCAGCCACGGAAAGCTTCTTTTCATTAGTAGTAGTGGAAAGATTCATGATGTATTATTAGTGACAGCATTTGATTATTGTCTAATTAAAAAGCACTGTGCTCCCATCTGTCTGACTGGGGAGGGAATGACAGAGAAAGAAAGGGTGAGGGAGAACAGAGATATTGAGATTAAAATAATGAATAGGTATTGTAAAATGTGGCATTGTTTTATTACTTGAAGAGTGAGCCACTTAGAAGCAGTTACCAAATTTCTTTCCAAACTGATAGATGATTTCAAGTACAATGAATACATTTATTTGAATGTTTAAAAGGTCTCTCAATCTAACAACCATTACATGGAAAGAAAATAGTACTGCACATAAGAAAATATAACTACTGTCACATTTAAGAAATGCTTTAAAGCAGTTTAAGTAGTTTCATTGAAAATTAAATTAAAACATAAATATCAGCAATAATGATACTTACATTTGTCTTCTGGAGTCATTTAAGAGATGAGTAGAATGGTGATAAATAATATTAGACTTTATTAAAGAAGTTGAGTTTGAGCAATTTATAAGGAAGTAGACAGAAAGCTGGCGCTCCATGTTGAAATGGCTGAGTCCACAACTCCAAAATCCTGTTTTCTGGTCTCATTCCATCACCATTTATTTGAATCAGTTTCTGTTGTCACTGTTTAGGGGTGTGTCTTAGTTGTTCATTTTTGTGTAACAAATTATTGTGTAAAAATTACTGTGTAAAAATACCACAAAACATATAAGAGCAAGCATTTATTACTTGCCCCAGTTATTAAGAATCAAGAATGTAGGAAGAAGATTGTTCTTGCTCTAGGTGTCTCCCGAGGTTGCAGTCAAGCAGCTGGTCTTGGCTGTAGTCTCTGAAAATTAATTGGAGCTAGAGGTTCCACTTCCAGACTCACTGACATTACTGTTGGCACAAGGCTTCATTCCTCACCACATGGGATTCTCCATAGAGTTTTTCCCAATATGGGATTTCCCAGAGAGAGAGATTGAAGTGAGAGAATGTGTGCAAGAGAGTGCGAGCCCAAGATGGAAGCCAAAGTATTTTTATAAACTAATCTCCAAAGTGATATCTCGTCATATCTGCTATAACCAGTTCTTAGAAGTGAGTCATTAAATTCAGTCCACACTCAAGAAGGCAATCAAGCTTCACCTCTTGAAGGAAGAAGTATCAAATAATTGGTCAGCATACCTTTAAAACCACCACAGGGCTTGAATGTGTACTTTTCGCTCCTCCCTCATGGGTTCTTTTCACTTCCATTATTGTTTTATATCATCAGTCTTTTTTTGTGTGTGTGTATTATCTTTAGAGTACGTTGTGAAGAGCCAAGAATATAAATAGTGACATTTAGAGTACGTTGTGAAGAGCCAAGAATATAAAGAGTGACATTGATGATCATGTGTATTTATATATTGACATATTTATTAAAAACTTACTATGTCCTAGTCACTGAACTAGGCACTTTACATTCATTATTTTACTCTGCACAACAATCCTATAAAATAAATGTTAATATTTCTGTTTTAGAGTATGTGTGTATGTGAAAAAATACATGTATAACTTGACTTTAAAACTTAAAATTTATATGAAATTTCAAGCTTATAATTCTTTTTAAAAATTTTTAAGTTTTAAAGCACTTGTCAATAAAGATTGAATATATTCAAGGTATAAAACATGATGATTTGATATATGTATACATTGTGTAATTATTACCACAATGAAATTACAGTTGACTCTAGAACAACACAGGTTGGAACCCATGGGTTCACTTATGAGTGGATTTTTTTCAACCAAATGAATCGATGATACAGGATTCACAGGATGCGAAACCTGTGTCTTCTATGCCAGTTCTGCAGGCCCAACTGTGGGACTTGAGTAGGAGTGGATTTTTTTGTATGAGAGTGAAGGATGCGGGAACCTATCTGCCATGTATATTCAGGGACAACTGTAATTAACATATGTATTACCACCCATAATATGCATTAGTTCTCCAGAACTTGTTTCTCTTACAATTGAAAGTTTGTGCCATTTGATCAAAATCTCCCCATTTCCCACACCCCCTAACCCCTGGTAAACACCATTCTACTCTCTGCTTCTATAAGTTTAACTTTTAAATTCCACATATAAGTGAGATCATATAGTACTTGTCTTTCTTTGCACTGAATAATATTTCACTGTGTGTATGTGTATGTATTATGTATATAGTCACAATTTCTTTATCCATTCATCCATCAATAAACACTTTGGTTGTTTTCATGTCTTGGCTATTGTGAATAATGCTGCAGTGAACATGGGAGTGTAGAGATATCTTCAAAATACAGGTTTCATTTCATTTGCATATATACCCAGAAGCGGAGTTGCTGTATTATATGGTAGTTGTATTTTAAATTTTTTGAGGAAGCTCCATACTGTTTTCCATAATAGCTGTACTAATTTACATTGCTACAGTGTACAAGGGCTCTCTTTTCTTCATGCCCTTACCAAAACATAGGTCTTGTCTTCTTATAATAGCTATTCTAACAGGTATGATGTGATATATTATTTGTAATTTTGTTTTGCATTTTCCTGATGATTAGTGATGTTGAGAACCTTTTAACATACCTGTTGGTCATTTGTATGTCTTCTTTGGAAGAATATCTACTCAGGTCCTTTGCTGAGTAGATTTTTTAATTGGATTGTCTGGGGGGTTTTTGTTTGTTTTGTTTTTGTTATTTTGTTGTGTGAGTTCCTTATATATTTTGGATATTAATTCGTTGTCAAATGTATGGTTTGCAGGTAAGCTTATAATTATTAAAGAATACATGTTTTATTAAAAATCAGTGATTTTCTCTACTTACCTTTTACTATGACCTAACTATGATACTTTCAATATGCTGCAGACTCTCATTAATATCTTTCTTTTCTTGTTTCCTTGTTATCTAGAACTCTTATGTTTCAGGCTAATTTCTTCATCTGCAAAGACCTAATAGGAAGAACTTTTTACTTTGGTTTAGTGTGTATAAAATCTGGAAACGGCTAAATTTCAGTTTTAATATAAAATTTTGACTTTATATATTACCCAACATTGTTAAAAGGAGAATTCTTATATATACCTATCTGTTAAAAATATTGCTTCTTATTATATTACCTGCTTAAAATAACAACAGCAACAACAAAAACTTAGCAGAAGATAAACAAAAAGTAATCTCATGAAAACATAAAAGAGAAACACACCTTGGTTTCAGATATGCACAGAAAGTATGTAAGCTGTACCCCAGAAACGTTCCTTATAAATTTTGCATGTCGGTTTCTCTGACCTTTCTTTACACAGGAGGGATTTGTTGTATCAATCTTTAATCTAAGTGTGATACACCAACTTCCTATTGAATTGCCTTACAGCAGAAAGAAAGGTACAAAGATGATGCATCTCACTTAGAACTGAAAATATAACAAGCACTTTGGGAGGCCGAGACGGGTGGATCACGAGGTCAGGAGATGGAGACCATCCTGGCTGACACGGTGAAACCCCGTCTCTACTAAAAATACAAAAAACTAGCCGGGCGAGGTGGTGGGCGCCTGTAGTCCCAGCTACTCGGGAGGCTGAGGCAGGAGAATGGCGTGAACCCGGTTGGCGGAGCTTGCAGTGAGCTGAGATCTGGCCACTGCACTCCAGCCCGGGCCTCAGAGCAAGACTCCGTCTCAAAAAAAAAAAAACAAACAAAAAAAAGAAAGGAAAATATAACAAAACAAGTCATGGTAAACAAGAAAATATATGGATCTTTAATAACGAACCCAAACCAATGCGGTGGCTGAACAGAGAACTGTGGGAGCCAGGCCAGTTGGCATGACAGTATGTGTTCAGCTGCTGTGGAATGAGCCCCTGGGCTGAGGGTGTTCAGTGTGGCTTTGGTCAGGGGATTCAGTGGTGAAGAACCCTCTTGCTACTCTACTCTTTGTCTTTATTACAATACTAGTTCAAAAGTTATACCTATAGACATAGACAAGTAAAACAACCTCTTTCTAAAAAGGAAAAATAATAAACTCTCTGCTTTCAAATTTATTTTGAGGGGTCTCTCAAGCAGTCACCTGAATTAATATAGATGAATAAATATTTCAGAGAAAGTCTCTGAAATACGGGTTAAATTAAGCATGGGAAGACAAAATAGGGAGCTCCTAACTAGGAAATCCAGTTTCTGTACTAGCCCTTTTCATGTGTAATCTCTCATTAATCCTTGCAGCAACTCAATGATGTAATTGTTAGTACAGATTGAGCATCCCTTTTCTGAAATGCTTGGGACCAGAAGTCTTTTAGATTTCAGATTTTTAAAATTTTGGAATATTTCATATACATAATGAGATATCTTGGGGATGGGACCTAATTCTAAATATGGAATTAATTTGTTTCATATATTCCTTATACACATAGCATGAAGATAATTTTATATGATATTTTTAATAATTTTGTGCATAAATAAAAGTTTGCATTAAGTGCTTATGTGTGAAATTTTTCGCTTGCAGTGTCACGTCAGCACTAAACATTTTGGAACTTTTCAAATTTTGAATTTTCAGGTTAGGGATATTTAATCTGTGTTGTTATTTTACAGTTCGGAAAATGTAGGTACAGAATACTTATTTATCTCATATGTGAAGAACAGCGCTGCATCTCACATTTTATGTCTAAGGCCCATATTATTTTTATTTGTCCTTCTGCCCCATTGAACATTCCTCAGAGCTGATTTTAGTGAGATATCCTGACAGAACATGTTGCAAAACTGAAAATGTACATTATTCAGTTCTCAACAGTAATCTAAGTTCAATAGCTATTTCAATAATCTAAACCCACCAGAAATCTAACATAATTAAAGGTATAGGTCTCAGCATACAAAAAGGAAAATATGAAAAGTATCCTAAAGTTAACTTTCTAGGAAATAAAAATGAATTAAAATGGAATGTGAAAATACAGATGGACAAAGTCCTAGTATCTTTTGAACTGAGCCCTTTTCTTCAACTTGTATTTATAAGTGTGTGTTCATGCAGGTACACATGTATGTGAATAATGGTTTCTTCCATGAGCACATATTTCAAGTCTTATTACAGAGTTGCAGGAACAAAATGAACATAAAAATGGAGAAAATGGTATGGATAGACTTAGCAGATAAAAAGCTGAGACAGTGAGAATTTAACATAATCAATACAATAAATGTTCAAATCAATATAAATGTAACAAGTCAGACCTGAATTGATAAGTTTTGACCAGTGATTCTTAAAGGGTTTTAAAAGTTTCAAAAATTAACTTCTTGATTGACTTCTATAGAGCTGGAAGTCATTGGATTAGCAATAACTTTTCATAGAAAAGCATATGTAGGAACTAGAGCATTGTGTTTATTCACAAGAATTGAAATACATGAAAGCATTACAGAGCTTCAGGAGAAAATGTAAGTGTTAAAGCAACATTCCCTTGACTAGTCCTGTCCCAGAAACATGGATGAATACAGCAGGCAGAATACAATTAAGGAAAGATAATCTTCTATGAGAGTCTACTGAAAACATGATGTAAAACCAGCCACAAGAAGATTATCTAATTAACGTTTGCTCCCCATTGTTAAAGAATGTCTCATGACCAGATTTCATCACAGCTACTGACCTGTTTTCAACACAATTCACTTATAACTACAGCTGTTCTGATTTTCATGTGTTTGTCCATTTAGCTGAGGCACAAGAAAGACAAATGAAAGCTTTCCTGTTTTATACTGTTTTTTTTTCTCCTTTTGTATAATAGAAATAATTGCAATTGTTATTTATTTCTGTTTCTTCATTGTATCTGCATATTTATCTAAAATAATGTATTATACTTTAAAACAAAGTTTATTTGAAAAAGAATTTTTATGAGACAGGAGAGAAGTTTAGTTCTCTTTTTGAAATCTTCAACAGGTAGTTTAAAGCCTGGGGAGAACTTGCCTTTTTTTTTTTTTTTTTTTTTTTTAACATTTTGAGCTGCATTTTCGGAAAGTGTTCCCTTGAGAACACTCAAACCAAATGAGAAAAAGCTTCTTCAACAGCCAAAGAGTTTTAAAGATTAAAAGCTTTAGTTCTTTGTTATCTTTTGAGGAAAATAAAGTTGAAAGCTCCCCCACAAAATTGTGTGTTTAGTTTACTTAGAATATTGGGAACTTTAAGAGTTTTTATTTAAGTGACTATTTAAATATTTAGTATGATTAAGAAAAAATATTTAGGAAAAAAGTCATACAAAATGGGAGAATTACTATAGCAAGGAAATTATGTAGAAAAAAGGCTTATAGAAATTAAGCAGAAGAATTTTAAAAGAGCAAATATGGAAGAACATACTGAGCTGACTGTGGCTACAAGAAGCCTGCTCCCCAGGGAAGGAGAGAGCCATCAAGTTTTTAAACACTTGATGAAGTATATGCCTCTGAAAATTGGAAGACTGAAAGGCTAAAACCTGTTCCTTTCCACTTAGTCTCTTTCTTGGAATCCAAGCTTTGCAAAGATGGTTAGCCTGAGGTAAGTACACAAAATGATTCCAGTGAAGGAAATGAAATATCTGAGATACTGGAAAGGGCAAAGCAATAGTATTCTATGTTTCCAACAGAATCCATCTCCCACCATCAGAATGTATTGTTCCCTTTGGAGAAAAATGTGACTATTAAAGGGAGTATTATTTAAAAATTATAGTTCTTATTCTTTTCCAATTATTTTCACTTCTCTCTGAGAGAGCATGAATGTCCATGATGTTCTAAGAAAGACAGATGGACTCATGATTTTCTAATTGCACCCACTGATATTTATTGAGTTTGAGTGCCCTGAGAATCTATCTGTCCTTTCAGAGACACATTAATAGGTGGTCTGCCTCAATTTCTTCCTTCTGTCCCCATCCTGTGGAAGCTTGGCAGTTTTATGTTTATAAAGCAGAACTATGATGGATGAATAATAACAAGGTACTCTTTGATGAACACCTGTTATTTTCCAGGCCGTATGCTAGTATTTTATGAACACTGTTTTCTTTAATCCTAACAGCAGCTATGTGTGGTGAGATGCTGTGTTCATTATGAGCTGATACTCACACCAGGCTGCATCCTCAAAGAGAATCCGAAATCCATAGCCTGCCATTTAAAGTGTTGCCTGCTTTGTTCTATCTGTTGTTTTATTAATTTCTATCCTTTTGTTTCCTGTGTTACATTTTTTGTCAGACTAGTCTATTCATTCTTCCTACAGTATATGACCTGTTTCCCTACTCATATTTCTTCTTTTTGTTCCCATACTCTGCATCATCTCCCCAACTGTAATTACTTTACTAAATCTTTCATGAGTCTCTCTTATGGTATATGTAAGTATTTATTTTCCTGTGATTATTGTGTTTTTGTACCATAATTTGTATCTTTATCTCATAACCCCAGAAATTGTTTCACAGAAAGGAAACTCTTTCAGAAAGGACGTTTATTCACTTTTATATAGAGGTGAATTCACCTTACCATTCTCATTGTAGGAGCTTGCCTATGGAGGAGCCTTAATAGGTTTGCATTGAATTAGAGCCTACTGTCTTCAAATACTTTGTATTTTCTCAACAAGTCAAATGTTACACGGTATAATAAAATAACCAAATATCCACAGTTTAAGAGAGATTTATCAGTGCAAAATTGAGGTAGTTGTTTAAGAACTTTTAAAGAGGGGGACATCACAATAACCTGAGGCCTGAGACAACCTCAAGGTAGAGATAAAAAAATCAAATTCAGGAAGTGGGCAAGAAATTTTGTAGTTTTTTTAGTAATGACTAGCAAGATTGTAACAGCCTCACACTTTTCTGGAATTATATCTGGCAGCTACTAACGCTTTCCCTTTACTTTACATCCATAGAAAGAGATTTGCAACAATGAATACAGCTACAACATCTATTGTGTATATAATCATAATACATGAGAATAAAAGTAGAAAAAGAAGTTCATAGAACCCATAAAGTGTAATTCATATTGAATCATTAACTACTCCTTCATAATAAAAACAATAACTACTACTTAGTGAAGTGTTACAAGTTTTCTGTGCTGTGCCAGGCACTTTGTGTGAATTTATTACACTCATCTGGAGGAGTTAAGAGCTTAAATCTGGAGATACCCAGATTCATGTGCAACCTTGGGCAAATAAATTACTAGAGTTATCTCTAAAAAAAAAAAAAAAAAAAAAACAAAACAACAAAAAAAAAAAAACAAAAAACTTGAGGTCATGCTAAAAGATAAATCAAATTTGAATAGATACAGAGTGGTGGCCTTCCAAATGTCAGAAAAAGGACAATAGAAGAAGTGATTTATATACAGAGCCTCTTCCCCAATGAGGTTACATCCTGATAAATCCATCATAAGTTCAAAGTATCGTAAGTCAAAAATGTCCTTAATACACCTAAACTGCTAAACATCATAGTTTAGCCTCGCCTTCCTTGCCTAAACACTCAGAACACTTATACCAGCCTAGAATTGGGCAAAATCCTCTAACATAAAGCTTATTTATTTTTTTGAAAAAGTTGGATATCACATGTAATTTATTGAATACTGTACTAAAAGTAAAAAGTAGAAGGGTTGTGTGGGTATCTGAAATATGGTTTCTAATGAATGCATATGGCACCATTGTAAAGTCAGAAATCACAAGCCAGACATCATAAATCAGGGAACATCTATATTTTCAGGGATTAACAAAAGAGCAGATTTGAGCTCCAACGTGAATAACTTGGATTTAGCTTCATAAGTAGTGTGCACTGTTCCAGGTTCTTAATTTACATGGGGAGACAATACAGTAGTAAGTATAAGAAGCTTTAGCATCAGATACCTGGATCTAAGTTAGCATTTATTTTATTCAATTTCTTCTAAGGAATTTATACCAAGAAAGCTTCCTTGGTAATTATTTTATTTAGTTTCTTCCTCTCAAAAATGAAAATAATAAAATTTTACCTAGATTTGTTGCAAGACTTAGATAAATACATATATTTAGAGCAGAATCTGGCAAATGACACTGAAATATAATATGAAGAAAATAGTAGCTTCTATTAGGAATTTAGGAATATTAATATAGCAGTTATATATGTAAAAATTTGGAAATAATTTTAGTAATTTTAGGCAGAAAATCCAGTTGAGTACTATAAAGTAAATGCAATCATAGAGAATTATGGTACATCGTTCTTAACAAGAGTGCTGGGAAAATAAAAATGAAAGGAATTCTGTGATGGGTATCACAATAAAACTACCAACAGGATTAGTTATGGTGAATGGAGGAGATGGGAAGTTCTAAGGAAATACAAAGTTTTGAGTTTGAACAACAGAAAACGTGATAATACACAGATTTAAACAGAGAAGTAGAAGTTGAATTTAAGACAGTCAATGTTTAAATAAGGTGGTATTGAATCTGGTACATGCTTCACACATAGGAGTCACTCAATGAATATCTGCTGTTGATAAGCAGAACAAGTGGGGTCTTATGCCAGGTATTGGCAGAGCTATTTTTGGTTTTATTTAAGTAATAATTCTACTTAGATGTTATTTTTACCCAATTTAGTAATATCACTATGAAAGAAAATGAAGAAAATGCATATAAACACTGACTTTTATCATCAATGAAGAATTCTTGTTCAGATTCAAATGATTAGCTCCTTCCCTTTTATTATGAGCGTAGATATGATTTGCCTTTTATATAGAGAAACATTGACTGTTGTAGTTGAGGACATTTTAATTTTACCTATGATTTAGCATATTGGTGAAAGCAAATGTTACTTCTTAGCAGGAGCATTGATTTTTCATAATCCTATAATGACCCCAGTTAGGTGAGAACTTTGAGTTCAGATCCAATTGTAGATAACAATTATTTGTATTGTTATAAGGTTTTCATTAAGACAGCCTTCCAGGAGGACCTGTGTTGAACTCCGTGAAATAAAATCCATATTTGACATATCCAAACATACTTCTTAAAGCCTGGTGCACATTTTTCTTTGCTAACTATTAACCTTATGCCAATTGGCTCTTAGTCACCAATGTCATATACATTCTGATAACCTGAATAAGGCAATGGAAAGTCTTCTTCCTTTTCTTTGCTGTCAAATTAAAAATCCTAAAATGTTTGAAATACATGACCTTGATGCCAAAATAGCCTCAGGTTCTCAGGAATAGAATTGAGCTAAGCCATTTCTTATGTATTCAAAGTCCCCTGAAAGCCAGGGTCAACCCAAATGGTTAGATAGTGAATCCTGAGTTGATTCAGCACTATACTTAGCTTTAAAGCTAATGGCTTATGATTGTGTCTAGTTGAGGAGTCATTTAGGGTAATACAATTCACTGCTTAACTGTAAAGGCAGAAAGGATCCTATTTTTTTAGCAAGGAAATAAACTTACCTGTACTAGAAAGGGAGTTGAAAGTTGCAAGTATGGTAAGCAAAAGTAGTTAATCAGGCCACTTTTGGTAGAAAGAATTTTTAAGATGGTCCCTAAGATTCTCTCCCTTGTGCCCATGCCTTTTATAATCCTTTCCCTTTGGACGCAAGCTGGACTTTTGAATAAGATGTGTTATCACTCTTTTGATTTTATTATGTTATATGGCAAAATATGTTTGGCAGATGTAATAATAAATCCCCTAGTTAGTGGACTTTAAAGGTTATCCAGACCTAATCAGGCAGACCTTTAAAAAAGGCAAAGAACAGGAGTAGTAGAGCAAGAAACTGTTCATAAGCTGGCCTTTAGAAAGCAAATTCCCATGTTATAGAGAGATCCACATGGCAGGGAATAGCAGGAGGCCTCTAATAAAAACTGAATTCTGCCAACAAGTTGAATGAGCTTGGGAAAGGACCCCAAGCTGTAAATGAGAACATAGCTCAGCCAACACTTTGATTTCAACCTTGTGAGACCCAGAACAGAGAACTCAGTTACATCATTCCTAAACTTTTGGCCACCAGAAGCAGGATGAAAAAGTTTTGTTGTTTCAAGCCACTAAATGATAATTTTTTACACAGCAGTAGAAACTGCTACACAACCCATATATCTGTTGTTCCCAGTAATTTATATGGGGGCAGAAAAGACTTCTGGGAAATTAATTAACACCTTACAGTGTTGATGTTTAGATATATTCTAGTATATCTACCACACTTTATGGATGAGTAGTTTGTGACTGATAGCAGTGGCGGAAAGCAAGCTATCAGGATGTATTACATCACCCATCAGAAAGTAAAAGTATTTTAAAATGATATCATTGTGGAGTTGGATTCAGCATCTGTGGCTAACAGGGAAAAGAGAACAGTGCTTCAGTGTGCTATTTTTTGAAACTGTCTAGAACCAAGCTGTACCCACCCCACCCTATGGAACACCAACACCAGTGACTTTTATACACCTAAGAGAAGTAACTGCTTGAGTAAAATCGAAGGAATTGACCCTTGGTGTGCCTTACGTTCCAATAGTGCTAAGAAAGTTAAATTTAGAGGATTGGGTAAGTTCCCCACTGACATCAGAGAAGAGAGAATGTAGTGGTGGAAGGTACAGTGGTGAGGTCATCAAACTGAGGGAAGTGCTGAGCAGCAGCTGGAAGCAGAGGGATAGCCCTATGCGCAGCAGTCTGGGACAGGTCTCTAGCCCTTGTCTGGTGGCAGCTGCAGCAGAGAGTAATCAATAATAAGCAGCAAGGTGAGGTGGCATTTTTGGCAGAGCAACTGGCAATTACTTGGAGCTACACGGCAGTCGAAAAACAGCAGCCTCAACACCAAGGCAGAGCCAAGCAGGAGTAACATCCTGATTTGATTCCAGGAAGCATGTAGGACACCTAATAGAGAGTGTGTTGGGAGTGTTATTTAAAAGGAAGCTGAAGTCTGACCATTTCACCAATGAGGGCTTACATACTAATTTGGGTTTCGATTTTCAAGGGGACGTTTGTTACCTGCTGTCTCTGCAGTCTGGAATTATTGGGTTCTGCTAGATCAAAAATAACTTTGCCAGGGAAGTTTATCTATGCAGCTATTTTCTTGCCATGGGAAACATAATTTAAGCTGCAGAAAATGAATGTTGCAACTCTCTAGAAGCCACGGAAATCATTAGACTGTTTTTGTTTCTCCTCAGTGTATTCCACTCCAAAAATGCTACAATCATCTTAACCTTGCATCACAAACTCCTTCAGACTCAGCACACTTCTAAAGGACTTAAATGTTCCTTAATTCCTTTCATGTTATTGCACGGTTTTCTGTATGTCTTTCCATTCTGCTGTCCTTCCTACTTTCCATCTAATTGGGAAACCTTGATTGCTCTCTCCTTCACTGACTTCTACCTGACCTCCCTGCAAGATTTCCATCTTGGTACTTCTTTCAGATAGCATAGCTCTTCACCTCTTAACCACGAAGCTGAATGGATCCCATGATTTGGTGCTTAGATTTATGGCTTCCGTCAAGTTCTTTGTCAAGAATGCCTAGAGGCTGGTTAAATAAATTTCTGTCATGACTGTATTTTAGGCTTTCTCTTGTTTTTTATTAAAAATAATTTATAGTCACTTGTTTATATTAGGATGAAAGTTTCCATGATTTTTATTTTTGTGATCTACATATTTTTATCTTTTAAAGCCAGGAATTTCACAGTGATAAATATGTTTTAGCCAAACCTTTCCTTTATTGGTTGATCTCATCTTATTTTTAATTTTTATTTTTTATGTATATATAAAATCATATATATATATATGATTTTATACACCTAAGAGAAGTGACTGCTTGAGTAAAATTGAAAGAATTGACCCTTGGTGCACCTTATGTTCCAAAAGTGCTAAGAAAATTTAACTTACAGGATTGGGTAAGTTTCCTACTAACATCAGAGAAGAAAGAATATGGTGGTATAGTATATAGTATATACTATATCTTATATATGGTATATATGTATGTTATTTTCTCAATTTTAGAGATGTTATAGCTCATAAAACTATTGGTGATTGTGCTTCTGACAAGAATAAATGTAAGAAGGAATTTTAGTTCCTTCTAATCTGAGATCATTTATAGTTTGCATTCCTTTTAAGGAGGGAGGAGAGGGCTGCTATTTATTAAGGAATAGTAATTTTGCCCAAATGAGTATTGTCATTGCTCATGTTGAATAATGCTTTTATAAATGCTGACTTGTCATTATTCCTCTTGTGTAATATCCAGGTAAGTCCCTTGCTGCCTGCATGGAGGTAACATTGCATAGTTGTTAAGAGGGTGAGCTTTGGAGTCGATTGCCCAGGATTACACACTGATATTATGAACTTGGACATGTAATATAAGTCCCCTTTCCCCATCTCTCAGATTCCTTACCTATAAAATGGGAAAAATACAGTAGCTGTGAGGAGGATTAATGAGTTAATTTAGGCAATATTCTTAGAAACTGAAAGATTGTTTGATAAATATTCACAATTATTATTGAGGTATATATATTCAATTGATCTATATTGATATATGGTAGTTATACTGCATAACAATTTATCGAGTTTTACTGTTGTCTATAATTTAATGGTATATTGATGTCAGACTCTATGTTAGAGAAGTGTCTCAGCTTCTTTTATGGTTTCTGTCTTTTAAAAGGATGTAATACTTTTGAGAAATTGTCAGCTCTATGTACCATTAAAGTGGTTCGAAATATACTGCACTTTGACTTTTAACAGCAGAAAAATTGGCAGAGGATGCTGTTTCCTTTGAGGTTACTTGCAGCAAGTGATTCTCAATTCCCTATTAAATGCCTAAGTCCTCAGTGGAGCATCTGAGGCGAACTGTCCCAATTTCAAACTACTCTGTGAGAATATTATTCCAAATAATGAACTGAAATGTGTATTTTTTCAACTTCCACCTATAGTTACATATTCTGTAGCCACATGAAATATGCTTGAGCCTTAAATATATGTGGAAGCTTTTAAAAGAACCCACCCAGCTTCTCTTCTTCAAAGCAAACTTCTCTGGTTAAGCTTCAGAAGCTCCAAACTGCTCATATTCTATTCCCTGAAGACAGCCATACATTTTGTCTCGTCCTGTTTGGATATTGCAGTAAATTAAGAATCAAGTTTTCTGATATCTCTTGTTATTAGGAACCAAACTAGTTGATTGCATTTTATCCAAATGATTTAGAGTAACACTATCTGTATTTTTTTCATCATACTTTGAGATGAATTATAAGAAACCATAAAATATGCAAAATGTAAGATTTTGATTTTCTTTCCATTAAAATTTTTAGTAAGTTCCTTGTCTAATTTTATGTTTCAGATATATAGATCGATCGTGATGTAGGTATAAGATCCTAAGAAAAAGATTATTTAAAAGTTATAGGGGCCGGCCACAGTGGCTCACGCCTGTAATCCCAGCACTTTGGGAGGCCGAGGCGGGCAGATCACTTTCATCCTAATATAGACAAGAGTGACTATAAATTATTTTTAATAAAAATAAGAGAAAGCCTAAAATACAGTCATGACAGAAATTTATTTAGCCAATCTCTATGCATTATTGACAAAGAACTTGATGGAAGCCATAACATACAAAAAATTAGCTGGGCATGGTGGCGGGCGCCTGTAGTCCCAGCTGCTTGGGAGGCTGAGGCAGGAGAATGACGAGAACCCGGGAGGTGGAGCTTGCAGTGAGCCGAGATTGTGCCACTGCACTCCAGCCTGGGTGACAGAGTGAGACTCCGCCTCAAAAAAAAAATTTAAAAAATTATAATTATTATTTTCCTTCAGGTGGATCGTTTGAGGTCAGGAGTTCAAGATCAGCTTGGCCAACATAGTGAGACCCTGTCTCTACTAAAAATACAAAAATTAGCCAGATGTGGTGGCACACACCTGTAGTCCCAGCTACTCAGGAGGTTGAGGCACAAGAATCGCTTGAACTCGGGAGGTGGAGGTTGCAGTGAGCCGAGATCTCGCTACTGTACTCCAGCTTTGGTGACAGTGAGACTCCATCAAAAAAAAAAGAAAAAGCATTTTAAAAGTGGTTGTATGGCTTAATAACACAAATACTAGTAGATACTGCTGCACATAACATCTCTGTACTATATTTAATTGATGGAATATACAGTTTAGAGCACATGTTAGATGAATATAAAATATTAGCTATACTATTTGCAGTAGTCTGAACAATTAAAAGCTGTCAAAAGAGAAGTTTTATTATTTAAGGAATGTTTAAAACAACAGTAGAAGGCCCTGTAGTCTAGACAGTGATAAATAAAGAGTAGTGGATTAAGCATCAAGAATTCTGTCTTGCTCGCCTTAACATCTGTGATTTCAACTTTGTTAAATGAAGCTGCTGGTAAAATGACCCCTTAGTTCCTTTCCAGTCTTAATCTCTGTGGTGCTAAAGTCTTCATCTTCATTAGTTTGGATTTGTGTAGTTTGGAGATTAAAATAATCTTTTAAGGCTATTTGAAATAACCTCAGAATATACATATAGATGAGAGTAGGAGCTGAATATTTTCCCTGGTTAAATCACAAAGTGACAGTTCTGACCACTCATGACTGAATAACTATGTAAAGACAAGTGCATTTATTATCCTCATTTGACATGGATATTGACTAATTTGTATTATTTCTGTTAACATTTAATCGAGGGCAATTATATATAAAAACACATTTTTCTAAACTGTTTGAATACAACTTAGTTTAAACTCTAACATTTTAGAAGTCTGTTTGTTGTCTGTTATTCAATCCAGAACTGTCTCCCAGTGAAACATAGAGTAAATCTAAGAACATGTATACTGTGTATTTGTTTTAATGCAGCGAATCTCCAATTTTATTGTGCATAAGGATCTCAAAATGGAGTTATAAAAATATAAGCTTAACATAATTATTAATATCTAGTATTTACTCCAAAGTGATTCTGAGATTCAATCCAAAGTGATTCTGAGGTGTAAGGCCCAGAAACTTACATCTTAAATAAACACTCCTAATGATTCTGCTCTAGAGCCCATATACTTTTTTGAAAAACACAGCTAAATTGCTGAGATCATGTATACCATAAAAATGTGCAATTAATACGTATCAATAATAAATAAAAAATCATGTTGTGCCCTGGTTCCCAATTCACTGGCTATAGCCTATGTATTAAAACGTCTGTACCTGTGCAGATCATAGCAGCACCCACCCAAGAGAGAAGATGGATGTCTTGAAGCATTCTGGTTACTAGATTTCTAAAGAATAGTAGCATTTTTAGATTTGACCTGAATTTACATGTAGAAGAAATATTTAATTACTTGGATTATCTTTCTTTTGTTTACCTAATAGCTTTTCCTTACTGTGTAGAATCAAAAGTAGAAACAAAACACAATATTCTAGAATTCTTAACTCCATGTTTTTAAAATATATTCAGCAATAATTTTTCTTGTTTTTTAGGAAATTTATAAATTTGCAAAATCACTTATAGCTAACAACAACCTCCCTTATTACCCTTCATCCCTGCAAATAATTGACTTTGACAGCTTTGCAATTGCCTGCCTTTCAAAAACAGATCCAAACAGTGTCTAACTGATAGAGACGATCATGAAAAGTCTACATGCACACTAGAAATGCAATGTTGGGGATAAAAGATCAACTAAGTAATTTTAAGCTGACTTTTAAGGTTAAAATAGAGTCTTCATAAGGCTCCGTTAGTTCCCAAAATAATAAAAGGTCATCACTTTTTATTTTGCTTTCCATAAAGCCTGTGGTGAGTGTCTTCAAATAAAATCAATAAGTAATTGTGATGGAATGTCACAGACCATTAGGAATCTCATTCTAAAATTCTTCTCTAGGCACTTTCCTCTCCACCCTATCTTACTGCCCAATGGGTGAGAAGGTGTCCTATTTA
This sequence comes from Chlorocebus sabaeus, assembly GCF_047675955.1. Classification (NCBI taxonomy): domain Eukaryota; kingdom Metazoa; phylum Chordata; class Mammalia; order Primates; family Cercopithecidae; genus Chlorocebus; species Chlorocebus sabaeus. The sequence goes on from NC_132924.1 coordinate 69,901,405, forward strand.
TTCCACAGTTTATGTGACCCTTTAGGGTTTGAATTTATTTTGGGATTATTTGCAATATTGCGGGAAATAGTGTTGAAAAAAGTCAAAGTTTTTGTTAGCAAAAACGTGCTGTTTCCTATAGTGATGAAGTTCTGATAGCAGTGTAGTAATATACAAATCCTTCAGGAGATTTTCAGGTGTGAGGAGATGGAGCTTACAATTAGGATGACTCTAATTTAGGCATTTCAGCAAATAAAAATATGCAAGATACCTGATGTTTAAAATTAATTGTGGAATGGAGGAAAAGTTAAGAAATGTTTGGATTTGCAAAATTATCGTTACTTCATTGTGCTATGGTTGGAATATTTAAATTCCATTTGAATTAAAGTGTCTACCTGTGAAGTTTCTCAACTGATTAAACAAAATTAAATTCCCAAGGGGGAAATTTCTCCTCATTGGCAATGCTTCTGCCTTAATGCACACTTGCCTTGCCAATTATTTGTATTAAAATTGTACTCATTTTTCAGCCAACTGACCTTTGATTTTATGCTGATGATCCACTATGTAAATTTTGATCTTGATGATGCATCCTGTCCAGAAGGGAGAATTTTTGTTCAGCCACTCGATGTTTGTGTTTCTGGTTTAATGCCTGAATTGTTTTTTTGATTTATACCATAAAATTAATATCTTTATAATTTTAGTTTTTAAAATAATGCATCTTCTCATGGCTAAAAAATGACTTCACCCTCTAATTTATTAATTATGCAAATATTCAAACAATGCTATAATATTGGAGAAAATAATACTGTGAAAAATTAAATATATTTGGCATTTATTATGCCAATTCTTAAAAAAGGAAAAGAAAAAAAACTATTATCTTTGTATCCGTGTATTGCATTGAAGCACATCTAGGTGTTGGTTTTGCATCATTTCTTTTTGCATGAGAGAGCTCCTAAGAATTGATAGAAAAAGTAGAACTTTTTTCTTTTGTCTTTTGTTTCCAGAATAACTGGTTTTAACTGAACTTGTGAACATTTTATAGACTTTCTGAATCATGTAAACTATCATGTTTCTTTCTTGGCAGTGACTATTGAAAATTTTTGAACCAAAGTTCAGATCATTGTCATTATTCTGGCTATTTGGTGCTTTTTATGAGTACAAGCAATGGCTATAAGTTTCTCTATTCTTTTGTGGTACATGATTAATGGTCTACAAGAATTTGTTTCACTTTGTATATGCCTATATTTCATAGATTCTACAATGTATTTTTTCCACATTTCAACATCTCTGAAGTGAAGATGTGTCTGGTAGTTTTGTTAAAGTTTGACATTTTTTTCCTCTGGGGTATATAAAATATTATCATCTTAAAATGAACTCTATTTTCAATTAAATAAAATATTGCAATATTATTGCAGCTTAGGAAGTAATTAGATTGAAAAGTAGAGAGTTATTGAAAATTCAAAATAACTAGATGGATTTAGAATTAATTTCCAGACCAGTATGGATACTTAGATAGCTCTAAAACATGGCTCAATTCCCTGGTCACTGTGGAACTCACTGAATGTTTTACTGTCTCTTTGTTTAAATGAGCTTACCAAAGTAGTCTCTGCTTTAATTTTTCTTCCATTCTTTCCTTCTTCCATTACACCTTACTACCATCTTTTCCTCCATACGTCCCTCCATCTTTCCTTCCTCCATTCTTTTCTTCCAACATTCACAGATATTTGATGGGCACATTTTGTGTCCTAATGATTTAGCTAATTATTGAGATATTTGTTTGAATTGTTGATGCCAGGTTGATTACATTTAGTTTGCAAGGATAGGAAAACAAACTTTTTCAGTGTGTAATGGTTAGCTGGAGTGGTACAGAAGGGAAGACATATTATTTGTAAGAGCAGGTTGGAAAGGGAAGTGATTTAGTGATGCCTAATCTGGGTATCAAATATAAGTAAGGATTATCTAGATGAAAAAAGGAGAGAGGATGTGTCTCAGGAAAAGAGAATGACATGAGTGCATAGAGAACGTATAGTAAATTTCAAGTGGGCTAACATGACTGAATACTGTACATAAATCTGTAATTCCAAAGAGGTAAGAAAGACAGATTAGGCATCCTACTGGGAAAAAAGAACTTTCCCAAGAGGAAAATATAAACCCATTTTAAGAATTATAAGTAGGATATTATTTGGCTTTAAAAAAATTATTCAGACAGCAGTGTAGAGGATGATAAGTACAAAGATTGCACTGAAATCTGAGACTTCAATTCGGAGGATTATATAGTAGATTAGATTAAGATGATTAATACAGAAATATGAAGGGAGAAGAGGTTGGATTATAAAACTAATTACATGATAGGATTAAAATGATTTTGTGACCAATTATGTATGTGAAGTAAAGCAGAAGGAAAGTCGTCAAGATTATCTTTGTTTCTAGATAGCACAAATATGCTAACAGCTATAAAACTTCTAACGAGGTAGAGGCACAAGAGACAGCAGGTGTGAAAGCAGAGGAGTAAAGATAATTTACTCTGGAGGCTTGTTGATTTTTGATTCCTGTAGAACATCCAGTAAGTAGTTTACAAATATGAGTTTGGAATAAAATAATTTGAGACACTATGCTCAATACATGATAACTATTATCTTATTTAAATATCAATATTATCAATTAACAGGACTATCAGCGTTTCCTTTTTACCAGTGTAACTGTAGTCTTATGGAAGTTAAGTAATAGCTGAGCTCAAATAGCTTGAAAGTAGACATAGTATGGGTTCCAAATAATTCTAGCTCTAGAGCCTGTGGGTTTTGTTTTGTTTTTTATTTAATAGATTTTATTGTAAAGCAGTTTTATATTTACAGAAATATTGTTCAGAAAGGACAAAAAGTACTTTGTACTTATCTCCTATCTCACTCTCTCCCTGGCCATATTTCCTCTATTAATATATTAGTGTGGTACATTTGTTACAACTGATGGGCTAATATTGATGAATTTTTTTCTTTCATGAATCTTACTTTTGGTGTTGTATTTAAAATATCATCTCCAAACCAAATATCTAGATTTTCTCCTACTTTATCTCCTAGGAGTTTCATCATTTTACTTTTTACTTTTAGGTCTTTGATCTGTTTTCAACTTATTTTTTGTAAAAGGCATAAGATCTAAGTCTAGATTCTTTTTTTTTTTTTTTTTTTTTTTTTTTTTTGCATGTGAATATATCTCTGTTCTAGCACCATTAGTTAATAAAAACATCCTTTCTCCATTGAATTGCCATTGTTCCTTTGACTATGTGTGAGTCTATTTCTGGGTTCTCTATTTTGTTCCATTGATCTACGACTATTTTTTTTCCTGTAGCTTTATAGTAAGTATTGAAACTGTGTCATGACAGCCCTTCAACTTTCTTCTTCTTCTTCTTCAGTATTCTGATTACTATTCTGGGTCATTTGCTTTTCCATACAAACTTTAGAATTAGTTTGGTGATATCCACAAAATAACTTCCTGGGATTTTGATTGGGATTGCATTGAATCTATGAATCAAATTAGAAAGGTTGACAATAATGAATCTATAAATCAAATTAGAAAGGTTAACAATAATGTCTTTCTATCCATTAATTTGAAATGTCTCTATATTTATTCAGATCTTTAAAAAAATTCCTTAATCAGAGCTGTATGGTTTTCCTCTAATAGATTGTTTACATAATTGTTAGATTTATACCTAAGTATTTTACTTTTTCTAGTACTAATATAAATGGTGTTAAGTTCTTTATTTCAAATCCTAAATGTTTATGCTGGTAGATAGAAAGACATTGAGTTTGATATGTTAGCCTTGTATTCTGCAACCTTACTATAATCACTTATTAGTTCCAGGAGGTTTTTTTTGTTGACTCTTTGGGATTTTATACATAGAACATCATGTCATGTGTGAACAATCAGTTTAATCTCTTTCTTCCCAAACTATATATCTTTTTCTCTGTTTTTATTGCATTAGCCGAGAATTTTAGTACACTGTTGAATAGGTGTGATGAGAGGTGACATTCTTGCCTTATTCCCAATCCTATAGGAATAGTGTCTAGTTTCTCACCATTAGTTATGGTGTTAGCTGTAGATGTTTTGTAGAAGTTCTTTATCAAGTTGAGAAAGTTCCACTCTATTCCTAACTTGCTGATTTAGTTCCCCTGATTAGTTCCCCTAATTCCTAATTTCCAATCTGGTTTTGTATCATGGATTGGTGTGGTCAAATGATTTTTCTGCATCTATTCATATAATCATATTACTTTTCTAATTTATCCTGTTGATGTGAAGGATTACATTAATTTTTTTGTGAGAGAGACTTTCACTCATGTCACTCAGGCTGGAGTGCAGTGGTGAAATCTCAGCTCACTGCAGCCTCCACCTCCCGCATTCAAACAATTCTCCTGATATATAATATTTTTAGTAGAGAGAGTTTCACCCTGTTGGCCAGGCTTGTCTCAAACTGACCTCAGGTGATCCACCCACCTCAGCCTCCCAAAGTGGAATTACATTAATTTGTAAATGTTAACCCAACTTTTCATACGTAGGATAAATCCAACACTTGGTTGTTGTATATAATTTTTTTATACTTTGTTAGATTTGATTTGCTAACATTTTGTTGAGAGCCTGTATTTTTTAATCATTTTATTATAGATGTCTAGGAAAGAAATTTCAATTTAGAAGTCAACAGTGTATAAATGATAGTTAATGCCAAGGAATACAAGTAGAGTGTGGTGTTTGAAGCCAAGAAATAATAGTATATAGATTAATAGTATTACTCCCACCACTAATAACTTACATTATTGAGTGTTTTATGCCACATAATATTCTAATTGGTTTAGAAAGTATTTACTTTTTTTTTTTTTTAAAGCACTTCTAGTTTTTTATTTATTTATTTATTTTTTTGCAGTTTTACAGATGAGGAAAAGTTCAAGTATAAGTCGGTCAAAGATTGTACCCTAGAACTGGCCTTCAGACTCACATTGCCTCTCCTAAGGACTCCAGCCCTCAACCACCACACAATATTAATGATTGGAATCCCCTTTGGTGCACTGAGAACAGAGGGCTGGAGCTAGTACCTAGGGAAAGAAGACTATATACGGGTCAGGAAGCAGAAGATCATATGAAGAAATAACAAATTTGAGGAAAGATAGGAGAGAATGGGAACTAGAATTTTTGTACCATTTATTCACAATAAGCTGATGAAACCTCAATTTATCTTATTTTATTAAATTGTAGCAGTGAAAAGGAGGCCTAGCATGACTAACTCCATTTTGCTTCCAACCAGTCACTCCTCACCAAGGTGATATCTTTAGCTTAACTGCTTTTACTTATCTCTGCAGTAGGCCCAGCTAACCATGGAAGGAATTTAGTTTACAGTTTAAAGCAAGGAAAGTTCCCAAAACCAACCCCTAAGGAGGTAAGGAGGGCATACATAGAAGTAACAATGTTGTGTTAAAGATTTATAGGAGCATTGTGACCTGACCAAAACAAAGAAGCTTCACAAAGCCCCCAGACCCTAGACCCTTGCTGTCATACAGATGTCTGTGATCATTGGTAACCTCTTGACCTCAGCTCCTTCACTCTTCCATTTTCCACTAAAATAAAAGGAGCCTGAAATTCATGTTAACTTAAGATGCTTCTTTAGGACATTAGTCTGCCATCCTGTTGGTTTGCTGACTCTTGGAAATAATGTCACCTTCCTTGCCCCAACATCTTGTTTCTCAACATACTGGCTGTTGTGCACTGAACTGTAGGAACTTGGCCTTGACTGCAGTATTAATAGGGTACAACACATGTTGCATCATGTTATCAGACCACAAATTGCTTTTGTATCGTGCCTTGCTGGTCAGTGGATTTATTTTTCATATATTGCTGCTCTCATCTTTCAGGAAGTCATATTTCATCAAAATATTATATATTAGAGACTGACAGAGCAGGCTGAAAGTGTCTTATTTTTCTTTCTGTTCCCTAAGAGGTGAACTTGGTGACTGTAGGAGAAATTAGTTTAGTGAAAAATCAGCAGCAGGTGGCTAAGTCAGCTTGATCAAAATGCAAAAGAGTACATTATTGTTGTTTGGGAGCACATTCAACCATGACTAAGCAATCTGTTCTAATAACGTCTATGTGTAGGTTACTTAACTTTCCCAATCGTGTATAATATAAGAAATACATTATCATACAAATATAGGTAAAGTGCATGTTATATAGTCAAGTAAGTGTATTATAGTGGGCTCAGAATAGTTTTTTTTTAAGCTGAAATTTGGAAAAGGATAAAGGAATATGTGAGCTTTGTAATGTGGTGCTCTTTAAACCAGCAGTAGGTGAGAATAGAGAGTCTGGAGCATGACAAAGCTGCCATAAATAAAGGAAAGGATGAGTCTCACATGTTTCACAAGCTTATAATCATACCTTTACAGACATTCTGCCAGTCAGCTACTTAGCTGTCTTCTTCAGGGAATACTGATTTCTTTTTAAAGAATGTCAAGTAAATTTGCAGTTACCTGCAGTATTAGTGTGGAATGGAGGGAAAAGAGTAAAATATTATAATTACCTAATCTCTCCAAGGATGTTTTGATTTCTGGGTGACCTGGGGTGTGAATGAAACCGCAGTTAACCAAGAGCTCAGTTGGCGTTATGTCACTGAAGAAGATCCTGAAATATGATCTGATTTATGGTGGTTTCATCTTCTAGGTGGCAAGATAATTTAGCCTAGGGTACCTGAACTGATCTGGCCTTCAAAAAATTGTCTTTACTATGGACTAATGACTCATCCAAGTTAGCAATGTGTTTATAAAAGAACAGGTATGGTATTCTTGTATAACAGCTCTGGACACATAACATAAATACATGTTATGACAATACTAGATATAGCAATGCCATAATCCTATAACAATCTGAAATTTAAATTCTAAATAAATGTGGGAAAACAAGACAGACGAATATAAAGCAGCAAACTAATAAGGCAATATGCAACCCAGCACTAAAACATGTTGTTTAGATTGTAAATCCCAGCAAAGTTCAGTGAAGGAAGATGAGTGTATGCTGGAGTTGTGCAAAAAAAAAAAAAAAACCTTTGAAACTCCATTCTGAAACAGAATGTGGACCTTCTATCTGGTCCTCACATAAAATATCTGTTGCTTGCATTTCTGAGTTTCGTTAAGACAATTCTGTGGTATATCCTTGAGGTGGGTGTGGGGGTGTGTGTGTTGTGTGTGAGAGGCAGATGGATAAATTATTGGTTAAAACTATAGACTTTGAAGTCAAACAAACCTGAGTTCATATCATGGATCTCCCAGTTATTCATATGTGACTTTAAGAATATTTAAATTCTTTAATTTGTTATTTTCCTATCTATAAGGACTGAAATATTTCTTCAAAGGACTTTTGTGGATTGATGTGATCATGTTTATGCATTTAATAAAGTGCCTGGAAAATTGTAAACCCTCAATAAGTGAAAGTTGTTACTGTGTGTGCTAAAAATGTCAAGATTGTAAAGATATATATATATATACACACATTTTGAGGGTTCTTTATAGCAGTCTTCTTTCCATTATTAAGAATGTGAAAACCAAAAGAAGTGGACTTTGAACTCAATATGCAAATCACATTGACTATGATAATGTAAAATGTCTCCAGTATCTTCAACATCAATGAATATTTACAGGACAATGTAAGAGATGAAGGAGCTCATTTTTAATATCTTATTTTATAATAATGTGTTATATTTGGCTTAAGGTATAAACTATGTGTGATACTCCCTAAAATTTAATCATACATCTTTTTTGATGTTAACAAATGTCATGCCTGTACATATAAAGATATATTCATTTGTAGGTAGATGATAAGCAATTCTCTCATAAAGCACTTTGATGTTAAAAATATGATCAAATACAGGCAAATTATTCAGTGTCACTCTTTTCAAAGGAGTGGCAGTGTTATCTGTCAAAATGTGTAAACAAATTTGATTTATGTAATAAGAAACATTCTTTGCCTTGCTTATCTATATTTAGTACTTAGAGTTTGACCTGTTTCCTTTTTTGGCTTTTGCTTTATATTCATAGTAGAGTGTTAGTAGCTCTCAAGATAAGAAAGAACAGATGAAGATACTATACCTATCTGGTGCATTTAAAAATAACTAGCTATTTTTATCCTTTAGTGCTACTTCAATAAGTTTGTTGTCTGATATTGATTTTTCTTCTTACTTTTAAAATTCTTGCTCCTGGACAAAACCTAGCTATGCTTTTCATGTTCCATATTTATGAACAAGTAAAAGCACAGTATGAGAAATGCCAAAAGTACCCACAGCTCTTTTTTTTAAAAAATTGATTTTTCAGACATGGAATCAAATCCCCAAATTATATGTACCCATTTATATTTGGGGCCTTGGATGTAAACAAAGTCTTATTCCTTCAGAAAAGGAATATTTTGGGGTCAGAACAAACAGGAATAAAATAAGAATTCACAAGATATGTATGTATTCATAGTCTGTGATTTATAATACAAATTCGAAAAAAAAATACTATTAAGATCCAAAAACACGGGAAAACCTAATTCTGGTATTTTAGAGAGTCACTTAGATAAACAGTGTTTATGAAATACTTTCAGATTCTCTTTGAAAAAGTTCTGGGGAACTAAAATTCTTACCATTCCCTGAGAGATATTATTTCTTATTTAAAAATTAGCATTTCTTTAACATAGGTATACAATCGGAAACAACATGGTAGATATATACAACAGAAAACAAATACAAGTTGTATATCTGTATTCATTTTAGGACTTGCCATGGTGAAATATTAAGGACAATGGTGTAGTTAGACATTTAAAAATTCAAATAGGCAGTGTGATAGGCTGAATCGTGTTTCCCAAAATTAGTATGTGTTGTCTCTGACCCTCAGTGCCTCAGAATGTGACTGTATCTGGAGCTAAGGTCTTCAAAGAGGTAATTAAGTTAAAATGGGATCATTAGGATGGGCCCTAATCCAATATGACTAGTGTTCTTAGAACAAGAGGAGATTAGGGTACAAACAACACAGACTGAGAAGTGACTATGTGAAGACACAGTAAGAAGGCAGACTTATCTACAAGCCAAGAAGAGAGGCCTCAGAAGAAACCAAACCTGCCAATATATTGGTCCTGGACTTGCAACCTCCATAACTATGAGAAAATAAATTTCAGTTGTTAAAGCCACTCAGTCTGTGGCATTTTGTTATAACACCCCTAGAGAACTCATACAGGCAAGAATCTAAGTGTCGTAACATTAGTATCTTGGTCCTGAGAATCCCCATTGGTGATATTCCTACTGAGAGAGGTCTGCCTCTTTTGCAATATTACACAACCATCATTTTGGTGAATGAGTCAAAGAATTTATCTTCTAGGTCATCCTCATTTTTCTATATTTCTAGGAAATTCATTTGCCTGTAGGCTAAGGAGGAGGAAAAATTATTAAACAATAATTGAATATTTCTATATTAGACAATCTGAAGATTGTAAGATAGGGTCATTGATACAACTAAAGAACTTACTAACAGGGAATATAAGTTCTGCATACAAATAGCTATCATGAGTCAGAATATGCCCATCACCATAAGAAAGATCCATGCATATATGCAAATATCTGAGGAGAAAATAAAAAGTGATATCTGTTCCAGAAGGAAGATTAAGGAAGTCTTGGAGAAGAAGGCATTTTAGCTGGGTCATAAGAATGAGTAGAACTTTTGATGGAGGATTTTTAAGAGTAAAGGACATTTCAGGCAATCACATTGCATAAGGAAAGTACATTCATGGAAAAACTAATCTCTCTTTTCTCTCCACCCCCAATACAATTACATAACCCCGTTTCTCTTTTCCTTTTCTGGAGTGCTGCTCTTTTCTCTATAAAAGGACAGAGGTTGGACTTAAAAAGAAAGTAGACACTAACAATTTACCACCAGAGGCTTATTAGATTGTCATATTAGCAGTGGCTAAATGATGTCATTAAAATTTAATTACATCAGATATACCTGTGCTTGAGAAAAACCAGGGCCTAATCAGGTGAAATGTCTGCTTTTCAGTCAGATATTGAAACCATCATTAGTTTGTAAGAAATACTGAATAATTTAAGCATATGGTGGTTTTACAAATATTTTTGCTATACACTGTGGTTAGGAAGATTGACTTTATTCTATAATTATTGCTTTCATATACAGCCATGTTAAATGATGAAATAAATATTTCCTCTAAAACTTTGACTTTCAATAAGCCAAGTAACATTCTCCCAACCCACTATACCCCCATTTTATAGTTCACATAATATTGGGAATATTATTATTTTAGATATCGAATCAATATATATTTGACCACTTCTTATTTTTGTACATATGTTATATGTGCAATTTAGTGTTCCAAAGTCTGCAATTTAGTGTTCCAAATTACCAATCAGTATAATATTTCCTTTCTTCTCTATTGTAGAGAATGATTTTTGTTTGCTTCATGATGTAACCCTCAACAAATTTTATTAGGTATAGCAGGTTCATATAGTACTTTGTACAAAAAACAAACAAACAAAAAACTGACTTAGGAACTGTTAAAATTTTGATGGTAAAAGACACATTTATAATTTAATTTTACTTAATAATTCTTGTTAAATTTTAACCACTCAAACAACCAGTTAATATTTTATGAGATTATCTGCTGTGTGGAAAGTGCTAGCTACTTAACTACTCAGATTTCTATTTATTAGTTACCAAATTGAAATAATTGCTATTTTTCTCACAAATTATTATACTTGCACACTTTATGGATGATATGGTTTGGCTCTGTGTGTCCATCAAAATCTCATCTCCAATTGTAACCTCCATGTGTGGAGGGAAGGACCTGGAGGGAGGTGATTGGCTCATGGGGGCGGTTTCCCCCATGTTGTTCTTGTGGTAGTGAGGGAATTCTCACAAGATACAATGGTTTTAAAAGTGGCAGTTTCCCTTGCTGTCTCTCTCCTGCCACCATGTAAGGCATGTCCTGCTTCTCCTTCACTTTCCACCATGATTGTGAGTTTTCTGAGGCTTTTCTAGCCCATGTGGAACTGTGAGTCAATTAAAACTTTCTTTTTAAAAATAAATTACCCAGTCTCAGGTAGTATTTTATAGCAGTGTGAGAATGAACTAATACAATGGAGATTCAAGATTCAAAGATAGAATGCAAATAATATTAATAATAATAATCATAAGATTGAGTTAAGGCTCTCTTTCTTGCCTCTTATGAAGAAAGCAAGGTTATGATTTCTTTTCTATAATTGGAAAGTAAACCGTTAATTAAAAATGGCTTTGTGTACAGTGAGCATTCCTAGCCATTTTTGCTTATGGTAGACTTCTGTCTACCCCAACCACAGCCTGAATCTTTAAGTTGCTGTCAGAAGCTTTGAGAGCTGTATAAATGCAGGAAGTCTGGTGTGTGGGATGTAAATGAAAATTGAGGGCAATTCAAATGGTGCATGAAAGAGAAAACTAACGCCACTTGAGTTCTCTGTTAATTTGCCACTTCCACACTTACGTAAGAAGTTGCCGTGTGAGTTTCAAATGTAATCTTTTGGCAATTTTTATACCTTGTTGGAATTTAAGAGGATGTACATAATCAAATATCCAATACATTTTCCTCTCTGAAAATGAAGTTATTTTGAAATAATGTCATTTCAAACGAGCTTATTTATTGTGTGTATTTCTTCAATATGTTAGGGCTTTGAAGAAACAAAAATCAACTAGTCATATCCCTCTCTGTATTCAAGGAGTTTATACATACTGAAAGGTCAAAGGAAATAGAGGGCAGGCAATCAAATTCACTTTTGTTTTGATTTGTTTTTTCTTGACCTCTGTTGCTATCTTAAGGCTTTCTCCACAATTTCAGCTTCATTAATGCTAAAGCAGTGGTTAAAAAGTTAAAGTCAACTGGTGGAGATTTTACCCCCTAGAGGATATTTGGGAATGTCTGGAGGCATTTTGGATTGTCACAACGGGGGGAAGGGAAGGGATGCTACTAGCATCTATTGGACAGAAGCCAGGGACACTGCTAAACATCTGACAATGCACAGCACATCCATCTGCAACAAATCTTTCAACCCAAAATGTCAGTAGTGCTGAGTTTGAGAAAGCCAAAGAAATAACTTCAGTGGACAGAATACAACATTGAGAGGCAGTTGTTTCTGGTTGTGTCATCTATTCTGCTTTGACTACCCTGTCATCATCTTTGTTTGTTGTTGTTTCTTTTTTTGAGATAGAGTCTCACTCTCGCTTAGCCTAGAGGACAGTGGTGCGATCTCAGCTCACTGCAACCTCTGCCTCCTGGGTTCAAGCAATTCTCCTGCCTCAGCCTGCCGAGTAGTTGGGATTGCAGGCTCCCACCACCACAGCCAACTAATTTTTTGTATTTTTGGTAGAGATGAGGTTTCACCATGTTGGCCAGGCTGGTGTCGACTCCTGACCTCAGATCATCCACCCGCCTCTTCCTCCCAAAGTGCTGGGATTACAGGCTTGAGTCACTGCGCCCTATCATTATCTTAAACAAGTGATTTTCCTACCCTCATCTAATTTCCTCGTTTATGAAGTTAAAAGTTTGACTAGATCATCTGTCAAGAGCCCAAAGTCTATAAATCTTGCCAAATTTATTTATACTTTCCTCATGTTTTGAGGGGAAGAGACATGCAGAATTATTTCAAGAAATTATTTAATTAAGCTATTCATTTTATTGTCATTTTTAGGTTATAGTTTTCGAGAAACATGCAATATATATTTATCAATGCAGAGATACAAATGTGATTCATGTTTTGTTTATCATTAGTGTGCAAGAATGGAAAGATGCTTGAAAATATAGGACTTAATATTCCTTCTTTATATGTAAAATAACTAGAGTAATATGGTGTATTAATTTTAAAAATAATATTATTCACCTTGTCTAATACTCCTCAATCAGAGGAAAGTGATGCATTTTCAAAACGAATGTTTTAAATCAACTGCCATAACAATTCAAGTTCAGCTATATCACCACAGAATATATCCATGTTCATGCTTCAAAATGAATTTGACTTTAATCATTAAAAGTCTGAGTTCCACCAGAAATTTTTATTGCCTCCTTTAGTCTTTTCTCTCCTTGTTAAACAAACATATGTCTTTGAAAGCCCTAGGGGATGCTCGTATATTATTATTCAAAAATATTTTCTGATTAAATTAATTGTATGTAATAAGAAAATGTAGACAAAGTCTCATAATATTTTTATTTCTTTGGGAAATGTAATTATGTGAATTAAACTGTTATCAAAACGAAGATTTTGATATTGTCATAACATATTCTTGAATATTAGATTGGATACTTGATTAAAGGCTATATTGGAATGTCATGTTCTTGGCTGACCCATTTTTATGCTCTGCACTTCTAGACTGACTGTGAAAAGATATTAAAAATCAAAATTTCTAGATTTCTTTAAATGTTTGAAATGTAAAAGTTGGTCACTAATGGCTATGTTATATAATTTGGTTATGAATTTTGGATTTCATTAACCAAGTTTTTTCTCCCTATTAGAGTACAAGTTTTTTCTCCCTATTAGAGTAAATAATTGGAAGTCAAACTGATGCATTAACATGGGACAGTTTAGACAGAACTAAGAAATAGGCTATACTGTTATGGAAATGTAAGTGTATTTTAAAATATAGAGTTTAACAGCCTCTGGAATATTGACAGGAGATGAAACAGCAGGTCTTTAACTGTTTGAATCCAGAAACTGTAGGCTCATTTTCTGTACAATATATACTTATTGTTTCATATGTCTGACTGAATCTTTCTTTCTTTTTATATATAATTCATATTGCCTCGTAACCACTTAAGTCATTTCATGTTGTTAAAGGATACGCTTTGTTTTACTTTTATGTTTAATGTATATTGAATATCATCAGCATGATGTTTGTGGTTTCAATATAATACTAAAAGAAACAATAATAAATTCCACAATTATAATTCTTAAAAGACAAAATAATTATTGTTTTGTCATAAAAGCTATGACATTTCACAGAAGTTAAATTTCCTGATTAAATAGTATTCTCAGTCTAAAACCTATTCACAATTATCCTTTTACAAAATTTTATTTTTAATTGACAAAAAATAATTACATGTATTTATGGAGTGCAATGTGATGTTTTGATATATGTTTATGTTGTGGAATAATTAAATCACATGGCCATTGTTCTTGGGCCCAGAACCTGTCCATCGCTCAGAGATTTTGCCTGCGTGGGAGAAACAGATCTTAGAAAGGAGAGCTCTAAATTCCTGTCCAAAGAAACTGACATCATTTTTAATAGAGTATGGAGAAGTTCAGCCTAAAGACAATTGGGAGTTGATTGATAGATGTATTAGAGATATAGGCTGAACTGTATGTAGGTCAGCTAGTCTGCTGGAAAAAAATTAACTGGGGAAGAGACAGCTGGAAGGACCCCTTATGAGGGCAGAACAAAATTTAAACATTGACCTTGGGAACCATCCCTGCAAAGAAGCTCAAATTCGAATAGATTAGCCTGTGAAACAGTTTATGCCCCAGGACATTGTTGAAAAAAATAGAAAAATCCACTGCAAGTAGTGGAGTTTAACAGCCAGTGTAATCTGTTGGAAGAGAAAGTCAAAGAGAGCCTGCCCAAAGCCCTGTCATCCCAAGGTAACGGTCAGCCTACCAAGTCTGTGCCCTGTGATGGGCAACATTTGAGGCTTCACATTGTAGACAGAGTGGAGAATAGATTTCACTAAAATAACCTAACCAGCCACTGAACAAGTAGCCAAATAGATAATAAGTGTCTGAAGAATGATCATAACTATTACCTAAAATATCCAATTTCTAATGAAAAATTATGCAAAAAAAGAAAATATGACCTATATTATCAGAAAATATTATCTTATATATAGACAAAACCTAAGAAATTCCATAAAAATGATTAGAATTAATAAGCAAGTTCAGCAATGTTACAGGATAACAATTAATATTTTTGAAATCTAATTTGTCTATATTTGCAATGAGCAATACAAAAAGGAAATTAAAACCATTCTATTTATAATAGCATCACAAAGTACAAAATACTTAAACGTCAATTTAACAGAAGAAATTACAAACTTATACTCTGAAAACCACAAAACATTGTTGAGAGACAGACATTAAAGAAGATAAATGGAACAACATCCCACATTAATAGATTGGAAGACTTCTAATTTTAAGATGACATTACTCTTCAAGTTCTTCCACAGATATAGTGTAATCTCTATCAAAATTTAAGCTGGTTAATTTGTAGAAATGCACAAAGCAATCTTAAAATTTATATGGAATTACAGGGGACCCAGATTAATCAAAATGAGCTTGACAAAGAACAAAATCATTTCCTGATTTCAAAACTTACCACAAAGCAGCAGTAAAGAAGTTAATGTGGCACTACATAGGATAGACATCGATCTTAATTTTAAAGTCAGAAATAAACCCATGTACCTACGGTCAACTGATATTTGACAAGAGTGCCAAGAATATTCAATAGGGAAACAATAGTCTTTTCAACAGATTGTACTGGGACAGTTTGATATTCATATGCAAAATAATGAAATTGGAACTTCACACTGTATACAAAAATTAACTCAAAATGGGTCTGACACTTAAATATAAGAGCTAAAACTAGAAAAATATTATAAGGAAACATAGAGGTAAGTCTGCATAAAGTAGAATTTAGCAATGGATTCATAGATCTGGCCCTAAAAGTACGAGCAACAAAGGGAAAAAATTAATTCGACTTTATCAAAATTAAAAACTTAAATGATTCACATCACACTATCAAGAAAGTAAAACAGACAGCCCACAAAATGGGAGAAAATGTTTACAAATCATAGACCTGATAAGGGATTTGTATATTAACTATTAGAATGTTCTTTAAAGTAAATAGTAAGACAAATAACCCACTTAAAAATGAACAAAGAATCTAAATAGACATTTCTCTAGAGAAAATAAGCAAATGGCCAATAAATGCATGCTTGACATCTTTAATCATCAGGGAAATGCAAATCAAAACCACGGTGAAATAATACTTCATACTCACTAGAATGGCTAGAATAAAAAACTCAGAAAAGAACAAGTATTGGTGAGGATCTAGAGAAATCAAACCAATCCCTAATATACTGCTGGTGTGAATATAAATTGGTGCAGCCACTTCGGAAAACCATCTGGCAGTTCCTCAAATGACTAAACATAGAGTTACCATATGACCCAGCAATTTTACTCCTACATAGATACTCAAGAGACATAAAGTCACGTGTTCGCACAAATCTTGCAAAGGAATGTTTTTAGTAGCACTGTTCATGATAGCTACAAGGTGGAAACAACCCAAGTATTCATCAGTGGATGAATGGATGAACAAAATGTGATCTGTACAATGAAATATTAGCCATAAATATGAATAAAGTACTTACACATGCAGAAGCATGGGTGAATCTTGAAAACATTGTGCTACACAAATGAAGCTACCAACAGAAAAGACTGCGTATTATATAATTCAATTCATATATAATGTCCAGCATTGTCAAATTTATAGAGATAGAAAGCAGATTAGCAGTTGCTTAGGGATGGAGGAGGATGGGGAATACGTGAAATGGCTGAGGGTGATAACTAAAGGTTATGGAGCTTATTTTGAAGTTATAAAAATATTCTAAAGTTGACAGTGGTGATGGTTGCACATGTCTGTGAATATACTAAAAACCATTAAATTGTACATTTTAAATGTGTGAATTTAAGGTATGTGTATATATAAAACACATATGTGTGTGTATGGATATATGTTATATATGTGTATACGTGTGTGTGTCTGTATTTATATAAAAGCTCCTCCTTACTATACAGAACTAGCACAAGAAACTTACTCAAAATTTAATTCACCAGTTAACAAATGGTACAGCAAACCAACAGTATTTGGCAGCAGTTAATATGCACTTTATCCTTCAATGGTCCCCGTGAAAACAGTCATTATATGTAGATTTTAAAAGATTTATAACTTGTGAATTATCAGTTGGAGAATTTTAAAATGGAATTAAACAGTGTGACATCATTTTCACAATTGCCACTGAATTTTGAGTTTTTCTGGAAGATATTTTAGGGTAATATGAGAGAAGCCAAAGGAAACTAGAGCCCCAGGATATGCTTTTTCTTCTTTATTTACTATAAAAAAAGTCAGAATTGGCATTCTATTTAGGAAAGGTATGAGTAAGAGGTATCATCTGAAAAATAACTGCTTCCTTCCTTTTAGTCTATTCCTGATCAAAGCTCAGTGTTAATTCCTTCTAGCTAGCCATCCGAAACAAGTAGAGTACACGTTCTGATGTTCTTGAAACAGATTCTCTAACTTGCAAGCTCCAGTAAAAATCTAACAAACTTTTAAAAACAACTACTATTCTACATATATTAACACTTATAGCATCTTACACTTTGGTTTTATGATGTGGTGATAGGCTGGGTGGCTATTGGAAAATCTAATAAGAAAATGATATGGCAGAAAGCTGTTTTATTATTGATTTTATTTTTCTTTAATCTCTGCTGATTCTCCTATAGAAAACTATTTAAAAGCATTTTTGCAAGTCAGACTTCTGTCAGTATTGGTGCATTAGGTATAAAGTAGCCTAGCAACCTGCTATAGTATGATCACAAACTGGTTTGCTTAACTGCTAAAGGAGGTTTGTTTTGTCAAGAAATAGTAAGCAGTATTTCTTCATCTTTTATGTTTCTACTCTTTTTTTTTCCCAAAATGAATAGCTATTTTTCTTGTACCTTTGTTCAACACTGGTGGAATAGCATTAGAGAGTTGAATGTCAAATTTGTTAACTTCTTCATTTCTTTTCCTGTTTAACCATTATTACATTGATCCCATAAATCATTAATGCTAGACGAGGAGATAACTTTGAAAAAAGGACACAATGTCCATAAAGCTCTTTGGCCATGAAGAAGCAGCCTTGGAGCTAGGAAGCAGTAGGGGGTCAGATGAAAGCAATTACAATAGTAGCGGCAGTAGGAGCAATGTAATTAGTAGGGTAGTCAAGGGTAATAATTTGCAGGTGTTGTAACAATAAAAAGTTGATATTCCAAATAACTTCTCACCCCATCCCCCAAAATGTTTACTGTCCTATATTCAGACTATAGCAGGTGTGACAAACAGGGCTGTGTACTGGAGCCTTCAGGAGAATCAGTTGCTATACTGAGGTCACCCCCCAATACATTTCAGGATATTTGCATCTATGGTTATATTAATAACAACATATATGAAGACCACTGCTTCTACGATAACAAAAGCAGGCAGAAGAAAGGTTAGACTCATCCAGAGAAATCAGGTGAGCAATATAAGTATTATGATCAAGAAATAGATGATAGCCTAATCTAGATCAATTAGCAATCAACCTGCAGGAGATTTAGCACTAAGACATGTACTAAGACAGTACTAAGTACTGTACTAAGACAGTGGTTTTCAAAGTGTGATTTTCAGAGGAGAGGCATCAGCATCACTTGAGAAATTCTTAGAATTCCAAATTCTCTTTCCCCACCCAGACCTACTAACCGAATCAGAACCTCTGGGGCATGGAGTTCAACAATCTATTCTATCAAGCCTTCTAGGTGATTCTGATGCACAGTTGAGTTTGAGAACCACTGTGCTAAGAAGGTGTTTTGTAAGATTTGAGGGTCACCTCACAGATTGGACATTAAGCATTGCTTAGGAAGCAGTAAGATTTAACAGTTAATGAGTCTTAGCAGGAAAGGGATCAGGACAGAACCTCAGTCCCAAATAAACTAACATATTTTATAGGAAGGCATGGGCTTGGAAACATAAAAATATATAGTATTTATAAAAAGTAACGTGTAGACTCAAATAAAAATATTTTGTCTTCAAATAGAGCCTTATAACCTTCAGCAAGCTAGACTGCTTGTATCTCAATTTTTCACTCTCTAAATTAGTGTAATAAAAATGGGGCTAACCTTGTAGCATTACTGTGAAAAGCAAACGAATCAGAGAGAATACTCAGAATAAGACTGTTACAGAGTAAGGACAGAATAGATGTTAACTCACATTATACTTTTTATATTATAAAAATTTTAGCATAAGAATTGTTATTTCTGAATTATAATTTTCAAAAGGTTAAAAAATGGCTCATACAATATAAAATAAACGTGTCAAAGATGTTTTTAATTCATTAATTAATAAAGTAACTAGTAAGATCAAGACTGGGTTTTAAAAAAAGGTCTTGGAGGACAGAGATTAATATAATCTGTCAAGAATGCTGAAATGAGTTTCTAATGGACATAAAACCAGTTAATATACTACAGAGCAATACACTGTAATGTTAGGAATTATCTCTTTTTTTATCGAGTTAAAACCAATTGCATTCTTGTGCACATTTATTTACATTAGTAGAGACAAGGATTATTTTCATTAATGAAATTTGAATTTATCACATTTTTCTGCACGATAACCTCTAGCCCTACAAAATTGTAAGTCTAGTCAATAGAAAGTTAATAAAAGATACATCCTTGAACTACTCTGAAAGAACATGCAGTAATTGATTTTGCCTGTCTCCAATTGTGGGACATTTTTTCTTGACAGATGTTTCATAAACAATAGTGCAAAAGACAAGTTATTGGAACAAATTTATAGGAAAGACACAGGACCAGAAGCAAAGGTGACATGGCTAGTACTTGTGAATGCTGAAGCCTTAGAGACTTGCAGGAAACAATAATGGGACTCTTAAAGACTTGCTGCCAGAGCACTCAAATGGATATTATATCACCTAAAGAGTTACACATTTTGAAGAAACAGAAATACACACAAATAAATTTGAAAAATATTTTGTATTATAATTGACTGGCAGAGACCAGTTGGAGCATTATCCTCAGCAGTAAGAAACATTTATTTATTTGAGGTAAAACTATCACCAAGAGTACAAGATAGTCAAGGTCTTATTTAGGAGTCACTCATGACAGAACATTCAGTGCATTTTTCTCTATTGCAAATAGAATCAGTTAATAAGTTGGGTATGATTGCCTCAGCTTTTAATTCTTGTCACATAATAACTAGAAAATAAAGTGTAGATACTGCCAGATTAAGCCCAATAGAAAATTTATATGGTTAAATCACAAATATGATCAATGTTGAACAATGATTTCAATATAGCATGTGCACAGGATTAGATTAATACATCTAATATGTGAGAGACTTGGCTAAAAGAAGCAGTCCTTGATTAAGGAGATGAGTTGTAATTTGCTTTTCTAAAAAATTCTGCATCATTATTGGAAAGTTACATTTGACTCTTTTTTTCCTCAAAAGTATTTTGTAGAAAACAGCATGGGACCAGTCATGATGGCTCTTGCCTATAATCCCAGCACTTTGGGAGGCCGAGGCAGGCAGATCACTTGAGGCCAGGAATTTGAGACCAGCTTGGCTAACATGGCAAAACCCCATCTTTTCTAAAAATACAAGAACTAGCCGGGTGTGGTTATGCACACCTGTATTCCCAGCTTCTCAGGAGACTGAGGCACGAGTATTTCTTGAACCTGGGAGGCAAAAGTTACAGTGATCTCAGATCATGCTACTGCAATACAGCCTGCCTCAAGACAAAGAAACAAAACAAACAACAAAACAAAAGAAAAAAAGGAATCAGCATGGGTCTAAGTTAAATTGAGTTATTTTTCTATGTATTTTTTTATTTTCTGTCATGGAATGGAACAAGAGATTATAGTAAGAGATGTTTTGGATTTTTTTCTGAACTGTATTGGACTCATTCTCAATTTATAATTCTTCAATTTAGATTTATTTAACAAAAATATATTGAGCATTTATTTGAATAAGGGTAAGTATTATGCACTGAAGACAAGAAAGGATAAATATGATACTGTTTTCCAAGGAAGTTACCATTTTATCTGGGAATGAATTAAATGACTTTAAATAAAGAGAGAAGGAATATGGTAAAATTAACAATAGCCTGGGTGAGCAATAGCATTGTATCTGTCAAGTCTTGGGAAATACGGTGGTGAGAAACATGTCTAGTCTACCAAATTTAAAAATATTGAAAAATACAGGAGATAAAGTGGCTAAAGAGTAGTACAAAGTAGTACAAGTAGTACAAAGTAATATATGTCTAAGGAAGTAATAGTGTGATGAAAGGAAGAAAGATTGCAATATATGTGATGAAAGGAAGAAAGAGAAGTACAAAGTAATATATGTGATGAAAGGAAGAAAGATTGCACTAATCTAGAAAGGTAGTTTATCAGCAAAGGCTTCATAGAGGATGGATTATTTAAGATGGATGTTGAATGATGGGTAGGGTCTAAATGGTGTGGGATGGAAGGATATTCTAGGCTAAAGAAAAAGCAGGTATATATGTAAATAGACAGGGCCATTTAGGTGCTCCTACTTGAGGAATAGGTTACATATAGAGAAATGCTGTACCAATAACAGATACCAGGTGTTCAGCTTTCCAAATATTATCTTATTGTGTTTAATATTCACAATAATCTATTAGATAACATCATAACTATCATTAACCCTTCTATTAGACCATTTCCACACTGCTATAAAGATACAACCTGAGATTGGGTAATTTATAAACAAAAGAGGTTTAATTGATTCACAGTTCTTCATGGCTGGGGAGATCTCAGGAAACTTATAATCTGGCAGAAGGGTGAAGGGGAAGCAGGAACCTTCTTACATGGTGGTAGGAGAGAGAGAGGGTGAGTAGGGGAAAATGCCAAACATTTATCAAATAACCAAATCTCATCAGAACTCCCTCACTATCACAAGAACAGCGTAGAGGAAATCACCTCCATGATCCAATCACTTCCCACCAGGTCCCTTCCCTCCACATGTGGAGATTACAATTCAAGATGAGATGAGATTTGGGTGGGAGCACAGAGCCAAACCACCTCAACCCTATACTTCATTGTCACCTACCTGCATCTCAGATATTTGGAGTATTACAGGTATTAAAACCTCATGATTCCACTCTAAATTTTTGGATGTGGGGTATAAAGAAAAAAAGTAGTCAAAAATAATGCCAGTATTTTGTGGCTGGGTGATTTTGCAAATGGTGATACCATAAATGAAAAGGGTTTCATTGTGGGCATGGTAATCAAAAATTACTAATAGCCCTTCAGGAAATTATATCAAATAAAAACACTCTATCTGGAATTCAGGAGATATCTGAGCTCAGAGCAGAGAGGAAAAGGATAGCAAGAGAATACAATCATAGAGAACACCAACGTTAAAATAGAAAGGGAAGGAAGGAAGGGAGGAAGTGGAGGAAGGGAAGAAAGGAGGAAGGGAGGGAGGGAGGGAATGGAGAATGAAAATGTATCCAGGATGAAGAGGGAGCCTTGTGCTTTTGCATTAGAAGGTGAAGCAGGATGGAGTTTTAAGAAGGAGTGCTAGTAAAGTGTGCAATACTTAAAGGATAATGAATTTGTCAGTTGAGATACTCAGGGTGACTCAAAAGGCTAATAAGACTTGTGCAGTGAAAACAGAAGCCAGATGGAAAGAAGAATAGGAGTGAGTGTTTGGTAGGCAAACAGATACGAGGGACATGGGCTGAGAAATTAAAACTTAGTCCTACTGCATGTCTTAAGATGACAGTCATAATTTTAGTATGGCAAGACAAATTGAGGTGAAAACCTCATACTATTGAGACAGCCACAAAACAAGTCCTACATCTAAATTGAAGAAAGTAGCTAATCAAATACAATTCTAAAATGCCTAGGAGTTTAGCAAATGCTGACATATCAAGGGTAGTCCTGAAAAGGGTTTAAGTAAAGTAAGGGAAACTATTAAAAAGACTACATGAATTGTGATCTTAAGCCTACCTAATGTTAGTGATTATCTTTGAGGGACTTATTCTTTCTAGTGGATCTGAAATAAAGGTCAGTGATTGTGTGTGTGTGTGTGTGTGTGTGTGTGTGAGAGAGAGAGAGAGAGAGAGGGAGAGAGAGAGAGAAAGAGATTAAGCGTTGCTTTTTAATGTACCTTTTCATTCCATATTTAGTTGCTTTATGATTCTTAGAGAAGAAAATCAGTAATTACAGGTGCGCTTAGAATCTGGTTCTGAAGACTGTTCCAAATGTCTTTACATTTGTTCAGAGACTCAATCTTAATTTTACCATTTCCGTTTTTTTGGTGTAATATGGAATTTTATCAATGAGGAGATGAAATTGTACCCATATTACATCCAGGATATAGAAGCTAACAAGGGGGCATACCTGGCATAAAATTTTAAATGATAGCTTTTGCTCTGAATATAAAATATTCCAAGATATTTGATCTAAGTTTTTAGGGACTCCAGATCATTTCAGTCTTGTAGTAAAACATACATTTCCATATTCAGAACCCCAAGCTGCTGCGGGAAGAGTACCGTTGCCTATTTCTAATAGTGTGGTATTTGGAAGAGGATGTTTGGAACATGCATATAATGTCTCTGAGTTTGAACTGATCAGAAATCGTTAAATTAATATAGTATGAGCTGTAAAAATTTTTTAATTTTTGTGTTTTAAATATATAAATCTCTTTCAAATGACTTTTCTCACAATAACTCTGCTGTTAGAGTAGTTGCTGTTATCCCTAATTTACTAATAAGTATGAACAGTGCAGCTCAGGAGAGCTAAGTGACTTCTTCCAGATCCTAGAGTAAGTTAAAAACAGAGGTGGCCAAGGAATCTTGCAGTGCAGTGCCTGCCTTGTGATACCATATCAGAGCCTGAGGAAAGAGAAATAATTCATCCACTATAGATAGTTATCAAAATATCCTCCTGCTTTTGGAACCAAGTAAACAATTTAATAAAAGCTTTACAATAAAAAAGTGATTATTTGCATAAAGGTCTTTACTCCCATTCTGTACGCCATTGTCAGTCTCCATAAACCTAGCCATTGTAAGGACTGAAGGGTACCTGAAGAGACTGTGCAGGCTAGAAAACTTTGGGCTGATTGAAAGGGCTCCTTCCATTTTGCAACACTGCCAGGTTATAGCAGCATCTCTTTATTTAATGTTTTTATACTTTATTCATCATAGTTTTTTTGCATTAATTTTGATTTTAAAAAATATTACATGGCTACTCAGCTTTTCCTTGCAACCTTAAAATTTGCTTCTGGTGTGTGTTCCTCATTTTCATCACTGTAATTCCAGCCCTGCTGCATGGTCCTTTCTCTTAGACTACACTGCAGTGTAAATTGAACAGACACAAAAGGGCTACAGAGATAGAAATTGAAAAGATTAAGGGTAGAGACGTTTACTATTGTTTTTAGAAGACACTTCACAGACCATTCAAGATATTCTAACTTGACCATGCCTTTGCTCATGCTGTTAAATATGTCTAATATATCTACTTTCCCCTCATTTTGTTGTAATCCTAGCATTTGTTCAAGTTCCAGATCGAAGGGATATCCCCTGTAGAGTTTTTTTTTTTTAATATTGAGACAAGATTAATATTTATAGCTCTTTGCTCTATACACAGCATGATGTGTAGATCTCAACTCTTGGGCTTATCAAATTTTATTAGAGTTTTAAATGTCTCTCTCCCTCCGTCAATTGTGAAGCTCTTAAAGCTGAGCTGAGCCTTTTCTTATCTGAGTATGTATCATTAGCACCTAACATGATGACTGGACCAAAGCCAGTAAGCAATAAATGATCACTGAGTGAAAGAATGGTTAAGATGAGTCAGCTCTTGGGAGTTACTCAACAGGCAGCATTTCTTCTATTTTGTTTGGTATGCATTCCAGAAAAATAAAGTTTCTAGGAATGGCTATTGGAATTTCAAGACTTATTGAGAAACCATAAGATTTGCCATACATCACTTCTCTACTATCAATGACATTAATAATTTAAAGAGTTATTAGTTTAGCTCCTCTTCTGCACTGTGGTGGGCATAAGACATGTTTACTTAATTTTTAAAATGAAACTATTAAATTTTGTCTGAAACAATCTTAAGCTTTCCATAATCATGGCACCCATACAAGACATGTTCAGTTTTGAGGGGGCAAGTGAAAATACTGTTGCTGTAAAGATAATCCTTTGCCTTGATACTGAGTGGCACAGTCTTTTGTGCTAAAGCATTTAGGGACATGTACTTATAACTGTTTTGAATTTTTTGAATTTCAAATTCAGATATGTCCTATTTGATGGTTCTCTAATTCCCAATCAAAACATCGTATACTTGGCAATGAACATCAGATTTCAAATGGAAGACTATGTGGATAAACTGGGCAAGCTGTTAGAATACATTATTGAATTCTAAATGTGTCTTAACCACCTCTATTGGGTGTTCATTTCAGATTGTTTCTGGGTTGTCATATTATCAAAGTCATAATATTGTAAGTAGTTCTGAATTGTTTGACTTTTAAGAATAGTCACTTTTTGTATTGTTTACATACAGCTACAATTTTTACATTATGATCTGCAAAACCAATCAATGAGTAGATTTGGAAGTCATAAAATCATTTTGCCATATACTCTCACCTTTTTAAATGCCATTAATACTTTATATTTTAAAATTGACATGTTTTTTGACAAATTTTGCAGGTCGGTATAGCAAGTGGTAACAGTTTTTGAAGAAAAACTGTTCTTAGATTTGATTATATATGTACAGATTTGATATATGCATTTACAGATGATATTTACCTCACACCAAACAATTAAAAACAGGATAATTTGCAAGATCTAGGATTGGCTTATTATGTTTCAACTTTTGTCCATAAACTTCTTAGGGAACAAGTAAGTTAAAACTTTATCCTATATATTCAGGCTTTCAGATAGTTTTTTTTTTTTCTCACACTAGAGGCACTTAGGACCTATTGTATGTTTGTTACACAAGGCAAAGAAATGTGCTATAACCTTTTCCCATTTAAAGAACTCATTCAGTGCAGGCTTAAAAAAGACCTGCAGCTAAAATAGTTTCTACTCTATAAATCTAAAAGATGAGCATGCCTATTTTGAAAGAAAATATGAAATATTATATATTATTTGTTTCATTCATTCAACCCACATTTAGTGTTTAGCTACTATATATTATTTTCATGTTTATCTCAACTAGGGTTGGCAACAACATTAGGTGGTGATTCGAAAAACAATCCTATGGTCTTCAAGTGAAGACTCCTAGCTGGTCCTGAAGAACAGGATCCTGGCATTTTTTGATCCTTTAAAATATTGCCATCATTTTCCAGCTACCTTTGCTTAAGTCCATTTGCTTTTGAACTAATATTTTCCAATGCAATTTACAAATAATTATTTTATATACAGTTTTAGTTCATTCAGGCTGCTCTAATAAAATACCTTAGATTAGGTAATTTATAAACAACAGAAATGTATGGCTTTGAGTTTGAAGACTGGGAAGTCTAAAATCGAGACACCAGTAGACTTCCTGCATCCATTCCTCATAGACAGCACCTTCTGTGTGTCCTTGCATGGGGGAGACTAACAAGCTTCTTCAGGCCTCTTTGATATGGGCACTAATCCCATTCATGAGGGCTCCTCCCTCATCACTTCATTACTACACAAAAGGCCTCACCTCTTAACCCCAACACATTGTGGGTTAGATTTTGGCATATAATTTTTGGAAGGAAACATACATTCAGACCATAACATATCCAAAAAGAATATTTTTAAATTTGTTTATATAATTTTATCTTGCTAGACTGCTTGCTTACAGGCCAATATAAACAGCTTCATACCACACACACTACAATTCCTTAGCAGTCTTTAAGAAATGCTTATAAAATATTCTATTTTCTTGGCTTTTTTTAATCTTGTGGTAAAGATTGTAATTTTAGCTTTCATATATGAACTTCTTATGGGAAGATTAAATAAAATATGTCAAAACGCTTACAAGGAACCATCCCCAGAATTAGACACTTTACTCTTATTCTTAATCACAATATTATTTTACCTTGTTTTAATAGATGTTGGACTTGTTCCAGATTTACTAAAATGTGTTTTTATTTCTATATGCTGGTGATTATATCAGGAAATGCAAATGAGAGAAGGGAAGAAAGGAAGAGGGAAGGAGAGAGACAATGTCTATTGATTTACATTATATTATAACAGTGTACTTGGTTCTTCCATTATGTTTGCTCATTTTATTCTAAACAGATAACAGATTTTAAAAAATACTTTTATCTTCATTATATAGATAAGAAACTGAGGACCATAAACTTTACCTAATGTGTCCCAGATCAAAGTGCCAATAAATGGGAGAATCAGAATTTAGATCCAGAGCTCTCTGGCCAGTGGCTTCACACTCTGATATTGTAGGACCATTAGGTTCATAATGCCTGCTGCACCGTAACAGACCAATACACCAAGACAACACGGTTTGCAGCAGAGAAAGTGTTTAATGATTACAGGGCAGCCAAATAAGGAAATGGGAGAAACCCTCAAATCTGTCTTCCCGAGGAGTTCTGGGCTGAAGTTTTTAAGGACGATTATGGAGTGTGAGAGGCTGTAAAATTGAGGTCATTGTTTGATCAGAGTAAGGATGATAAAATCATCAGGATGTGGAAACTGCATTCTTTGGGGTTCAATCTTCTCTGGGGTTCTTCAGAACAGCTGATATCAGTAGTTTCACTGGTGTGCAGGCCCTGAAAGAATATTTCAAAAAGAAAACTTAACATTTCACAATGCTCAAGTTATCTATTGAGCAGTTAAGGGAAACTATCATGTAGTATCTGCATGATTCTGAGGCAATAGGTGACAACTTTGAGAAGGCAGGTCAGAGAGCAAGCTGACCTAATGATTAATGCCAGATGTACTACGAGCTTGGTTTATTCTCATTTCTACCCTTTCCTTCTTCCCTGATTAATTTTACAAAATTTATAGAAACCACTTCATTGATAGCTCTTCTCAATGTTATGGTTATCTTCTCAGTTTATTAATGCTGCTATAACAAAATACTATTCTACAGACTAGGTAATTTATAAACAACAGAAGTTTATTCTTACAGGTCAGGAATATTGAAAGTCCAAGATCAAGGCATGAGCATTATTTGCCTGATAAGACCTTGCTGTGTTCTTACGTGGCAGAGCAGGAGGCCAAAAGAGACAAAACACTATGCCCTCACATGGCAGAAAGTGGCAGGGTAAAAGTGGTGTAAGCTAGTTCCTTCCAGCTCTTTTCTAAGGCACTAATCCATTCATAAGGATGGATCCTACATGATTTAATAACTCCCTCAAAGGCCCCCCCTCTTACTACTACCACAGTAGGGATTAAGTTTCAACACTTAACTTTGGGAGAGGTCACATTCAAACCATAGCAGTCACCATAACATTAGTTAAGCTTCATCAAGTGTCAGCAAATTCTGTACCCTCATGAAAGATGGAATGTAACAGCATGCATCAACACATAAAACTAGTTTTTGTTTCCTACACTTCTCTCAGAGCAATTAATAATATAAACTCTTAGGGGTCAAACTAGATCCAAGTAATAAAAGGTCTACTTTAGATGTGTGCCATTTATTTAATAATTTTTGTGTGAAGGGCCATGCTAATGCTTTCCATCTAGGTTAAGTTCAGTGGTCTAATAAAAAGTTTGAATTCACCTAACTACAAAGAAGACATGAAATCAAGACTATTATATTCTTCTTCATCATGTAGAATCTTACTTCTGAGAGCTACATACCCCCTAAGCATGTTTAACTAAGAGAGTGACTTTGAAATGCTCTAAGAGTCATTCTCAGGTGCTTCCTTCCTCTGCCTCTTTTGAAATAAGATATTGAATCTTTCTGGTATTTGAATTTCCTTTGCCACTGCTTCAGTCTTTGCCCCAGAGTCTGACTGATTCTCTAGTCATAATTTATTCTATAGAAATAGTGATTTGGAATATAGGAAAACAACACAGTGCTTCATAGAGATAAAGAGTAATAAAGGCCACTTGATGCTTCATGCATAGAAATGATGTCTACGTAATAAAAATGAGACATTGGTTCTCCTAAATAGTAGCTTTGTATCTTCATTTAATTTATCAAGATTTTATATGGCTGATTTAGCTGAGAGTGCCTCTGTTGACCTCCAGGACTGACCTGGAACTCTTCCCCATCGTATGAACACTTCTGGGGTAATAAATCTGACTTTTGAAAATATACCCACTAGGATACTCTTTGTATAAATTTACATTACTTATTTCCTTAAAATACATTTTGTTAAACACTTATGATTGGGAGACCACAGGTTACAATAAAATACATGCAATATATTAGATTATAAAATATAAGCTTTACATAGTTTTTGCCTAGATAGGTTTAAAATTAAAACAAAAGAAGTTCTTATTTCTGTTCTTCTTCCTGCCTTACTCTACCCCGCAAAAGATTTAAAATACATTTGGTCCACT
Source organism: Chlorocebus sabaeus (assembly GCF_047675955.1). Classification (NCBI taxonomy): domain Eukaryota; kingdom Metazoa; phylum Chordata; class Mammalia; order Primates; family Cercopithecidae; genus Chlorocebus; species Chlorocebus sabaeus. The sequence continues at coordinate 69,930,757 of NC_132924.1, forward strand.
TAAGCTAAAATAGCTACACTATTTACAAGCAAAGCAAAACACACATATTGAGGGAACTAAAAATTCTTTTAACATTTTTAGCAGTTCACAAAATTTACATTGACATTTTCATTCACTTATTCATTCACTCATTCATTCACTCATGTATAAATGCCTTGATTTCAGGACTATTTATGGAAAATATAATAAATTATAGTTTCTTTGTAGGATGTGAGTAAACAGGAAGTTCTCATACACCTTTCTGTGTGCCAGTATGCATCATTCATTATCACTTCTTTTATTTTATCTTCCAAAGAGGTGTTTTCTACATAACTCAAATGTTTTAAAAAAGCAGGTTTCCTCTAATATGCAGTCTAACAAAATCCAAAAGAAGGTAATGTATAAAACATAGAATACTTTAAACTTGCTTTCAATTCTTTGATGCTGTGGAATCCTTTACTAAGTGCATGCCAATTATCTCCTTGTTTATAAGCTTCCAAATTGAGTTTCAAAAGTGTTTGTATAAAATCAAAGCAAGCAATCAACCACCAACTCAGACTACAGTAAAACTCTTCCTGGACATTGAAGGGAAGTTAGTATTATACCTAAAATATTAATGATATATAATATTTACATATTTAAGGTATTTGTATATCTCTAATTGAAATGGGGTTTACAATGATTTTAATATAACCATTATGAGCATTATAAAACTATATAATTTTGTCAGATGTATTCTAGCCTAAATATGAAAATACACAATTCTTTCAAGAGAATAACAAAATTCAACATTATTTTAGCTCTTTATATTTTTTATTATAATAGTGCTCATTGTAGAAAATTTAGAAAGTGTAGAAAGTTAATTAACAAAACAAAAGCAGGAAATGTATCATAACTGATTCCCTGAAGACAAAAGTACTCTTAATTAAACTTTTTTATTCCTCATATTTATTCTGACATTCTGTATGTATTTGACATTCTTTATATATGTTTATATTTTCTCTTTTTCACTTAACAGGATTGTGTGGTAAATGCTTTTTGTGGCATTAAAATAACTTTGTAAACAATTTGATACCTAAATTTTATGTCATTGTGTGACCATTTATTGTGGAACACTTTAGTTGGTTCCAATTTAGGTTTTTATAAATAATATTTCTGTAAGGAATTATTTGTATTTTGGGAAAACATTCTTTCAGATGGAGAATAAATAAATTTAATTCATGTATTAGTACAACTTCCCATTCTTTTTTGTTTGTTTGTTTGAAGCCTACAGCACCCAGCAGTCCCAGATAATCTCTCATCCCAGTACTAACCAAGCCCAACCCTGCTTAGGTGCCAAGATCAGATCAGGTGAATTCAAGATGGTATGGCTATAAATAATCACAGAGTTTTTTATTTTAACTTCTTTCTTAGCCATTTAAAATGTGTTAAATAGTTTTCCCCATCAAAATTTTATAGTTAATATTATACCATAAGTCTTTATATGCTGTATAATGTGTTTCATTGTCATTACACAGGAACTTCAAATGGGTAGTGTATAGTTTTTTTAAATGTCTCTTTTCTCTGAAAATGGGTAAACAAATTTTTTATTATTCAGGATACAAAAGAGTAATATGATTTTGTAGCTGTATATGTAATACACATTTTAATATATCATTAGGAAAAGGATGCTAAAATAATAACTTTAAAATAATAAATCTATGATTTCTTTGGAGTTCAGTGATCTGCATGATCTGGTTCTTTTTCCACTCAGGAAAGATATTGGCAAATGAGTCCTGAGTATTACTCCTGTTCTAGTTATTCTGGCTTTGTTCTCAAGAATGAATTACAGTTCTTTCATCATATGTACTTTAGTTGTCCATCTCCATTTTTCATTCTTTGTCCTATTCAATTACACCCTGGTAAAGTTTTCAAAAAAAATTTCTTTAATGTTTATGCTGTTCTTTTCTAATATCAAAATAAAACTTAATTCTATGACTGCATTATGAATTTATCTTCTATTTTATTCATTTCTCACCATCTCCGTTACTTCACAGAAGATATATTTTCATTTCCCGATCTTCCTACTGCTAATTCATCTAAAGCATTTTTTTCAACATTATATTAAAACTGCCAAATCATCTTCAAATTATTTCTTCTGATTCTTTAGTAAATCATTTTTTGAGGTCTATTTTTCTTCCAAGTCTTTGGAAAGATTTTCACCTTTCTTGTTCTCTTTCATTTTGAATAGAGCCATAATTTATTCACAAAGAAAAAAGAGCCCATTTCCCCACTTTAAGCCATTCTTAAGTGAGGGCTAATCATTCCTGACATGGTTTTCCTAAGGCATTTGAATTGCCATTGGCTCTGCTCTCTGTTCTAGGGGGTGCTAGTTTTTTGCACAGCCTAAAGGAACAGTTGATATGTAAAGTTTCTGTCAACCTCCCAGTATCTAGCATACTTTTCAGCTAAACCCAGTACCCATTCTTCCTATTTCAATCTATACCATATAACTCAGAATAATTTTCATAATATTTTCTTTTCTCATTTTACACATGGTACTTTTATACTCAGAATACTCCAGTGATGTCTCTCTTCCTTAAGGGTGACTTCTATATTCATGAGCCTAGCATAGAAGGCCCTCCATAGTAGACCTATTTCCCAAATATCATCTCTAGTCTCTAGAGTAGATCTCTCTCCTAATCCCACAAATTGTCTAAACAATAACCTTTCTTTGAAGCCAAGGTCAAAAGACACATTCTTCAATGGCTGAGACTTCTGTATTTGTTTTTTAGCATCGATTCCTAAATCAACATGAGGAAACTATAAGCAACCCTCTTTATTCTTTGTTATAACCCTAACACATGAACTGAGTTCTTCTTACGGAAATTGAAAGCACATTTTACATCTTGCTTCCTTCAGCATTGATTCTGATTTCAGGTTACTAGTTTCACACATTTTTCCCCCCATTTTACTCAACCTATGTGCATTATTCAGTTTTATTTTGACATTTCCTGATTTTGGCATCACTGCTAATTCTTAGTCAGTCCATCTGTTGTTGGGCCTCTGATAGTGGTTGTCCAACCCTGTGCCATGTCCTTTCTTACATGAGGAACTCAGTGAGCTAGTGGGAAGATCATCATTAGGTTTCTGATGTTTGATTTTCTACCCAGGCTGTGCACGTTCATGAAAACAAATCAGGAGCTGGTGCTTGAGTGCTGCCAATTTTTGCAATTTTTTTTTTTTAGGAAATAGACACAAGAATCTGTGATATTTCAAAATTAAAAAGATTCTTTGAAGAACTGTTGTGTTAAGGACAAGATTTTTATTCTTGGCTTTTGATCATGCAAAAAAACATATGTTCTTTAGGATAGAATTAAGATAACATTCTAGGACCTTTTCTAAGAACATGTGACGTTGTAGAAAGAAAACAAACTTTGAAAAAAAATAAACTTGTAATGTAGTAAAATACTAGTCTATTATACAGCTAAAGAAACTGAAAAGTAATGGCTATATATCATTTAGCTGCTTCAAAATAGTTTATTTAAGGGTAATACATGTTATATTTATTTGACCTTGTTTTCACAATAAACATTTTTAATCATAATTGGTTATAGATTATATGCCATCTGTTTATATCAGGACACAGTATCTTTTTTATACAACTCATTGGTAATTATTACCAAAATGTGTGTTAATTTGAAACAAATGCTATCTTATTTCAGAGATACAAAGTATTATGTTTTATCTACATCATACAGAAATAGATGAAAATATATGGAACTTGGGAGAACATATGTGCACAGTAAAGAAAAGAAATCTCATGTAGTGGTCAGATTCCCTCCCACTCTAGGAGGCTGACTGGTCACTACAAAATGTGACTAAAAGAAAAAAAAAAAAAAAAAAAAAAAACACTAGACCTAGCATTAAAAGCCCAGAAATTTGATTTTCACAGGGTCCAGAACTGTTGGGACATTTAAAGACACTGATTTATGTCCACCAGGCTCACGGAATTATTTTGTATAAATTATAAATATCAGTATATTACTGTGCAAAGCAGTATAGTGCCATATTTTTAAATGATCAAGGACTTTGGAGTCAGGCTACCTGGGTCCAAATCTTATCTTAGTGTCTACTGACTGTGTGATCTTGAAAAAATAATGTTACTTCTCTGTGCCTGAGTTTCCTCATTTGAAAAATGGGGACTATAGCTGTGTATAGCTGATAGGATTATTGTGTTCATTTAAAGGGTTATTTCAGGTAAAGCACTTAGCACCTGGCACATAGTAATTGCTCAAAAAGTGTTCCCTACTATAATTACTTTTATTGTGAGAAATGTGACTAAAAAGAGGGAGTACATATTCCCATCCTTTTTCTAGTATTTTCCTTGTTCTTGGGAAGCTCTGTGGCAATTAAAAATTTTCTCTTTTAAGCAGGCAATTAGGACAAAGGTGTTAGTTACATAATTTGACTGTCTGCTGCCTCTAGGGAGCGGTAGCCTGATATATCCACCTTCTCAAATGGTGCAGCCTTGCCTCAGGGAACTGAATAGTCAATGTCTGGGAACCAAGACTCTCCCCTGCTTGGTGCTTAGATGAGCACTGCTAGTTTTGTGACTTTGTGATTCTTTTTTTCCTTCTATCTTGCAATGTTGAACAGCTATCCTTTTCTACTCCCTTGTGACTTGCACATTCTTTTTTTAGGTGTATTACTTTCAGGAAATTTTGCTGTGGACTGGGAGTTTCACAGAAATATATTCTTTGATCCATTATGTATTGAATATATAGTTAAACCTCTGCAGGCAGAGTTACTTATCTCAGCATTCATGAGGGGAATTTATTTTTATCTTCTCATGTGCTTTATTCATTATATCTATACATGCATAATTAATAATTCTTGTAAATTCCTGGCAACTGACAAATACTTCTGCTTGTTTTGACAGTAGAACAGGATAGATATTTAACTGAAGACATTTTGTGGCATGGCCTTACCTTTTGTTTATATCACTAATTCTGGCAGTTGTTCATTTACTGACTTGTTTTGTTATCTATCTCAAGTGTGTCTCTTGCCTTCCTAGGAAGACTGTACATATCTTAAGGGAAGATACATACAGTATCTTTTAATACGGATGCCTTTCCTCACAGTGGCAAGCGTAAAGCTAGACCCAGAATGGATGTTCAATAAATACTTGGTTGCTCTCCATGTGAAATTATCAGTTGCTTGTTTTCTCTTGCTTTGCAGGTGCTAGTGGTATAAAATGGTACACTAAGATTTTTTAAAGAATTGCTATTCTACATTGGAAACAGGAACAACAATAACAACAAAATCAAAAAGCTAAATTTTATTTAATAACAAAGAATACTTCACGTAATATGAATATCTGATATCATTTTTATAATTTTCCTCTAATGATTATTGTGCTGTTTCCAAAAACACTAAGTGACTTGCAATTTTGTTTATTCACACAAACGTTCCATTTTAAATCCATTATAAGACTCTAAGAAAGCAGTATCAGAAGTTACATTTCCATCTATTGTCTCTTTCAGAAAAAAGTTTGAAAGTCTTTTTCTCTGGATTTATTAGAACCCAACTAAAAGATCAGGGCTCCCCTACTGTGAAATATTCCTGGTCAGGGATGTGCCTTATTTAGATTGGCATCTCTGGCATCAAACATTCAGCTCCAGCTCTGGGAAGCACCCAGTAAGTTTATTTACCCAAAAGTAAATAGGTGCACCTTGTTGTAGACACTGTGCAAGGCATTTCTACATACACTTTTAATTTATCCTGACAACAGCCCTGAAAAGAGCGGTATTATCACTGCTTTGAATGAAGAAACTCAGACATATAGAGGTTAAAAGACTGACATGCCCATGAACTCAGAGAGAGTATATGCCAAAGTAAATATTTTAACCCAAGTTTTTTTGTTGTGTATGTTTTAACCTCAAATGAATGAAGTTTATCTTTGCCACTTTTGTTGTCTACTATAATCAAATTTTCAGATATCTGATTTATTCACTTCTAACTACATCTATTTGAAAGCATAAAATATCCATATTAGAAAAGGTTAAATAGTGATGATTGATCTGTTTCTTCTGGTTAGAAATTTCATTTCTTTTAAATTGTGAGATTTTGAACTTTGAGTTAAATCAAGAATTTAATGTTGTAAAACTAATATTTCTAGAGCTAGTCTCTATTTATATGAGACTGTATTAAGGTAATATTAGGCATTGAAAGTTTGGGGTAAATTTTTGGCCTAATTCTGAAATAAGTAAATATTTTTAATTATCATAAGGAAAAATCATTAAAAACTGAAATTTAGTGGATATATGGGCTTGCTCATTCCTCTGAGCTATCTCCATCTTTGCTTTCCTTTAACTAGGCTATTTTGCAACTTTACAGAGGTAGAAATTAAGTGGTAGAAAATTGATAGTAATCATTTTCTGTGGACTGCAATTGATTAGCAAACTGTAGATAATGATTGCCAGCTTTGTGTCAATTTGTAAATTCATTCAGTATTTTTATATGTATATAAATATATGGTTGAGTTCTTTTTGAACCAGTTGTAACATCTATTAATTTCCTCATTAATTAACATTTCTGACATGTTTATTTAATATCTGTGTAAGAGTTGTATTTGTGCCTTTTACTTAGAAATGTGTCTCTTAAGACTATCTTTTTCTGCTGCATTTCTTTTAGCCTTCGTTCACCTTTAGGTGTCCAATGATGTAGCAATCTCTAAATCTTAGAAATCTAACATTAGACATATATATCAAGACAATTATCTCACCCAACGTTATACTGAATTTCACATCTTTTGATGATTTACAACTAATAAGAGTCGGTTAAGTTCCGAGTCTATGAATAATGCAATGAAGCCTTAAATGGTACCAAAGTTCCTTCACTCCATTGTATGTATATTTTTATATAAATTGTGTATACTTGCTAATATTGTAGATGGTATGAGAGATATTTATTTCCAAATTGATTTATTATAAAGAGAGAAGGCAGCTAAGTAAACATTGTCAAGGAGGATAATGAAACAGTTTCTGCTGGGTGCCATGGCTCACACCCGTAATCCCAGCACTTTGGGAGGCTGAGGCAGGCGGATCACGAGGTCAGGAGATGGAGACCATCCTGGCTAACACGGTGAAACCTCGTCTCTACTAAAAAATACAAAAAAATTAGCCGGGCGTGGTGGTGGGTGCCTGTAGCCCCAGCTACTTGGGAGGCTGAGGCAGGAGAAAGGCATGAACCCGGGAGGTGGAGTTTGCAGTGAGTTGAGATGGCGCCACTGCATTCCAGCCTGGGTGACAGAGTGAGACGGTCTCAAAAAAACAGAAAAAAAGAAAAGAAACAGTTTCTAAAATTTACTTCAGGATTAGAATACATCAGGAGGCATATATAATTCATGAGGTATCATGTAATAATGCAGTGCAGTGTATCAAGGAGAATTTCCTGTTAAATTCTGAAATATTTTACATACATTTTGCCAAACTGAAAGGTAAAACTTATATTATTAATGGTGTATTAAATTCTCAGTTTATATCAGACCCCTTCAGAAATGTACTTTTGTATCATTACAGAATATCTCACATGTGATCAATTTTTATTTTTATTATAAATGTCATATTCATTTTCATTTATATCCCTAGCTGGAAAATATATGATATATGTATAATGATCTTAAGAATTAGAAAGCCGACCAGCAAGGTATACATTGAGAGCAAGGAGGCATGCAGTGTGGGATGAGTATTGAACTCATATAGGAAACGTAAAACTCATCACCTTCTTTCCAGTGTGGCAGCACAGGGAAGTCGTGACTTTCCTTCTCTGTGTAGGTTGAACTCCATTAGTATCTCATAAGTTAGATAACTCATTTTGGTTGTGCTTTCAAAACAAATCTGTAACTAAAACACCTGGTCTGTTTTATTATCTCAGATTAGAGTTTAATCCAGAGGTTTTAATCTGGTAGCCTACAGGCCAGAATCAGTAAACAGGGATGTTTGTTTTCTTTATGAAGAGGTTAATTGATTATGAGTATTTGGGCCCCAAGGGATTTCATATAAAAAGCTGGGCTTTTTTTTTTTTGACATGGAGTTTCACTTTTGTTGCCCGGGCTGGAGCGCAATGGTGCGATCTCAGCTCACCACAACCTCTTCCTCCCAGGTTTAAGCGATTCTCCTGGGATTACAGGCATGTGCCACCACGCACAGCTAATTTTGTATTTTTAGTAGAGATGGGGTTTCTCCATGTTGGTCAGGCTGGTCTCAAACTCCTGACCTCAGGTGATCCGCCCGCCTCGGCCTCCCAAAGTGCTGGGATTAGAAGTGTGAGCCACTGCACCCGGCCGGCTTTTCTTTGAAAACAATTATCAGTCAACTCTGGGCTCCTGTTTCCTCCAAGTAACAATTGATAGGAAGTCAATAGTAACTTCCCCCAGATGAAGGATGCGTGTTCTGCAGTTTACAATAGTTCACACCACTTCCTATTATATCTCTGAAAATACTCATAATATTTATTATTATGCTGATGTAATGGTTTTTCCTGTATCTGATTTGCTTTACTCATTTGTCAATTATTTGAGTTTGTGAACAGTGGTTTGTTAAGTGTGAGTTTTTAAAAATAGTGCATGTGAGGTCAGGAGATAGAGACCATCCTGGCAAACACGGTGAAACCCCGTCTCTACGAAAAATACAAAGAATTAGCCGGGCGTGGTGCCAGGTACCTGTAGTCCCAGCTACTCCGGAGGCTGAAGGAGGAGAATGCCGTGAACCCGGGAGGCAGAGCTTGCAGTGAGCCGAGATGGTGTCACTGCACTCCAGCCTGGGCGACAGAGTGAGACTCAAGAAAGAAAAAAAGAAAGAAAGAAAGAAAGAAAGAAAGAAGGAAGGAAGGAAGGAAGGAAGGAAGGAAGGAAGGAAGGAAGGAAGGAAGGAAGGAAGGAAGGAAGGAAGGAAGGAAGGAAGGAAGGAAGGAAGGAAGGAAGGAAGGAAGGAAAGAAAGAAAGAAGGGAGGGAGGGAGGGAGGGAGGGAGGGAGGGAGGGAGGGAGGGAGGGAGGGAGGAAGGAAGGAAGGAAGGAAGGGAAAGGAAAGAAAGAGACATTGTGTGACAGTTACCCCTTTAATCCTCATGACAATTCTATGTAATAGGTACAGATATCATCCACAATGTAATGTGGAGTTTGTTAAGGCACCAAGAGGCCAGGTAACTTGCTCAATAGTGAGAAGTATCCAGAAATGTCAAAGAAAAATAGAGTGGTACTCACCACTTGTCATATTACAAATTAATGTATTTTCAAAAATAATATCTTAATTAACTATTTAGAGAATCTTTAGAAAATGGTTATTATATTCTAACCCATAAGACTTTGATTCTAGTATTTAGAGAATGCTTTTAAACATCATGCATAGGCAATCTGTAAATAATGGGTGTGGGACCCAATAATATTTGTCTTTTTCTAGAATAAAGAAACTCTTACATAAATTTTTCTAATCTAATTTAAATCTTTCCCTAAGAAATAAGTATTTACTTTAAATTTATATTATTTCCATTCCAGGCAATAGCTTATATCAAGAAGTCATTGAATTTGATACAAGCTTTGTATTCTCTGTATATTATCAAATGCATTTTAACTAATCTCTTAATACAGAAATTGGAAAAGGATTTCATTATGTACTTTCAGGCCACAGAATAAAAAAATGCTCTTTGAAAAGCAAGCTATTATCTCTTTCTCATTATACTTCAACCATTTATGTAAAGGTGGTGGAATTCATAATTAAATAGAAATTGGAAATCTTTGGCACAGATGGGCTAAATAACTTGCTCACAAATCACAAAGAAAACACACTGACTTCAGACTGTTGTCTTTCTCTAGTGTTAATTTCACAGTACCAAAATCATTTGTCCAAATAATTATTTTCTATCTTTATATTAAATATTATGCCAATGAGTTCATTTGGTACTAGCGGAATTATTTATCTCTAAAAAATTCAGATATTACATACTCTTCTGAGTCTGTGGTTGATCCATTGCTTGCTATTCAGAGAGCTAAGCATGGAGACAAGAAAGAACCAGTAGACATACTATATTTAGAAGTTTTAAAATATCTTTTCTAGTACCCACTAAAAAGGTTATTTTGAAATAAGTTAAAATGAATTAAGGTATAGGTAATTTTTCTGTGTGGGATATTTATGGGTATAGAATTGCTGGAGAGATTAACTTTTTTTTGGCCTTTATATAAATGTCTCAGGAAACTGATTTTTTTTTTTTTTATATTTGCTTAATATATCTTTTCTCCATCGCTTTAGCTTTAGATTTCTACGGCATTTTGAGTGTTTCTTATCTAAACATATATATTTATAATGTATACATTATACATACGTAAGGGTATATATCATATTTTCTTTTTAACTAGTTATTTTTGTCTATGTATATCAATATGATAATTGATATATTTAGATACATTTGTTGAAATATTCCTGACGTTGTCAATACTAGCTGTGCTATCTGAGTAAACCTATTATACAGTTTTAGTCTTTCCTACCTAACCCTGCAAAGTATTATTTTTCCTTCTCTTGGCTACCCATTCTTAGCCTTTTCAAGAATCCATGATAGCAAACACTAGATCTTGGTATTGAATGGTAGAAAGACCATGAACTTTGCAGTCCAGTTAACCTGAATTGGCCTCAGTTGCTCATTTTACTAACAGTAACCTTGAAGCTTGATGAACTTACTTGTAAAATAGGGACAATATCCACCTTATAGGATTAGGTTTATATTAAATTACAAAATACATAAATAAATGTCTCATGTACAGGAAGCGTTAAAAAAAGATTAGATTCCTACTCCCACAAGTTATAGCCTATTAAAACTTTCAGAATTTCTTGTTGGTTTTATATTAACTGGTTTTTAACAAACAGGGTCATTCTATATTTTAATGACTATTTTGACCTTAAAAGAAGATATTTAGGCTCTTAAATGTAAAACATTTAAAATAGTTAATTCTTTTGTTGACAAATTGCTAATATATAATCTTTATTTTTCACAGCAGGGAAGAGAGTGGAATCCTACAATAAACAGTTTGGTCATGTGTTTTACATATTGCTTATGCCTTTTGTGTGTATGTGTGTGTATTACACAAATAACAGGTATTACTTGGAATATAGGGTAGACTTTACAAAGAAATAAAAGTATAAAATGATATACTAACCAATCTTTAATAATTATAATTTTTATTATATATCATTCTGTATTTTTCCTCACACATATAGATGTCCAAATAAAGCATGTAACAATAGCAGCAGCTAACATTTACTGAGCAGGTCCATGTCTCAGACACTGTTAAGTACACTACATAGCTTTTATCACATAATCCTAATAACAACTCTGTGAAGTAGATTACATTATGCCCTCATTCTATAGACTAACATTTAGAGAGGTTCTACTAAGTGAACTAACTTGTCATTATTTCATAACTGTAAGTGATGGAAAATAACCAAACCCAGGCAGTCTGACTCTACAAACCCACACACTTACATTCTACCCTAAATGTCCTCCCCCAATAAATATTTTATGATATATATTTTTTCTTACCTATTTTTTCCACTGGCTAATAAGAAATGGATATCTTGTCATTGTAATTTTTAAAAATTGCTGCATAATATTTCTCTATATAGAAATAAATTGCCAAAGTAATCCCTTATTGTTGGAAATTTAAGTTGTTACCATTTTTCCATAGCTATAAAATATATAGTACCTTCAATTTTTGCATTATTTGTCTAGTTATTATTTTAATATGCCCTCTATATTAACAAAACAGCTGATAAATATTAAACCATTTTACACAACAATGTAATTCACCTGTTTCCCTAACTCATTACCAACAGTGTTTTACCTTATTTTATAATTTTTCAAGTGTTATCTCAACACATTATTTTGCATTTCTTTGAGTACTTGTGAGGTTGTGTTTCTATACTTTTCTCCTTTGGGAATTTTTTGCTCATATGCCTTGACTGTTTTTCCTGCTGGAGAATTTTTAAATATCTAAGGAGAAGACAAATTACTAATTTAAGTCCATATCATTCCAGTGACTATTTATTAAGGCCCTACTAATTTACAGGCAATGGTCAAGGATCTTGGGATACATCAATAAACAAAGCAGACAAAAATTCTCTGTCTTTGTGACATTTATATTCTAGTGGTAGTAGGTAGACAATAAGTAAATTAATATAAATACATAAAATATAACATGCTATAATGTGGCAAATGGTAAGGAAAAGGTAAAAAGCATAATAGTATAAGGGAGACTGTGTAGGCCAGGGAACCAGGGAGAATTTCAATTTTAAATATGTGGTCATCATTAAGGATTAAATATTTGAGCTTAAAAAGACTTAAAACAATTTTGTGTAATGAAAACAAGGCAGTGGCAGGTAACAAGTCATGAGTTTAATAAATAGTATAGAGACTTTTTTTGTAACTCTTGTAGAAATTTTCATCTATAAAGTATGATCTATGCAATTTCCCTGTTATGAAATTCAAGTATACAACACTATTCATAGGAGCACTTAATAGAAATGAAAAAGAACAGTATACTTAGCATGTTGAATAAAAATAATACTGTCTTTGTTTAAATTTTTTTACTGTATTTCCAAGGTTCAACAAAGGAATAATTATTGTTTTGCTGTGCAGTATCTCTTATGAAACAGCAATATAAGAAAGGAACTGTAGATGTTTTAAACTGTTGTTCCTGTACTATTTTGTGTAATTCTTAAATCCATAAAAAGAAATTATTGTTCAAAATATTTGTAAATAAACCATAAAATTATCTATTAACTTTACCATGTGATGTGAAACATATTCAAGTATTTTTTCTATTATTTTTAGTTTTAAGTTTTTAAAACATATAATTCTAAATGCTACATTCTGTGGATTAAGGTTTTACATTTCTATTATGTTGTTAACTCACCAATACCTTTTAAATTTAGAAGTCCAATCTAAATCTGGTCTCATTTAAAATTTTATAGAGCAAATAATTTTTAAAGCTGTGGCTCTTTTGCATCAAAAGTTGCTGGTGGTGTTATTGTCTTAATTAAATCCTTTGGAAGGGGGGGACCTTGTTAATTGTATTAACTGAAGGCCATCATATGTATTCTGTACAGTTAAAATCAAGTGTCATGTTTTCCAAGGCAAGTAGAGCTTGAAAAGTGTATCTATTCATAAGGAAACAAACAAAAAATCATACTTTTGACTTTGCTCCTATATTTTACTGTAATAGCTGTAATTAGAACAGTGCTCCAAATTACAAATGAAGTATTTGATATATATTTTTCCTTACTTTCAAAGTTGTTTGATTCCATATTATTTTCTTTAAATAGATAATTTGGCTAGGTGATTTGACAGTTGCATTCCTTTACTAAAATATGCAAAATATTTAACTCAGCTTCCCCTCACCTAGCTTTTTAAGGCATAATTAACAAATAAAAATTATGTATATTTAAGGTGTACAACCTGATATTTTCATATACCTACCTGTACACTGTGAAATGACTGCTGCAGCCAAGCAGATTAACATATTCATCATCTCATGTAGTTACTCTTCTTGCTTGCTTGCTTGCTTGCTTGCTTGTGCTTTTTTGTCCCCCGGGTGGGGAGGGTACTTAAGATTTACTGTCTTAGAAAACTCAAGTATACAGTACATTGCAATTAATTATAGTCACCATGCTGTACTTTAGATCTCCAAAACTTATTCATTCTGCATAACTAAAACGTTTTACCCTTTGACCAACCTCTCCCCATCTGTTTGAACTTGCAGCCCCTGGCAACCACTGCTCTCTATTTCTGAGTTCAACTTCTTCAGATTCCACATGTAATTGAGATTATGCAGTATTTTTCATTCTGTTTCCGTCTTATTACACTTAGCATAATGTCTTTTAGGTTTATCCATGTTATCACAAATGATGCAATTCTCTTCATTTTTAAGGCTGAATGATATTACATTGTGTATATGGAATTCCATTGTATATAATGGGAGTACAGATATTTCTTTGACGTATTAATTTTATTTCTTTTGAATATATACCCAAAAGTTGGGTTGCTGGATCATATGATAGTTCTTTTTTTAATTTTTTGAGAAACGTTTATACTGTTTCCCATAATGTCTGTACTAATTTACATTCCCTCCTACAATATATCTTCCTACCCTTTCCAACACATATGACTTTTTGATAATAGTCACTCTAACAGGTATAACGTGATACATTGTTGTGTTTTTGATTTGCGTTTTTCTGATAATTAGTGATGTTGAGCACCTTTCCATATACCTAATATTTACTTGTATGTCTTATAATTAAAAAAACTACCCATGTCCTTTGCCCATTTTAAAATCAAGTTATGTGTTTTGTGCTATTGAGTTGTATTAGAGTTCCTTATTTTTTTTTTTGGATATTAACACTTTATCAGATACATGTTTTTCAAATATTTTCTCACATTCTGTAGGTTTTTTTATTTTATTATTATTTCCTTTGCTATGGAAAAGAAATCTTAGTTTGATGTAGTCAACTTGTTTACTTTTGCTTTGGTTGTATATGTTTTTTGGTGTTATATCTAAAAAATCATTGCCAAAACCAGTGTCAAGGAGCTTTTATCTGGTTTCTTGCAGAATTTTTATGGTTTCAGGCTTTATGTTTAAGTCTTTAATCCATCTTGAGTTATTTTTTTGTATATGGCATAAGACACATGTGTAAGGGTCCAATTTCATTATTTTCCATGTGGATATCCAGTTTCCCCAACACCACTTATTGAATTCTTTCTCTGTTGTATATTCTTGTAGCCTTTGTTGAAGATAAGTTGACTGTAAATGCTTGGGCTTATTTTTTCTACTCTATTCTATTTCATTGTTCTATGTGTCTGTTTCTATGCCAATACCAGACTGTTTTGACTATCACAGCTTTGTAATATAATTTGAAATCCAGAAATATGATACCTGTACCTTTGTTCTTTCTCAAGATTGCCTTGGTGTTTGGGGTCTTTTGTGGTTCCATACAAATGTTAGAATTTTTTTTTCTATTTCTGTGGAAAATGCCACTGGAATTTTGATAGGGGTTTCATTTTACTTTTCATCACTGAGAATGTGGTTAGGTGTGAGCTTCTCATGTATGACCTCATAGAAATTATGAGCCTACAAATAAGAGGAGAGAAGATTGAAACAGCAATAAACAATTTCCCAACAAAGAAAAAGCCCAATACCAGATAACTTCATGTGTGAAGTCTACCAAACTTTTTTTTTTTTTAATTAATACAAATCCTTCTCAAACTCTTCCAAAAAAGTTAAAAAGGAGGGAACACTTCTAAACTCATTTTGTAAGGCCAGAATTACCCCGATATGAAAGCCAGACAAGGATGTTACAAGAAAAGAAAGCTCAGGCCAATATTCCTGGTGAACATAGATGCAAAAATCCTCAACAAAATGTTAGCAACCCAAATTCAACAGCACATTAAAAGAATCAAGCAGTGTAATCAAGGGGGATTTATCCATGGGATGCAAAGATGGTGCAACATATGCAAATCAATAAGTGTGAAACACCACATTAAGAGATGAAGGATAAAATCATATCATCTCAACAGATGTAGAAAAAGCATTTAATAAAATTCAACATTCTTTCATGATAAAACCTCTTAACTCTCCTTTTAACCATTGACATAGTCATCCATATTTCCATATTTTTATGTGTTTCCATCCCATCCAAGCCATTTAGCAATGATTCTACTATACACACACACAAATACACACAGAAGCACACATACTGTCAACATAAAAATGATCAAAGCTAACATGAAATATTTGTTGAGTATGCATTTAGAAGAAATCTTAACTATAAACACAGGGAACATTTTATTCTTAGTCTTTTCTCAACATTCTAGTTTATTTTATAAAAACTTTATTTGTTAAAATATTAATATATAATATTACATATAAATGTATGCATAAAATAATATAGAGTTGAGATTTCTTATCACATATTTTAAAATTGCCTATGAAATTATTTGCATTTTCTGATGGGTAATCTACATATATGGTAATGGCAGATAAAATATAAAATATAGGTAAGAAAAAAATTGAAAACTACCTGTAGAAATCCAATTGTAGTTTAACACTTAAAATATGAGGATATGATCTTTCAGACATGTTTCCAGTAAAGTATATGGTAAGGAAAAATAAATCTAAAATTACAAATTTAAAATATCAAATGGAAAAACATTTGCAGTACATAAGACATAATATTTTTATAATATAAATAGGGAAAATATATTATGATAATATTGTTATTTTTAATCTCTTGCTTACCATTAGACTTCAGAACACCAAACAGTACCTGGCACATACATAGTATTTGCTTAGTAAATATTTACGAGTAAATTAATGAAGGAAGGGGTGCTTCTTAATCAGCTATTTTCGCTTTTTGTGGAGTCTTTCCATATCAATAAAGGCAAATTTGTGTCACCATTTAAATGACCCTACAGTATAACATTATCTTGTTGAACTATGATTTGTTTAATCTGTTTTCTATTGTTGCATTTTAATGCTTTAACAATTCTGAATATTTTAAAAGATGCTGGAGTGGTTAATATTTTAAAACACTTTTGTAAACTCTTTAGAAGTCTCATTTAAAAATTGAAATTATATATATTAAAGCCAAATTAAAATAAATTGAAGGATGATTTTAGAGTATGTAAAAATTGCATTGTCAACTACAGAATAGAGATTGTGTGGGGAATAAAAGAATAAATGTGAAAGACAAACAATAACACACTATCAGGAATGATCAGTAAAATTTAGATCCAAAAGAAACTTCTAGAAATGGAAGATAAAATTACATTGAAAACATTAGGCCGGGCACGGTGGCTCAAGCCTGTAATCCCAGCACTTTGGGAGGCCGAGACGGGCGGATCACGAGGTCAGGAGATCGAGACCATCCTGGCTAACACGGTGAAACCCCATCTCTACTAAAAAAAATACAAAAAACTAGCCAGGCGAGGTGGCAGGCACCTGTAGTCCCAGCTACTCGGGAGGCTGAGGCAGGAGAATGGCGTAAACCCGGGAGGCGGAGCTTGCAAGTGAGCTGAGATCCAGCCACTGCACTCCAGCCTGGGCGACAGAGCGAGACTCCGTCTCAAAAGAAAACATTAATGGGTTAAAGACATAAATAGCTATAGCCTAACAGATAATTGATTAATGGGAAGCCATATAATAAACATTATTTAACAGAGAGAGAAGGATGGAAAATATAAATGAGAAGTTAGGAATATAGATAAAAGAATGAGAAAAAGATCTAGTATATGTCCAATTAGAGATCCAGAAAGGAGTAATGGAAAGAAAGGAGAAAGGCAGCATTTGAAGATAAAATAGCTGAAAATTAGGGGAGAAGTGGAGTCACAGAACCTGAAGGAACTAAGTATCCCACGAAAGAGAATTAAAAAGAAATCTATAGCTAGACTCATCATAGTGATACCAAAGAACTCTGATAGGACCTGGGCATCGAGTCCCTGTGGTAGGATATTATAGTAACATGCTCCCATGAGTCACACCTCTCAGAATCCCAAACCTTTGTGTAATCACTTAGTCCTGTGACATACTTTTGTGAATTGAACATCAGCAAACATAATGCAAGCAGAGGCTGAGTAAGTGTGTGCATCCGAGCCTGTCGCTTTAGAATGATTCCCTGAAACAGCCATGAGATGCCAGAATGAAAATTCAGTGAAAAGATGGATCCAGCTATAAATCAACACCATGAGGCAGACATGCACATGAGGCCATTTTGTTCTGCCCAGCCCAGTCCACTCACCAGCTGAGTATAGCTTCATGAGAAACACCTGCTAACATACAGGATCGTGGGAAATACAAATGGTTTTGTTCTCAGCCACTAAGTTTGAAAGTCAGGAAAATGTATCTGATTAAGTCACCAAGTCTTGTCTGTCTTTCTTTCTTTCTTTCTTTCTTTCTTTCTTTCTTTCTTTCTTTCTTTCTTTCTTTCTTTCTTTCTTTCTTTCTTTCTTTCTCTTTCTTTCTTTCTTTCTTTCTCTCTCTCTCTCTCTCTCTCTCTTTCTTTCTTTCTTTCTTTCTTTCTTTCTTTCTTTCTTTCTCTCTTTCTTTTATGTTAGAGTAAACAAAGCTCTTCAGCACAGGCTTGAATTTGTTTTAATTAGACATACCTGCTAATGTGTTGTTCAGTTATGTAACATGTAATGTGAATTAGTCATGAAGATTTTTCTGTTTATGCAAGAAATTATTTTTTTCACTCTAACATGTGTTAAATATTCCTTCAGATAATTGGCATTACTTCTTATCCATCACAGGAATATGTAGGGTTTTGGCTATTTCTCTTTCTGTACCCGTACATCTTAGAATCTTTTTACCTGCCATTCCACTGACATACCATAGGACCATGGTTTCCAGACTTTCAAAATTCATAAATCATTAAAATCGAGGGAAAATAATGTGTCTGAAGTTTTCAAATTTTTATTTTACTTGATGTCACAGAACAAACAAGAAACAAAACCCTACTAAATACATTATTATTTTGAAAAGATACAGATATTTTTAACAGCAAAAATGTTGGAAGGACAAAATCTCAGAAGAAAGTAGTAGAAGTAGTAGCCTTTAATTTAAAAATGTCTGACTTCATGAAAAACTCACTAATTTCTTTCTCATTATGCTAGACACTGGCAAAAAATGATTTGACAGTAACCTATATATTGAATACACTGTTACTATTATTGTTTTAAACAAACTTAGTTAAATTAAGAACAAAAACACTTTTTATTTTACTCCACTTACTCCTTTTTGATACTCTTAGTTACTTGATAGAGATCCAAGTTAATACCTATTAGTTTCTTTTTGTCTAAAGCAGGGGTCCCCAACCCCCAGGCAACAGACTGTTAGGAACCTGGCCACACAGCAGGATGTAAGCAGCAGACCAGCGAGCAACTGGCATTAGACTCCCACAGGAGTGTGAACCCTCGTGTGAACTGTGCATGCCAGGGATCCAGGTTGTACACTGCTTATGAAAATCTAATGCTTGATGATCTAAGGTGGAAATGTTTCATCCTGAAACCATTCCCCACGCTCCCCATATCCATGGAAAAAAGTTATCTTGCATGAAACTTGTCCCTGGTGCCAAAAAGTTTGGGGACATCTGGTCTAAATGACTTCTTTTAATATTTCTTGCAAAGCAGGTCTACCGGCCACAAATTTCCTCAATTTTTGCTTGGTAAGTTCTTTATTTCTCTTTTACTTTGTAGGGATAATTTCAGAGTGTAGAATTCTAGGGTGAGTTTTCTGGTTTCTTTTTCTCTCTCTCTCTGTATTTCTCAACACTTTCAATATTTTACTCTACTCTTTTCTTGCTCGCATGGTTTCTGGGGAAACGTGAGATGTAATTATTATCTTTGCTCCTCTGTAAGTAAGGTGTTTCCCACACACACATCACATTGGCTTTTTTCAGGATATTTTTCTTTATCTTTGATCCTCTGTAATTTGAATGTGATATACCTAGTTAATGATTTTGTTGGTGTAGTTTTGTTTTTTTGTTTGTTTTTTGACATTGATTCTGCTTGGTGTTCTCTGAGTTTCCTGGATCTGTGGTTTGGTGTCTGACATTAATTTTGGAGGAATTCTCAGCCATTATTGTTTTAAATATTTCTTCTGCTTCTTTCTCTCTTCTTTTTCTTGTATTTCCATTATGTATATAATATATATAATATAATAATATATAATATAATAATATATATAATTATGTATATATTATATATAACATATAATATATATAATGGAAATACATGGGAGATATATATGTTACATCTTTAATAGGTTTCCCACAATTCTGGAATATTCTATTCCATTTTATTTTTCAGCTCTCCATTCTCTGCTTTTTGGTTTTGGAGTTTCTATTGATATATTCTTAAGCTCAGAGATTCTTTAATTTGCCCACTATCCCATATATTAACAAGCCTATCAAAGGCATCCTTCATTTCTGTTACAGTGTTTTTTATCTCTAACATTAATATTTATTCTTTCTTAATATTTTCATTTCTCTGCTCACACTGTCCATCTGTTCTTACATGTTATATACTTCATCTATTAGAACAATTATCATATTAATTATACTTGTTTTAAATCCCCAGTCTGATCATTGCAACATGCTGTCATGCCTAGTTCTTGTGCTTGCTCTCTTTTCAAACTTTTTTTTTTTTTTTTGTCTTTAAGTATGCCTTGAAATTTTTTATTGATATCTGGACATTATGTATTGGGTAAAAGAAAGTGCTGTAAATAGGCCTTTAGTAATGTGATGGTAAGGTGTGGGGTAGAAAAAGCATTCTGTAATCCTCTGATTAGCTCACAGTCTTTAGCGAATGTGTGTCTCTGGACTGTAAATTTCATGTTTCTCAGTCCACATTCTCTCCTTTATATGGGATAGGATATCTAGAGATGCCTGGAGTTAGGTATTTTTCTTTTCCTGTAGGGAAGTCTAGAGCTGACTGGAGTTAGCTGTTTCCTTTCCCTCCGGTCAGTTAGACTGTAGTGAAACCTCGGCAGTTTAAGCGCTGGATTAATAGTTTTTGTTGTTGTTGTTGTTGTTGTTGTTGTTTTTTAAAGGACAGACCTAGTTATGAAAAACAGAGTACACTAATTTCAGCCTGGTTCCTTTTCCTCTCCCTCTGCCTGAAGCATGAGAGGATTTTTCCCCAAAATTTACTGTGAAAACCTAGAAGGTTTCTTCTTGATAAAACACATAGAAGCGTGACTCCCATTAGTGACTTGGTCTTCCTGGAATTTTAAACTCTCAGGCTTGTCCACACCAAGACTCCAGCAATTTGACAATTAAACTTCAGGTTTTCCAGCCCCACTACTGGTTTCCATAGAAGTTTTTGCTTCTGAGTTTCTGCCCTGGTAAGTTGTGCTTCTCTGTATCTACCTGTCTGTCTCTCTAATTCTGAGGGTATTTGTGTGTCCTGTGACTTCACATCTCTTACAGATCTAAGAAGAGTTGTTGGTTTTTCAGTTTGTTCAACTTTTTGGTTATTATTAGGATGAAGTAGTGACTTCCAAGTTCCTTACATTGGAGATGAACCAAAAACCAGAAGTCAGTATTTTAAAATGACATTGTGCTTTAACTTTTCAATATAAATCTCTTTTGGCTGTAACAGAAATAGAAAAATATACATGAATCCAACACTCTATATGTATTTGGCATTTAAATAGCAGAATGGAATAAATTTACATTGATTCTTCATTCGCTAATGACAGTACCCTGCCAGGTCTCTAAACTCATTCTGCCAGAATTGAGGAGAAATCTCATGTATGTGAGTAATACGAGGGTAAGGCATCTGGCTGACCTATAAGAGAGCTTTATAAACTTTTCTTTGGGACATGTGTTTATACCGTGAAAATTTTTGTTTATGCAACTCTGCTTGCTTACAAGTAATTTATAGATTATAGGGAGATCTTTTTTTCAGATTTGTAGTTGTCACTAATCATTTAGTATAGCTTGTTGGAAGAGTTATTTAAGATTTGAAGGATGGCAACCATAAAAAGAAAGACAAAAGTATTTTTTCCCATTTTTTCCCCTAAACATAGGAGAAAGATTATAATGGTGATAGCTATGTCTGCATTAGGAATAAAATAATCTCATATAAGCAGGTGGACTACCAGCTAATAGCTTTAAGTTTAGTCTGGAATGGATCCAACAGCATCTGACCTTGTGCTTTTCTCAGATAGCCTATAATCGCTTTTCCTCTTTAAGAGACTGTTGATACCCTATTTAATGGTACCATAACCGGGATCAGCTGGTACACTCTTATTCCCTGATCTAGTCTTCAGGGATAAGAATCTGTTCATTGAAGTCCTAGGTGTTATTATCCATTGACGTGTAGTGATGACACAAACATGTTTGATCTATGACTGTAACATATTCTCAAGTCTAGTATTTCCTGCTTAAATCCTTTGATTCAAAATTAATTCTAGGTTCTACCTTGGACATAAAGGACAAAAGTGGAGGACTGTTCTTTTTCAGCGGTACTGTTGAAAGCTTAAAACTTGCTTATCAATTTTTCACAGAGGCTTTAGCATTCTTAGGTCCACTAAACACCAAATAAAACACAACTTATTTAGTATAATGTTTTCAGCTAGATGCTTAGATATAGAAATTGTGTGTACATGGCCACACACATGTCCTTCCTTGAAAGTGGTTAAGAGTCTAAGGGAGACTTAGACAAAGAGAAAATCACTGTAGTATCTTTTGGAAAATTAAAAAACCTGTTGTTTGAAGGATGGGTTGAATTTGGCTATGTATGAAAGGAAAGGAAGGACTTCTGGGCAAAGAAACCATGTGGAAATCAAACCATGAGAGAGTGTGTATTGAATGTGTATGGCAGGGCTTACAAATGGGCTATTTTATTCATAAGGAAGGAGGGGCAATATAGGAGTTTGCCATACAGGCATTTATATTTTATCAAGATTGTTTGGACTGAAGTGTAGGGCTAACAAGATTATTGCCAAGCATCAAGGATTTGGATAGAAAGCCTGGTTGCTGACACAGTAACCTAAAACTGATGGGTTCAGTACTTCTATATTAATTAAGTACCTTTGGACTTTAATTAAGTCCTAATATTTGGACTTTCAAGTTCCTAATAAAATATATTTAATTTTTAAAATAAATGTTTTCCTCTTTAAAAATTCATTAATGCCAATTACAGAAAACTTAGAAAATACCTGAGTACTGAAATAAAATTGAAACAATAACCTTACCATTTATAACTAGCTACTATTAATATTTTGATAAATCTTATTTTAGTATTTTTCATAATTTTTAGCAAAATGGGATCATATTTATATTCCTGTTTTATCTTTGACATTTGTTCCTCAAAATAATTTACCCAATTTTAATGACATGCAAATTTTTCTAAAACAATATTTAGTATTTTTATTATAAAAGCTATAACATGAAACTTATAAAAAAATAGAACCTATTGTAAAGCAAAAAGGGTAAGAATTACCCAGTACCTCTCCCCTTAAGTACAAGGATAAATATATATTTTATTTTCATTCTCCTTTATTGGATTCTTCCAATAGACATTTGTACATACTAAATATATTTATATGTTGAACAAAATATTAAGCAATACTCATGTAATATTTACCATATATCATGCATGGATCTCAGTACTTTATATATGTCAATAAAATTTTTTCACAAAACCGAATGAGAGAAGTACTATTATTATTACCAATTTTAATATGAAAGAAGTGAGACACAGAAAAAAATGGGTAACTTAGTGAAGACCACACAATTAGGAAGTAGCAGACTTTGGGTCTAATCAGAGACCGTCCTTGAAAAGTGTCACAAATATATTGCTTTTCCCTTGATATCATGTTCACATTGAGTAGTTGCTATATTTCCACCCACTCCTTCATGCTAGATTTCTCAGAAGAGCTACTTGTGTTTTATGATTGCATTTTCTCATATTCTAGCCACTTCATGACACACCACAATCTAACACTTTCTTACACCAATTTATCAAAACCATTGGTTCTTGCAGAAGTGTCCTGAATTTCAATCCAGTAGACACCCTGGGTTCCAATTTATTTACACTGTTAACCAACCCTGGAAAACGCCTATTCCTCTTTTACTCTCTTCTCTTGGTTTCTACGGTGCAGCTGTCTTTCCTGTGTTCCACCTCTAGTTTTGCCTACCCCTCGGCATCGAATACTGGACCATTATCTTCAACCTAGATTCTAAAGGCTATATAGCTTCAGTCATAGACCTTCATGTCTTCTCACTGTACATCTTTTCCCAAAGAGTTCATCCATTTCCATGGCTTAACACATCATATATTCACTGTAACTCCCAAATATGCATCTCTGTATCATATCTCTTCTGAACTTCAGACCCATATATTCAATTACCTCAGCATCATCACTTGATAGCCTAAACATTGCCTTTAAAATATTGGAGGTCATAATATTTTTTTCTCCATATTGTTGCTATCTTAGTAAATAACACAGTAATCCACCCAGAAATCCAAGCCAGTAATTACAGACTAATCTTTACATTTCCTTTTATTCCCACTACCAACATTCAAACATTAAATTCTATCAGTGTTGTACTTTCTTTCTCAAATTACTTTCTTATTCTCATCATTTTTTCCCCACTACCTTCAGTTTTCACCTGATCTATTGCACTTTGGTTTCTCACTCCAATCCATTTTTCACCAAAAGTGATATATTGAAAATGGTTGTCTGTGAGTGATTGGATAATCCCATTTTCCATGATGTGATTATTATGCATTGCATGCCTGTATCAACACATCTCATATACCCCATAAATATATATACCTACTACGTGAACCCCCCAAAATAAAAATATATAAAAAAAATTATCTGATCAATTCCCTTCCTGGCCAAAAACTATTTGATGGCCTCTTAACTGCTTTAGGATTATGTTTAAAATCCTTCATGTAGTTTACAAGGCCCTTTGCCCGAGAGCCTCAACCTCACAGTTTAGCCACCTTACTCTTGACATTACTTAGTTCTCATCTCTTATGTCACTTCCTTGGGAAGACTTTCCTTTCCTGAATATCTAAGTTGCACCTCCCTTTCCATAACATGGAGAACTTCTTTTTCCTAATATTATCCACAATTTTAATTAATTACTAATGTTGTCATTATCAGTTTACCATTATCTCACTTAAACTGGGTGTGTTCACTGTTGTATTGCCTAGCACATTAATCAATATAGTTATTGAATGATTAATATTTTCAAATATGTTTGCTGTATTTTGAGAATTTTTATATTTGTGTTATATCTTATATTGAGTCTAAAATTATGGTTTAACTTCACGTAGTAAGACAAAACTTCCTTTCATTCAAAAATTTCAATATTTAATTTATTTCAATATTTTAAATGCCCTAACTTCAACCTTTGTCTCTCAAGTTAGTGATATGTTATTGTATCACCAACCTTTCCCAATTACTTATCTCTTTTGTTTCTTCCTGATAGTTTTCTCTTATTATGACAAGAGCTAGTTTATTTATTATCATTCTGAAATAGTGTTAAAAGTCTCATTTTAGTTTGCTGTGAATGATGGCTTCCAGCTTTATCCATGTCCTTGAATGACTGAAAAGATGTGTGAATGAATGGATACATGAATACACATCATTCATTTATTCAAATATACTTTTGAATACAGGCATATCTTATAGCTTTGCTGGTTTAGTTCCACACCACCACAATAAAGCGAATATTGCAAAACAGTAAGTCACATGAATTTTTTTGTTTTCCTAGTGCATATGAAAGTTATGTTTACACTATACTGTAGTCTATTAAGTGTGCAATAACATTATGATGACTTAATAAAAAACAAAATATACATGCCTTAATTTAAAAAGACTTTATTGCTAAAAAAACAGTCTGATTTTGCTGCTTGTTAATTATTTCCACCATTTTTCCTAAAGTGAAAGAGAAAGTTAGAATGATAAAATAATATATACGGATTAAACTACTACTAAGTGGCAGAACCAGAATTCAAATTCAGGGCTTTGTTAAAAAAAATGCCAAATCCCTACTGTATTCCATATCTGCTCCTGATTATGAAACAAAACATGTCAGCTTAGTTCCTTGTGTTGCAGATTCATAGCAATGAAGATCCTGTAATTACAAATATCTTTGTAGACAAGGACAGATCTTTCACTTTTTTTACATTCTATAGAAATATATTGCATTTATTATATCTCTATATAAATTTTGTTTTTGAGTAAGACATATGAAAAACAATTAGCCAATATTAGACATTCTATATTGAGATATTAAATTGCATGGAATATATAGAACTTTGAAGGTACAATCTAGAGGAAGGGGGAAAAACTACATATTTTTAATAATATGTGGTTAGAGTTTCAGCTTGGGTGGGAAGATCAAATACAATGTTCAGTGACCCTAAACATGTGGCTTTCACTGTGCCATGTATGTATAGAGACAATACTGAGCACATATTGATTACCAAATGTGTTGTTAACTTTAGATATATTTAATCATTTAAGCAGCCCTCAAACACATTTAATATGGATGCATTGATTACCAGATGATTTTTGTCCTATTTCGGAAAACCTCTGAAATTACTTTAAAACGATTCTTGGGTGAATGTACTTTAAAAGAGTAGCAGTAATACAAATGTCAGTAATCTGTGGGAATTCACAAAAAGTAAGGCATCATATTTTTTGTCTTTTAAGTTCCGGGATACATGTACAGAACGTGCAGGTTTGTTACATAGGTATACATATGCCATGGTGGTTTGCTGCACCTATAAACCCGTCATCTAGGTTTTGAGCCCTGCATGCATTAGATATTTGTCCTAATGCTCACCTTCCCCTTATCCCATACCCCCGACAGGCCCTGGTGTGTGATGTTCTCCGCATGTTCTCACTCATAAGTTGGGGTTGAACTATGAGGCATCAGTTTTTATTGAAGTCTTATAAGGTAGCCAGGCTTGTCTGTCTGGTATGATGACTTTAAAATCCAGGCTAGATAGGATGTTCCGTTATTACAACACAGTATAATAAACTCTTGGAACAACTTGTGGTCATCATCTCATCTTAAATAATGACTGTTTTATTTGGCATTAACTGTGGAGAGCAGCAGGCACAGAGAGAGTAGTCATTTGTCCTCTTTCCCCTCCAGAGATGAGTCTTTTTGATCTTTGAGGTAAACAAGGAGGATGAACCTACATCTTTCTTTGTAGTAGTCTGCAGAACAAAGGCCACAGATACTAGGACACACAGTTCCGATGGTGGAGGACCAAGGTAGTCAGTTTACCATTGTTAGTCACTCAGGCAAATGGAAACAACAAGACATTTCTTTAATAATCATCATTCTGTTTATGAAAAGGTGTTCATGCAATGATTTTATTGAGATGAAGATGAAAAATCTTTCTTAAAATATGTTTTTTTTTTTGACATAGGCAAAATAAGATGTCTGAGTTCCTGAAACTTAGAGTGGTATGTCTCTTGAGCCACTAATAGATTGTCATGTAATATGCAGTTTTCAAAAGTTTACAGGGTAATGTCATAAAATAGTTTAAAGTAAACATATGATTATATAAGAAGGCTGACATAATTGCCCTATGAAACTAATTTAAGCAAGTGTTGATACTCAGAATATTTTGTATTTGCATTATGAAGTATTGCCCCTGGGAAGGGAGGCTAGAAGTTGTTCCATGGCAACATGATTATGGTGCCACACAGTTTAATGATAACTTCTTTTCAAATGAGCAGTATCTCCTTTGAATATGGCCAAAACGCACTACAAAAGTTTAATTAAAATCACTTCGTGATCCCACAGTGTTTAGAATTTACATATACTTCCTATTCTAGTAAATATCTTTGAAAGTTCTTTAAAAAGTTTCAATACAAATTTTATTTAAATATATTGTTATCTCAGCATTAAGGTAGTTATGAACAAAGACTTTCATTTATAGGGTTCATGATAGTAAAAAGGAATAGTGGCCCCAAGAAAAAAGCCACAACTAATTGACATTTTATCCCCACTGGATAGAAAGAATTCTTAGAACATTATTGTTTATAGTTCTTTTTATGAATAACATTCTTGTTCATCAACGTTTATTGAATAATTAAAATAGAACAACAAATGACTACTTTTTACTGAACTTAACTAAATATTACTTCTGGTCTATTAGCTCATTCTAAGATTAATAAGCAAGAAATAAATGAATATCAATTTTGAAAAAGAAATAACTCATGCTTTGTTTGATAATTTGCTTTATTGTTACATATATATAGGGCATTGGGGGTGATTTCATTTGCCTGTTTTACCATGATGGTTTTCTAATAATGTTTTTGCAGTTTATATGCTATATTAATTGTATCAGTGCTTCATGATGTTTTCCAGAGAGCATACTCACATTTAAGTATCTCTAGGGAGATAGCATATATAATCAATAATAACACCAAATATGCAAACAGCTCATACATTATTATACAAAACAAAGTCTTTGTTAAAGACATGGTAGAGGACAAAATTTTTTCTATTTATAGTAGTTATGGATTTCTGTCAGCAATCTTGGATGTGCAAATGACAAGTTATCCTTAATTATTTATTTGTCTGTAACCAAACTCAAATTCTGTTTTGAGTCCCATTCATTAACTCAGTAAAAACTTAATCTGAACCAATTTAGAATCCTCCTAAGATAGGTCCCACTATGTCCAATATCCAGTGGGTATATAAAAAGTGAGAGTACAGGGTAGTAGTTAATTACCTTGTCTGGTAATTAAATTATGTCTATAAGATAAACATTGAAAAATCCATCTTGTCCTTGGTCTTAGTCCACACATTTTAGTAAGTCATCTGTCTTCCTGTTTCTATGGTTTAGTTAGTTTAGGAGGCCATAAAGGGCACACAGAAATGTTTCTGTTGCTTTGATGTCATTCTTGGGTACGTAAAAGTCTATTATATCCTCAATGGCCTTGTATACCTACACAGTAAATTCACTGACTCTCTGGGTCTTGCCCTCAACTCCTACAACCTCTCTGGGGAGGGTGTCTTCATGGTTACTGATTGAGGCATTTTCCTAGAAAGTCTAACTTAGGGTCCCCTTCCCCCTTAATTTCACTATTCTCCCATAAACTTCTTTCAGTCTCTCTTATTACTTGACCCTAGGAAATCTTTTTCTACTGAAGAGGAAATTCTTTACTCGTAAGCTTTAATGTTTTCCAATCTGAGGTACCCCCTATGTGATGCTGCAGACAACCAAAACATAATCTCCTTAATGGTTTGAGGTTTGGGGAAAGAATTTGAGAGACTGCCAGATTACCAAATCTTTGGACCATAGCATAACTCTTCCTCATGACACTCAACACGGAATAAACTGTCTGATGGAAATAAAGGGAAAGGAGAAAGGGAAATTTCACAAGAGAAGTATATCAGTTGATATTTCAAAAATAGCATCTCACTGTCTACAGAGAGTATATATCTGGTAACTTTATAAATGTTTTACCTAAAATAACTTCTCGTATTAGTAGATGTAAGATCATATTATGAGACTGAATACATTTACTTTTTATTTATGTAAAATTACATGTGAAAAATAAATATCTCAATTAAAAATTATTGTTTTTCTTTTATTGAGAAAGCCATATTTTTATTTGAATAAATTATATTCAAATAAACATATTCAAATATATTGATTTGAATCAATTACATACTTTTAAGGAATTAGAAGTAATTCATATGATTATTATAATTTTCAAGTTCTCTAAAATATTTTAAAATAGATTTTGATTATAGCATTTATTTTAGTGCCTCCAAAGAGTTAACAAAATAGTAGAACCTTTCTTAACTGGAAGGAATTTATCAAGAAATTCAAGTGTTTTCTTTTTTTTTTTTTTTTTTTCCCGAGACGGAGTCTCGCTCTGCCGCCCAGGCTGGAGTGCAGTGGCCTGATCTCGGCTCACTGCAAGGCTCCCCCTCCCGGGTTTACGCCATTCTCCTGCCTCAGCCTCCCGTGTAGCTGGGACTACAGGCGCCCGCCACCTCGCCCGGCTAGTTTTCTGTATTTTTAGTAGAGACGGGGTTTCACCGTGTTAGCCAGGATGGTCTCGATCTCCTGACCTCGTGAGCCACCCGTCTCGGCCTCCCAAAGTGCTGGGATTACAGGCGTGAGCCACCACCCCTGACCAGAAATTCAAATGTTTTCTTTTTTTAGTTCCGGTACTTCATTGGATTGCTTTTGCCCTAAATGATTTTGTCTTTTCTGTAAAGAAGAAAAAACAATTATTTCCTTTCACCAGATGGCAGTTAACAATAATCTCAAGTTTCACATTTTTTTTCCTTTAGAAAGATCTACATTTGGTTTAGAAATTCAGCTCCTTGGCCAGGCGCGGTGGCTCATGCCTGTAATCCCAGCACTTTGGGAGGCTGAGGCAGGTGGATCACCTGAAGTCGGGAGTTCAAGACCAGCCTGACCAACATACAGAAACCCCGTCTCTACTAAAATTACAAAAAAACTAGCCGGGCATGGCCCAGCTACCCAGGAGGCTGAGACAGGAGAATCGCTTGAACTCAGGAGGCAGAGGTTGCGGTTAGCCGAGGTCACTCCACTGCACTCTAGCCTGGGCAACAAGAGTGAAACTCGTCTCAAAAAGAAAAAGAAAAGAAATTCTGCTCCTTGAGAAGTAAATGTTCTGAAAAGAAAACCCTGATTCAATCAAATAAGTGTTAAAAATAGATTTGTGATGGCCCTAGAAACATAATTTAAGAGCTCTGGTAGTGAAAACAGGAAATACCTTACGTGTATAATAATTGAAGAATGATTAAATATTTTTATGTTTTAATGTAATATTACTATATTCAGTGATATAAGTGAAGATTTTTTTAAAATAATACCGATTGTACTCATGTTATAAGGTTAAATGGAAGCAGCAAAAACAATTATGTAAGTAGTAAATGAACATATAATTCCCCGGCATACATGATTGATACATGTACATGAATGAGTATTATATGATCTCAACTCTATTAAAATATTTATAGAAAAATAGATCGGAATAATATATAATAAATTATAAGTTTATGTCTGATTATTTTTTCTTCTTTCTTCCACTAAGTTTTCAATAATTATTATTTTCTACTTTTAAAATATCAGCTGGGGCCAGACATGGGAACTCATGCCTGTAAGCACCTTGGGAAGCTGAGTTGAAAGGATGGCTTGAGTCAGGAGTTTAAGACCAGTCAGGACAATACAGCGAGCCTTCATCTCTACTAAAATTAAAAAAAAAAAGGAAAAAAAAGAAAGAAAAATTATCTGATCATGATGGCACACACCAGTAGTCCTATCTACTTCAGAAACTGAGGCGGGAAGATCACTAGAATAAGAGACCAAAATAACCTAAACTTCATATAAACTATTTAATAGTATAGAAAACAGTGTGTAAATAGTATATCCCTACTCATTCATTTTGTCGAGTTATAATAATCTAATCAGTTTAACTTAGGTGTTTGATAATATGCTGTCTCTATGTTTCTAAACACTGTTCACAGTGTTAGCTACCATTAGCACGTAAGATATGACTGATTGTACCTCATTTTACTTTATTTTTCCCCTTTTAAAAACTGTTGTTCTGTGTTAACTAAAAACAACTATGTTTGTGAATGGGGAAGAACCAAGAACGTGGGGAAAATAAGATAGTTAATATTTTCTACTTTTAATTTCATATTTAAGCATAAACCTATACTGATTGTTGGTTACAACTGATAGGTTTAAATTTACTAAATGCAAAACATATTTATGCAAAGATCTTTGAATTAGGATTTTTTTCTGTGAAATTCTAGTATATTATGAAGCCTTTTTTTAGATCAACTTTTATCTGTATGTTTGGCTGCACAACTTAATTCTATTTAAAATTGCACTTTAGGAGTCTTCTGCCTGATGCCAAAGTATTACCAGATTAACCAGAGTTCTGTTCAATAAGTGCAATTGTATCTTCACGTACTTATTCTTGGTATATAATAGACTTCATGATATTAAGCAAATACATCAACCCCAAATTATTTATTTTTTTCTGCATGCACACAGTATTACCCCATTTATATCTGACATACTATTGACAATTGTTTTGGTAAACATTATGTATGCATTACTTTACTGAAGCCCCCCAAAACTCATGTAATAAATCTGTTGTCTCCATTTTAGAAGCTCAGAGGATTTTTTTCTAAAACTCAAGTAACTAGAATCAATAAATATGAAGATTTTATTTTATGTCTTATCTATGCCACAGTATTAACTATTTTGTCTTAATGTTATATGGAAAATCCAGCTAAAATGTTGGTATCCTCAGATTTCCATCTGTTGAAATTGATAGTTTAAACGGGTCCACAAATTACATGCGTTATATGTTTCTACCATCTACCGTGATTCATTTAGGTATAAAATATATTTAATCTGAAGAAATGGCGTATGCTTCCCTTTATAAATATGTTTACCTGTTTTGGTATGAAAAATTTATGTTTAATAGAGATTGTGAGAACAATTATTTTACTATTAAAGTCTTGCTCTGTCCTTGGAAATTTTCATTTGCCTCTCTGAAATATCACAGACTCATTTAATGGAATGAGACTCATTTCTAGATGTAATAAAATTCCTGGGTCATCAATAATTATATTGCAATAATTTGATATAGTATCCCATATCATTCCCTAAATTCTGTGTTTGTAAAGAATTATTCATTTTGAATTTCAAAATTATGAATTTCCTTCATTAGTCTATCCCCGTTTTAGGCATAAACTCAACTTTTAATTAAATATGCTTTAAATTTTATTTGTAAAATGTTTATATTTAAATCCTTTGAATGAATTTATTCAGCATCTTGTGCGTCTATATAAATGAACAATGCTAGAATTAGATCTGCTCTTAATACTAATAATACAAAGTGAAAAACAGGTAAATGTAAAAATGAAGTTATTTTAAATGAGTAATTGAAATATAAGAGTTAAGAGAACCCCTCTTCTGTGTGTTGGTGAATCACCTTACTAATCAAATATAGTTCAGTCTCTAAGGAGTACAAATTGGTTTTCTATTTTAGAGCAAGCATATTTGGACTTACAAAGAAATCCTATTTTGTTCATTAAAAGAGAGCATATTTCTAATTTGTTTCGGTGCATATTTAAAAAATCTGTTTGGGGAGAAAGCTGTTACAAACCATGTATGAACGAGGCCATCTGCAAAAATGTGCATATAATGATCATAACTTACTAAAACAGGTTTAAAAACAAAAGCAACCTATAATCTATTTTATGTTTCCAATAATCCTTTCATAATTATTGGAGAATCCTTACGTCTTTTCTCATTCATCCTTCTTGAATGTAGTCATAACCTCATTCATGACTTTTCTAAGTGACTATAAGAAAAAATTAATCTCATCAAAGGACTTACCCTAAATTATAAGGTATTAGTAATCATGATATAAAAAGGCATATGAGAAATAAGAATACATTTGATTCAACATTTACTGGATATATTATCTCTTTTAAAGTTAACATTAAAATGAATATCTGTTTCTAAAATTAATAGATTTATTCAGATTTAGAAAAATATAAAAAGTATGTATGACATTAGATAATAATCTCTAATTTTAATTGCATGGCTGAAATGCAGAGT
This sequence comes from Chlorocebus sabaeus, assembly GCF_047675955.1. NCBI lineage: Eukaryota > Metazoa > Chordata > Mammalia > Primates > Cercopithecidae > Chlorocebus > Chlorocebus sabaeus. Next base: position 69,963,935 of record NC_132924.1, read on the forward strand.
GATTTCTAATTACATGTTGTGGACATACTGTGAGGTATTTTTAATAAATAAAAAGCCTCAACTTTCTACACTTACACATTCTTAAAAGACGTTTGTATTTTATTTTTTCTATTTGATCTATAATATTTTTACTTCTTAGGAATATGTGGAGCTTTGGATTCATGCCAATTTAATGCCACATGCATTGCCAATTTTGATTCATTATTTACTTAAAATGCTTTATGAATCTGTGGTAGACATCACAGAAAGCAAGTAGAAAAAGACACAGTCTTGTCTGTCCAGCATATGCCCTTGTTCAGCTAATCAGCATTCACAAGATAATATCAAAAATATCAGTCCTAACCCCACTTTGGCTAAATATTAAAACATATGGCTCTCCAATTAATTGGCTGCATGGAATAACTGCGCTCCAGGTGCCTGTCACAGAATATTCCTGAATCAGCCTCAGGTCAAATTTTTCTAAAGCTTGGCCAAAATAAATACCATGGCAGTTTGCTTGAAGGATGTTCAGTCCATTCATTCTTTTGATCCTCTTAAATGCACTCTGTGACTAAAACAGAACATCAGAGAGTCTGTATACTCTTATCTTGTGTGCCCTACCTCTGTGCCATTATAATTGCTTTTCATTGATTGAGCTTTGGCACTGTACCATCAGCCTTTATCGAAGGCATTTTCAGAAACATGGCTATGTATCAGGACAGTAGGTGCTCTCTCTGAGGATCTATTTCTAGTTTCATACCAACATTAGTTTGGCTAACTAGTTTCAGTCAGTTATTATAAGAAAAATTCCAGTTTAGGAATGATTGGGGGATAAAATGGAAATAGTAATTGTAATATTCTTTCAATTTTATCAGTAGTAACTATCTTAAGTTTCATTCTTGATTTTATGCAGTACTCTAGGAATATTTCTAATTTGACATACATTGCCTACTCAAGGATAGTTTTCAAATCAAAGTATAATCAATGTTATCATTTAAAATAATACTCATTCCAATAGCTGGGTTCCTAGCTCAACTTCGGAAGTAGCAAGAAGCAGGCAAGGCCTTAATAAAAGACAAGTTTTCCCAGGGATAGAGGAACCACTGTGTTATATTACACCCAAATTAAGAGAAAAATAGGCCTAAATGTTAGCTAAGTGAGCAATGGATTTAGCAGAAAGCTGTGCAAAACAAATAAACAAAATAACAAAACAGGCAAGTTTAAGGTCATTGTACTGGACCTTGTCACGTGGTGAATGATGCACTTTTGTTCCTGAAGTTTGTTATAATAATGACAGTGTCTCTGGAGTTATGCTCAAGATGTCTCCTCTTTGGCCCTTGACCGCAATGCTTATTGTCCACCTTTTAAAATGAATCCTCTGCCTTCCATAACACACACACACACACACACACACACACACACACACACACACACCACATTTGAAATAAACTAACATGAATAGACAATTTTGACAATACCATAAGAGAATTAAAGTCTGTTTTGTAACAATTCAAGAAAATAATTCTCAATGAGAGGTAATGATCGAATAATTAAAACAAATATGTTCCTTGGAATCTTAATATTTGAGAAAGGTACCATAAAGGTAACTAACTCTTGGAAAGAGAAAGAAAATTTTTCACATTAAGAGTCAACCTTTGAAATGACTTGATTCATGTAAGTACTGAGATTAATTTCTTCACATAACTAAATTGTATGTATTTGTTATAACCATAGTTAGATATTATGATTATAGATGAAAAATTATTTTAAAAGGCAACATTTGTTTCTCCTAGCTAGGATTTGAATCTAACAACATTTTTTTTTAATATAGTTAAGTCCCAACAGAATGTCAAATGAAGCTGAATTCAGCTCTTTCTCAATGTGTCAGTTTTTCTTATCTATTTTCCTACTAGCTGCCAGAATATATTCATGTTTTAAGGTAGCCCTATTCAGTCTAGGATGATAACATCTTCACTTGTTCTTAGAATTGCTGCAGTGAGATTATCCTGACTTTCACATAGAATGTAAAAGAACATACAACTGAAATACTTTTGGAAAAAATGATTCTTTTGTAACAAGCATTGATTATGTCCTTAGAAATACTGTTTTCTTCTTTCATTTTTCTGTCTTGTCTAAGACTTCATTCCCACCTGCTAATATGATGATATATTTTATAAACTCATGTTTTAAATAATTATAAAAAATATATATATAAATATAAATAGATGTAAAAACTTACAATTTTCTCTAATTATAAAATATAATTTTAGCTAGATCTGTAATATTTTTGCTAAGGCCATTTGTATATTATGTAATAAAATGTTAACATATATAACATTCCTTTTCCCAAATTTCTAATTCTTAACAAATTTAATAGAATGTGCAATAAGTATTATAATAAACTAAACATTAGCTATAATATTGTTTATTATGAAGTATATTTTATTAAATAAAGCCAGAGGGAACATATATATATTTTAAAACCCTACACTTTGGTTAATTGTCATAGAAAGATAGTTTTTCAAAACTGGATAGAGTGCTAATTATGAGTACAGGTTAAACCAAAAAAATTAAAAAGTAGTTTTAGGATTGATTGCCTTACAACTTAACAATACAAAATGAATATAAAATGATATTTTGATTAATAAATTATATATTTATAAAAGGCAATTTTTTGTACTCAATGTGAATAAAGAGTAATTATAAACCCATTTAAAATCATGTTTTAAAAACATAAAGCAATTTTAAAATATTTTAAATTTATAGACTGCTTTACAGTTTACCAGGTAACTTTTACCTCATTATTTTTCATAATACATCAGTTAATTAGAGTAGGTGTTAATTTAATTTTCCCAGTTTCACAGGTGAGAAAATTAAAATATAGATAAAAATTTTGTATAAAATAAAATTACATTTAAAATTCTATTATTTCATTAACATTGTGTATCTGAGCACCTCACTATGGGATCATAAAGATTAATTATAAATCCTAACCCTGTGACAATGCATACAGTAAATATTCTGAATTTCATAGATTGTACCAGAATATTAGTAATATCAAATTATATTAAAATATGACCAAAATGTTACTCATATATTAGACAATATTAATTTTACCATAAAAGTAATGCATACCTTAATGCTAAATAGCCAGTCTACCTTAATAACTATTCAATATACATTTATATTTGACATTTAAATCTAAATGTAAAATTTGTGTTGGTTTTTAAAAAAAAAAATCAATAAAGTTTTAATATCTAAAGGTCTGTTTTGTGTCTTGAATCACAAAATAAAGGGACTATTCTAGGAGATGAGGGAGAGCAAAGGCCTGCTTATTCAGCCTCCTCTAATGTTTCAGTCACAATCCCTCTTCTGTGCACATTTTCCTGTGGTTATAAGAAATACCCTGTCAAACTTGCCTTCAATTTAGCATGCTCTACTTTGACTGGTTAACACTAATTCTTCATGGATCAACTCAGTTGTCACTTCCTTCTGAAAAACCTTCCCTGAGTCTCATCCCCGCTCTGTATGAGTTGGATCTTCATTGATTTCCAGAGCATTTTCTGCTAACTTTTATTATAAATATAGGAGACAATTCATATTTTCTTTTTCTCTGCTAGGCCTTGGGGTTGCTGTGATAAGCAACCATGCTTCTAATCTCTGTTAACAGAACCCAATACAGTGTCTGGTGAAAATATGTGGAATAATATTGAATGAATTAGACAGTGTGATATTTCAGTAGCTTCTTCAGGAATAGAGATTCCTGCAGTAGTTTCTACATAAGCATTAACATACAGAGCATACAGAACATTCTCATTGCTTGCTTACTTTTAACCAATGTTTCCACTTCAAAAACCGGAGAAGAAAGATAGGAATAAGTATTAAGCCACATTCTACAATAACTAGTCTGTATAGTCTGATTATTTAATATTCTATAAGGAAAAATAATGACACCTACAAATAAACTTCTACTTCAGAATCCAATGCTGTTCGAGGCAATATTCTAACATGAAACTTGAGTTTAATTCTAGGACTTCTTTTCATTTACGTGCTTAGATGCTTATTCTTATTACGTAAAGATGAAGCAATGTAATATCCATCATAACTCGCTTTTTAAAGTATAGGTATGTGCCTGAATTACAAGTAAAACAATTCTTTTAGTCAATTATGCAGGCTACCTGAGAAAAATCGAAACAATTATTGCAAAGGTGACAGAAACAAAATGAAGGATTAAGAAAGAAATATTAATATGTAGAGAACTCAGTTCCATTATAGAAAGAGACATCTGCCAACTTTTTTGACATATTTGTCACTTAGTCTCATTACTATATTTGGTGATATTGCCTATCACTTTCTTGAATTTCTGATCTTCACTCAAATTTACTAAAAACTACTGGTTTTCCTTACACTTTTTGAATGATCCTGTTGAATATGCTTTGCTGGTTTCTTGTTGAATGAAGCTATTCTTCAAGATCTGCCTGCTGTTCTCTTCTTTTGCATATCATCTCTGGGTAATTCTACCCCTAACTCTGGCCTAAGTACCCTCTGTATTCTTTAAGATCTGAATCTTTTTTTATGGTCAAGTGAATTTATTGTTATATGTCCCTCCCACCCCCAGAATAGTACCCTATAGTTTATGAAGTGGGTTCATAATGAAGTTATCTATTGCATATACTCTTTTTTAACACAATTATTCATTATAGTTCAGTGGATAAATATTATTTTTACTGTACTTTAAGTTCTTGGGTGCATGGGCAGAACATGCAGTTTTGTTACATAGGTCTTTAGCTATAGACTCATCTCTGAGATCTGCTTACTAGCTTTGGCTATTGAGCAGAATATTACTTTTTAGTTTCTATGTTTGAATTTCTTTATCTGTGTAATGAACATAATTATAGAAACTCCTGCGATTGTTGTGAGGATTCAATAAGATAAGCATATTTACAGGGTCCTGGAGCTCAACATATTCTAGCCTTCCCCCCAGAACGTGTTCCTCTTCTATTTTTAAATCATCATATTCTGTATAAATTAGGAAATTTTTTCTTGGCAATATCAGTTCCCTTATTCAGTTCTTCTGCTGCTGCCACAGTCATCTATACAAGCTTGTAACCTCCACAGTACATCTGTCATTCCTTCAGGGCAAACTTGTCCTCTTCAAATGCAAGTAGCCTAGGGAGGAAGTTCCATGCTAAACAGAAACCAGCTATGTGTTAAAAATGGGAATTCTATTTTATAGTTCTATTTTTCAGCCAAGTCCACAGAGCATAATCAAAGGCTTGGAAAGCACTGTCAATTTTTTAGGGTATATTTCTTTACCATATTCTTTCCAAGATGACAGGCTCAATCATGCCGCTTTCTAACTCAAAAGTCTTTATTTGACTCAGCTGAACATTTCAGGCAGTGAGACTCCAGCTGACTTCCCCCATGGAGCAATTTTATCTCATATGTTCCAGGAGCTTCAGAGCACCATGTATTCCCGGTGACACCACTCCTGGAATGGTCCTAATAGCAATATGGACAGGTGAAAATAAAGCATTCCACATGTTTCTGTCAAGACTTTCCTCTTTCTCTCTCTGGGCTCCTCCTCTTCTCCCCTGACTCGTTCCAGGCCTCACATCCTCACTTTTCAGGAAACACTGAGCAGGTATGAGGAGGGGGGAGAGGGAGAGTCTAGGTAATGAGGGTTGATTGGGACGTCTCAGGTATCTTGAGGTAACTGAGGCAAACAGAATGGACTATGTTCTAGGGTTAGTCCCAGTAGTCTTTCTAGAGAATGATAATTGTAAGGATGTGAGGCTTGGGACCTGGTTGTTAGGATCCATCAGTAAATATCTCTTGTTCTTTAGCATTTAAAGAAATTAATTGAACTTAGGCCCTTTATTCAAAGTTGGGTTTATGTAAACTAGTATTCACTTTTGGTTGTTATGTGTCCCTTAAACTATACTGTAGTGCTAGAATTACTAATGGTAATGTATATGCTGCCTAACACACAGTATTTTTGCCAATGTGACTTTCTATATTATCCAGTTTCCCTTTCTCAGTTCCAAATCACTACTTCCCATCCTTACTGACTAAGACTGGAGACAAACAACACATGTGAAAGTTAAATCTATTTAAAATATCTGTACTTTCTCAGATTCCTTCAATGGCTAATGGGTCTTCAGCCTTATGTGGCTGTGTCTACCTGTTTGCTGATAGAAACAAAATGCCTGCAAATATGCTGAGCGAAAGATTGGATTCTGAATGTTTAGAATGTGTAATACACATTTTTGGCATACTGTTAGGTACCAGGTAGCAAAGTAAATAATAAGTATTTTATTTATGCAAACAAAAAACTACTTTAAACCTCTTACTGCTTCTCTGAATTTACATTTTGATGTATGTTTTTATAGCTGTATTTACAATACTCTTCTAACTGAAGAATCATTAAATAAAATGCATCCATATGGTTGGTTATTATGTCATCAATACAAATCATGTTTTCAAATGTAATAACATCAGAAAATTCAATATAATTTTCAATGATAGTTTCAAATTTTTCAAATTTACCATGAACAGGCAGTACTTCCAGGTTATTTATTTATTTATATGTTTTTGAAGAAACACAAATGAATTTCAGCCTCAATATATGACACTTTGGATTCTCAAGTCTATGAACAGTTACAAGAAAAGGAATAACTTCTATAAATGACTAGCTTTAAAACAGATGCCAACAATCATGCCTTAACTGAAGAGCTAAGTTCTTCTTAAATATTGACTGAAAATTGGACTTTTTTCTATCCCTGCCAATTTCAGCCTAAATTCTATAACTGATATTTTTCTTCTGCATATGAATTATACATTGTTTTCATTCTCCTCCTAGCTTTTTACTTGTTTCTATTATCCTAGAGCAAGAAAGATACTCGTTTTGTGGGTGTGTGTGTGTGTGTGTGTATGTGTGTGTGTGTGTGTTTCTTGTTCCTGGAGCTTTTGTTCATTTTTCTTCGTTTTCCAAATCCAGTTGGTCTGCCACAGCTCATAATAAATTTCTCTTTATTAAGGTTTCCCTGGTGACTTCAGCCAATTAGTTGCTCTATTCCTGATTCTGATTTGATCATTCTTACCTTAATTGTATTATTTTACTAAATGAGGATGTAGACATGAATATGGATGGATATGTTATATATTCATGCATATAGTACATATGAATATATATTCATTGTATTTTTGTTAGTTCCTATATAATTACTTTGATTCTTCTAAGAGCAAAAATTATATATAGCACTTAGAACAATAGGAATCTCATAGAAATTGTGTAATAATTATCTTATGAATGGATTTAAACAACTTCAAAGTCTCACAAAGTTTTAATACTGATTAGCCATTGGATGTCAAATAGAACAGAAGGATTTTTTAAAATGAACTATCCAAATTTTTATAAATTGTATCTTCCTGTTTGAGTATTTAATAATCATAACCTTTTTTTTAACCATTAGCCTCATATTAATTGAGCAATCTGTAATTGCCCAGATTGTAGGATCTTTACTACTTTTTTTTAAAATTTAAAACTTTCCTGGTGAAGAGAGTGTGTACTGGTGGCTCATAACCTGAGTTTCACACAGAGTTTTGGCGGAGATCTCTCTAATATTATAAAAATGACTTAAGTGAGTCATGAACTCTCATTTCTCATAGTACCTACATCTAGCTATGGTCTTATATATTTATGTTTATCATTTTAGCAATATTTGCAAATGGTGTTAAACTTTACTTTTAGGAAATATTTTGATTTTAAAAGATATATATGAAAAATGATACTCTGCAACTCTGACTCTAAAATTATAGGGAGCCAGAAGAGTAAGGTGTCCAAACACATAGAGCAAAAATAAGCCCCCAAGTGTCATAATGATAGACATAATACTTAGGACAGTAGTTAACTCAAAGGAGGATATAAAGGAATGAGTTTGAAAGAAGCTTCAAATGTAATGATCGTATTTCATTTCTGTAGTTGGATCAGTGACTCATGGGTGTTCATTTTAAAGTTATTCTTTGTGTCCCACACTTGTTTAATAGATGAATTTTGGGCCAGGTGTGGTGGCTCATGCCTGTAATCCCAGCACTTTGGGAGGCCAAGGCGGGCAGATCACCTGAGGTCAGGAGTTCGAGACCAACCTGGCCAACATACTAAATGAAACCCTGACTCTACTGAAAATACAAAAAATTAGCTGCGCATGGTGGTGGGCGTCTGTAATCCCAGATACTCAGGAGGCTGAGGCAGGAGAATTGCCTGAACCTGGGAGGCAGAGGTCGCGTGAGCCGAGGTCACACCATTGTACCCCAGCCTGGGCAAAAAATAAAAAACAGATGAATTTTGGACCCAGGCAATGTTTACTTTAAAAACACAAAAAGGAAAAAAAGGCACAGAACTATTCATATATTGTTCAAAAGTATACAAAAGTAAATAACATAAGAAAGTGTATACTATTTAAACCATAGTAAGGAACAAAGATCTAACAGAACAAAAATTAAAATAGTGGTTATTCTTGGAAGATATATAATAGGATGTTATTGAAAACAGCACCTGCGTGTATCAAACCCATGTATTAGATAATATTGGCACTGTTCTGTTTCTTAAGTGGATAGTGGGTGAGTGGATATTTACCTCCTTTAAATTTTTTTTGAATTTTTATTTTATATCTAATTTACAAATAATAAGTTTAGTCCAAGTGTCAAGGCTCATACCTGTAATCCCAGAACTTTGGGAGGCGAATACAGGAAGATGGCTTGAGCTCAGGAGTTTGAGACCAGGCAACATAGCAAGACCCTGTCTCTACAAAAATGATAGAAATGTTTGAAAAAGAAAAAAAATAATAACAATTATAATTGTATTTGTTTATGTGGTACAATATGATGTTTCAATAGATGTAAACATTGTGGAATGATCAAATCAGGCTAATTAACATAACAGTCACCTGACATGTCACGAATTATGTTGATGATTGAAATAGCTCACCATAATTTTTTTTAAAACTAAACCTTTGAAGTGACTACTCATGCAGTTAACACTGACTGAAACAGTTCGTATTTCTCTTGAATTCCAGTAAAATGCACTTTCTTGGCCATGCAAGTTAATATCCAAAATAGTTCGTTAGAATTACTTTGCATACACAGCAACAATCATGGATAAAAGTGTAAAAAATTATCATCCCTTGAATAACAAGTTGACTCAGGCTGACTGTATCACTTAGATTTTAATCAGAAAAGCAGAATGATTAGGAAGTTTAAAATATATATAATAAGAGATTTGGTATAGAGATTTGTTCATACACAGTTGTGAAAGCTGTTTAAGTGATTGCTGAAGATTGCTGGAGCTTCAGTCTGAAGGGCAGGCAGAGGAAGGAAAGAAGAATTTAAAGTAGAGGAGAGGAAGGACAAACTGGAACCCATGAGGACAGGTCAGAATGCCTGTCCCTTCTCACTGAACTCCAAGCTAAATGCCTATGGACAAGCTGAAGGGTAATCTAGAGGAAAACAGATTAGCTGCATTCCTGCTTCCTATGCCAAGCAAAACAATAATTGACAACATGGGTAACCTTTAATGGCCCCTGGTGACCCTGCTCAGATTCTCTGGGTGTACAAAACCCAGTATGGCTACTGCTTTGCTTCTACTACCTGCCAAATCCCATACAAAATATTTCCTGTGATACACTGTATTAGACAGTTTCACACTGCCATAAAGAACTGCCTGAGGCTGTGTAATTTATAAAGCAAAGAAGTTTAATTGACTCACAGTTCCGCATGCCTGGGAAGGCCTCAGGAAACTTACAATCATGGCAGAAGGCAAAGGAGAATTTAGTACCTTCTTCACAAGGTGGCAGGAGAGAGAAAGCACAGGGGAAACTGCCACTTTTAAACCATCAGGTCCCATGAGAACTTCCTCACCATCACTAGAACAGCATGGGGAAACTGCCCCCGTAATCCAATCACTTCCCACCAAGTCCCTCCCTCAACACGTGGGGATTACATTTTAAAAAGAGGTTTGGGGCCGGGCGGGGTGGCTCACGCCTGTAATCCCAGCACTTTGGGAGGCCGAGACGGGCGGATCACGAGGTCAGGAGATCGAGACCATCCTGGCTAACATGGTGAAACCCCATCTCTACTAAAAAATACAAAAAACTAGCCGGGCGAGGTGGCGGGCGCCTGTAGTCCCAGCTACTCAGGAGGCTGAGGCAGGAGAATGGCGGGAACCCGGGAGGCGGAGCTTGCAGTGAGCTGAGATCAGGCCACTGCACTCCAGCCTGGGCGACAGAGCGAGACTCCGTCTCAAAAAAAAAAAAAAAAAGGTTTGGTGGGGACACAGAGCCAAACAATATCATACACTGTAATGGGAAATATTTAGGGCAAATGATTCTGGGAAACATAGTTCAACCTAGACAAGTTTACACTTTGCGGAACTGACATACTGATTCTTCCCTGCAAGAAGAGCTTCCAGTACTGCACTGTGTTCTACCACATCACAGGAGGGCTTAACACCTAACCAATGTCTCCCACCACCTGTATCCATTCTGCATTATCCAGACAGTCTAGTGCGACCCACCCTCTTATGCACTTCAGACTCCCTAGTCTGTGAAATTATTCTGTCTTTGAATATTATATCCACAATGAGGCTTAAATTTGTAAGTGAGGGGATTGATTTTTATCTTGTAACATATTCCATAAATTTCATTTGGCTGTAGTGTGTTTTAAATGATCTGTCTTCCAAATGCATATTTCTTTGTAATCGTAACAAACATAAAATTTCCCTGTGATGAAGTGCGTTAGATCTTTTAAATAAATTTTGTTTTAAAATTCAATTTTTCATTGCTTGTAGTGCTGTCTAGTGACTAACTTAGACTTCAGTCTAAGTTTTTTTGCTTTGATATAATTATTCGCACATGTAAAATCAATATACAGATCTTATAATAGATATACCAAAATACACCTATATAAGAGCAGAGGGAGGAGAACTGTTTACATTTTAAAAATTAACTTGACACACATACGACATAAATGATATATTTCTAAAACTATTGATTGTTTTTATACCACACTTATAATACATAAATAGCTATCTGCCTAAAACTTAGTACACTAGAAAAATCACAAAAAAATGCTATGAACCCACAGATAAGCCTTTCTTCTAAGTCTTATATTTTCGCTAAAGTTAGCTAAAATCAGTGCAGTAAGTTGTGTGATTACCCATAAGTTTAGTGTATCATTGGTTACCAGAGAGAAATCATCTGTGCCCTTGGAGTTGTCCTTTATACATACACTGGTAGATGATCAGTTAATGTAATGACTCTAATTAAACTCAGATCAAGTACACTACTTGGTTGAGAATCACACAGTGACATGATCTCAACTCATTGCCACCTCCAAATCCTGGGTTCAAATGATTCTCCTGCCTCAACCTCCTAAGTAGTTGAGATTACAGGTGCCCATCACCGTACCTGGCTAATTTTGTACTTTTAGTATGAATGGGGTTTCACCATGTTGGCCTGGCTGGTCTCGAACTCCTGACCTCAAGAGATCTACCCATCATGGTCTCCCAAGGTGCTAGGATTACATATGTGAGCCACTGCACCCAGCTATATGTATCTTTTAAAAGAAAACTAAGCATATGATTTTCTTCAGATCTGTCAAAATTGTGTTAATGTAATAATTCACAGGTATTAAAATTAGAGCAAGTTTTCATTTATGTGTTAGTTATGTAATAGTATTGAAAACATCAAAAATTCAGAGATTGTTAGTTTCAGAAGAAATATATAAATTATGATGAGAAAGCAACCAGAAATATGGTTCTGGTTTAGTCAAAATTAACACAAAAAGAGTATCAATCAAGAGTATGAAATCATATTCTAAACACAGTTTTAATATCTGGTTGTAATATACATAATTTTAGTTGGCATGCTGCTATTTATGGAAATATCTGTTAATGTATTTTACATTATACAGAAACCTACATTGCAAGTTTTTTTGTTCGTTGTTTGTTTGTCTTCTGCTGAATGCAAGTTCTAATGAGGGAAACAAAGAGACTTCATTTGGTATACGGAAGAGTGAGGTCTTGCAGAAATAAGCATGCAGATAAGAGATGGGTAGGGACATGACCACTAATCAACCTAGACTGAGGAATATTAATTCTAGTACAAGTTTCTAACAGTATCCTGTATTCTATTAGGTTGTATTATTAATTTATATTCTTCACATTCAGCAATTCAACTGGAAATTAGTATTTTATGTGGACTAATTTTTATTTCTCAACACTGTATTCATATACATATTTATATTCTAATATAATTTGATATAATCTTATGTCTATATATGACAAAGAACCTCGATCATTCAATTATATATTTTGAACATGAATTATTCTGGTATCAGTGGTTTTAAAAGAAACAAAATATGAATGAAGTTGCACATTCTAGATAAAAGAATATAATGATGAAAGGACCTGACACACATTTCATTTATTTTTTGAAGGGACAGAGTAAGCATAGAAGTATCACAAATACATCATTATGTATACTTATAAACTGCGGTCTCGGGAATGATCATAGATTTCTAATGTCCTGATCTTATAGTCTGAATAATTGATTGTGTAGTCTGGAAGAAGAATGTGTCAACTATGAATTCAATCCTTCTCCCTTTTATAGATGTCACAAAGGGAATGAATTTATAACTAAGAAACCCAATTATCAGAATGTCACATTGTAAGAATGCGTGGATCTGAGTTGAATAGAACACCATATTGCGGAGATTGTAAATAACATTGATAAAAATGACAAGTTACGCGTAACATTGCTCTCCAATTGGTGTATTTGTCAGTGAGTAAAAAGATGAATTCTAAGCAGTTTATTAGTGTAATTATTTCTCTTTTTGAAATATACCCTGAATGATAAGCAAAAATACAGATAAATGAAAACCTGTGTAAAATTTGTGTTGACTCAAAAGCTTCATAGTGGGCAGGGAGCTCGATGTTAGAGTACCATCTCCTTCATTGCTTGGATTTCTTTACAAAATTTTGAGACGTGACCTACCCAGTCTTTGACTAAATACTTCTATGGGTGGAAACGATATAAGCTTCCTAATCACTTCACTTGATCTTTAATGAAATTTAATTTTAAGGTAGTATTTGAAAGATTTCTCCAATACAAATATGAATGCTCATGTAGGTTTTGTGACCACCATTTCTTTACAATTTTAAGTCGAAAAGCAAACTTTCATCCTGCTACAGGTCTTACTATTATGCTTTGGAAAAGATCCTTAGAAAGATAAATAGGCAGCCCTGAAGTTCTGAGATTTTCCTTAATGGTATTGTTGCTATAGTTACAGCTGAAATGTTATATAAAGCAAATTGCTTATTGATGGAAAAATGCTGAGTGGCACAGTAGCATCCCTTCTGTGGGTTATTATTGCCTTCATTTTCTACTTTCCTTCTTAAGATGAATGGATTTTTTTAACATTGTTTTCTTTTGAACAAGCTCTGGTGAATTGATGTTAAAATAAATGTGTTTTATTAACATGTACTAGCTGACAATTGAATAAATTTGAGTATTTTGTGATCGGTGTGGTGTTATTTTATATATTCTACTTGTCAGAATTTTTCCTACTTGGAGATGAATTTTGATACCCTGATTATTAATGTTATAGCACTCAATAAATAGTGATTGGCCTCATAATTTGGGGGCCTCTGAGGTTGTTTATATTTAATGATAACATAGATGAAACATAAACTTTTATTGTTTTATACCATTAGAGAATACTTATAATAGCATATTCAAAATATATTTTAAAATCACAGGGAAAAAAATGGAAGCAGTCTTAAAGCATCCACAAGGATGATTAGCATGTTTTTTTAAAAGCCTCCTTAAGCATCTATATTTTGTATTTTTTTACGTAGTAAACTCAGTAATATAGTAGAGATGTTCTCAGTACATATATATGTGGTTGATCCAAAAGTAATTGTGGCTTTTTCCATTACTTTTTCCATTAAAAGTAATGAAGAAATTTGTATTGGAAAAATCTTGCAAACAACATCTTAAAATGAGATTTTATTTTATATATATCTGTACGATATCATATACCATATTGTATATGTTATATATTATATAATATATAACATGATATATGATATCATATAGATAGATCTATATACACATATAGAATGAAATTGTGTTATATATATATATGTCTATTATTTCACATAACAGACAACCAGTTTTATGTGTGTATATACAGATGTACACACGCACATATATATAAATATATACACACACATAAAACTGCTGGTTGTCTTACTATATTTATAAGAAGATATTTCAAAGATAAAACTTTAACTCATTTGATTCTTAACCTTAAGGCAAAATATGAATAATCATGTGTATCACAATTCTAACTGTTACAGGAAGAGTTAATGCTATGTCTGGCTAAATATTTTCAGCTAGTAAAAGTCATATATGGCATTGATATATTGAGTTGTTACATAAGTGAAATAATTTTGTTTAATTGATTTCCAGGTTGCTACTGGACCAGAAACAATATGAAAATGTAATGGTGTGGCTATTTAGGAACTAAGAGTATAGATAACATCTTTTGGAACTATAAACACAATATTTCTTAACCAAATTCCTGAATACAGTGATGCAAGAATCTTTGGATTATTTTTGTTAAAGAATGAAAAAAAATTGTGACCTACAAATGTTTATATCTTATGTGGTTATAGAGTATTTCCAAACTTTTGGGAGAAGCAAATTTTTCCAGTCAGTTTGTTTATAATTAATGATGATACGATCATGATGATGACCCATATTGTCCAAAATAAACTTTCTTGAAAACTTACTGTTATTCTTTTTTACTCACTGTGAAAAACCTGATCAATTTTTCTTCTCTCATTTCCTCTTTGTATTTTACCTAGCTTCTGCCTTTTCCTCCAGTGATACTCCTATGCTCCCCCTTAATAAACAAAATTTGAATTTATATATATAAAACTATAAAATGTTTGGTGTTACTGTAGGGCTTTGTTCCATTTCAACTCTTTATTGACATTATAATTTCCTCTGCTTGTTGAATTTATTGACATTTTATTTTTGGTCCTAGGGCTACCGAAAAGAGAAAAGGCACATATAAGACCACCAGTTTAGCATTTCTAATTGTTGAAAAACATACTCTTTGTGGCTTATAATTTATCAAATTCCTAATGTTTCAAACTAAATTCCTCAGATAATCCTGTTATATTCATTCCATCCTTTCCATTTATTCTAATAGTTTCTTTCTACCTCTAGATTTAATTTTTATCAACATAGGTAGGTAACCACATTCTGCCAGACTGATCTTAACAAAGCAGATTTTACTCCTTTATAGGAACCGTCACTGGATTCCAGTTTCTTCTACAAAATGTCTGCTTATGGCAATAAGTGCCATTTATTTGGGAATAACTGCCACCTAACAGAATCTCAACTTGCCTCTTCAACCTTATCTTCAATTATCTTCTTAAAGCTAAAGAACATTTTTATTGTTTAATTTTTATCTAGATTTGGTCAAATTTAGTGTTTTTAATCATTGCCTTTTTTCAGGCATGTATTATATGATTTTTGCTGTGCCTCATCTCTTAATTATTGAATTTCAATGTGAATGAAATAAGGCCTTAGCCTGATGTGTATTTACATTTTGACTGATTGCTATCAAATATGAATAGACATTTTCATTTCATATTTCTATTATGTCAAATAGTGACAAGACATATTTTTAGGAAAATTGATTTATTTCACATTCACATTTTATTAACGTATCTATTTTAAGGCCAAACCTTCTGGGAAAACACCTAACTAGAAGTGGTATCTCCCTCTTCTGCATTGCAACACAGTATCTCCATCTCTTTGTTTTTACTGCATATTTTACTTATTTTCAACCATGCATTATTTCTTCTACTTGAATGCTGGTTCCTTGATGAAATAACCTTTGCATATATACTTTCCAACTAATAGATATAAACCAAATAGATACATACAGAATAGATATATGAATGAATTATTTTGTCATAATTTGACGTAATAGAAATATTTAAAATTAATTTTGGTGACAATTAGAGTGTAAGTTCAAAAGACTGGCTGCCTTCTTTCCTTCCCAATGAGAATTAGTCATGCACCCAAGAGACTGAGTATAGCAACATTACGTTAAAAATAATTGCAAAATAGCAATTACTTAAAATGCTAGGTTTAACTGAACATGGATGGCTATTTAAGCAAAACATTAATTTGAAATAGTCAATGAGGCTCTCAGGATAAGATCTTTTATCTCTCAGATTTACACTATTGCCTTCTGTTTGCATTACAAACATTAGTAGTTTAGTGGTTATCACCACTTTATAGGTTTACTAAGCTTTACTTTAAATTGGGACAATGAAATATTTTATGTGACAAAATAGATTGCATAGATGATACCTTTTATCCTGATACCTGAATTTCATATTATAGGAAAATAATGAGTATACTACCTTGAAATTATCACTATGTTTTATTTTCTCAACACATTTTTCTTGTACCTAAAGCCATGTACCATTGTGGCCTCATATGCTGTAAAGTAGCAAGAAATGGCAATTTTGTAAGAATAATTTGTCCCCGTCCCCAAAACTCAGATAAAATAGTCACACTTTTTTAAATGACAAAAATTTCCAATGGAATGAAACCTGTATTTCTGGTATATTAAAATTTTCTAACTTATTTATATTAGAACATGGCCTATGGAGACGCTTAATACACACCTGTATTTCATTTTTAGAATCCATATGGCAAAACTGCACAGTAATGCAGCCATTTGTATCTGTTTTTGTGTTTTAAAAAGTCAAGCTCTGGGACTGGGCATGGTGGCTCATGCCTGTAATCCCAGCATTTGGGGAGGCCAAGGCGGGTGGATCATGAGGTCAGGAGATCTAGATCATCCTGGCTAACATGGTGAAACCCCATCTCTACGAAAAATACAAAAAATAGCTGGGTGTGGTGGCGTGCACCTGTAATCCCAGCTACTCAGGAGTCTGAGGCAGGAGAATTGCTTGAACCTGGGTGGCAGAGACTGCAGTGAGCCGAGATCACGCCACTGCACTCCAGCCTGGTGACAAAGCGAGGCTCCATCTCAAAAAAATAAAAATAAAAAACTCAGGCTCTGAATGAAAATCTCTTAAGATGTGTCTCAACCAAGTAATTGTTTTTAAAACTACGTTATCAATGAAGATTGATTTTCTGTAGGTATTACAGAAGTTCTTCCTTCAGGGACTGTTCAACACAAGAGCTAGAACTTTTAGAATTTGACATAATGAATCAAATCTTCTGTCCTATGACTTTTATATAAAGACATTAATTAAAGAAGGCACATAATTCACTTCAGAGCTCCTTAGACATGAAATTAACAAGAGAACTGATATTGAGTGAATATATACACACAAAAAAATGAGTCCATATATATCCTAATATTTTATTGGCAGCATTTTACCACATTTACAGAATTGACTTTTGTCTTTGCTCTTTTAGATCAGCAAATAAGAATTATAATGGCTTACATATTGCAAAATAATCATAGTTATTAAGCAACATCGTTAGTTTCTAAAGTAATTGGATCCTGAAATAAGAAATGAAACTTAGATATCTGATAGTATTCTAGAGCAATAAGTGATTTTTGTATCTAAAGAATTTAAGATAAGCAACTGGAAAAAGCGAGCCTTTTCATGCATGAAAAGCAATTTGAAATTGAACTTCTCAGAGTACAGTGTAATACATGAAAACAATAATATTTGTATGACACTTTAACCCTGTGCCTTATAGAATGGGTACACATTCAATGGTAACAATTAGAACTACATACATAGCCTTTACTTTTAAACAATAGAATAGATATAATGTAAGAAAAAATATTTTATTTATTTATTTATTTATTATTATTATTATACTTTAAGTTCTAGGGTACATGTGCATAACGTGCAGGTTTGTTACATATGTATACTTGTGCCATGTTGGTGTGCTGCACCCATCAACTCGTCAGCACCCATCAACTCGTCATTTACATCAGGTATAACTCCCAATGCAATCCCTACCCCCTCCCCCCTCTCCATGATAGGCCCCGGTGTGTGATGTCCCCCTTCCCGAGTCCAAGTGATCTCATTGTTCAGTTCCCACCTATGAATGAGAACATGCGGTGTTTGGTTTTCTGTTCTTGTGCTAGTTTGCTAAGAATGATGGTTTCCAGCTGCATCCATGTCCCTACAAAGGACACAAACTCACACACACCAATCAGGGAGGAACTCTTTCATAGTATTATTCTAACATAATCTGTCTCCTAGGTGATCATTTGTTCTGTATTCTTATCGGAGAGTAGTTTTTAGTATTTGGTTTGCAAAAATTCTTAACCAGTTTATCAAAAAGGCAGGTCTTTCTGTTTCCTCTCCCAGGATTCTGCTAAAATGGTTTTGGTGTACTTCCTAGGAATTTGTATGTCTAAAGACCCTATCAGTTGATTTAGTGCAGGTGACCATGGCTTAGACATTGAAGAGCAGAGATATAAGAAAATGTTTGACCAGGAGCAGTGGCTAACACCTGTAATCCCAGCATTTTGGGAGGCCAAGGTGGGCGGATCACCTGAGGTCAGGAGTTCAAGACCAGCTTGACCAACATGGAGAAACCCCATCTGTACTAAAAATAAAACATTAGCTGGCCGTGGGTGGCGCATGACTGAATCCCAGGTACTCAGGAGGTTGAGGCAGGAGAATCACTTGAACCCAGGAGGCGGAGGTTGCAGTAAGCAGAGATTGCACCATTGCACCCCAGCCTGGCAAAAAGAAAAAAAAGAAGAAAGAAAATGTTTTAGTCAGCAAATCAGAACACTCAGGGAAAAAGATACCAAACAATTAAGCCTTGGAGTGCTTCTTGTTCAATTGCATGAGGAAATGTGATAAGTATTAAGAATGAAATTATGTTCATAATCTGGAAGCAGATAGCAAATTATGCACTAGTGATTCTTGAAAACTATCTATACCTATAAAGCTCTACTCTGAAAGGTAGAACTATATTTGGCCCAAGTCAAGAGATAGGAGATAATAGGCTAAATCCTAAAAGAACTTTTGATTAATTTGTTATTATGAAATGTAATAGTCTTTGAATAAATTTTGGATGAAAATGCTAATTTTGAAGAAACCAGGCCTTAAAATAATTTTATTTGGAACAAATGCAGATTTTTTTTCTTCCTGAAAATGAATATTTCTCTGGGTCCACGTTTAATGCAATTATTTCTTTTTCTTTTTCTCATTTAATGACAATAGTGAATTGCTAGTCTCTAGAAATTCTATACACTTTTAGAGTTCAAATAGCCTTTTTGTAATGTTTTAAAAAACTACTGTGTCATTGATTTGGAAACCAGTGACCCACTTTCTCCATATACAAAAACAGATAGGAATTACCAAATTTTCACTTGGGTAAAATGACAGAAACAGATATATTATAATACATTTAATCTGTTCATTGCTATTTTTTTTTTTCACAGATTCAAGAATGGCTCTGTTTAAATTGCCAAACCCAGAGAGCAATATCAGGACAGCTTGGAGACATAGGCAAAATGCCACCTGTGCCATCAGGACCCAAAGCATCTCCCATGCCTGTTCCTACAGAATCACCATCTCAGAAAACAGCAGTGCCTCCCCAAGTAAAATTAGTGAAAAAGCCAGAACAAGAAGTAAAAACAGAAGCTGAAAAAGTCATTCTGGAAGAAGTAAAGGAAACCCTATCAATGGAAAAAATTCCTCCTATGGTAGCCACAGATCAAAAACAAGAAGAGAGTAAACTAGAGAAAGACAAAGCTTCAGCTCTTGAAGAAAAAAAGCCACTCCATGAAGAAAAAAAACTAATCTCTGAAGAAGAAAAGATATGTTCTGAAGAAAAAAAGCAACTCCTAGAAGAAAAAAAGCCAATCCCTGAAGACAAAAAGCTACTCCCAGAGGCAAAAGCATCAGCCCCAGAAGAACAAAAACATGACTTACTTAAATCTCAAGTACAAATTGCTGAAGAAAAGCTTGAAGGCAGAGTGGCTCCAAAGACAGTGCAAAAAGAGAAACAACCACAGACAAAGATGGAAGATTTACCATCTGGCACACCTCAGAGTTTACCTAAAGAAGATGATAAGACAACCAAAACAATAAAAGAACAGCCACAGCCATTGTGCACAGCAAAACCTGATCAGGTGGAACCTGGGAAAGAAAAAACAGTAAGTTAAATTTTACTAACTTCTCACACTCTCATGTGTGAAATTATTAATTTTTAACCTAAGTATACAAGTTGCTCATTGGTAATTATATAAGTGAAGTTCCTCAAACAATGAATGACATTCTTAAAGAAGTATAACAATTGTTTGACTATAATGAAGAACTTTGGCCTTTTCACAGCTTTATGAAGTGTACATAAAGCATAAATACAACATTTATTTCCCTGTTTCTTATGCCTATCAAATAATCTATCAAAATCATATGGAGTGATAAAGAAGTTATCTAGTTGTACTTTTTTTCTCTACTATGGACACAAAACTTAATATCCCCCTTTAATGTAAAATAATGTGTCTTTATGTAAGTTTCTGTTTACTTAACCATTTTTTTACGTAAGAGTCAACAAGGTTTTTCCCAGTTGAAATCATTTTAAGGTGTGGTCAGCTATAAAGTGATTGCAAAAAAAAAGAAAAAAGGAAAAAAAGTGATGTAACTAAAATCCAAAGTAAAAGTCTTTCTAAAATTTCACAAAACAGTGTAATATTTAGCATGATTTTTAATATAATATATTCTATTAGCAGTTTTATTCAGTGTGTTTAATATTGAAAGGTTATTGATAATCAGCATAATTTGGAAAAATATTCTTTTCTTTTTCTTTAATGGAAAATTTTCATTTAACCCATTTTAACGAATATTTTCACAAGCAGTTACATCCTTTTCAGAGGAACTCTGATATTTTTTGGAGCTATAAGAGATCTTACATTATACTTAACTGAATACATTTAATTCACAGAGGACAGCAATGACTTACCATGAAATTAAATAATTTAATAGTATTAAAATTCCAACTAGAAACTATAGTTTGTTTCACTGTGATTCAGTTGTGTTTTCTTTAGTTTTAACACATGCTTACCAACCCATCTCTGCTATCTGATGCATCATCTAAGTAAATCCTGGTCTCCTTTCATTAAGTGAGTTTTATCAGAGTCAAAAAGATGCCTATATGTATTCTCCATTCTAATGACTGAATCTAGCCACCACCAGCACCATGAATTGCTTCTTCTAGCTAACCTTTGTAGAGCATGGTGCTTGGTACTGTTTGTCCCTTTGTGGAACTTTCTGTGGCTTTCATGACCCTCTACTTTCCTTCTCTTTTTGTCTTTCTGATCATAATTTATGAAATCTGCTTTGACTATCTCTATGATTTCTCTTTGCAAATTCCAGATGATTTTCCCTTGTTTTGCTTTGAGCTACATGAACAATTTTTGAATACACTTATGTACTTCTTGTCCCTCTTTTGGGTGTCAGACCTGCATTTTCAAGTACCTAGTCAGCAGTTCTACTTCAAAGCCTCTCTGTAAATGCAAACTCAATATGTCTGACTCTTTTCCTCTTCTCCATAGAAACAGTTTCTGCTTGTAACTTTCTATTTCACCATCAAGCACCTGTCTCCTGTCTGCCAGTTACTAATCTTCTGAGTGATTTAAGGTTTCTTCTTACCTGCCCTTTGTTCTCCACAATGAAAGTATCACACTTCTGTCTATTAACTCCTGTTCCTCAGGGCACTACCTTACTTACTGCTTTCATGACCTTTTGCCAATTATTTGAGCAATCTAATTACTGGTTAGGATGCCTTCCTTTTATCCCTTCTCCAGTCTATAGCTGTCAGGTAAATGTTTTCTAGGGTTCCGATAATTTAACTCCATCACTCAGATGTTCCTAATGATTCCCTGTTGTATTTTAAATATATTCCAAGCAAGAAGTTTTTAAATATTTCCTGAATGCAGTACTTTTTTCTTTTATTTTATACCTTTATCACTTTCTTTTTATTACTTTTTCTTTCATTATACAACCACAATATGTGTATATGTATTTATTTATAAATTTTATGTATGCACTATTTGACTATTTACTTTATAAAACATTCACAAAGAATAGTGAAATAAACTAAAGTTACCATTGTTATTATATTTATTTAAATGCAGATAGTAAATACAGATACATTTGATCACTTAAAAGGTGTTTAATAGTGATATTTTAGAGAGAGCATTATGTTTTAATATTTTTTAAGATCTTGGTGTAAAACTTTATGATATAGTTGTTTGAAATCCAGCTTCAAAGTTAAGCTTATTTTGATACTTTGTTGTTCAGTTTTAATGGCTATTCAGAGCAGGAAAAAAAGATAATTAAAAAGAATATGCTACAAATGGAAGAAGTACCTCACAGTTTGTTCTCACTAAATATTGCTACCTTTCTTTAAAGTGTGGATTGTAAACCAATTATGAAAAAAAGAATTGGTAATTGCACAAATAAGTGTTAACCTTCCTTAATATCAATCATTTGTGTTTGTTAACTATCAGAAAATGTGGGGCTTTTACAATACATTTTCAGCAAACGATTTTCAAACCCATTGCATTTCTTTGTCTAGAAGGTTTTTAAACAGATTAAAATATTCTGTTTTAAAGTTTGTTACATGAGCAGATACGATAACTTTTAAAAGTGACATATGTTATTTTGTATAGCATAATCATATAATAATTTCCAAATATTTATCTTCAAAGAGCTGTTTCCACATTATAATTTTCTCAGAGAAACAGGTATTGTTTATTTTGCTTTAAATATCAAATACCCAGCATATTGCTGACAATTCGTATTTATTTTCTTGCTGTCTAATAAGTATTGTATTACTGAAAAGCACTTGCCATCCTCTATTTTTAAGTAAGGATCAAATCTCCACGTTCTGCGGCTTTTTAACTAATTTTCCATGAGATAAACAGTAAATATCTGTGTCATGGTCAAAAATAATGTCATATTCTCTGTCCCAGTACAAAATAAATGTTCTTCAAAATATGAAGTTCTTATTAGTATACAGTGTACTGCATCAGTAATATCTTGAGGCAGTCTGTCTAATTCTGGCTTACTTGTAATGAATAAATGTTTTTCACATGTACTGCCATCTCCCTAACCTTATTCTTTAAAATTATAATTCCAATCAGAGAAATTACTTCTCAATTTTTAATATTTTTTTATTTAAAAAATACACATTTTTTGAATTAAACAAATCAGTCCACATTGAGGCTATGTGTTCATTGGTGCATTTTTCCTTGAGGGTTTACAATAGTAATTCTTAAAATATTTTATTATTAATTAAAGAGAAATAGGAACTATTATGAACTGAGTATGTAAAGAAATCTCCATAGTTGGATTATATTATTATTAGATCTTTTGCTACTAAATTTGTTCTAATATTTTTTTCCCAAACCTTCCACAATTATTTCTTTGTTTCTTCCAACAACATTTGCTGACAAAGGAATGTAGTTTGATTTGTCACTGTATTGATTCCACATATTACTTTAGTCATTTTTTCATGACAAAAAAAAAATTCCCCATCTGTTATGTAATTTTTCTTATTGAGCAAGAAAATTCAAAAGAATATTCCCAATGGTTATTATTCAAGTTAGTGAAAACTTATGAAGTACTAGAAAACTTATTTGCTGAAAATTACAGAAGTTTGTGATAGTGTCATAATACCACTGGCTTTGATGCAAAGCACGTCCTGTATTTAGGGTAAGGTTTGTTATTAGCAATAATAGATGCAGAAACAGGTTTCAAATAGCTTTCCTAATAATGTCAAGCATTTTTTCCTAACTTCAAGTCAGATCTGATTTAATTTGGTGATCACTGTTCTCACCTTGTTATGAAAACTGATTGAAAGCTTGTAGCAATATGAAAACTGTTAGCTTTCTTATGAGTGCATGTGTGTATATCTTACATTACTAGTTTGATCTTTAACAAATGTTTTTTTTTGCAGAATTTTTTTTCTACTACTTAGCTATTATAGGAAAATTGGTTTAGTTAAAGCTAGGTGATTTATTGTAACTACAAACCATAAATCTGCATAACTGAACAATAAGCTTCAACATAAAGGTGAGCAAGTGAAGTGGTTGCCTCACTATAACTTCTCTTTATAGTTGGTTGCCTCATTATAACTTCCGGCCTTCTCCCAGGAGTCCTCACAGACCATGTGACCAACTGACATGACACGTGAGATAATAGTATTGCCCATCTATTGATTAAATATTAGTGCAATTTAATTTAATCCTCCATTTTGGATTGAAAAATACAACTAAATGTCTTCTCATTGTATTCCACTGAAGCACTTTGCATAGCTACCAGGGTATATGCACCCCACAGCGGAGACTCCTGTCTAAATGGCTTAGTTGGCTTTCTCAGCCTTCTGGAATCTGGCTCCAACACAACTTTCAAGCAACTGCTAACGTTCCCTATGGGGAGACATTAAATAAAAACAGCCAAATATGCCTTGTGTGTTTCCTGAACATAGCTTGTGCTTTCTCCTTTGTGAACCTGTTCTCAGTTTTTGTATGTGCACTGATGCCGCACCTTCACATCATCTGGCAGAAAAAAATCCCCTGAACCTCCACACCAATCTGCTAGCATGTCTTCCATAAGTCTGCCTTTCTATTCCCTAGTGGTAGTCAGTTTTCCTGATGCAGAATTTTCTGCAATGATTAATTTCTTAATTAGTTTTTATTTACAATCAAAACAATACTCTTAATTTACCTCTTACTATTCAGGCTCCTGTGTTAAGTACTTCCTTATACAATGATTGATAAAGTTAATATTATGATAGCTTTAGTAAAGATGGGGAAACTGAATTTCCATGCCCAAGATCACATAGCTGGAAGGCAGAAGTACTAGAATTATAGTCCAGCTCTGATTACAAAGACTGTGCTCTCATCCACTGCACAAGATGTTTTATCCTATGACACTTTTAGGATACTGGCTTTCCATTATTATAATCATCCATCTCTCTTGGCAACCCTCACTGCTATACCAAACACTTGGTATAATATTTACTCTATTTATATATGTGTATTATTTATTCATTAATTTAGCTGTCATTTGTGTTGTTCATATTATTATAGTGCATTGTTTACATTTCATTGTTGCAACATCATTTTGTCACTTCATTCATTTCTGTCTTTCAAAATGTTTGTTGAATAGCATTAAAATTAATCCTGAGGTATAACAATTTGAAAATTACATACACATCTTTAAATTTTTAGTTTAACATTTTAAAATTCATGTTTGCTGTAGAATTTTATCTTTTTACTTATATACATAAACAGAATACTGTTTAAATATTTATTTGATATAGTACACTAAAATACTCTCCCCATAGAAACCAAACTTGGAACACTCTTTAGCAGGTACTTTTATTTCTGGTTAAAATGATCTGAGGGTTAGTATTCAAGTTACATATAGCCAATAAGTGACTGCCTAATCAGAAAGGATGAAAAATAATCATGTTTTCTGTAGTGAGAAGGACTCCCATATTATAGTGCTTAGGTGTGAGCATCCGATCTTTCACTCCAGGTCCAGTGAATTTTATTGGCTTCATTTTGTTTGGAGCATTTCAAACACTCAGATCAGTAATCTGCATTCATGTAGACTTTATGTAAATTATAAGATTTGCATTCATTGTTTAATTTTAGCCCATCAAAATAAATGGCTTTGGGAAAGTTAAACAAAAACTTAACACTGCATCCTTTCTTTGCACAGTTTTATATGTCATCTAGAATTCAGTTCGTTAATAATATTCAAAACAATTCTGTTTGCCTTCAATATGGAAGGCTTTTGTGAAAAGAGCAAAACCAAATTTGGCAGTGCAGATGTGTCTTGGCACATTCTCCACTACTAGTGAAGGCCTCAAGATACACCACCATCGGAAGAGATCCAAATGGGGCTCCGTTCATCAGTGCCTCTCACTGACCGGTCTGCAGCTCAATAAATGACAAGGGGTTATTGCAAGGAAAAGGGAAAAAGCCTAGAGAGTAAACACTTTGCAGACTTGCCACCTTATAATATGCAAAAGTCATTTAGGGGAAAAAAAAATCATTGCAGTATCACCACCATAGGCAGCTTCACTGTTGCTTGCCACTTCAATATAAGAAAGGAACTGAAATGAGTTAAGTGCTCATCAACCCTCCTACTATAGTCTCACAACTGCAGATAAGAAATTATTTATTGGAAAGACATTCAAATTGGTACAGTGTAGTTAATTCTAGGTGCACACTGAAGAGTAGGCATTACTTTTTGCACTACAGTTGTTAAGAATATATCACACTGTCTTTTTTAATTGAGTAACATTGTAAATTCAGAAAAAACATTTTACCCTATAATATGCTCAGGATAGATCATTGACCATGCATAATAAAGGTATATATTTGGACGAAAATGAATGTAAAATGAGCATCAAGCCAACAATATTTATATTTGATAACTCTAACTAGAAAAAGGAGAAGAAAAAAAGGAAGGGGGGAGGGAGGAAGGGAGGGAGGGAGGGAAGGGAGGAAGGAGGGAAGGGAGGAAGGAAGGAAGGAAGGAGGGAAGGGAGGAGGGAAGGGAGGAGGGAAGGGAGGAAGGAAGGAAGGAAGGAAGGAAGGAAGGAAGGAAGGAAGGAAGGAAGGAAGGAAGGAAGGAAGGGAGGGAGGGAGGGAGGGAGGGAGGGAGGGAGGGAGGGAGGGAGGGAAGAAGGAAGGAAGGAAGGAAGGAAGGAGTATGTTTGTTGTGCAACCTTATATCTGTTTATTTGGGCCATAGTTAGATCAGAAGAGCTTATGCCAACTCACACACTGATAATATTGAGACAGCTCAAGATACAGATGTAGTGGAATTAAGGTGGCCTCATAGGCTAGAGTGAGCTGAAGCATGCTCTTAGGCAGCTGTTCCCCTAACCCCTCCTTTCTGTAGGCTGTAAGACTATTGTGTCCTCCTTTAAACAGGACAACTAACTGACTCAGTTTTATTTTACTCATATATATTTTTACTTAACAAAAAAGTCTTCATGCAACAAGTCTCTATGTTTAATTTTTATTTAAGGCCTCTCTGATTCTTGAACCTAAATTGTTGTCATGGCATCATCATAGCCCAAGAAAGGCAACAAGTTCAGGGTTGTGGTGTGTCGCTAAGGGTCCCAGATCTCTGGAAGGCCCATGCTCCTGCTCACAAAAGCTATTTATTTTTTAAGGAAGCTGCTTTTCAAGATAAACAAGATTTCAAAATCAAAAGGTATTTGTAAGTGACATTAGTGAAACACCTTTGAGATGGGATGCTGAAGATACATGTGATTAACAACTCTACAAAAAATTACAGCTGGATATTTCTCTTTAGCTGAACTGATAAGTCAGACCAATTATTGCATAACTTTTTCAAAGTACATAATTTATAAACATTCATTCCAAGTGATATAGAGTAATGATATTAATAATATCAAGTATATATAGTGGTTCATAACTTTCAAAATGTCTTTTAAAAGCAATGCCTTGTTTGAATCATTTGACAAGAACGATAACCATGTATTTGTGGTACATGGCACATATGTTATTATGGCATGTTACTTGCTTTTTTTTGTTTAGTGAATTCTCCAACATCCCTTACAACTTGCAGCCAGGCACAAAGCCCATTGTCTGATACTTTTTTGAACTTTTCCTGACCTTATAATCCAAAAGTAAATCATGTTAATAGAAAATTTATCTTTAAACATCTTCATCACAATTTATAAACTTTATCTTAAAGCAAATTTATTGAGAAAAATAATCATATTTTAATGGAAAATGACATTGAAATATGAAAGGGTATTTATGAAAGAAGATCAAATGTCATTGAGAATTGACATTTAGTGAAATTTAGTTTAAATGGAAACTAACCTTATCAACACATATCAACAATATTTTTCTCAAACTTTTAAAAAATACTAACATATGGTTGAAAAAATTTTCCAAAATTATTTTTCAGTTCCTAATAGTTATTTGATAGTAATGGAGAGGCCATGTTTTTAGTTTAACCATGTTAAGTTTTCCTGTATCTTTATCTCCCTGCTTAGGAAAAGGAAGATGACAAATCAGACACCTCAAGTTCTCAGCAGCCTAAAAGCCCCCAAGGTCTGAGCGACACGGGATATTCTTCTGATGGAATATCAAGCTCACTTGGTGAAATTCCAAGTCTTATTCCAACTGATGAAAAGGATATTCTCAAGGGACTCAAAAAGGACTCTTTTTCACAAGAAAGCAGCCCTTCCAGCCCCTCAGATTTGGCTAAATTAGAAAGTACAGTCCTATCTATTTTGGAAGCTCAAGCAAGTACACTTGTTGATGAAAAGTCAGAAAAGAAAACACAACCCCATGAAGTTTCTCCTGAGCAACCTAAGGACCAACAGAAAACTCAGAGTGTGTCTGAAACCTTGGAAATTACTATTTCAGAAGAGGGGATCAAAGAAAGTCAAGAAGAAAGGAAAGACACTTTAAAAAAAGATACCCAACAAGATATTCCTTCCAGCAAGGACTACAAAGAAAAGTCTGAGTTTGTTGATGACATAACTACTAGAAGAGAGCATTATGATTCAGTTGAAGAGAGTAGTGAAAGTGAAAACTCACCTGTTCCACAAAGAAAACGAAGAACTAGTGTTGGCTCATCAAGCAGTGATGAGTATAAACAGGAAGACAGCCAAGGATCAGGGGAAGAGGAGGACTTCATTCGAAAACAAATCATAGAAATGAGTGCTGATGAAGATGCTTCAGGTTCTGAAGATGATGAGTTCATCAGGAACCAGCTCAAAGAGATTAGTAGTAGTACTGAGAGCCAGAAGAAGGAAGAAACCAAGGGAAAAGGCAAAATAACAGCAGGGAAACACAGACGACTGACTCGAAAAAGTAGCACAAGCATTGATGATGATGTAGGAAGACGTCACTCATGGCATGATGAAGACGATGAAGCATTTGATGAAAGTCCTGAACTTAAATACAGAGAAACTAAAAGTCAGGAAAGTGAAGAACTTGTAGTTGCTGGAGGAGGAGGGCTACGCCGATTTAAAACAATTGAACTCAACAGTACAATAACAGATAAATATTCTGCAGAGTCATCACAGAAAAAAACAAGTTTGTATTTTGAGGAAGAGCCAGAATTAGAAATGGAAAGCCTGACAGACTCACCTGAAGATAGGTCAAGGGGAGAGGGGTCTTCGAGTCTGCATGCTTCCAGCTTCACTCCTGGTACATCCCCTACATCAGTATCATCACTTGATGAGGACAGTGACAGTAGCCCAAGTCACAAAAAAGGAGAGAGCAAACAGCAACGCAAAGCTCGGCACAGATCACATGGCCCTCTTTTGCCTACTATTGAAGATTCTTCAGAGGAAGAAGAATTGAGAGAGGAAGAAGAATTATTAAAGGAGCAAGAAAAGCAGAGGGAAATAGAACAGCAACAAAGAAAGACTTCTAGTAAAAAATCAAAGAAAGACAAAGACGAACTTCGAGCTCAGAGAAGAAGGGAAAGGCCAAAGACACCACCTAGTAATCTCTCTCCCATTGAAGATGCATCTCCAACAGAAGAGTTACGTCAGGCTGCAGAAATGGAGGAGCTCCATAGATCTTCTTGTTCTGAATATTCACCTAGCATAGAATCAGACCCAGAAGGTTTTGAAATAAGCCCGGAAAAAATAATAGAAGTACAAAAAGTTTATAAATTGCCCACAGCTGTGTCATTATACTCACCAACAGATGAGCAATCTATTATGCAGAAAGAAGGTAGCCAAAAGGCGTTAAAAAGTGCTGAGGAGATGTATGAAGAAATGATGCATAAAACACACAAATACAAAGCTTTTCCAGCTGCAAATGAACGAGATGAAGTATTTGAAAAAGAGCCTTTGTATGGTGGAATGCTAATAGAGGATTATATTTATGAATCTTTAGTAGAAGACACGTACAATGGATCTGTAGATGGCAGCCTGCTAACAAGGCAAGAAGAAGAAAATGGATTTATGCAGCAGAGAGGAAGAGAGCAAAAGATAAGACTTTCAGAACAAATTTATGAAGATCCTATGCAGAAAATTACAGACCTCCAGAAAGAGTTTTATGAGTTAGAAAGCTTACATTCTGTTGTGCCTCAGGAAGATATTGTTTCAAGCTCTTTTATCATCCCAGAAAGCCATGAGATAGTGGACCTGGGTACTATGGTAACTTCTACAGGAGAAGAAAAGAAACTACTAGATGCTGATGCTGCCTATGAAGAACTTATGAAGAGGCAACAGATGGAGTTAACACCTGGATCTAGCCCAACCCAGGCCCCCATCGGTGAGGATGTGACAGAGTCCACCATGGACTTTGACAGAATGCCTGATGCATCTTTGACATCAAGTGTTCTCTCAGGAGCATCTCTTACAGATTCGACCAGCAGTGCAACACTGTCTATCCCAGATGTTAAAATAACCCAACATTTTTCAACAGAAGAAATTGAGGATGAATACGTAACTGATTATACAAGAGAAATTCAAGAGATAATTGCCCATGAATCGCTGATTTTGACCTACTCGGAGCCTTCAGAAAGTGCTACATCTGTCCCACCCTCTGACACACCTTCTCTCACGTCATCTGTTTCCTCGGTCTGTACCACAGATAGCTCTTCACCCATTACTACCCTGGATAGCATAACCACAGTTTATACAGAACCAGTGGACATGATAACTAAATTTGAGGATTCTGAGGAAATTTCTTCATCAACTTATTTTCCAGGCAGCATTATAGACTACCCAGAAGAAATAAGTGTGTCTTTAGATCGGACTACCATATCAGATGGTAGAGCTAGTGCTGATCATATTATTTCCTTATCCGATATGGCATCTTCTATCATAGAATCTGTAGCACCTAAACCTGAAGGGCCAGTTGCTGACACTATTTCTACTGACTTATCTATAGCTGAAAAGGACCCAGTAAAGAAAGCCAAGAAGGAAACTGGGAATGGAATCATTCTGGAAGTTTTGGAAGCTTACAGAGATAAAAAGGAGTTGGAGGCCGAACTAACAAAAAGTAACTTCTCTGAAACTGTGTTTGATCACCCACCTTCTTCTGTAATAACCCTTCCAATGAAAGAGCAGCTTTCAACTACGTACTTTACATCTGGAGAGACCTTTGGTCAGGAGAAACCTGCGTCTCAGTTACCATCTGGCAGTCCTTCTGTTTCCTCTCTTCCAACTAAACCTCGCCCATTCTTTAGAAGTTCTTCTTTGGACGTATCAGCTCAACCTCCTCCCCCTCCTCCCCCTCCCCCTCCTCCTCCTCCTCCACCACCACCACCTCCTCCCCCACCACTTCCTCCACCAACTTTACCTAAACCAACTATTCTTCCTAAAAAAAAGTTAACAGTTACAGCTCCAGTGACTACAGCTACACCTCTGTTTGATGCTGTTACTACTGTAGAGACCACAGCTGTTCTGAGAAGTAATGGATTACCTGTTACAAGAATATATACCACCGCACCTCCTCCTGTTCCTCCTAAGCCATCTTCAATTCCATCTGGACTTGTATTTACCCACAGGCCTGAGCCAAGCAAACCTCCAATCGCCCCCAAACCAGTGATTCCTCAGCTTCCAGCAACTACACAAAAACCAACAGATATACACCCCAAACCAACAGGCCTATCTTTAACTTCAAGTATGACCTTAAATTTAGTGACTTCAGCAGATTATAAATTGCCTTCCCCTACCTCCCCAGTTTCCCCACACTCCAACAAGTCCTCACCAAGATTTTCCAAATCCCTCACGGAAACTTATGTAGTTATTACATTGCCATCTGAACCTGGGACTCCAACAGATGCTTCTGCTAGTCAAGCAATTACCAGTTGGCCCTTGGGGTCACCCTCCAAAGATCTGGTTTCTGTTGAACCTGTGTTTTCTGTAATTCCTCCTATGACAGCTGTAGAAGTTCCAAGTTCATCAGAACAGACCTTCTATATCTCTGGAGCTTTACAGACATTTTCTGCTACCCCTGTCACAGCACCCTCTTCATTTCAAGCAACTCCCGTGTCAGTTACACAGTTTGTCACTACTGAAGTTTCCAAGACTGAGGTTTCAGCAACCGGAAGTACAGCTCCTAGTGTTGGTCTCAGCAGCATTTCCATAACAATTCCTCCAGAGCCTCTTGCTCTAGATAACCTACATTTAGAGAAGCCTCAGTATAAAGAAGATGGAAAATTGCAACTTGTTGGTGATGTAATTGATTTGCGTACAGTACCAAAGGTAGAAGTTGAAACAACTGATAAATGTATTGATCTTTCTGCTTCTACAATGGATGTGAAAAGGCAGATCACAACAAATGAAGTTTATGGGAAACAAATTAGTGCTGTCCAACCCTCTATTATAAATCTTAGTGTAACATCATCAATAGTGACTCCTGTATCTCTGCCCACTGAGACAGTGACCTTTGTCACATGCACAGCTAGTGCAAGTTACACTACAGGCACAGAAAGTCTAGTGGGTGTAGAACGTGCAATGACAACACCACTCCAGCTTACAACATCAAAGCATGCTGAGCCCCTATACAGGATACCAAGTGACCAGGTCTTTCCTATAGCTAGGGAAGAAGCGCCAATAAACTTATCTCTAGGTACTCCAGCACATGCAATGACATTGGCTGTTACAAAACCTGTCACTGCGCCTCCTGTTGGTGTCACAAATGGATGGACTGATAGCACCATATCCCAGGGGATCACTGATGGGGAAGCAGTGGATCTCAGTACAACCAAGTCTCATAGAACAGTCGTAACAATGGATGAGTCTACTTCAAGTGTGATGACCAAAATAATAGAAGATGATGAAAAACCTGTTGACTTAACAGCAGGGAGAAGAGCTGTGTGCTGTGATGTGGTTTATAAATTACCGTTTGGAAGGAGCTGCACAGCACAGCAGCCTGCAACTACTCTTCCTGAGGATCGTTTTGGTTATAGGGATGACCATTATCAGTATGATCGATCAGGGCCATATGGTTATAGAGGGATTGGGGGAATGAAGCCTTCCATGTCTGACACAAATTTAGCAGAAGCTGGACATTTTTTCTATAAAAGTAAGAATGCTTTTGATTATTCTGAAGGAACTGACACAGCAGTAGATCTGACTTCAGGGAGAGTTACTACAGGTCAGTATGATGTGGCAGCAGACCTTTCCTTGAAATATAATTATGGTGTTCCTCATCTCATTTCAGGATGAAAATGTGGTTCCTTTTCCAGTTTTGTTACTTTTTCTCTTTCTTTGGATGTTTTAGCAGCATATTTTGGAGTACATGTGCGCTTTTGTTCCTTCATGTTAAAAAAAATTTTGTTCTGCTCAAAATCACCTGCATGTGCCTGCATGTTCAACATTGCTTTCATTCCGCGTCTAATTAGGTTAACCTGTGGATTTGCATGCAGTCTCATTCATTGTGTTCATCAAGATGAGAGGGTTTTCAAACTCAAAAAGCAGCATTCATTCTGGGAACTGGACTATAACTCTGCCCTGTATTTCAGGTGAGGTAATGGATTATTCAAGCAAGACTACAGGTCCATATCCAGAAACACGACAAGTCATTTCAGGAGTTGGGATTAGTACCCCACAGTATTCCACAGCAAGAATGACACCACCGCCAGGACCCCAGTATTGTGTGGGGAGTGTTTTGAGGTCATCTAATGGTGTTGTCTATTCTTCAGTAGCAACTCCGACACCCTCTACCTTTGCTATCACCACACAACCCGGCTCCATTTTCAGCACCACAGTGAGGGATTTGTCTGGTATTCATACAACTGATGCAGTGACTTCATTACCTGCCCTGCACCATAGCCAGCCAATGCCTAGATCGTATTTTATAACAACAGGTGCATCTGAAATGGACATTGCAGTAACTGGTATTGATATCAGTGCCAGCTTGCAAACTATTACTATGGAGTCTCTTACTGCTGAGACAATAGACTCTGTTCCCACTTTAACCACAGCATCTGAAGTGTTTCCTGAAGTGGTGGGAGATGAAAGTGCTCTTTTGATTGTCCCTGAAGAAGATAAACAACAGCAGCAGCTAGACTTGGAGCGTGAGCTCCTGGAGCTGGAGAAAATTAAGCAACAGCGCTTTGCTGAGGAATTGGAGTGGGAACGTCAGGAAATTCAAAGATTCCGAGAACAAGAAAAGATCATGGTTCAAAAAAAGTTGGAGGAACTGCAGTCTATGAAGCAACACCTTCTCTATCAGCAAGAAGAAGAGCGGCAAGCCCAGTTCATGATGAGGCAGGAGACATTAGCTCAGCAACAGTTACAACTTGAGCAGATCCAACAGCTGCAACAACAGCTTCACCAGCAGCTGGAGGAGCAAAAGATTCGGCAGATCTACCAGTATAACTATGACCCTTCTGGAACTGCTTCTCCACAAACCACTACAGAGCAGGCAATTTTGGAAGGTCAGTATGCTGCCCCAGAAGGCAGTCAATTTTGGGCAACTGAAGATGCAACCACTACAGCTTCAGCTGTTGTGGCAATTGAAATACCACAAAGCCAAGGATGGTACACCGTTCAGTCTGATGGTGTTACTCAGTACATTGCCCCACCTGGTATCCTGAGCACTGTTTCAGAAATACCTCTAACAGATGTTGTTGTAAAAGAGGAAAAACAGCTCAAAAAGAGAAGTTCTGGAGCTAAAGTCCGAGGACAGTATGATGAAATGGGAGAAAATATGGCAGATGATCCCCGAAGTTTTAAAAAGATAGTGGACAGTGGTGTACAAACGGATGACGAAGATGCCACAGATCGGAGCTATGTGAGTAGGAGAAGGAGAACTAAAAAGAGTGTGGATACAAGCGTCCAAACTGATGATGAAGATCAGGATGAGTGGGATGTGCCTACTAGATCAAGGAGGAAAGCTCGTGTAGGGAAATATGGTGACAGCATGACAGAGGCTGACAAGACCAAACCCCTTTCCAAAGTCTCCAGCATAGCAGTTCAAACGGTAGCAGAGATATCTGTGCAAACTGAACCAGTTGGAACCATAAGAACACCCTCCATACGGGCACGAGTGGATGCCAAGGTAGAAATAATTAAACACATTTCAGCACCTGAAAAGACTTACAAAGGGGGCAGTTTAGGATGTCAAACAGAAGCAGATTCAGACACACAAAGTCCTCAATACCTGAGTGCCACATCTCCACCCAAAGACAAGAAACGCCCAACACCTTTAGAGATTGGTTATTCATCTCACCTCCGGGCAGATTCCACAGTACAGCTGGCTCCTTCCCCACCCAAATCCCCCAAAGTCCTTTATTCACCCATCTCACCACTTTCACCAGGCAAAGCCTTAGAATCAGCCTTTGTACCTTATGAAAAACCCCTCCCTGATGATATAAGTCCACAGAAAGTACTGCATCCAGATATGGCTAAAGTTCCCCCAGCAAGTCCTAAGGCAGCCAAGATGATGCAGCGTTCTATGTCTGACCCCAAGCCTCTGAGTCCAACAGCAGACGAAAGTTCCAGGGCTCCTTTTCAGTATACCGAGGGCTATACGGTAAGAGTGATTCTTTTCAGTTGGAAGGCAATGGATGAGTTGTTAATCATGTGTTTTCAGACTTTTAGGAGGCAATCAGGCTCCTGGTACCTTAGAAACCTAATACTAGATTAGAGTGAAGATTATTGCCTTAGAAATTTACACTATGTATGTGTGTGTGTGCGTGTGTGTGTGTAGAAAACCATACATTCCTTAAAAATACCAAAGAAAGAAAACATTATGTGAAGAAAATGATTTTATTATTTTAAGACAATGAAATCAAAAGTCTTATTCTTATATCAAAATCTCCCAAATGTCAACTGTAACTGTGATTTCAGTAAACATAATATTCATTTTCAGGCATTATAGGAAACATTAAACAGATAATGCAAAAGGTGACTATAAATTTAGACCATGGATATTTAGTGGGAGAGATCATCTTGTCAGTATCCTCTTCCTCCAGCCAGAATGTTTTCATTAAAAGGCTTGGAATACTTACTGGTCAAAAGAGAACATTTCTGAGGCAGACAGATAAAAGTGCAATATAATCATCATAGTTCATCCATGCTTATTTTATTTCTGGCAACTTTATTAATCTAAACTCAGGTAAACCTTAGTCCTAGTGCTCACAGAAGTGAAAATAATTTTTCATGTTTCTTTGGATAATGTAAATTAATTATTTTCAAATATATAGGTATGCTTCAAGGGGAAAAGAACATATACAGATGTATCTGTGAAGATCTGTATAACAGAGAATAAGAAACGTTGATAATCAGATATAAACCAGATATTTCCTACTTAAGAAAATCTAATATACATAACTATCCAGAAAGTGATTGACAGATGTAATAGCTCAATTTAGAACAAGACTTCTGTTCAAATTAGAAGTTCCCCTAATGCATGATTACTGAGCTCTAGGTTTTTGAACCCTGAAGCTTCTAAGTAGGTTTTTCTGAGACAGTGTTACATTTCCACTGACCCATATGTGTTAAACACTGGCTGTGGGCTGAAAAATATGTCATGATATATGACTGTAAGTCTACTTGTAGGTATATAGCCATCAAAGGTCATAATAGTAAATTATAAATTTATGTTTGTTTTCTAGTTTTCTAGTAGAATTGTATTATTACATATTTACATAAGCTAAAAGTAAAGCTGTTTTCACGTCAAGGGGAGAGGTAATAACTATAGAATCAGGAAACCTCTGGTATATTGAGATTTCATCCAGTATACAGAGAATTATTTCATGCGTAGTGTTGTTTCCAGAATTTAATCTATTAATATTGTTGAAAAGTGATTTTTAAGTTAGTTATAATATATAGGGTTTTTTTTATAAGTTTGTTCTAGAAATTCACTTAAAGAGTTATGTGAACAACTTTGAAATATGATTTTTGGCAGTATTTTCAAAGCAATAGTGAAGACTTCCATTACTAGAAAGAACGGGCTTTCCAGGTGGAATATTTACTATTTACATAATATATATCCCTGTACCCTTAATTCAGATGAACTCAGCTAACAAAGAGTCTCAAGTTATCAATATTTTTTTCCTCACAAAGTATGCACTTTGGATTTGGAAATGTATCCATTTGGAAATTGATACAATGGGTTGTAAAGGTTGTATTACTGATTGTGTCAGCAATATTGATAAGCTAATCATAAAGGAAGTTGAGTAGAATTAGCAAATAATATCCAGAATCTGAAAAACCCTAGGTGTTTTGAGCCTCAAAGCACAATTCAGTGGTTCTTTTTCCAGTTGGCCAAGTTAAATCCATACTTTAATATGGAATAGTACAAATTCAAAGGTATTGTCTTATTACATGCACAGGTAGATCATTTTATACACAGGCAGTGTTTTTAACACTCTAGAGACTATGAGTCTAAGATGTGAATTTTATAATTTCTAGGCAAATGTCTAGACATACTTTGAGCCTATTTTAAAGTAAATAAATTTCTTAATTATAAGTGTGAATTACTAAGTATTAACTATACTGAAAAAAATAATTTTCTTAGGAATATTCGTAGTAATGTGAATTTAAGAAGGCTAGTTCAGTAGTTTACAGGTTGTTAATTTTCACAGACCAGTAAGATTGAAAAAACTTACACCACTCAGTAGGCACTGAAACAACACTGTGACACATATAATACAAGTTAAAAGATAAGTTTTATACTCTATCAGATTCTCAATCAATCTGTCCTCCTCCTGAAAGTGTCAGGAGAGGTTGCAAAGAAGAGGTCTGAGTCATGAAGATTGAGACCTTTGCTGGACCATGAAGAGAAAAATGGAGGTGATTGTAACTAGAGAGAATAAATGGACAAAGTTTCAGATTGATGAACAGACATAAAGCAAAGAAGAGGAGAAAAGGGTTTACTGTAAATACAACCAGAAAGTCGAGTGAGGGCCAGGTCACTGGAGATCTAATCTGCTGCCTTACAAAGTTTGGATTTATTTCCTGTGGATATGAGGATCATAGACCAGAGCCACCATCATCTTTCATTTAGAATGTGCACAGCCCTTGGA
The DNA here is from genome assembly GCF_047675955.1 of Chlorocebus sabaeus. Lineage (NCBI taxonomy): Eukaryota > Metazoa > Chordata > Mammalia > Primates > Cercopithecidae > Chlorocebus > Chlorocebus sabaeus. Next base: position 70,002,030 of record NC_132924.1, read on the forward strand.
CTCCTTCTACACTTGCCTTTACTACCATCAATTCTCTAAACAGCACCTAGAGTGATTTTTTTAAATGTACATCAGATTATGTTACTTGCAGCACAGTTTAAACTCTATTAAGATCTCATCAAATTCAAAATACATTAGAAATTTCTTAACAAAGCCACATGTGATGTGATCTCTGCTTGTTTCATGACCTTATTGATCACTCTTCAAACCTTTTCCCCTCCTCACTCTGCTCCGACCATAGGCCGTGCTGTTCTTTGGATGTGCCAACCTCACCCCCACCCAGGGCACATGTCTGTGCCTCTCTCTCCCCAGATATATGTATGCTCACTACTACATACAGATTTCTGTTCAGAGTGGTGGCATTACAGGTGTGAGCCACCACACCTGGCCCAGTGTTACAATTTTTACTTCTGTTTCCTGTTTGTTTTTCTTCCATTTTGTACATGGACCAAACTATACTTTCTCCATTTATTTCCATCTAGTATTTTTGCATGTATCTGTGGATTATCTCTAGCACTATGTTTATGAGGATTCCATAAACCAGAGCTTCAAAATGCCTTCCTTACACCCTTTCTCTTTCTTCTGCACAATGAGACTGATTCACATCCTAACCCAGATGATCAATAACTTCAATCAGAAGGTTACTGTAGCATGCTGTCTACAAAGTCGGGGAGAAAAGTGACATTATCTATTGCACAGCAATGTAAATTCAAAGAATTTTTTAGAGCTAGAAGTTACCTAATCTTGAAATAAATTTTCAAGATTTATCTCTCTTAAAGTATAACATTTTTCTTAGTGATTTTTCTATCAAAGAAATAGTTTGTATATTTCAGAAATATCACATTTTGGCAATGATAGGACACACTACTTTTTGTGCTAAAAAAAATAGCTACAATTAAAATATTATCACCTCTATGTGGCCTAAAAAGTACATAGGCTATTAATTGTTGAAGCTATTTCGTCCCCTTAGACTTGTTTAATAATTTTAGAAAGTTTTTAGTAATAGACAAACTTCTTATTAAAATCTTTTTGTTCTAGTGTTTAAGCCAGTATCCTATTGCAAAGCAGATGGCATTCATGAGCTGATTTTTACAAGAATATGCTTTGCTTCACTGATTGCTGTTTTGATAGCTATTTTTAAAATTTTTGGAATCCTTTAATGTCTATTTCTGAAAGTAATTTCCATAACCTAAATTGAGAGATTGTATTTCTGTCAATTCTTCCAGAGTATAATGATTTAAGAAATAATGGCTCTGGTGGCCAAATGTGATTTGAATAATAATAATATTTATTAGAGGTTATTTTTCATTATTCTCTTTGACAAGCAATATAAGAAAGCAGTCTATTAAAACTAACTTTAAAACTGTTTTATAATGGTGGTATTTATGTATGTCAGAAAAAAATCATATATTAAAGATTAGCTTTGTAAATAATAGAAGCCTCATCTTTCTATAGCTCTTACCTTCTTCATTACTAATGTTTTTCTCATGATATTTCTTCTTGATTAAAATATTGCATTTTAACATTCAACTGTTTTAAAATTAAAATACAAAGTATTATTTTGAAGTACTTTTAAAAATAAATGACAGTAAAATAATTTATAGTCATCAGTGATTGGAAAGATATTATTTAAAAAATCAATTAAAACAAATGTACACAGGTATACAAATGTCAATGAGTCAAAACCAGAAAGCTTTTAAGTTGATCTCAGCAATTTAGTATTCAGTAGTTAACATTGCTATTCACTATAATAAATATCTAAGGATTAATTTTGAAAGAAAACTTAGAAGGAAAAGATTTTCAGAAAAAAATCAAATCATTTGTGTTATCCTTTCCAGAATCCAAATTTCAAAATAGGCAAATTAACACGATTCTGAGAAACAAATTATATTCTTATTGTTCATTAAAAGACTTCTGTCAGAAGCGTAAAACTAAATATTATGAAATGCCAGTTTAACATGGGAGGGTTCCAACTTAATAGAGCATTGAGTATTACTGAAACAGTTTAAAACCAGAGCACTATTTAACAGTAATTAGTTTCCTATGTATTTCAGCATATTTGTTTCTTAACAGTTCACTACGCTTTCTATTTCGAACATTGTGTACTTTATAATTGACTCAAGCAATGATGTGATCTCAGCTGATTGCAACCTCTGCCTCCCGGGTTCAAATGATTCTTTTGCCTCAGCCTCCCGAATAGCTGGGAATACAAGCACCTGCTGTGATGCCCAGTTAATTTTTGTATTTTTAGTAGAGATGGGGTTTCACCATGTTGGCCAGGCTAGTCTTGAATGCCTGACCTCAAGTAATCCTTCAGCCTTGGCCTCCCAGAATGTTGGGATTACAGGCATGAGCCACTGTGCCCGGCCACACTTTCGTATATCTGTTTATATTTCTACACATTACTAATTATTTAGGATTCTATATTATGCTACATTAAGTCTTACCGGGAAAAATGAATAAGCAACTAAAAGGATTATAATATAAAAATTTGGAAAAGTGTGGGGTATATTTTGAAATATAAGATATGTGACATCACAATTCTAATACTTGTTTGACACTTTAACATATTTAATATTATACTTTATTGATAGGCATATATGCATATACATATATACATTAAAACATTACTTTTATAGTCTCATGTAACTAATAAAATATTTTCACATGCAGTTGCTTGGTTGTGATCCAAATCGTTTTCTGTAGGCATTATGTTTCTTTTATTTCATATTTTAAAGATGAGGCATGTGAAGCCCAGATCAATGTCCTTTGCACACCTGTACCTACTCAACACCAATTTTATTTGCACTAAACAAGACCCCACTATTAACAGCTTTTTTTCTCCTGGTACTATTATGTATTGTGAATTACATGTAGAGTTTTAATTAGGAGAGAACTTGAACAAGTGTGGTGTGGTAAGGTGAGTCTTTTTCTAAATGTTTTAAGTTATTTTTAAAAAACGTTATGGGTACATAGTAGGTGACTATAGACAGTAACAACTTAATTGTATATTTTAAAATTACATAAAGAAGGTAAGGTGAGTCTTAGATGAACTGGCTAAATAAACTGAAGTTCTTTAGCCTGAAGCTTTAAACAACAAAGGGATTTTCTTCTATTTTAATTTCACCTAAAGAACAAGTTACAAAGAATTCAAATTAAAGTATTAAAAAAAACCTTAATGATTGAAAGCAATATAAGAAATCATTAATGAAGATTATAGAACTGATGTCTCAGTATGTTTTTGGCTAAAAAAGGAGTAGTTCTAATTTTATAAAATGGCAAATAAGAGCTTAGCCTGTGAAGAATGATAAATAACTCTCTTGAGGGAGTAAAAGTTCATTAAAAATAGATTTGAAGCTAAAGATGATTATCCTTGCCATTCCCTCTTCCTTCCTTTCCAATCAAATGATTAAACATAAATGTGAGAACAAATACAAATATTGTTTTAGCTCTCTAATAAATCATTTTAACTACATGAATAAACTACTAGATTGGATCAAATCTAAATTTCTGATCCATTAGATTTTTTTAAATATTTTTTAGATTTTTGTGGGTACATGGTGTATGTATTTATGGGGTATATGGGATATTTTGATACAAGCATACAATGTGTAATAATCACATCAGGATAAATGGGATATCCATTTCCTCAAGGATTTATCTTTTGTGTTACAAACCATCCAATTATACTCTCTTAGTTATATTTTTAAATGTACAATTAAATTATCATTTTTTTTTTAACATGACAGGAGCAAGGCAAGTCTCCATTGTTTTTTCTGACAAAATTCAGTCCTAATCAAAGAACTGTCTCCAGGCATAGGGGCTACTAGTATGTTTTAGTCATTAGCTTCCTTAAACTGTAAGCTGAAACCATTGTTTAAAGTACCAATTAATGTTCATTGTAAAGAGTTTCAAAATACTTTTTCAAGGAATCAACATCACAACATTAATTTTTCCTTTTGACATGAATAAATGTGCATAAATGTATTCAGTGTGACACATATTAAAATGATAGAAATCATTCTAATAAAAACAACAATGGTATTGTATTTAGAAAAACCTCTACTAGTGATTTCAATCAGTTCACTTGTGGCAGGAGTCGAGCCTATAAATGCTCTCTCACCTGCACACCAACCAGCATGCTCGGATTTCATTGATTATCCATTTGGAAAATTATCTAATCAGCCATTCATTTATACGTCCATTCTCATGGCACTGGATGTATAGAACTGAGAACTGAAAGGAAAAGTTAACCTCTTAAAATGACATTTAGTAAAAATGTTTTCATTTTAATATAAGTCCATAGGCTTTAAATTCTAGAGGACTGAATAAAATATTTCTTGTCATTGATTTAATTTAATTTACCATCTTTTAATCAAAAGTGAATAGTATTGTCTTCTAAAGAACTAAATGTTTCTGCAGTTTATATGAAATAAGGGCCATGTTCAGGCATTTTCAAAAAATCTTTGTTATTTAATTTTAAGGGAGCTATTTCATATGGTTTAGGTTTATTTAGAACGAATATTTCTTCTTCATAAAAATATATTTATATTTACATATTTATATATAATTAATATATATTTTATGTATAATATATAATTCCAGTGGAAAATATATCTATATGTATTTCCAGTGGAAAATATATCTATATTTATCCATCTTTCTCTCTATATATATTTCCAGTGGAAAATATGTATTTCCAGTGGAAAAAATAAATATATATATATTTCCAGTGACAAAAATGTATATATATTTCCACACACACACATCCCTGAACTATTTTAATTTCATATTCCAAGGTTGTGTTCTAGGCTAAGTGATAATCAATGAACAAGAAACAAAACATAATAGAGATTACTGTAATTTTGAGCTTAGGGATTTCAAGATTGTAAACATAAAATATATTTACCTCAACATAGTGAAGGCTTTGTGTCACTATTAAAACTGTCATGTTTACCATGGCTTTTGATAGGTAATTATTTAATCATTCTTCATATTGGTAATGATCTGATGCTTCCATACCTAGGCAATTGCCCAAGAGAAATAAACACATGTTCACAGAGAAAAAAAAAATACATCATATACCATCATAATTCTAATACCCCATGTCCAGAAATGTAAAAGAGAGATTTACATTTTGCAGCATTTAAAATAAAGTTGATTTTTTTCTGATGAGAGCACCAATAAGTAAATATTTTATAGAAGCATTAGAATCACTACAGTCTCTCTTTATGGACCAATGATTTGCTGTAAGAATGGAATGTTTCACTGGCAAATAGTACTGCAACATTAAGCATCCAGAGTACAAAGGAATGACTGCTGAAAAGAAAAAGGGGAATATGCATTTTACTATTTTTAATTTACATTTATGTTTTAAGAGAAGTTTTCATGTTAATTCTTGGAAATTATTGTTAACCTATTATTCTACTTCAGACTGCCCACTTAAGTTATTGAACATATTTTCTGATAAAGGAATGCAGTCATTTTCTCGTTGTAGCATATTAGAAATGTAAATGATTTTGCCCTTTGAAAAAGGAAACAACATTAGGTAGTCGTACATAACAGTTAGTATCTTAGTCGAACAGCACCATATAAAAGTTAAATGGTATAAAATAAGAAAATCAGAGCTATCTATATTCATTTTCTATTGATCTGATCTGTTATTTTCATCCTTATATTATCATGTTTTAGTAATAGTCTTTAAGTCAATGTTTTTGAATTTCTTCATTGTTTCTCCTTATGCTCACTGTTCACCAGGCTTTCCTTTAACCTAGCTAAGAGCATGTGGGCAAAAGCTGCCCCAATAATTTTTTGAAATAGGGACTACAAAAAGAGTAGTTTTAAATTTTAGTAATTACTTGACATTGGGAGACTAAAAGGAAGAGAAAAAGGAGGTCATCTGTACCTTTAAGCATTTTCTTTTCTGCTAGAAAAATAACCAAGGAAATATAATGTTGAATGAAGCAACAAACCAGTTAAAAAATACATGTATAGCAATGTGCCTTTCTAGCAAACATGTAAAAACTTAGAAACATAGTGTCTTGCTTCTAAGACATGTGCTTTAAATATTATACCCTTGTAGTTAATAAATACTTCACTTTACAACACTGAAATGTCAAAATGTAATGTACTCTTTAAAGCAAATTAATCATTTCTGTTATTTCTTACTGATACTGTTTTATTCCAAGTCTTCATAGTCCTTGGAAGAGAATTGCTCTTGCATTTAAATGTCTAGCATGGCCCATAATGCTTTATGTTGTTTTCAAAGCCATGACTCTTAAATGTCCTGTCATTGACTTTGTCATTCAAATAGACCTTGGATATATATCTACAAGTAGTAGAAGATAACTTTGTTGGTTGGGTTCTGTAACTCAAAATACCCATTAGCAAAGTTCTCAGATTTGGAATCTAATGTGGAGATACCTTCATGTGATTAAAAAGGGAGAATACCTATTGTTACTTTAATCTCATAGCAAGAAGGACAAAACACAACTGAAATTTTTGGGTAAATTATTTAATCACACCTTCAATATATGTAATTTTGTATTAATGAAACACGAAAGTAAAGTTTGGGTGGTATTGGTTAATCGCTTGCAATTGAGTCTATTCTCTCCTTTAATAACAGAGTGACTGAAATAGAGCCTGCTGGTGGATAACATTGTAAATATTATAAAGAGGGAAAAACTATTGATTTCTTTTTAATATTTACCTAGCATTGAGCATTTAAAATATGCAATGGGATACTATTGCCAAAATTAGATAAAGTTTCCAAAAGCACATCAGATCATAATTACTCAGATGAGAAGTACAGTTTATAATATTCTAGTTAGCACTATGCCAAAGATTTTCAATAGTTTCGGGAAATGATACCGTTTAGAAATTTGAGGATTTTTATTTTCTACCACTGAAATAATTAAACATATTTTTAAAATACTACAGTAAAGTTTATTATTTTACACAAAGTGAGGCACAACATTGTTTGCCAAATGCAAAACACTGTAGTATAGATGTTAAAAGGCATTACCATGAAATGTGACATTAAAACACAATTTTCACAAAAACATGTAGGTTTCAAAAGTAAAAACATTTTAAAATGTGCATAAGTTTTGTTTATATTTCAAAATTTGGACAGTAATGATACCTTTTAAAGGACTGCTATTTTAACTGAGGCGAAATTCACACAACATAAAAATTAACCATTTAAAAATGAAAAATTCAGTGACAAATTCAGTACATTTTAATGTGGTACAATCACCACTACCTCTATCTACTTCCGAAACATTTTCATCATGCCAAAATAAAATCCTATACCCATTCAGCCATTACTTTCCATTCCATTCCCTGCTTAGCCTCTGTCAACTACCAATCTGTTTTTGTCTGTATGGATTTACCTATTCTAGATAAATACAAGTGGATTCATACAGTATGTGGCCTTTTGTCATGGGCTTCTGTCACTTCAAATAACATTTCCTACGTTCATCTACTTTGTAGCAAGTATCAGTACTTTATTCCTTTAAATAGTTGAATTCCATTTTATTCTATGTGCCACAGTTTGTTTATTCATTCATCTACTGATGAATATATTGGCTATTGAGAATCATGGTTCTATAAATGTTAATATACAAGTATTTGTTTGTGTATCTGTTTACAATTTTAAGGGTATATGCCTAGGAATAACTAACTCCTGGGTGTTATAGTAATTCCATATTTAACTTTTTGAAGAACTGTCAACCTCTGCCATAGCAGTTGAACCATTTTACATTCCCACCAGCAATGTACAAGGGTTGCAATTTCTCTGCATCCTTTCCAATATTTATTTTCCTTTTTAAAGTAAATATTATTATAACTATCCTAGTGGATGTGAATTGGTATCTCATTGTGATTGTGATTTTCATTCTTCTAATGACTGATGTTGTTGAGCATCTTTTTAGGTGCTTCTTAGCCATTCATATTTCTTATGTGAAGTAACTATTCAAGCTTTTTGCCCACGTTTTAATTGGATTGTTTTTCTTTTTGTTGTTTAATTTTTACATATTTGAGAATTTTATAGTTTTTCTTAATTGATTTCTAGCTTCATTCCTTAATTTATTGATTTCTAACTTCATTCCATTGTGGTCAAAGAAGGCACTTTGTATGATTTCAACTTTTTAAAATTTATCGAGACTTGTTTTGTGGCCTAACATATGGTCTATCTAGAGACTCTTCCAAGTGCACCTGAGAGGAATGTGCACTCTGCTGTTTGGTGGAGTATTCTATATGTGTCTACGAGGTCTACTGTTTACCATGTTGTTCAAGTTCTATATTTCCTAGTGGATCTTCATTTAGATGTTGTATCCAAGCTAGAGAATGGAGGATTATAGGAGAAGGAACCAAAACATCACAATGCTTTCTTACTGAACTTTAGAACCTTCTTTCTTCATTAAGCCCTCTTCTGTTTTCTGTTTTTGATTGGATTCCAGAGTTCCAGAAAGGTTAATTCTGTCCGTTTTTGCTAGCTTAATTTTTGCTTTAATAGAGGGATCAGTTCCTGAAGTTCTGAACTCTGCCGTTTCTATGATCTTACTCCAATCGTGGCATAGGATCTTTATAATTTGCTCTGTCTTCATTGAAATGAAGTTTCACTTTTGGCATAAATGTAATAATTGATAGCTTACCTGTTTGACTTTTAGCTTCATGTGAAGATGTAGTGAAGTGTATTAAACTTATCTTTGTGTAGACATAGATTTTTTTAACTTTAAACAAAAGTGTGAACTGTATGTTGTAGAGGTTTTTTGTTGCTTTTTTGGTGTGTGAAAAGCAACATACATAACTGCATTTGATTCTTAATATAATAGTAACTATAATAACAGGTATTTTATGGGTGTTTCCTATATCCAAGCAAACTACTAGGGACTTGAAAGAACTCAGCTCATTTTATCTTCGCAGCAAACCAATGAAATGTAGGTATTTGATCTTTATAAAGTCAAAAACTGAGAATAAAGAACATTGAGTTGTTGAAGGCTATCCTGAACAAGTAAATTCCAAAGACATGATTAAATTTGTATGTCTGAGTGCAAATCCTAATTTTTTTTTTTAGTATACCAGGTTGCTTGCTTCCTGGTCACTCTATATATGGTCTTACCTACACTTTTTCTAATGAGTCGTTATTAAATTAGATGGTGAAATCCAAGATTGTCCTTATTTTAGGAAAGGCATTTAGTTTATGAATTTTTGAACACTTATATGAAAAATCATAATTTTTATTGACTTCTCATAAGCATAGTTGGTAATATAATATGCATGCTAAAATATTACAGACTTTCTAATCAGAAGGAATTTTGAGTGATACTATTAGAGAATTATGGCTTTTGTTATTAAGAAATGTGTATTATAATAACAATTAGCCATTTATCATAATATCTACCATTTATTGAGTGCTTAGTAGTAGTATTTTTATGTAAGTACTATTATATAAAAAATGTTTTATCAATTGAAAATAATTGTTGTTTATGGTTAGAAATATATATCTATTTTCTGTTTCTCTTAGAGCAAAGACAGGTGGACCTAGATAAATATAAATCTAGAGATTTTAACTTTGCAGGTAATATACCATATAATTTTTTTCCTAGACATGCTCTGGAATTTTCTGAAGCTTTGAAGCCAACATACTGTGGAATTGGAAAGCTAGGTGAAATCTCAACACTGCAGTTTCACATTAGAGCACATACTTGTCAAGCAGTCATAAATTTAGGAAAGCAATTATTATTTGTTTTCATCTTAAGATAAGTGAAAATAAACATTGTTAGACTAAATATATATATTACCACTTAATCAAATTTATGTTATAGTTGTCATCATGGCATTTTGATTGCTAAACTACACAAATAAATATTTAGATTATTTGAGGTATAAAATGAAGCCTAGGTGGGTGGATCCATGTGCAGTTTAATTAATATACTAGAATTAGTTTTATTTAGAATACTTATCTTGCTGAATGTGATCATTTGTCTTGATTCTTTTTCTGGAATTTCAAAAAACACAGCCCCAACTAAAGAAATGGTAATCATTAGCAACTTATAAGAGTCACAGGGAACATCTTGATGGCTGTGCATGTCTATCATAAATTGGTCATCTCTGTATAAGAACATTCTAAATAATTTTGCCCATAAAAATCATTAATAATGGTAGTTTGTAAAAGTTATATTTTAATATTACATCATATGCAAAGACAACTGAAAGTAATAGCTAACTTCTCTAAAATAAAATCTCACTTGCCTTAATTGGCAAGTGAGGTGAACATAGGTAATGGTTTCAGAGAGGTACTAGACCAAACCCATCAAATATTAATCTCATCATATGACATTCTATCATTAGATTCATTTCTCTGAGTAATCTTAAGGCACCATATTAAAGTTTACATATTCTTGAGAGGGATCTGATTTTTAACCGTTATGAGGGAAAATTCACTTGTAAAGACATAAGAATCACAGAAAGATCAAAGGAGACCTTTTGGCTTTGGCCTTATTTTGACAAAGGGTCATTTATGCTGCTTATGTTATCTCCAAGTATGAGTCATTACATGTTTTTATTTGTGTGTGTTTAAAAGCATAGATGTTCAATGTCAGCACTGAAAATATATCACAGTTTTGTAACCTTATCTGGAGCATTTATTCATTTCTTATATATAAGGAATATTAAAAAAAAAATGGACTGGACCACTCAATGCCAGTGAGCCCTGCATTTGTTATTGATTTAGCCCTGCATGTAAGGGTGATGCTGTGGAGGCTGAAGACTGTTCAGGAAATAGGAAGACCTAAAAATACATTTTTCCCACAGCAAGCTGTTTCAAATTCCTATTTTTTCTCAAAGTACCCAGTATAAGGAACACTTAAAATAATTTTCACTGAAAAAAAAAAATACTGACCTTCCAGAAAATGGAAAACCTCAGGGTATACTTCAAAAGACAGAAGTGCTAAGGTTTCAACTAAAATCTTGAAGTACTATTACAAGGAAGTGTTCCTTTGCTGTTTAATTAACAACCTAATAAATTTTTCTCATTTCTCAGAAACAGCTCAAAGACTAGTCCAATCTAACCTGATAGGAACTGTCAGCCAGGAAAGAAAACTGAGGCAGTAATTCAGAGAGGGTCCTGCTGACTCTAAAGTGAGTTATTTCTGGATCTTGAATCAGGGCTTTGCAACAGAAAATAACCTAGAGAGGTAATGTGAAAGAAAATAGTGGAGAGTGTACCAATTAACTGTCTCTTCAGGGAGAACTTGTCAGAATAAATGAACTGTCTGTCAAAGATACGAGACCAAATCATATTCAAGACCAACAGATATATATGTAGAAGTTCAATAAGATGGGGAAGGCCAATGAGCTTATTAGTTTTCTATTACTATGTAACAAATTACCCCAAAACTTGTTTTTAAAAAATGAAATATAAAAGAAATCATAAAGAACTTAAGGATGTTTGTTTTTTCTCTCCAAGAATATATTTGCATTAACAGTGCAATCTAGCATGTTTCTTCTACAGGCATACTTGTCATGTGACACCACCTTTGTGTAATAAAAGTCATCAGAAGTCTTGCCAGATCCTGACTTCAACATCTGTGAGGATGATGATCCCACACCCTGTTTTTCTGTTTCTTCACTTTCTTAAAGCTCGTCTACCATAATTATTACTTCTCCTTTATGTTGTTCATCCATTCCCACAAATACCCTCTGAAATTACCTGAAAATTATTTAACTCATAAATCATACATGTCGCTAACATGTAAACATTCTGTCTCAGAACTTGTTCACTAACGTACCCCCTTATATTTGCCCTTCAAGTCCATCCTTATTCTATTCAATTGGAAATTCTACTTTGTCTGTGTTTATCAACCTTCCTATATCTACCACTTTCATGATCCAAGGTTCAGATTTACCACAACAAACCTTTTGCTATTACTGTAATTTATCTCACAACCCTGGCAACAAATTTACCCTGAATGAATCCAAATAGCTGCCACTTTCTTATCTACATCTCTCCTGGATGTAAATAAGAAGACCCACAAGTGGAAATACTAACTAAAAGTTCAGAGAGCCATGTACTCAATCAGACCATCCACCTGCTACGCCCTCCTCCTGCAAGGTTTAACTACTCAGTTTCCTTTCTCATTGTCTACTCTGCTCAAATCCCTGATAATTGCTGCCTTGATCACAGTGGATAAATATACTTCCTACATCACAGTGAAGACATAAGCTTTCTCAAATTTTACCCACTGAATATGTCATCATTGTACATCATTTTAAGGAGACCTCTTTGATTCTACCCTCTACCACATACTTCACATATAATCAATCATAAAATCAATTCATGTTACATTGTAGACAGCTTCTATATGGTTCCTAATCAACCTTATATCCTTGTATTTATGCCCTCGTGGAGTCCCCTCTCTTTAAGTGAGGGCTGGAGTTAATAAATTGGTTCTAATGAGTAGAATATGAAATAAATGATAGACTGTCAATTCCAAAATTAGGTTACAAAAGACTATTGCTCCCATCTTGCTTGCACTGTTTTTCTTGCCATCTTGCTTGCATGCTTTGATAAACAAGCCCCCATATTCTGAATTGCTCTACAAAGGCCCACATAGAAAGTAACAAGGTAAGCTAATAAGGAACTGAAGCCCCCAGTCCAACAGGCCTGCAGTGTCCAAATCCTGCCAACAACCACATGAGTGAGCTTAGAAGTAGAGTCTTCCTTAGTCAAGACCTCAGATGATAACTTCAGTGGCAACTTGCTTGCAGGCTTGTGAGAAACCGTGAGCAAGAGGACACAGCTAAACCATGCCTGGATTACAGAAAATGTAAATATTGTTGTTTTAAACCACTAAATTTTGAGGTGATTTGTTATACTTTAGCCTGTGTTTGATAATTAACACAATCTATCACCTAAAATGCTCTACCGAATAGCATGATTACCGAAATGCTTTTCTTCAAATCTCTTCATTTCCCCAATTCAAATCTTATATGCCATGCAGAACAAACTTGAAGTTACTTAATTTTGCTCTGCCTAAATTTACTCATTTCTAAATTGAAGGTAATAATAGTACTGGACTTATATGGTTACTGTATTTTAAAATGAGTTAATATAAGTAAAATGATGAAAACAAATCCTGAAATCCTTAGTCTTTTATATGTCTTAGCTGTAATTCCCTGGTACCACTCTGTTTTCAAAAGTGCATCAGTCTTTTTCTCCTGGACCGTTAACAGACTCTTAATTTGTTTTCTTTTATGTCTGTTCCCATCCTATGCATTCTGTAGTTCAGCCAGATATAACTTTTCATATATAAATGTATTGGCATATTCATTCCTGTTCAATGGCTTTCCATAGAAATTAGGTTGAATCTACAAGTTATCAATATGGTTTGCAGGAACCTTCCTACCTTTCTAGACCCATCACATACCATTAGTGGAATCCCAGGGGAGCCAAAAGATTCATGAAACATTCTTTGACTTTAAGTATCATGCGATAAAGAGCACATAACCTAATAACTATAGTTTCAAAAAGGTATTATCTGGATGTGTTTCAAAAACAAATTACATAAGAAGTCAGAGACCAGGGCTCAAAATTTTTAGGTAAGAAATTATCTACCAAAGAGATCAGAGTTCATGTATTCTATTATAACCTCTTTGAACATTAGTTTCTGCTTTTGTAGAAATGAATAGAGTGTTTTTGTATTATGCTAACATTTACCTCTTGGATAATTTGATATTATTCAGAATTTTTAGTAGGTTTTGTAACAATAATAGTAAAATTCTGCCAAATGTGTCTTCTAATAAATACATATTATGTTGTCATTTCTGAACTTCGAATCTTCAGTGACCTCTTGCTTATTTGATAAAGTCTAAAATTTGCATGACATTCAAGACCCTAGGTGGTCTGATATATCACTCTCTAGTTTCACCTCCTGATACTGTTTCTCCCTCCCTCCATGCAGGCTTCTACACTGTGCCATAGACATTGCAGGTCCTAGGCCATATGTGTACCTGTGTTTTCATTTATTTGTCCATGTGTCCTGCCACCAGGAAATCCCTCCCCTGTAGCCCTTGTGGTTTCCTTCTTAGTACTTAGAACTACATACAAGGTGTCTCCTGGGTGCTTCATATGCTTCAGCTCTATCTGAGATTCACACTCCTTCCTCTGCATTCTCTAAGATCCAGATACAAGCTTTTATTATAAAGTTTATCATGTTAAAGTAAAGTTCCTAGCAAAACATAAGCTCTGAAAGCTGCATGAAGGTAGAAGCAATACCAGGGTCGTTCATCTTTGTGTCATGATGGCCTAGCCCAGAACATGGTACCAAATAGAGAATCAGTAAATATTTATTAGACAGATACAGAAGGACAAACAATTAGAATTCACTAATCCTAAATAGCTGAAGTAGTGAATTAGAATTTGCTAATCCTAAATAGTTTAATATTAGACTACACAATAATTCCAACTCATTTTATAAAATAATAGTAGTTTTTGAACATATTTTCTAGAAATTTAGGAACTATATATTTAGAAGACAAGGATTGATGGCTTGAGAAATACCTTATGAGTGTATCAAGGAAGTTAAAAACACATTTTATATTTACGTTTGTTTAATTTTTTCTCATAGTTATGGCTTACTTCCCCCAAATCTTTAAATATAGCATTGATTTTATGTATAAGAATGCATTTTCTTAACACATGTTCATTTTTATCATATATGCTAATGTAGAAATTTGCATTGTAGATTATTTTGGTTTTTTATTTGTACTTTAAATGAATCACATTGTACTTAAACTTGAGCAATAACATTAGGCAAACATAGAGTAAGTCCCAGCACTGCCACTTAGGAGTTATGCAAGTTTGGCAACGTTACATACTGCCTCTAAGGTTATCAGTATCTGAAACCTGGAATTAATAGTAGTTCCTCTCTAATAAGGGTGTATTAGAGATTGATAAGATATTATATATGAAACTGTTAATAATGCTTACTACATAGTAAGCTTTAATGTATTTTAAATCTTAATCTTTTCGTTATTACTGTTAAAATAATTTATTTTCCCCATTAAATAATATCATTATATAAAGGCCTTATCAACTTTCCCTTCTCTCTTATATGTCCTCAAGTACTTCCCTTTCTTGCTCGTGACCCTTAGACTGTTCCTTACCATGCCTCTTTTCCCTAAAAGCTACTCTTTCTCAGAAGCCTCACCTTCAGACAACTACCTTGTATCTCAGTTAGCAAGCCATAAAGAGTTCATCTTCTCTGGTTTAACTTTCTCTCTTATCATTTATTCTTTAACCTAGTATAATTGTTCTGCAGAAACCACTTTTCTCAGGATTACCAATGGCTTTCTAAATGATAAGCCAAAAGCTGTGTCTAAATCTGCCTCTTCATGACACTTGTATAATATGTGGTATGGATGAGCAATTACATCTTGATTCCACCACCTATGCTTCCCATAGCTTCTCGATTGCTCCATTTCAGAATTATCTTACTTTTGTTTCTATGTGCATGTTTAAAATATTTCTCTTTCGGGCCGGGTGCAGTGGCTCATGCCTGTAATCCCAGCATTTTGGGAGGCTGAGGCGGGTGAATTACCTGAGGTCAGGAGGTCGAGACCAACATGGTGAAACCCCATCTCTACTAAAAATACAAAAAAAATTACCCGAGCCTGGTGGCGGGAGCCTGTAATCCCAGCTACTTGGGAGGCTAAGGCAGGTGAATCACTTGAACCTGTGAGGTAGAGGTCACGCCACTGCACTCCAGCCTGGATAACAGAGCGAGATTCTGACCCCCCCCCCCCCACAAAAAAATGTCTTTTTTGTGCCAGTTATATTCATTGCATCATTTTAACTATTTTCATTTATTTTTATTACTTTTTTCTTTCTCTAAACAGTTTCTTAACAGACCTGTGTACTTTTGCTAGTACTTCATAAGCTTGAAGTGAATGGACACTGTTATATAAATAAATAAAAGATTATCTACAAATTGACCTAAATCACTGACAAAAATATAAATCATATCATTTATTACATTAAGCCTTTTAGTAATGTGTTTCCGAATAGTAGTTGCTTTAGTTGCAAGGACATTATTCTTTTGTTTAAACATTTGCTTCGAGTATATATAGCAAACACTTGAATGCCTAGTCTATGCTAATAGTTTTGCCATTATAAATTGTATATGTTCTTAAATTGGTTAGCCTGGCTTTCCTCTACTCACCCACAAAGAAATAGTATTATGCTAACTGAAATAACTACCCCATGCATATGAGGACTGCTTTTACACACATAGACAGATCAATAAATAAATTTTAGTTAAATTAGATGCAAATTTATTTAATGATTTTTATGGTTGAACAGTAAATTCAGATCACACCTCCCATTTTTTAAAGCTAAAAGCAAATGAACTATAGCATTGCTTTGAACTTTGGTCTATATATCCTAGCTAAAATTATAGTATGCAATTGAAAGCAGGTATAAAATGCTTACAAGTGAATATGTTGAAAATATATATTTATGTAGGGAATGCAATGTAAGTGCCTAGTAAAGAAATATTAATTGATGTGTATAAAGATACAGTGCAAGAATGAATAAGCAGTGAGATTATGAGCAATTTTACTAAAGTGAGGTTTAAAAGACCATGATGAGAAGAAAGAATAAACAAGATGGGTTTTTGTGAGCTTTTACCAGATCCATGAAATCCTGGCAAAACCATTTGGATGCCATATAATCATCAGTAGAGAAACTTGGAGAAGAAGAAAAAGGATTGCCGTGCAGATTGTGGTCCCTCAGAGATAGCCAAGTGTAAGGACACTTTCTAGAAAGCTATTTTCATTTTCATTTTCCAGTTATGAAATGACAAGGCCCCAGACTAAAATATTCAGAAATGCGAATGCATACATGGATTGTTCTGGGAAAGAGCAAGAACCTCTGATTCACACATAGAATGATAATTAACAAACTGATTTTTAAAAAAGTAGTTATCTCATGAAAGGGAAATAACCAAGGATCGTATGTGTGATAACTACTTTAAACCTACACTAATTATATAAATATTGAAAGTTATAGATGAAAACCCCAAAGACAGTGTACAATTGGTCCTAATTTTCCTATGGTCCTGGATCTGCCAGTTGACAAAAATGAGTATCCGAAAGAATTCATCTTTTACTAAAGCACTCTCTTGTTACAGAGTGTGAATCTTGAACTCTATATGTGTGTGATAGTTGAATAAAGAAGTTGCCAGACAGGAAAAAAGAAACCTAAATATTTTGTCTGTTAAGCAGAACTATATTCAGGAACCATATGAACAGAATATATTTTGTTCCCTTTGTTGTAGTATAGTCGTCCGATGTAATAGGAAGGAAGGAAGCAAAAGGAAGGGAGGGAAGGATGGAAAGAGGGAGGGAGGAAAATGTACACATACACACATATATAAAAAAATGCTCACGTTAAAAAAACTTTTGAAAGGACCTTACAAAATATTTTATACAGATTTTAGGAAAGAAAAGAAATTAATCTCTTTGGGACTTTCCAGAAAATACAATGCAATAAATTTCACACAGACTGGCATCTCTAATGCTTCTGTCCAGTGAGGTAGAAACTAGTTTTCTGCTTGACTGCTCAGCCCAAGAGCAATGACTTTAAACAAAAAAACAAAACAAACTGGGACAAGAGGTGCATTAAGGAAAAGCTTAGAGATGTTTGATGAAACACTGAGTGCCGTTTTCACAATATCAATTAGAGAATATTTTGTCTATATTACTAGACTTTGATAAATAACTTATACATGTACAACTTTTAAGTATGTTCTATTACTTTTGTTTTTATTCTGTTATTAATAGGGTCCCATAATTTAATCTCTCACTCTCACATTTTTTGCCACTAGAATCTTAGAAGTAGAGAAAAACTACTTTAAATTTTTTTTTCAATTATATTCACAAGTGGTAAATTGTTTCATGGCAGTAGAGATTCAAGACTGTTTATGAATAAAGATGTCTATAATTTTTAATAACTCAAACATAGTCCCATAGTGAAGATACTGCTACTTATATATTGCCTCAGTTCATAGAAACAATTATTAAACAATTTCACAATACTCTTAATTGAAGAATTTGATGGTCTTGTTTTCTATATGCAAGACACTGTGCTCTATTGCAATGGTAATGGGTTTTAAACATTTTATTCATGTTAAAAGTATTTTTTCATGAATGGTATCATTTAGTCTTTCCTTATTCACAGGTCACTCCTCTGTTATCATTCCTATTTTTGTATGTCTTGAAGCAATAGGCTGGTGGTGGCTCACACTAGTAATCCCAACAATTTGGGAGGCAGGAGGATCTCTTGAGCCCAGGAGTTTGAGACCAGCCAGGGCAACATAGTGAGACCCTGTCTCTACAAAAATAAAAATAAAAATTACCTAGGCATGGTGGTGCACACCTGGAGTCCCAGCTACCTCAGAGACCGAGGTGGGAGGATACTTGAGTTCAGGTCAAGGCTGTGATGAGCCATGATTGCACCACTGCACTTTTAGCCTGGGAAACAGAACAAGACCTTGTCTCAAAAAAAAAAAAAAAAAAAAGCAACAAAAATTCTTGAGCTTTTGCACTAAACATGTATGTTTTATATCCAAAGAGGGTAGAAGCAGAGGATAGAGGGATGGTGATTAATAATGGGTCTATTTTGGTAGCACATTACTAATGGTATTGTGCATAAGATAGATTGCTGAATATTTCTTTATTTAACTGTGATTTTATCTAAAAACAGGGAGCTACTGCTGTTGGAGTGCAGGTGGGGACCCCTAAAAGCTGTATTGCTGTTTTCATTGACATTTCAGAGAGTGAAACTCTGCTTCCAGTCTATTTAAAAGGAAGGAGGTGTAAAGGGATGTTTCCTAATTTGTAGCCTTATGCCTGCCTTACAGCTTCATCATCCTCTCCCAATTTAAATTCCTAAAATCAAAGGAATATGTTAATTCCTTTAATGAACTATATTTATATATTTTAAAGACCTCTCATTTGGAAACAAACAAACAAAAAATACCCTGCATATTTCAGTTCCCTTCCCAATGCTTAAGGGGCATACATAGCTCTTTTTAGATGATTTTTACACCCTAAAAAGAATGGCCAGGAGCAGAGCAGAAGAAAATAAAGTCAGAGAGGAGTATAGTATGTATAAGTATTACTCTTCTTATTAAGGTAAAGAAAAGACTTATTCTTATATTCAAAGTCAGTGCAGTTCCTGGATGAAGAGAGTTCAAATAAAATGGGACAAATGACCCTAAGAGCATTTTCTATTCTCAAGTTCTCTTTAATTTCTTGTACAATTAGAAGGAGGAGACCATGTCTTATTCATCATTTTAATCTCATTATTTATTACAGTGAACAGTATGTAAATGTCTGTTGTTCATTAAAAATGTTTCCATCTATTTTTTTACTTTTTTTGAGCTATCAGATTTTTTTGCTCTAATTCCTTTTTTTCTTAAGTTATTTTTAAGATAGCAGGAGTTTCTTGAATTTTAAAATTAAGCTTTGCTATGCACCTGATCTCCTTTAGTGATTCTGGTATTTAATTTCTCAAACTAAATAATTACTTTCTTTTTTAAGGTTTTAATCTCTTTTTAATTGCATCATTGATCCTTCTTATAAACTTAGAATAACAGACAACTTTTAACAATGTACTAGGACTTACATGATTTTTCAGTCGGACTGGCAATACCTTACACTCGAACTTTTCCGTAATTATTGCAGTTGAGAACAGTTTTTCAAGATTTTTATGGCGTTAGGCTAGAAGGATTCATCTTCTTCACTGAGTATGCTCATTGTTGTAATTGTAAGCATCTTGTTTTTTTCTTCCTGTGTTCTAATAAAACTATATTATTAAAATAGCTAGTTGGATACCTTTTGAATATTAGTTTGTGATAATGTAATAGTTAAGAATTTTTCTATATAATGAAGGGATTAATTTTAGGGTCCTAAGAATTTATAACAAGGCAAGATAATCAGGTACATTCCTATTCTTATTAATTTTCTCCTGTCATTACCATAACCTAGAATGTATCTTTTTCATTTCCCATTTATTCCATCCAATTCTCTTTTCAAGGCCCTATTTAATTTCTAGTTACTTTAGGAAGTCAGCCTTTTCCCATTCAGAGTAAGGTGCTATGATAAACTAATAGTAGGATTCTCATCATCAAAAAATATATTAATTAACAGTCGATCAGGATTCTCTGCCTGAGGACACTATCTAGTATATCACATGCATTAGTGTCTTTCAACAAGGGCTATTTTTCCTTCCAGGAGACATTTGCCAATGCATGGTGACGTTTTTGATTGACATGGTATACTGATGGTATCTAGTGGGTACAAGCCAGAGGTGCAACTCAACGTCTAACAATATAACATCATCTGGTCCAAAATGTCATTGCTGTCAAGGGTGAGAAAGATTTATTAATCACCGGCCAGGCGCAGTGTCTCACGCCTGTAATCCCAGCACTTTGGGAGGCCAAGGCGGCTGGATCACGAGGTCAGGAGATACAGACCATCCTGGCTAACACGATGAAACCCCGTCTCTACTAAAAATACAAAAAACTGGTCGGGCTCAGTGGCGGGCGCCTGTATTCCCAGCTACTCGGGAGGCTGAGGCAGGAGAATGGCGTGAACCGGGGAGGTGGAGCTTGCAGTGAGCCGAGATTGCGCTACTGCACTCCAGCCTGGGCAACAGAGCAAGACTCCATCTCAAAAAAAAAAAAAATTATTAATTACCTATGTTGATGCTGGACCCCACAAATAGCCATGGTTGGTATGTGAATCCCTGACAAATTATATTACTACTTTCCATCCTTATGGCCAAAACTATGTTGATGGCTGTCATGGGAAAACATTAAATGTTCTGCTCAAGCACTGCTAGAATATGTGTATTGCTTCTATGTTATCTACATGGAGTGCCACATTATAATTAAAGAAAATTAAATTGAGCTGTCACAATTTTCTCTTTGACAGAGCCACACTGATTGCTACCTAGCATACTGCATTAGAAATCATTGTCACTGATTGCACATTTATAGTTTGAAGGTTTCCCTGGTATTTCACATGGTATTGGAGTTAATTTGACTGGTATGTAATAACCAGCCCTGCTTGTTCCATCAGTAAAAGAAGAAAATGAATAAAGATTTAAATATATAGTTAGCTTTTGAACTTTTGCTTTTTTTTTCTGTATTTGCTCTTCCATTTTTCCTGTCTCTGTTGGCATAGAGCATTCTCTGGATGTGTTTCCATCTCACAGGAATTAAGGCATCACTAGCCCTAAATGAAACCAGATTATCCTTCATATTTTTCAAAAATTTATGTTTCTTATTTTCCCTCCACTTAGAATACATTCTCCTGTTTAAATACCATCCATTCTTTAAGAAGCAGGCTTCCTGTTATATCTTAATCCATCATTATCTCTTATCCAGGTCCCAATACATATACATAATTATATACTCATCTAACTCACCCTATGTCGTGTCATATGGAAAACCTCTTAAGGAGTATGTATCAAAATATCTTGTTTATTGATAAATATTTGTGGAATTCTGCTGTTTGAAAAAGAATCCACATCTCCACCTTCTAAATAAAGGGCCTGCATACAAATATTTCCTGCTTAGTTGAGAGAACAAATCTAAAAATCCAAGGTCTTATCATGATGAACATTTATTTCTGACAGTAGGTATGGTTTTCTATACTTATAAAATGAAATATATATTGCTCTATCTCTCCAGCAGTGCGATGGTTTTAGAATGGTTTAGAAGTATATCTTTGATATTGACACTGATAACTATTTAGCAAAAGACTGAGGTAGTTCCTTTTTTTTCTTTCCAGCTTCTATTTTAGGTTCAGAGGGTACATGTGCAGGTTTGTTACATGGGTAAATTGCATGTCACAGGGGTTTGGACTACAGATTATTTCATCGCCCAGGTAGTGAGCATAGTACCTGATAGCTAGTTTTTCGATCACCACTCTTCTCCCACTCTCCACCCTCAAGTAGACCCCAGTGTCTGTTGTTCCCTTCTTTGTATCCATGTGTACTCAATGTTTAGATCCCACTTATAGGTGACAACACCTATAGTAGTATTTAGTTTTCTGTTCCTGCATTAATTCACTTAGGATAATGGCCTTCAACTCCATTCATGTTGCTACAAAGGACATGATTTCATTCATTTTTATGGCTGCGTAGTATTTCATGGTATATATGTACCACATTTTCTTTATCAAGTCCACCACTGATGAACACCTAGCTTGATTCTATGTCTTTGCTGTCATGAATAGTACTGTGATGAATATACACATGCTTCAGTCTTTATGGTAGAACAATATATATTCCTTTGAGTATATACCTAGCAATTCCATTGCTGGGTCAAATGGTAGTTTTCTTTTAAGTTCTTTGAGAAATCTCCAAACTGCTTTCCGCAGTGGCTGAACTAATTTTCAGTTCCAGCAGAAGTGTTTAAGCATTCCTTTTTCTCCACAACCTAGTCAACATCTGTTTTGTTTTGTTTACATTTTAATAATAGCCATTCTGACTGGTGTAGGATGGTATCTCATTGTGGTTTTGATTTGCATTCCCCTGATGATTAGTGATGTTGAGAATTTTTTCTTATGCTTGTCAGCCATGTATGTCTTTTGAGAAATGTCTACTTATGCCCTTTGCCCATTTTAATAGGATTATTTGTGGGTTTTTTTTTTAAGTGCCTTTCAGTTTCTGGATAATAGACCTTTGTCAAATGTATAGTGTGCAGATATTTTCTCCAATTTTATATATTTTCTGTCAGTCTGTTGATAGTTTGTTTGTTTTGTTTTGTTTTTTTGTTTTTTTGTTTTTTTTTTTTTTTGCTGTGCAGAAGCTCTTTAATTAGATCCCACTTGTCCACTTTTGTTCTTACTACAATTGCTTTCAGAATCGTCTTCAAGAAATCTTTGCCAAGTCTCATGTTCAGAATTGCATTTCCTAGGTTTTCTTCTAAGGTTTTTATAGTTGTAGGTTTTACATTCAAGTTTTCACACCACCTTGAGTTGATTCCTGTATATGGTGTAAGGAAATGGTCCAGTTTCAATCTTTGGCATGTGGCTAACCAGTTGTCCTAGCACCATTTATTGAATAAGGAGTCGTTTCTCCTTTTCTAGTTATCATCAGCTTTGTTGAAGATCAGATGGTTGTAGGTGTACAACTTTATTTCTGGGTTCTATATTCTGTTCCATTGTTGTATGTGTCTGTTTTTGTACCAGTTTCATGCTGTTTTGTTTAATATAACCTTGTAGTATAGTTTTAAAAAGTTGGATAGTATGATGCCTCTAGCTTTGTGTTTGTTTGTTTGTTTGTTTTTGCTTAGGATTGCTTTAGCTATTTGGGCAATTTTTTGGTTCCACATGAATTTTAGAATAGTTTTTTATAATTCTGCAGAAAATGTTGTTGGTAGTTTGATAGAAATACCATCGAATCTGTACGTTGCTTTGGGCAGTATAGTGAGGTAGTTTCTTCAAACAATTTCCCAAAAAATATTCATAATTTATTAGTTATTTGTGGACAAAGTGTAGATTTGTGTCATCTAGTGTCTCTTGTATCTATGCCTTTAGCATCTAGAGCAATGCATTTTAGAATTATACTTAACAACTATTTGAATACATCAATAAATTGAATGTTTTCATATTTATTATATATAATACTGGATGAATAATTTTGGTCTAGCATCTAGGACTTTAAACAATAGCCCCTATGTATTTTTAGTTTTTTCGATGTTTAAAAAAACTACAGATCCTTCTTTTATCATCCTCATGTTGAGCTCAGAGAATTTTGACAATGAATTAATGCATATACATATATTTAAGTCACTTAGGATAATGTGTCTAGGTACTTTACTTATTATTTTCATTAATATTCTTGACACTCCAAAACAAGCAAAATTTCCTTTCCTTTGCCATATAGAAATGGTATAAATTGCATTATATAAATTAATTTTCCTAAGGAAAATGTTCTTTAAAATTACTTTGGACAGCAAACTTTATCCTGAAAGTTATTTGCTTGTTAGCTTGATTACCTCATTGATGTTGCATCTACAGTTAGTGATTTTTTTGTAGTCTTTCTTAAACCTTTATTTTATCATTATGGTTTTTTTGTTCTTCTCTTTGTCTATTTTCACAGCTATTTAAAAATATTTTAAATTTATATATCCAGTATATTTAGTACGATTTTTTTTCTAGATTAAAGGCACCAGATCTATCTGAAAACAACTTTTAAGAGCTGGTCAACACAGAAATCCATAGTAAACAACAAGTTTTTTTCTAGACTGTCTTGTCTCATCTTTAGTCATGGCTTCCAGCTACATCATCTTTAATCATAATAAACTTTCTTTATACAATGTTGATCTTTTTAAAATAAATAATACTGTATTGCTTTTATCTCTGTATTTGGAGTTCTGAACTCTTATTTTATGTTATATTGATTTAATTAGAAATAAATACCTAGTTGAGACTTTTTTTAATTAGAATTAAATACTTAGTTGAGAAGTTTTTATTGTCTTTGTCAGAGTCAGTTCTTTTTGAATTATAAGTTGGTAAGACATTACTTCAAATTCTTCATTGTATATCTATCTGCCCTCTTAAGTGATACTAACAATCCTAAAACAGTACACACCCCTCACAGACATGCTTAAATTTAAAT
Source organism: Chlorocebus sabaeus (assembly GCF_047675955.1). Classification (NCBI taxonomy): domain Eukaryota; kingdom Metazoa; phylum Chordata; class Mammalia; order Primates; family Cercopithecidae; genus Chlorocebus; species Chlorocebus sabaeus. Next base: position 70,026,727 of record NC_132924.1, read on the forward strand.
CTGTGGGGTTCTAATGGTTCTATAGTTTGGATCCTCTATGTGTAAGTGTGCCTAGCAAAATGCTTTGAAGTGAGGAGACATTTAATAAATATCTGTCTAAGTGAATTGAATAGTTATGTATTTTAGGGAAAATCCAAATTTATGCTGTGGAGGAAAATTCATGAATGATCATAATTACAATTTAACCAAATGATGACAGAAAACTCTAATAAAGGACTGAAGTTTTTCTTTAGGGCTCTTGTATTCTTCCCACATCCTCCTTCATTGTTTAAAATCTATTGCTTTCTCTCAACTAGCCATTAATGCTGTTTGATCCTCTAATGGTTTCTCAGTGGGCATCCATTTATTTCTTTATTTCTAAAGAAATAAATCTCTTCTTTAGAACAGAGATTTATTTCAAACTGTCAGTGCAGCTAAAAGCCTTGGCTTCTTTGGGCTGAACTATGTTTTAAAACCATTTAAAATAGAGATCAATATTTTAAAATATGGATTTCTTACTTCTCTTGAATGAAACAGATCTCATCACAGTGGATCTCTATTTCTTCATGGCAACAATATTCTGGAGCCAGCCTTGACAGATGGAACTTAAATTCTCAGGTCAACACATTCACTCCATTACCTTCTGGCTCCTGTAGGCTTTTGGGTTATAGCCTTTGCAATACTCAAGTAATCCTCCATTTTCATTCCCAGTAGAACTTTCCTGATATGACCTATATTTTTTTCTCTTTTTTAAAAAATTATGCTTTAAGTTCTAGGATACATGTGCAGGATGTGCAGGTTTGTTATTTAGGTATACACATGCCATGTTGGTTTGCTACACCCATCAACACATAAGAGCATATGACAAGTATAGTGATTGGTCGGTATCTGCTCTCTTTTTTCTCGCCTAAGTGCAAGAAGTGCAAGCCTACCTTACAGATGTGTACAATATATAACTATTTGTAATGTACATTTTGAAAAGAAGTGACTTTCAAGTTCAAATATAGCTTCTAAGCTGGGCTTCTTTGGGACTTGAATTTTCAACCATTATTAAGTTCTTTGGACTATGAAAATGTTACCAGTGGTTATATTTAAAATTTCTGGTAGTGACCAAACATTAGAATTAAAAAATTGGTCATGTTTTTCATTTCATATTCTCCTCTTTTTATTGCATCTTTGTTAGGCATCACGGTCTTGAGTAACACAATTAAATACCCTTTTGTCAAACCATTTCATAATCATAATCATGTAGAATAGGTAAACATTTTAAATTTTCAAATTCTTATGCATATACCAGATCTACCACATACATATTAAGAAAAAACAAATAGTATGTAGTTTTTAGCCTCCTGTTGAACAACATTATAATCAGAGGACTGAAGATGTTGTTGTGGAACAACTTTTTTAAAAACATGACATATCTATGTTAATATTTTGGAAAAGTGTCAAGAAAATTATTGTAGGATCTTAATTTTTATTTTATTACCATTTAATTATGACCCATTGATATTCAACATGTTACATGTGTACTTTTTTACAAGTGAAAAAAAATGTAAAGATCTAGAATGTGGGTTAATCAAGAAACCATAGTTTTCTATAGAAATATAGAGACTTTTAAAGGAACTGATATTAATGGGTACCTGTAATGTGAAATAAGTATTTTACATAGTTGTCTCACTTGATCTTTATAACAATTCTGTGACTTCATTGTGAGTATTTTATAAAATGAAAAGAATTGAGGATGAGTAGGAAGAAATAAATGACATGTCAAACAGCTGCCTTGGGAACTTCAATACCCCATATACCTTGGGATTGCTCTATGAGGAAAAACAAACTACTGCACCAAAGTCACTTTACCTTATTTCAAAGATTCATAACCTTTATTCATTTCCATCCAAATATTTTAAATTTTAGAAACACATAAACTTCAATAAACATTTAAGATTTTGTTTCATATTATGATGTCTATTAAGGGAACAAATAGTAGGGTTACATGACGGGAGCAGAAATATGATAACAGAAAACAGGCAAAAACTATCAAGGAAATGAATTTGGAAATAATTAAAAGGCAACAAAAGTACAGAGTCTTGGAAAAATGTGATCTAATTAATAGGGTACAATTTTCAGGTACAACATTTATAGACTCTTACTTTTTCTGTTTTCTGTCCTCAATATTTGGTGACTGGGGAAAAATTGGAGAATTAATGTATTTGGATTACAATAGAAAGAAAAGAAAAGAAATCATCTTTTAAAGAATATGCAACTGGAAAGCAAAAGACCTGAGATCTAGTTGTAAATGTGCCACTAAACACTTAGGTAACTTTGAGTACATCAGTTTATTTTAACTATAAGTGCTCAAAGCAATCTCTCGTGTCTTTTGATATTCTAAAATTGTATGATTCTCAAGACTTCAATCCTTAGAAAGCAAGTTTATGACAAATTAACCAAATAAAATGAAAAATATCTGAAAACTCACCAACTTTATACTTTTATCTTGTTTTTTAAAAGGTTCCAGTGGATTTTTATTGGTCAGTTCTTTTTGCTTCACATAGAAGTTACTAGAGTATTAAAAAGAAACTATACTACAGGATAATAAAGTCAAAGAAAATATAAGATCCAAATAGTCATGAAAATCTTGAAATATTAAATAGAAAATTAGTCCAGACTATCCCTTTTTTAGAAAAAAAAAAAAAGTATTAGATAATTTGAAGATGTAATTTAAAAAATAGGAATGACAACCACTCCAGAGGTCAAAAGTAGGAATGAGAAGATAGGTGTAATATCAATGTCACATGGTAAATGAACATCTTTAACAAATGTAATTTAAATTTCAGATGGTTAACAAAACACTCGGGAAATAGATCAGTAAATAATCTTATGTATATTAATTTAGATGAAAAATGAGTTGTTATAACTGCTAATGTTATAAGAGTTACAATTAACCAATTTATTTAAAAAATTATTTTTCAGTTAATTGTATTTGTGACCAGTACTTGAAATTATATGTATATATTTTATTTTATCATGCTGTGATAGCAAAATCATATGGGAAATCATTTTTATTAAATATAATTCATGGAAGTTGATTTGGTTTTTATTTTATTTTTCTTTATAATAAAGTACTATATTTTGTTTACTTGATTATAGACTAAAGGTTCTCAAACCATGACACCCTCTGGAGCCCAGAAAAAAGTTAAAAGAACTCTGCCAAATCCACCTCCTGAGGAGATTTCCACAGGAACTCAATCCACATTCAGCACAATGGGCACAGTTTCCAGGAGAAGGATCTGCAGAACCAACACAATGGCACGAGCCAAGATTCTCCAGGACATAGACAGAGAGCTTGATCTTGTGGAAAGAGAATCTGCAAAGCTTAGAAAGAAACAAGCAGAGCTTGATGAAGAAGAAAAGGAGATTGATGCCAAGCTACGATACCTGGAAATGGGAATTAACAGGAGGAAAGAGGCATTATTAAAGGAGAGAGAAAAGAGAGAACGAGCCTACCTCCAGGGAGTAGCTGAGGATCGTGATTACATGTCTGATAGTGAAGTAAGTAGCACAAGACCAGCTCGAATAGAAAGTCAGCATGGCATTGAGCGACCAAGAACTGCTCCCCAAACTGAATTCAGCCAGTTTATACCACCACAAACCCAAACAGAATCTCAACTAGTTCCTCCAACAAGTCCTTACACACAATACCAATACTCTTCCCCTGCTCTTCCTACCCAAGCACCCACCTCATACACCCAACAATCTCATTTTCAGCAACAAACTTTGTACCATCAGCAAGTTTCACCTTATCAGACTCAGCCAACATTCCAAGCTGTGGCAACAATGTCCTTCACACCTCAAGCTCAACCTACGCCAACCCCACAGCCTTCTTATCAGTTACCTTCACAGATGATGGTGATACAACAGAAGCCACGGCAAACTACATTATATTTGGAGCCCAAGATAACCTCAAACTACGAAGTGATTCGCAACCAACCACTTATGATAGCACCTGTTTCTACTGATAACACATATGCTGTTTCCCATCTTGGTAGTAAGTACAATAGTTTAGACTTGAGAATAGGTTTGGAGGAAAGAAGTAGCATGGCAAGCAGTCCAATATCAACCATATCCGCAGATTCTTTCTATGCAGATATTGATCACCATACTCCACGAAATTATGTCCTAATTGACGACATTGGAGAGATCACCAAAGGAACAGCAGCGTTAAGCACCGCATTTAGCCTTCATGAAAAGGATCTGTCAAAAACAGACCGTCTCCTTCGAACCACTGAGACACGCCGGTCTCAAGAAGTGACAGATTTCCTAGCACCTTTACAGTCTTCCTCTAGATTGCATAGTTATGTGAAGGCGGAGGAAGACCCAATGGAGGATCCTTATGAGTTAAAGCTTCTGAAACATCAGATTAAACAGGAATTTCGTAGAGGGACAGAGAGCTTAGATCACCTTGCTGGTCTTTCTCATTATTACCATGCTGATACTAGCTATAGACATTTTCCAAAATCTGAGAAGTATAGCATCAGTAGACTCACACTTGAAAAACAAGCAGCAAAACAACTGCCAGCAGCCATACTTTATCAAAAGCAGTCAAAGCATAAGAAATCACTAATTGACCCTAAAATGTCAAAATTTTCACCTATTCAAGAAAGTAGAGACCTTGAACCTGATTATTCAAGCTATATGACTTCTAGCACTTCATCTATTGGTGGCATTTCCTCCAGGGCAAGGCTTCTTCAAGATGACATCACTTTTGGCCTCAGAAAAAATATTACAGACCAACAAAAATTTATGGGATCCTCTCTTGGCACAGGACTGGGCACATTAGGAAATACCATACGCTCCGCTTTGCAGGATGAAGCAGATAAGCCATACAGTAGTGGCAGCAGGTCCAGACCTTCCTCCAGACCTTCCTCTGTCTATGGGCTTGATTTATCAATTAAAAGGGATTCTTCTAGCTCTTCCCTAAGACTGAAAGCTCAAGAGGCTGAAGCTCTAGATGTTTCATTTAGTCACGCATCATCCTCTGCCAGAACTAAGCCGACCAGTTTGCCAATTAGTCAAAGTAGAGGAAGAATACCAATTGTGGCCCAGAATTCTGAAGAAGAAAGCCCACTCAGTCCTGTTGGCCAGCCAATGGGAATGGCCAGGGCTGCAGCTGGACCCCTGCCACCAATATCTGCAGACACCAGGGATCAGTTTGGATCAAGCCACTCATTGCCTGAAGTTCAGCAACACATGAGGGAAGAATCACGGACTCGAGGCTATGACCGTGACATAGCCTTCATCATGGATGACTTCCAACATGCCATGTCAGACAGTGAAGGTAAATTGGGCCTCAAACTACCCTGTTACTCTCAAAACTCAAACTCTTATTTTTCTGCATGTTTAATTTCCCTTCTCCAGAGATGTATCCTACTTTTCTTGGTGTGTCTTTTGCATGTTTACTTCAATTTTATTTCTTGTAAATGGAAATTTTATCTTGTGTATAGATTCTGTAGCATGCTTTTCTTTATTTAGTTTTAGTTTATTCCTTTATTGTTCTGTTTCTTGATTGTTTGCTTGATTTGTTTGGTGTCTGCTTTTCTAAAACCATTATCAAATAATTCTGTCAATAAAATATGGTCATCCTATAAATCCATAGTTGAAAAGTTTTTCATTGTATGTTTCTTTCATTTTTTAAAATACATTTTAAAAGTTATTGATCAGTTTCTTTCAGTTTCTGGAATTATTAAAGTTTAGAGCCATGAAATACTATTCTGATAGACTTTGTAATAGAAAATCATTTATGGCATCTTTATGAGATCAGTGTTCATTAGTTCAGAAGATGTTCTATTTTTGAGAACTTTTGGATGAGTTCTTGATGTTAGTATAATGTAGAATTTTGTTATTTTCCTTAAATAAAAGATTTCTATTTCATCTTTCTCTCTCATTATGAATACTATTATTTACAAATTTGTAATTTTGCATTATATGCTAGGAAGTTTAGTACTAAATAAGACATGAAAATAAATAATTGTATTAGTATGTATGAAGTATTCTTTAAAATTGAAACCTTGTAAACTTCTTTTGTGATTTTAGTTATTTATAGTTCAAACTTTCCTGGTTTGCCCATTTAGCCTTTTCCTTTGGTTTCTTGGGTTTTGTTTTGCTTTTTTTGTATCATCCCATGTTTTTGCCCTAAATTGACTTGCTAGATTTCCATGTTAAACAAGTGCTTTAATACAGTAAATGCTTAACTAAAAACTCATTTTAAGTAGCTCTGTTTTTAAAGATATACAACCATAAACATTTTTGAAAATTATCTAGTCCAAGTCTAAGATTGAAGAAGAGGGAGGAATGATACAAGGAGGCTAGCCTATACCAAGAGGATTCATGACTCTTGACTCTTGGTCCTTTTCTTTTCCCTTTCTTTCATTTACATTTGAATGTAGATGTAAATGGAGTTCTGGAAATAATATATTTTTGATCAAATAAAAGCATTATTATTTCCTTCCTTTAGAGACTCCAAAGAACTAAGCTAACATGAACATCTCCCCTTTCAAACCTAACATCTTTCTTGAGGACTCATGGGAAAACACACATTTTTGTGAAAAGGAATTTTTTCCTACATCTTTGTCTAGATGAATAGGATTTTAGAAATTCAAACCTGCATTTTAATAGATTTTTTATTGAACTAAAGTAATCGCTGTATCTGAAGGAGGACAAACTGCTTTTGTTTGTGAAGTTCAAATAGATTAGTCATTTTCTGATTTGTTTTCATCTCTACAGGCTATTGGATTGACCATTTTTATTGACAATTAGTTAATTGAATAAAATACTCAATTTGTGGGTTCTTTATTTAGATGATTATTTGAATAAATGTACATAGCAGGAATTGTGATATTATGTGGAAACAGTCTTTAATATTTCCTTTTTACAATCCACATTTTATAAACATTTTATACATAAAAAATGACAATTGCAGAAGAGTAAAGAGATTGTTCAATAGTCATGTCTATAAAATAACAAAATAAAACAAAAACCCTAGAGGGTCTATGGCATAACGAAATGCCTTAAGATTGTGTGTACATGATGAGCATATATCTAAAGAGAGTTTGACAAATTGATTTATCATCATATACTGTCCACGTGCTGCCAGATATTTAGATGTTTCTATATATCCCGATATGTGGCATTTTCTTATGTGTACAGCCATATAAAAATAACAGAATATTCTATTTCCCTTTTATATGTTTGAATGATGTATAGGTCATAATCATCAAAGACTGTGTGAAAAACATTGTTTTGATAAAATAGAGGATGAGATACCATGCAGCATATAAAATTATGAAGTGTGTAAAGATGATGCCAAATAAGTAAAGCAATTAAAATTTAAATGAAATTAAACTAAAAAATATTTTTAAATTAAGCAGACAAGGAAATTATTCATAAAGATTATGTTGATATAAATTTGGGCAGGAAAACTATAACAATTTTATATGACATATATGTAATGGTATGTGTGTGAATTGTAGTGATTACTTCTAAATGATGTATGTAGTAAAATGTTATATATTTTCTTTGTTTATATATCACATAAACATACTATTTTTCTTCTAATGAGTAATGGTCTACTTTTCGTTTGAAATCTTGAATTCCTTCAGTATTTAAAAAAAATAGAAACTACTTTTTTTCCCAATCAATAATTCCCAACATTTATTAACTCATGAAGTATTAGGAATTTTTAACAGATTTTTAGCAAATATATGCTATATCTATATTTGAATGTACTAAGATAACTTTGAACAGTATAACATTCTACAGGTTATTTAGTATCCTGTGAACAAAACAAATTTAATTGCTTTCAAACTATTTGTTGTGTGCTTTTCCATATTCAATTAAACTCTGTAAGTTATAGGATATAAGACAGTCATTAGATATATTCTAAAAGATTCGTTGATGTTGAAATATCTTTCTTGAGGAAAAATCTATATAGACATAGTTTATGTTGCTTAATATTTATTAATATTTTTAGCTTGAGGCAAGCTAGAAACAGGCCGGACGTGGTGGCTCATGCCTGTAATCCTAGCACTTTGGGAGGCTGAGGCGGGTGGATCATGAAGTCAAAGGATCGAGCCATCCTGGCCAACATGGTGAAACCCCGTCTCTACTAAAAATACAAACAATTGCTGGGCATGGTGGCGCACACCTGTAGTCCCAGCTACTTGGGAGCCTGAGGCAGGAGAATCGTTTGATCCGAGAAGGTGGAGGTTGCAGTAAGTTGAGATCGCGCCACTGCACTCCAGCCTGGCGACAGAGTGAGACTCCATCTCAAAAAGAAAAAAAAAAATGTAATTCATCTCATGTCCTCCAATATATACAATCTTTTTAAAAGTATATATATTTGACCAATATGAGAAGAACTAAACTATTTATGTAAGTGTAGCCTGTGGACAGTACTAGATCCAGAAATAACTTATTCGTATATTACTTTTAAGAATTCAAGAAAATAATGCCAAGTTTAAAAAAAAGATATTGTTAATCTCCTTCAAATGATCGGAACTAATTCAGAATTTTTTTGTTATAAAATTTACTTTTTCACTTAGATTTTACCATGAAAGATGAGACAGTTATAAACAATTAACATTTATATACAACTGGTTCTAAACAATGAAAACAAAATTCAATACAAAAGCAGATTGATTTCATCTACTTGCTGTTGGTTGATTATAAACTCCTGCACAACGGATGATAGTCATCCTTATTCAGTTACACATAGTGTTATTATAAAAAATAACAGAAAATCAAAATACATAATCAGAATTATTGGCAATAAATTGTAAGAATTTGGGTCAGGTTGAACTTCTACTTTATTTCTATAGACACAGCCAAACAAAACACACATTTTAAAGAATTGTATTTCAAATGCAATTAAGAAAGTTATACATTCAAATGAACTCATGTACTACATTATAAAGGATATTAATTTATTAAAATAAGTATACATTTTTTCTATTTTCATGAGAAATCTATAAAATCCTATAAGAAGACAAAAGTAGTGTCAATGTCATTGAGAATAATCTAATAAATTTTAAGAGATGAATGATTAAATAATGAATTTGTTTTGTATTTACTTGTCAAATGTCTATTACACTAAATTTCTTGGTAAGTTCAGTCACTTGGTTTCAAATTAAGACTATGGAAAACCATAATTATTGAGTAGATTGTGAAAAATATCTGCATCAATGAGGTTCAAAGGACAAATTAACATTTATTTTTAAATGTGTTTATCATAATTAGGATGTTAACTACTTTTTCTAGTTGATGACTAATTCTGTGCTTCATTCATGCCAATATTTATTCGATGTTATGCCTTAGGCAGGGCATTGATTTTAGTATTGAGGGAAGGGGGGAAAAAAAGGACAATATGAGCCTTGCCTTTAGGCAGCTTAGAATAGGTGAGATCAGTCAAGTACGTATGCAATCACAAAACAGATAAGTATTAATGTATTTTCTGAAATCTAAGACCGATGAACCCATGACACATCATTGCTCGTTTTGTATTATGGGAGGAAAATGCTGTGGTTAAGTAGCAGTGTTTACCACAGGATGTATAGAGGTGACTAGTAGTACATATGCTGTGGGTTTGCCAGTCCCAGCAGCAATGAAATGATGGAAATGGCCTAGGGGAAAAGATTTGGAGGAGGTTTTGGAAAAGATGATAGTCAGGAATGCAGATAGAAAAATAAAAGTATATTGTATGACCTTCTAGAAGCTGGAGTTTCAGGAAAGTAGAGGTTGACAACATCATCAACTAATCTAAGCATCATCAACAAAGGATAAGCACTTGAGAAGCGTTGTTCCTTCTACTGTTTAGGAAGCAACAAAGTATTTCCAGAGACTGTTAATTAGAGATTCTTTTACAAAGAATAAAACAATTTATTAAAAGGAAAATTCTGTATATTAGGGAAAATAAGATGTTCAGTCATTATAGAATATCTTGAAAAGACCTATGAAATACTAATGAATGAAATTTATTTTAAAATAATAATTGTGTACCTTAAATATAGTTGCATTTTCAAAAAAGTATGCTGTGAAATTTTGTCATAGTGTAAGTATAAAAAGCATGCAACCAACTCTTCAATCTATCTTCTAAATCAGTGCTTCTCTTCAAAAAATAATCATTTTATTTTTATTTAACAATTATAATAGAAGTATTTTTAATATTAGGCTACTAAGTAATCATGGCGCACATGTTCCTAACAAGAACACCAGAATTCTCTTAGAAACAAATGTTTTTGTTCGTTGTGAATGTCATAGAAATGTCATATTTTCAAAAACTAATGTTAAAGCTAGCAACAACCTATTGGCACTGGATTGATGTAATGGTGGGAAAGTGACAGAAACTTCCATACACAAGGAATCCTTTTTTGTTTTCATTTTTTATTATACTTTACGTTCTGGGATACATGTGCAGAACGTGCAGGTTTGTTACATAGGTATACATGTGCCATTGTGGTTTGCTGCACCCACCAACCCATCTTAAATTTTTTTCTTTTTTACTAGTGGGTTGTGGGTAGAGTATGGGAGACAATGTGTGGATGTGGGAACTGATGGGCTGAGGTTAAGTAGAATGACCCTTTTGAAGAATGATCACTTGTTCATTTATTTATTTTATCACGATCTAAATTTCTTTTTTCTCTTGATTTGAAATTTGGTTTTGTTTTGCTCTGAGATTGTGAACATCTGTGTGCGTCATTTTTTCTAGGCTATTCTATGGTTTAAAATTTTTGACATAATTTGATTTTTGATATAATAACAAAAATAATTTTTCTAGTCCTAATGGGAAATGTGTTTGAAATGCATGTATGGTTAACAAGCCTAGTGCATGCTAGTACTACAGAGCATCTGCTGCCCTCAATCATCTATATTACTTGCCGTTGCAATGTATGATGTTTCCTTGGTGTCCAAAGCCTATCATCTGCGTCGTGAGGAAACAGATTGGTTTGATAAACCCAGGGAGTCTCGTCTGGAAAATGGACATGGTCTGGACCGAAAACTGCCAGAAAGATTGGTCCACTCTAGACCACTCAGCCAGCATCAAGAACAAGTAAGTGCTATATTTAGCAATTTCTTTTAGATTTATCAAAAAAGACTCACTTCTATGTTAGAATGGTCTTAGTTGTCCTAAAAGGAATGAGATATTTGTCCATTCATTTCACAATTTTTTTTTCCAATAACATAAAGGAGTAACACAGCTTGCTTCCTCAACTATGACTGATTGAAATTGGACTGTGATACTTCTACCAATTTAAGTGATTGATTCCTCCAACAGATCATTATTAAGTTTGTATAACATATCCAGCACAGCTCTACAACAAGAATATATGGAGCTCTGAGAGCTTACAGGTGACTGGGTGAAATGAATTTGGGTAATTTTCAATGCTTGTTCAGATGCTAAGAACAAGTGAGAGGATGGCCAAACCAAGTGAGCTGGGATAGAAAGAAGGCTTAACCTGGGGGAGAAAGGAAGCTGATATTTTAGTGGATCTATTACATGGAAATGTTAGCTGTTTTTTTATGTATTTTTGAATTTTATATACAGAATAACTCACATAAAGTAGATATTACTAATCAGTGTATTCTTATAGATGAAGAATTGAAACTTTGAGGTAAATTTCACAATTAAATATGACACCAAAATTCATGATCTTACTCACTTTTGAGCAAATGAGGTGATGTTTGAATTGAATTTTGAAATACACCTACAAGATTGAGTTGAGTGAATTGAAGGAGAACCTTCATGTAAGCCAAATGGCCTTAAATCAATTGCCTTAGCAGATCAGATATTCGCAGGTTGTGTACTCATTATGATTATTAAAATATCCAAAATAAATTGTTGACTTATTTTATTTACATTAACTCCTAAATCATCCTGTTTAGTGATTCATTGATATAGAAAACAACCGTATTTTGAACAACTGAGAAGATCCATATAGACTTACTATAATTTAATTCAGTGTTTGTCATTTTGAGGTATAAAAGAAAACAAGGCTTTGACATTTATAAGTACTGTCTAAAATACATTGTCTATACTCTTAGATTTGATTTCTTTCTAAGCAATTTAAGTTTTCATAGACAAATTTCTACCTATTAAACAGAATTTTTTCTTAGAATTTTGTTCTGTTTTTCTATGTACTATCATATTTTCTAGAATTCTTAGAATTCCTCTCTACTATAAATTTCTGTCTTTAGTTTTTGATATCTTTAATACATATTTTGTTTAGGCTTATGTTTATCTCCATTAAAATGTCAATATAATTCCTTTTTTTTTTAACTTCGTGTAAACATATCAGCCTGTATTGAACTATGCTTTCATTAGCTTGTCTTGCTATTAAAATTGTATTTGTGGTTGTATTTGAAATCTCATCAAATAGATCTGGCTAGAAAGTAAGAAAATTAATAAAATTATTCTGCACATTTAAAATCTTAAATTTACCTCCTTTTATCTACAAATTTGTCAGTTAAAAATAACTTCCTTAAATGTGTTTATTATATGAATCTCTCTAAAATGGAATATTTGTTATATCTTACCCATCTCATTTGCTTCTCTGAAGTTTAGTGTTTCCCACAAACCTAGAACAAGTCAAAGAAAACACAGATACTTTAACAAAATCATAGTAAGATCAACTGCATAAAAAGGGCAGCTTGTTTAGTAATTAACAAACAGGAATATTTATTGTCAACACTACTGTTTCCATGGGCACTGAGAATAGTCTTTTCCACCTAAGTTATCAAACTAATATTCTTTGAGGATATATTTAAAGTAATTTAAAGAATATATATTAAAGTATCCAGTCCAAAAATATGTAAATGAAATATTCATATCTTTAAGGACATTCTTGTTTCAATTTTATGTTGCTAATATACAGATTTATGGTTTTGGTCTACTGAGTACATAGTAATAATGGTTTAAATAATATATAATTATAGACAAATATAATGTCAAAATTAAGCAGAGAAGGTATTTTTGAGAATCATTTAATAAATTTCTTGCTATATCTTCTCAAGTAGAAACATAAGGATTCTTGTTAGGTGAGTATAATTATGTGTATATTCTTGCTAAAAGTAATTTTTTACATTTGTATAATTTTTTACATTTTCACATCTAACATACAAACAAACAAACAAAAAACTATGTATGTACTACTGAAACTGCAACTATGCAAAGTTATAAGCTAGTTAAAAGTGAACAGCCATAAAACCGCCACACAGGCCAAAAAAAGGAACATTGCCTGTCCCAAAACCCCTGTGTGTCCCTTCCAGATCATAACCACTCCCTTTCCCAAATAAGTAACAAATGTGCTGAGTTTTGTGAAAATAATTTGTTTTTCTTTATCATTTTTTTTCTAAATAGATTCTGCTATAACATACATTCTAATTACGTGAAGTTCAAGAGTTGAATTATATAAAATTCAAAATTCATGCTTTTTGCATTATTATTTATCTTCAAATACTGTCTCCCTCTTTAACTCATCATAACTATATTTTGACTTGGAGAATCACAAAATGGCATTATCATGTTATTAACTTCTTTGCATCTCTAATCATAAAAAGCTAATATTGAGCTCTTGGTACTAATAAACTCAGATGCTTTTATTTGAAAACATATGCATAACAAGAACTCATATTCATAAAATGCTTTGGAGGCAAAAGTAATAAAACCAATAATACTAATGCAAACACTAATTTATCTCCTTTTAAAACTCATTTGCATAAAACAAACATTAGAGGGATAGAAGAATATTTCTGAAAATTTTTATTAGACACACAATCATATTAATTATAAAATAAACCAAATCTAAAAATCCATATTTGCTTCATTTCAAATATATATGTATTCTTATGTATGTGTGTATGTGTGTGTGTATCTATCTATGTATCTATCTATGCTTAACCTCTGCCTTCAGTAGAAATTCAGCTCTGCTTTGTGAATTGCACAGATAGCCTAATCTCTTATTTTTTAAATTTTACTTTAGTCACTTACTCTATAAATAAGACTAATACCTTTCACAGGGTAGTTGTAAAGGTCAACACTTCTTGACTATTATAAAATCCCTTCGCTTTCTGCACTTATACTCACATCATCTGCAATTCATCTGCAACTGCTTGATTGAGGTACATTAAATTCCCACGAAAGAGCCACTCTTTCTCTTGATTCTAGGAATTCGAATGTTCTGTTTTCTCTCCTTGGACACTTTTCCTCCACTCATCCCTTGGCAAACCCTAATCATCACCCAGGTGTCTGTGTACATGCCCCATCATGCAAGAAGACTCCCCTGACACTACCACCCCTACTTCCCCAGAAATCTGGGGTAACTGTTCTTCCTTTGTGCTCCAATAGTACCCCATGTATTAGGTCTTGGGCTGTGAGCTTCTTGAGAGCCAGCAGCTCTCTATCCCAACTACCATGTTATATATGTGTACAGTGCTAGGAACCCAGCAGGGCACTCTGTCTCCTGCATCTAGAATGTGTGGTATTTAAGTGAGAGAATGGGTGAATGTCTGTAGGAATACACAGTAAGTTAACAAAAAGGGCATAAAGGCTATCTGTCTTCCATGTATGAAGTAAAGGGCTCAATTCATTCCCTTTTTGTTAACATACTCTTTATATATACAGGCTTGATTCATGAAAATAACTCTGTTTGAAATATTTGTAGGTAGGGAAGAACAGCCCTCTTTCTGGGAGGCCTATAGGCAGTAATCCTATCAATGAGGAATCACCAAAAGACAGTGATAACAGAGACCATCCCCTTGGGGAGAGGAATGTAGCACCACTTGACATCAGTTCTGCCCCTTGGCTTTGTGCTTACTCTTAGTTGGCAGTAGCAACTCCGACCCATAACCCCATCTGCTATAGGACTCTCTCAACATTCACCCTCTGTGGTTACTAAAAAACTGAAATTCATCTAGCTCATACAATTATTCATACATGGAAGACATATAGACTTTTGATCATGCTGCTCATAATTATGGCAGTTTCGTGTTTCTGATTTATTAAGTGGATTTATGAAGCTGCTTGCAGACAGCGTAGACAGTCTCTGAAACTATAGGAGATGATCTGAGATGCTCTGAAAGCAATATTCAAGAAAATTAAGATGTGCAACATTCCTTCTACTATAAAATAAAAGGCAACAGTGGCTATTTGATAAAACTGGTGAAAAAATTAGGAAGCCTGATGATGACTCTTCTAAACTATGTGATAGATTCACTATGAGATTACATCAACATCTCCCCAGTCTGAAAATTGGAAAGAATACTAAAAGACAAAATTGTGTTTTCTTAGTTTATTTTTGACCAAATGGAAAGAATAACATTTTGGAATTATTATTAACTAATATCTGAGATTAGAACAGATTGAAATAAAATGAAGTAACATGCAATTTTACTGACTTATCTGCAGTACCAAAGCAAAGTGCAGTTATACCTAATAGTTACAAAATTTTCAATACACACGATTTTATTTTTAGTAAAAAATAAAGATTTTTAAATGCAGATTAGGAAAGGAAAAGAAAGGAAGAAGAAGGAAAGAAAGTAGGAGAAAAAGATGTGGGGAGGGCAAAGTAACCAAGAGAAAGGAAAGAGTGAGGGGCAGACTGAGAGACAGACAAGAGAGATAGAGACAGGAAAGAAGAGTGAACAGCAGGCAAGAGAGGGATAAAGAAGAAAAATGTAAGCACTTATTACAAATATGAATAAGGTTTTCCATGGTTTACAAAGTTAACATTAGTATGAATTATCTGAATTGACTTATTATACTTGCCCTAATGTTTTTATAATTTAGTAAACAGTATTTTTGTTTTACTCTGCAGAATTCACATAATATTCCTGGATTTAACAGGATTTCGCTATTGTTTAGGGAATATTTTATGTTAACCTAAGGCCTGCTTAAGCTTATTCTTTCCTAAAGAGAAAAAAAGCTAAAGGCTAAAATTTTAGCTTTAGTTTTTAAAATATCTGTTTTATTTTTAAAATCCAGAATTCTAACAATTTTACAGCTGGAAATACTAGGACACATTAAGGTCACAAGAGTTTTCTAAGGAACCTTTCTTCACAAAATGTATACCTCTTTAGTCCTAAATTCTGTTTCATCTTTTGGAAACACACTTCTTAAACATTCTAAAATAGGTAATATGAAATCTTCATCTATATTAAACTTTATTTTGGTTGTAATTTAAGTCAAAAATTTTCTTATGACAATACATACAAAATTCCATACAAATAAAGTCCTGTTAATACAGATAAGAGTAAATATTTTGCCATTTCTGTCTTTCATTATTTTATAAATCTCTTTTGAAAGCAAAGTTCCATAAAATATAAAGTACAAGTTTGCATTTTGCAATTTACTTTTGTTTCAGAAACTTCATTTCACCAGGTGGAAACACAGATAATGCAGTCTATAATATTCTCATATTCAAGTCTCAATAATGAGAATTGAAATCTCAGATTTGCAACAGTAGCTTTAAGTGTTACTTATTCTACCCTAAGGAATGTCTAGGAGACATAACACTATCAATAATGCAAGCTTTGAATTTTAAAAAGTATTAAGTGAACAAAGACTTTATTTATTTATATAGAATTAGCCTCTGCATCTAGTTTACAATGAAACTTCTAGTACATGGGCTCAGCAGAAGTACAATGCCACAATAAATCAAGCAACATAAACATAAAGCAATCCTGATTATGATAATAGAGATGTCAAAGTAGGAGGATCTTCTCTGTTTTTTTCTCCCCGGCACCACTTAATTGCTGAAAATTAAAAATGCTTTTCCATTCCTAGGCTGTCCAGAGCAAAATCAGCAGCTGGCATTTTCCATATACATTCTCTATCCGAGGTCATCAGTATTGACTGCATACTACTGTAGTAACAAACGTTCTTCAGAACCTATTGCGTGCACTTATTAATTTTTCAAATACAACAAATCAGTTCGCAACAGCCATAGGTTACAAATGCAAAAACCATAAGAACTCAGAACCAGCAATATCATTATATAGTGTTCATGTAAGGTGTTTAAATTGCCATCATGTGAGAATCTCCTACTATGTTCCATTGATTTAATCAATGTGCTTTGAAATGAACCATTCTCATTGTATATATTGCACTTTAAGTATCTTTAATGTTGGTTTTTTACCTTATTACATGTATGTCTTAGATCATACAGATGAACGGGAAAACTATGCACTACATCTTTCCTCACGCAAGGATAAAAATAACAAGAGACTCAAAGGATCACACAGTTTCAGGTAAAGCAAATCATATAATCTAATTTTTTTTTTATTCTAATGTCAGATTGACATATGTACTGACATTTGGGTTTCATTTTACATGACTCAGGACATTTTGGAAAACTTTTTATATCAAAATTGTGTTTTTAGAAATGTAAAAAAACAAGCAGGATATACATTTGAACATAAAAGACATTTATGACATGATCATCAATATGAGGAGGTACTAAATGGTACATATTTGCATCATTCTTTTCATTAACCATATGTTTTAATGCACCTGGTATTACAATGCTTCGCAGGAATTGCTGTATTAAGAAATATGGTCACTGGTTGTAGGAATACAAGACGTTCTTACATAGGAAATTAAAAATCTGTCTTGAATTCTTCTAAGGAATAAATTCCCCTATTTCTACTCAACTTGAACACTCAATTTATGCTGGGGTTTTGTTTGTTTGTGTTCCTTTATAAGCCAAAGCTAATAGTGATCTTTTTATTTGGAAATAATTTTGGATTTCCAAATGTAATACAGACATTCCTTTTGCCCACTCTTTGCCCAACATTACTAATGTTAACTTCTAATCCCAAAAAAGTGATCAAACCCAGGAAATTAACATATATATGATAATATTAAAATATCTATAAGCCTTATACAAATGTTGAGTTTCTCCACTAACCCACCATTTTTTTTTTTTTCTGGTCCAGGATCCAGTTCAGGATCCAGTTCAGGATCCCACATTGCATTTAATTGTTTGACTCTTGCATCTCCTCCAATCTGATAGGTCCTCAATCCTCCTTTGCCTTTCATGACCTGGAAGCTTTTTGAAAGATATATGAAATTTTTATATTACAATTAAATAGTTCATATTTAAATCAATGAGATGAAATATAAATTGTTCCAAGTTAATGAAATTTCAAAAAATGAGTATTACCTATATTTTTGGTCAAGTATGTTCTTCGAATTTCATGGACAATGTGCATCAATAGAAAATATTCAAATACGTATAATTTATGTATTATATATGTATAGGCAGTACATCTAACATGGTATATGTACTGTATTTTCTTTTTTAAGCACTGATATAACAAACAGGGTCTTTCTTTACTGTAATTGCTATTGTTCCTTGCAGATCTTAGAAAATGGAACATGTGGACGTGGAACAGGTTTTGCTTTGAGCAAATTTCTTCTTATTTTCACAGAAAATGAATTGATTAGGAAGCTAATGTTGTTTTCCTTTTAAGAGTAGGTAACTTTTCTTCTGCCAGAGACAGATAATTCAGACTTTCAAGTTTTATTGCTGTTCAAACTGTATTTTAAGTACTGATGAAAATTCCAGGGTGAATCTTAAAATCCAAGGGCTCCTTTTGTGGAAGTAATTACTTGCTAAAAACGATTTCAGTTTCCTCCAGCTCATAAAGCAAAACAACATAATATTTTCTAACAATGCCAAAATTATTTTTTCATGATGTACAGTGGAAATCTTAAAATCATTTTTTTCCTAAATCATCAGAACCTATGCCAATGTGCCTGTTTTCTAGCTGTATTATTTTATACTCTATTAAGAATTATTCCTGTTGTGGGGTGGGTGGAGCGGGGAGGGATAGCATTAGGAGATATACCTAATGTAAATGATGAGTTAGTGGGTGCAGCACACCAACATGGCACATGTATACATATGTAACAAACCTGCACATTGTGCACATGTACCCTAGAACATGAAGTATAATAAAAAATATACATATAAGTACTCTACAAAAAAAAAAGAACTATTCCTTCAACCTTATTATTTATCTTTCCTACTCTTTAGTTATTATTTTACTTTAACTAGAAACAAGTTTTAAAATATAACATTGCAAAAATAAATGCTAGCTCTTTAGTAAATAGTCTAGTCTCAAAAGTAAATTTAATTTCTTCCATATATACATTTCACAGAAAGAAAAAAGGTTATTGTTTTGGACAATAAATTTGCTAGTAATGTACTATATCTTTTCTGTGAATGCCCCTTTTTCTTTTAATATCTACCTAGAGTAATACTAAAAATGGTTTCCTTGTTATAGTTACCCTGTATTGATTATTACTGAATACATTTTCCATATGTCTTAGGAAAAATAATCCCATACTATATTAAGTCTTTTAAAACAATCTGCATTTTATATTCTACTTCTACTTTTAATTGTTTTAAATACATCCACATATGAGGCTAGAACCAGAAGTTACAATCTTTGACAGTGTCTGGAAGTTTTAAACCAGTGCCAGGGAAACGATGGCAAAGAACATTTACACTCCTGGCTAGTCTCTGTGTCATTTTCTGCTCAACAAAAAGCCTACTTTGATTGACTAAATATTTGGTAATATTAAGGATTTATTGTTAGCTATACTTTCATTTATATGTTAATGTTTTAATTGAATTTATGTATTTTTTAAATTGTTTGATAAAGTGGTATCATATACATCATGATGTTTTGAAGTATATATACAAGTTTATATGTTTCATGAAACAATGATAACTACATGAGATAATGCTTATATTAATTAGCTAGAGTTATTACAACAACTGTCTTAGCATTGTTCTATAATACAATATATTGTTATTAACTATAATTACCACTGAATGTATCTTTTGGAAATGCAAACTAAAATATTTACAGATTAAATGATATCATCTGAAATTTACTTCAAAATTAGCTAAGTGTAGAGAATGGTGGAGATGTAGATGAAATAAAATTGAACATAATTTGTTGATTGTTGGACTTAGAGTTAACCACATTGGATTTTATTGTAGTCTTACATTACATTTCCATATATTTAAATTTTCCATAATAAAATTGTATAATTACTGTTTGTTTTTCATGTTCACAGTGAAACAGCGGTATGCAAAAGCTTCATCAATAGTGAAAAAGCTAGCAAAACTAATAATTTAGCTGTCTTTGTGAGACAAGACAAAGATTTAAGCAACAAAGTAGTAAAGAATAAAATGTAGTATATCTGTTCTTTTATGGTGGAAAATGGCCATTAGTGAATTTTAATTTTGGTTACATAAACTCATTGATAGTAAAACTACTGTGAACCTTTTATAATATTTTAATAGACAGTTCTAACTTTATAAATAGTTTATAAAAGTTATATAAAACAAGCGTACCTGGGAAATAAAAGAAAAAAATTATTTAGGAAAACAAAAATAATTTCAGAATAGAAGAGAGAAGTAATGGTTCATTTTGTTTAGTTTTTAATGTTCTCCTGTGTGGTTCTCAAAATAATGTCAGTGGGACCCTCATGATCTCAAAGATTCTTTCAGGGGGGTCCACAATTCAAGACTATTTTAATAGTAATGCAAAGGCAGAATTTGCCTTTTTCATGCTCATCCTTTTTTGAATATACAATATAGTTTTTCAGAAGTTATTTAATGTGTGACTTCACAAGAGATTTGATACAGAAGTAGCTGTGAAAATTCAACAGGCTTCTATTAAGTCCAAATTAAGCCGATTTACAAAAATTTAAAACAGCATTCCCCTTCTCATGAATTTTGCTTATAAAATAGTTATTTTTAATAAAATATTTATTTTAACATGGAACAAGTTTATTATTTTAAATGTGTTAATAAATATTTTTAATTCTCAATTTTAACTTATAATATGGAAAATATACATAGCTGTAACATATATAAAGAAAAATTGCTTGAGATACTCAGTAATATTAAAGAGGATATATGTTTCCCCAAACCAAAAGCTTGAAAGCCACTGCTGTAACAATATCTGCAGTGAAATTTTTTTTCAAAAAGGAAATATACTTTTTTCTCCTTATTAAAAAATATATACAGCATAAAATAAACTGTTTCTGTAACTCATAGTGGATACATTTTTAAATATTTATTCATTGATGATCATTCATTTATCATCCATGGTATGACTTAAATATTGTTGGGTGCTAGATTAATAGAGTGAACACAACAAAGACCCAGATTTTTAATGTACTAACAATTTAGTAGGAGGACCTGAAATGTAAGTAATTATTACTACAAAATTTTAGGAACAACTGAGACAACAGTCAAGGAATTTATAAAGTTATTGTTCATACCCATAACTATGTATGTGTGTGTATATACACACAGCTATACAGGTGCACCATGATTTATAATTTTTAATGTACCTAGAGAGAAACACAGGCATGTAATCTTCTATTAAATGGTTCACAATTTTTAGAAAATATATCCTTTAACTTTTAACCTGTTAACTTCAAAGATATAAGTGTTTATCAACAACTGTACAATAGTTTTGAAAGTCCTCAGCAAAACACAAGGCAACAGAGTGGAGAGAATAGGTAATAAGTTTTGGAATTATAAATACCTGTGTTGAAATTCAGCTCTAACACATGTAAATTTTGAGAATAAGTTTGTTCATCTGTAAATAAAATGAACTCCGTGTATCTCATCATTGTAAGTGAACCTAACACAAAGTATTGTACTTACTGTATGCTCAACAAATGTTATTTCCTCTTCTCTTAAAGTGAAATGAACAGAAAAAAAAAAAAAGAACAAAATGTGATGCTCAAAAAAATAAGTCTCCTTTTATTTCTTATTTGAAACTCCATCTTATGGCTTCAGAAACACAGCTGTTTGAAACAAGCCAAAGAAATTCTTCTGGTTTTTAAGGAAGGCATTTGCTATGTACAGTTCTATAATGGACTGGCTACATCTGCAAGGCTAGAAAGACTTAGCAATTATAATAGTGAAGAACACTTTTGAAAAGATAGCATTGTCTTCTTAGGAAATAGAGGCTCATTTTCTGTTCTGCATTAGTCACCATCTTTATGAGTTTTTAGAAACAGAGACAAATTATGACAGATCTCATTGGATCCTAGTTGGCAGTAGTACCACATGTGGATAACTTTATATTATTATTATTATCATTATTTTAACAGTTTTCTTGGATATAGCTTACATATCATAAATATCTATTGTTAGTGTACAAATCAATGACTTTAATACATTTACGGAGTTGTGCAATCATCACCACAATCCTGTTTTAGAGATTTAGCAATCTCTGCTTCCAACATCCCTCATCCAAAAACTAACTACTGATTTACTTTTTGTCTCTGTAAGTTTGCCTTTTCCAGGCATTTCATATAAATTGGATCATTCAATGTACAGTTTTGGTGTCTGATTTCTCTCATTGACCAGTTTTTTAGGTTACTAGTTTTAGGTTAGTTGTAGCATGTGCCACCGGTTTGCTCCTTTTTATTGCTAAATATGTCTCATTGTTTAAAAAGTCAACATTTTGTTTTTCTGTGAGATTTTTCCCCATATTTTAAATAATATTTGCATGCACATTTTAGTATAGATATATAATATGTAATTTTTGTTGGGTAGTTTACTAGACATAAAATTTGTGGGTTGTATGATAAGTTTCTGTCTAACTACTTAAGAAACTGCCACATAGTCAAGGTGAGTGTGTCATTTTGTGTTCTTGCCAGCAATGTTTCATGATTTAGTTTGCTTTAAGTAATTGTATGTTGATATTCATGAGTGATATTATTCTGTAGATTTGTTTTCTTGTGATATCTTTGAGTAATCTCATAATACTGACCATGTAGAATGTGTTGGGAAGTATTTCTGGCTCTGTTTTTCTATAGAGTTTGTGAAGAATTAGTAGTATTCATTTTTTGAATATTTGGTAGAATCCACCAATGAAATCACCTGGCCTAAGCATTCTTTTGCAGTAAGAAGACATCCAGTTACTAACTCAATGCCTTTGTTTGTTATAAGACTATTTAAATGTTCTCATTCTTCTTGAATCAATTTTGGTAATTTGAGTCTTTCTAAAAGTGTATTCATTTCACCTATGTTTTATGATTATTGTCACAAATGTATTCATAATACTTTATTCTTTTCACTTCTCTTAGGTCACACAGTGAAACCCTTTTTTATTCCTAATTTTTATTATGGTGTCTTCAATTTTTTCTTAGTAAAGCTAGTTGAAGATTTATCAATTTTGCCAATCTTTTCAAAGACTCAACTTTTGCTTTTATTGATTTTTTCTCCATTATTTTTTTGTGCTCTATTTTACTGATTTCTGGTCTACATATCATCTATCTCTTTTCTTTCATTTATTTTTTAGTTAGCTTTTTTCTCCTAGATTCTTAAGGTGAAAAATTAATTAGTTGGAGAGCTTTCTTGTTTTCTGACATAGACATTTAAAACAAAGTATTTTCCTTTAAGGACTGTTTTACTGCATCCCATGCATTTTTTTTTTTTTCATTTTTATTCAGTTCAAAAGATTTCTTAATTCCCTTGTAATTTCTTCTTTTACCTATTGTTTATTTAGAAACATGCTTTTACATTCCCTAATGTTTGGGGATTTTTCCAATCTCTTTCTGTTCTTGATGTTTAACTTAGTTTCATTGTAGTTGGAAAACCTATTTGTACCTATTTTTTATGATCTAATTATTTTGACTTCATTAAGATTTGCAAAACTTTGTTGATAAATTTGTATATAAAATGGAGAGACATTCAAAGCACAAGCAGTTTGTGAGTCTGACAGTTTCCAAGTATGACTATGATTTTACTTTCCACTGAAACTTCTCTCTGTGCCGCACATCTGTGTAACCTTCTTTTGGTTAAATTTGTGTGAACAGTTTGGGCTCTCTCTGGTTTCTGCCAAACGTGCACTCAGCCTCCATTTACCCAGGGATATATTGAGAACTTATTAAATCTATTTATGGATGTCCTAATTCCTAGTCTCCCAGTTTAACCCCCAAATAATTTGCAAGTCTACCACTTGTTTCATCCCCTCCAGCAATAAAGCTTCTGGTTTTCATACCCTGCCCTGTCCAATAGAGCTATCATGACAACTGAGCTGGAGATGGAAGCAGCCCAAGCCAATCACGACCAATATTCCCAGTTGATATAGTTTGACTGTGCCCCCAACTCAAATGTCATCTTGAATACCCACGTGTTGTAGGAGGCACCCGGTGGGAGGTATATGAGTCATGGGGGAAAGTTTTTCCCGTGCTGTTCTCATGATAGTGAATAAGTCTCATGAGATCTGATGGTTTTATAAGGAGGAGTTTCCCTGCACAACCTCTCTCTTTGCCTTCCGCATCCACTGAGGTGTGACTTTTTGCCTTCCGCCATTATTGTGAGCCTTTCCCAGCCACGTGGAACTGTAAGTCCATTATAAACCTCTTTCTTTGGAAATTGCCCAGTCTTGGGTATGTCTTTATCAGCAGTGTGAAAACAGACTAATACACTAGTGTTCTTACTTGAAGATCAGCAGCTTCTCATGAACAAATGCTGCTCAGTTTGTTACAGACCTTTGTTTAATTTCCAAAATGCTGAAATGTTTGGTTGTTTTTTAACGTTTTGTCCAGCTATACAACTCATTTTTTGGGAGAAAATTATATTTATTTTATTTTGTGATCTTTCTATTTAATTATAATTTTGGTAGCTTTTATAATGTATTTCCTGAAATAGTAATAAAAACACCATATTTCTCTGAATTTTTTTAGTCATTCTCAAAATTGTTTTGATTATACAATTTTTTTATACTTAAATATTTAAAGTATTACATATAAAATAAAACACAGGTAATGAATGAATTTTGTTTTGGCATAAGATTCTATAAATGATGGTTTCTAAATATTCCATTATAGTATTGATTTCATGTGCATAAAAAAGAAAGCTGCAGGCCTAATGTACCTCTTTCTAATATACCAGCCAGAATTACTCATCTGACAACCTAATAACAATTCTAAATAATTGAATCAGACTGAAAGAGACAACAATATTCTGAGAGATCTCAGAAATCTGAAGAAAATAGTTCAGATATCTTATCAATGTTTCATAAATGAGTCCATTAAGTTTCTGAGGAAGATTGTGACATTCTTAGAATCCTAAAGAAAGCTGACAATCAGCCATGATTAAACTCACAGACTGTGTCCTCATCCTGTTATAGAATTCTTACCTCTCCTTGCCTTCATTGCTACTCAGTGGTAAAGTTTTTCTACCTAAAATTTTAAAAATCTGAGTAGAAGTGATTAAGAACAGCTGTTAAAAAAGACAAAAATAGCTAGTCAGACTTTCCATTTTCTTGTATTTATCAATGGAATTTCCACCACTGGCAATATGTGAAAACACTGAGTTGATTATGTATTCATTTTGCAGGGAAGGTACATATATGCATACATACAAATAAACACAGCAATAAGCCCTCTGTCAAATATAGGGGAAGATTTTTTGAATTAAATTTATTACACTTGTAATATTGATCTTATTTGCGTAAATTTATTAGTCCCACTATGCAACCAAGTAAATTATATATGCAGAAATCTAAAGAAAATAGTGATAATCATAAATATTTAGGGGACATGAAATATAAAAATAAATATATTACTTTCTTTGTAGTTAAAGGTTTTCTTTTTTTTCTGAAATAACTTGAAAGTATGATTATTTCTTCCAAATACAAATATTCTCCTCTTTTTTCCTTGATTATAAGTGTTTATAATGAAAATCTACAAACCTAAAATAGAAATTATTCAGAGATTTATATTCAGACTGTAGATGAAACGTGGTAAGAATAGTTCTATATATCCTATTGACAGTTCTCAAAGATATAATATTGTGATCAGCAGATTAGTTTTAAAAAAGCAACTACAACAAAATTCTCATGTTCTACCTAAATAATTAAAAATACTATAAACACAATTTGTCCACCTTCTGTAACTGTTAGATCTATTTTAAATAATGTGGACTAACAGAAAGAAGAGTCACAATAAATAAAGAACTATCTCCTACTATAAACAAGTAGATATGTAATATTGGATATGGAATCAGCCTTGAGAAGATGTTTAAGGAACGTCCAAAATATCCTTTTCCTTTTACTCTCTAATTTTACTTCTGTAAATATATTGTAAGGGAATAATAAACAATAAGGCAGCATTTTTTGATAGGTATGGGAAAAGTCTGTGGTAGAGTCCTTGCTTAAAGAACTTCCCACTTGAAGTGGAGCTAATGTACCTGAAACAATGAACACATGAAGCTATATGTTGAAAATTAAAATACGTTTCATAAACTATGTGTACATATATTAACATGTACAAATTTTTGCAATGCTCTTTGTTCAAATAATTTTACCAATGGAATATAGAGAACACATATTTCCCCATTTTCTCATGAATATTTTTGTTACTCTGCTTTCCTTTATAGCTAGAGATCTCAAAGGCAAATGTCCCCCTAGCTTTCAGCTTACAGTAGCTAAATGATAAATGCATGTATCATTCTCAGCCTTCTTCTTCTATGTATACTTATAAATGTATATATTTGCATGTATGTATATATAATAAAATAATATATTGTAATATGTAAAATATTTCCTATAAAATATGGTAGTGGTAAAAATTATAAAGCTAAAAATAGAAGCCATAATTTTACAATTTATATTTTTTCCTTTACTTCCTGCCTTTTTTATACACGTGTGCACACACACTAAAAGTTGAAAGTATATTGTAATATAGTTCAGATACATATCTTTAATATGGTATAAATTGCCCAGTAAATACATTTTCCTTTTACCTCAAAAGCTCTTCACAAACATAAATGTAATGACTGGATTTTATTACATTGTATAGATGTTTAATTATTTACTTCAACCACTTTCTAATTGATTGGCATTTATGTCTTCTCCCCCTTTCCATTATTATATAAACAATGCTGCAATGAAAAAATGCTGCCTTATTGTTTATTATTCCCTTAGAATATATTTACAGAAGTAAAATCAGTGAGTAAAAGGAAAAGGATATTTTAGACGTTCCTTAAACATCTTCTCAAATTTCTTGTCAGAAAAGTTCTGCTACTTTGCACTCCCAAACTAAGAAATTGTTTTTCATTCATTTTCCACTATAGAAATTTTAAATCATATAATTACCACAAAAAGATATTGTAACTTAGTTCAGAAGCCAAATTTTATATAATTTTGCTCTAAGTATTATTTCTTTGGTTAGTTATCAGGTTGATATTTTGTCCAATATTTAATAATTTAATTGCCTCCTAATCATCCTGGTGGTGAGGGACAGATTCCTGCCTGTCCTGGGGTTATGGCGAGGGCTGAGCACATTGCACCTGACACTAGACAGATGACATCAACAGCAGCTTATTAGTCACATATGCTCAAAGTTTGGGGCAACAGGACACCACACATGACACAGAGCCACACGGGGTTGTACTGGGGAACACTGAACAACCAGAGCCTGTGCAAGGCTGGGTTTTCAGTATCAGAAGGTTGGAGCGCCCCTATGTCCTACAGGGAAACTTGGTTGGCTCCGCTGAATAGTTCCTCAGACTGGCAGGAAACGGAAATTCCTGACCCCCTTGATAAAGAGGATTTTTCAGCGAGGGAACCTGATCCATTAGAGCAGAGTTGGGGTTGTGGGATGGGAGGGAGCTTGTGATCCGACCCTTGTTATTTTGTTAGAAAATTAGGCAGCATCTAATATTGAGTCTTAATTATAACCTTTAGACCACAATTAGCTCTGTTTCTTTCCTTTCAGTGACTTATCTACTTAATATGCAGGATAATAGACTATTTTTATTTTGTTTGTTTTGTTTTGCTGCAACACAGAGTATATGAAAGGGACCAGAGTATATAAAAAGCTAGGGCCAGCATATGTTGGGCCCAGTAGATAAATAAATAGTCTAAGTTTAATTTGATAGGGAAGATTGGCATCTTGAAATCATTGAAAATATAGCTTCGTTTATGAGGTCTTTTAAAAAAAATTTGTTTTGTTTGCTTCAAAGTTGAATTCTGAAGGAAGCTTAATCATAATGAATGAATAAGATACACGAAAGTTTAAATAAATAGGTTGGATCACCTTTGCTTGTGAGTCTACTGCTGCTCTCAAATGCGGTATGGTAAATAAAGAGGTACTGAGGCAAAGTACGGTGAGCTACTCCATGTGATTTGGATAAGTTATGGCTAAGAGTCACTTAACATTTCTCCAGTATCAATTATATGAACATTTTATGAGAAAACTAATTTTTTTCAGATCAGCCAATTCTTAAAATAGAAAGAGTTAAAACAATTATGCCATCTCTTCTGCTTCTCGTAGAAGACCAAAAGAAAGCAAAGCTGTCACCCTCAGGACAAGTGTGTTCTACCCTAACTGCTGGAACTAAACAGATCCTACAAAGTGGGCCTTAACACTGAATTTCTCCTTTCCCATATAAAATGGCTTTTTCTCTCTTATTATTTTGATAGTGCAATTACATAGTATTCATTTCCTTTTTTTTCCTCTTTTTTTTCTTTTTCTTTTTATTTATTTATTTGTTTATTTATTCTTTTTTTTTTTTTTTTTTTTTTTTTTTTGAGACGGAGCCTTACTCTGTTGCCCAGCCCAGGCTAGAGTGTAGTGGCACAATCTCGGCCCACTGCAACCTCTGCCACCCAGGTTCAAGTGATTCTCCTGC
Source organism: Chlorocebus sabaeus (assembly GCF_047675955.1). Classification (NCBI taxonomy): domain Eukaryota; kingdom Metazoa; phylum Chordata; class Mammalia; order Primates; family Cercopithecidae; genus Chlorocebus; species Chlorocebus sabaeus. Next base: position 70,055,439 of record NC_132924.1, read on the forward strand.
CTCAGCCTCCCGAATAGCTGGGCTTACAGGTGCCTGCCACCACGCCTGGCTAATTTTTGTAGTTTTTTAGGAGAGACAGGGTTTCGTCATCTTGGCCAGGTTGGTCTTGAACTCCTGACCTCGTGATTAACCCGCCTCAGCCTCCCAGAGTGTTCACTTTTTCATTGTAAGCCTTGTTTAGGACTATATTGAGCATAAAGCTATGGAAATAGAGTAAAGCTCAGATTGAGTCTCTTCTGAAATCACAATTTCTTCCTGGTAAATTCTGGTGAAAACATGGATTTATTTACTCAGTAACAAAGGAAGTTTTTATTCTCAGGGTGAGTTCCACAGAAACATTATCATTTCTCCTGACAGGTTGCTTGGATATTGTCTTCCTGCTAAGGGAGTGACATTATAGGCTTTGCTTCCAGCTGGAGGTAGCTTAGCACATTTTCTTATCCACTCTAAATAAAATAAAATTAAAGGAATGAATAATTGATTACATGAGAGTGAAGACATTCACAATATTCAAGGATAGGAGGATAGATGGTAATATTAATGTGAAACATAGGCATATAAATGTAAAATGTATGTGAACTGGCAGTAGAAAAATAATCAAGGAGAAGTGGGATTCAATAAAGGAGTAAGGATTTACATTGATTTTCTAGAATGTTTTCTTGGCAATTGGAGTGATGATCAAAGGTAGAAAGAACAAGGATGTGAAAGTCAAGAGAAAAACAATGAGTTATCAGCTTTTTTGTATGCTGAACAACCTACGGCAAGTTTCTAACCCTCCTTAGCAGTCTCAGCTGCTTTGTCGTAAAACTGGTATGAATAGTACATAACTCAAAATGTTGTGGAGGTGGTTAAAGAAAGGCAATGCAAAAAAAAGCTACAGGATAGTGTCAGACACATAGGAGACACTTTGCAAGTGTTACTCTTTTCTTCCATCCCTGAAGACAATGCTGAAGAGATTGTGAAAAATCAAATGCACTTAACGTAAAATAATATTGGCACAAACAACAAAAATCAAATAAAATCCATCTGTTCAAAGTCATGTGTTTTGAGATGTTTTGACAAAATATCAATACATCCTATAGAATAGAAAATTAGATGAAAATAAACAAAAGCATCTCACTTTTTGCTTAAAGCATAATTTCAGTGGGATGTTTGAATATTTTTAGCCCAGTTATTAACACCATGAAATACATTTTTGTCCATTCCAGATAGTAGTAATTATTTTTAATACAGTAACGAAAATAACCAAAAATAACTGTACTAAATGACTCTTCAGTGAAAAATTAGCCCCTGATATATATAGGAAAGTAGAAGCTGTTGAATTATATTGAATATCTCCTTCACCAAATGCAAACTGATTTTGATGAGAACAGGTTCAGCCTGTAGTGTAAAAATAATTTGGCATCTGGATTTTATTTATGTACCTAAAATGACTCAGCAAATTGAGAACTTTTCTCTCTAAATCAGTTTTCAACTCCCTCCAAAATATAGGTTAGTATAATAATTATTACATAATCAGACATATATGGCACTTTGTTCTATACAGATATACATACCAAGATATAGAAATATTAAGCCAATTACTTATTCATTTAACAGATATGTATGCAATTCATATTTGGATTATAATGCTAAAAGCTATAATATTAAAAGATGTAATAATCTCATCTTTATAATGTTGGAAAAAGATAGATATAAACATACATAAAAGTATATGCAGTAATAGAAAAATGGAAATTATACTGACAAAACAAATATAATGTTTCCTAACTAATTAGTTGCAGCTACTGCAGATCAAACCATGTAGTATAACTTGTGGGCTGCCTAAGCCAAAAGCATTTCCTCTGCTTAGTCTTGACTGAGAAATGCTGGCTTCCAACACCTTTTTTCATATCTTGGTACTTTCTCTTTTATTATTTGGTTGCAAATTCTCCCATCACTCTTCTCTAAAACTGAATGGAGAAAGGAGGGACTGGAGTGTGCTACTGTCAAACCTATGCCTTCTTATTCTAAACCAAGTGAACTGGCATAAACCAAACAGGAGACTCACTGCCACGTCACTTGTTTGGAGAAAGAATATGTGCTTCACTCTGGATTTCCCTCATATTAGCTGTGTAGCCTGGAGTTTTGAACCTCTCAAAGCTTCATTTCCTCACATGCAAAATACAGGGCTTTTTTTTTTTTCCGTTTGCTCTTTTATTTTAAAATCCAATGAGATAATGTAATTTTAAAGGCATTTTCTAAGAATAGAATACAATATGCATATACTATCTTACCCAGCCTATTTCCCTTCTTTCCTACCCTCTATCACTACTCGATCATTGTTGTAACTACTATAAACACAAATGTCTTGCACATTTTGCTACCAAAATAATGTATACATATGTTGTGTATACAACAAATTTCTGAGTATGATTTTTATCCTTGTATTAGTTTTCTATCACTGCATAACAAATTTAATGAGTTAAAACAACACATATTCACTATCTTATCATTTTCATGGGTCAATAATCCAGGCATGGCTTCAGTGGGTTCCCTGATCATGAACTTATGAACTATAATCTATGTTAGTTGTGCTGTATCCCTTTCTGGAGCTTGGGAGACCTCTTCCAAACTCATGTGGTTGTTGGTAGGATTCAGTTTCCTGTAGATGTGGAACTGAATTCCCCATACTGTTGCTGTCAGTCAGGGGCCACTGACCCCAAGTGGTCTCTCTCAATTTATTGCTATGAGGTCCACTAACATGTGACAGCTTACTTCTTGAAGGCCAGGAGGAAATCTCTTACTCTAGCCTCTTAAGATGGAATTCAATATAAAATAATTATGGTAGTGGCTATCCATCACCTTTGCCAGATCTTATTGATTAGAAGCATGTCACAAGTTCTGTCTTCACTCAAAGGGAAGGGATTATACCAGGAAGTGGCTCATTGGAAATCATGATAGAGTATTTCTGCCACAATCCCATATTAAGTCAAGAAATCCAACAAAAGACTCTATATTTAATTTTGAATCAGAATAGTATTTTTCTTCCTACTTACATTTTATATAAGGAAAACTGACATTTATTTTGTCAAGCGCGTCATAGCTTTACACTAACATAAGTTTACACCATTTTATTTCCATCATCATTGTAGAGTTTCTTAAGTGTCTCTCAAAAAAACAATTTTCTTTAACACACAAAGTGAATGACCTCACCCCACGTCCTGGCCTGCCATCAATTTAGTATCAAGGCCAAACCTATAAAGTGACCCTTTTTTCCAGTTTTGTGACGTCTAGCCTCATACCAAACAATCATTTTGTTTTGGACCCTAAGTACTGCTAAATGAAATAAATTTCCTTTTCATTGCCTTTTATAGAAGAATCTGGCAAACTCTTCAGATGTAGTCTTTATGCTTCTAATTTTGCAATTGTCTTATATAAGCTAAAATGAAGAAAAAAGAAAATCTTTATGTCATTACATGAATGAAGAATGCATTTGTGAATGTGGCAGTCCTGACAAATTTTCTTGGTAGGAATTATTCCAAGTCTATAAGGAGGAGAAAATCCTATGTGCTTTGAGTAAAATTACTTTAACAGCATACATCATCTGTCATTTGAAAAGTGTGTTCTATGGTGTATATGTGCCACATTTTCTTAATCCAATCTGTCACTGATGGACATTTGGGTTGATTCCAAGTCTTTGCTATTGTGAATAGTGCTGCAATAACAACTTGAAGTTTAATAATAATAAATAAATTTAAAAAAAAAAAAAGAAAGAAAAGTGTGTTCTACAGAGCCAGAATACCAGTGTCATTTTTGTGTATTTTTTAACTTGTCTTCCTTATTTCCCATGCCAATGGTCATTTCAGTCGTATGGCAGGCCATGTTGGACTCATCTCGTGCACTATACTGTGAATATGGAAAGGCTTTTGTACAGTCTTTGAACTGTACATAACATTTTAATATTAATATTATTTAGATTACATTAGAAAAGAGGTGTGAATGCAAGTTCATGGAAATGTAAGATGAATTGTTCCTTCAAATTTTTCATGTACATAAAGGATATACATTTAAAACTGGAAACAGGCCAGTCGCAGTGACTCATGCCTGTAATCCGAGAAGTTTGGGAGGCTAAAGCAGGCATCACCTGAGGTCAGGAGTTTGAGACCAGCTTGACCAACATGGCAACACCCCCTCTCTACCAAAAATACACAAAATTAGCTGAGCCTGGTGGCAGGAACCTGTAATCCCAGCTACTTAGGAAGGCTGAGGCAGGAGAATCGCTTGAGCCTAGAGGCAGATGTTGCAGTGGGCCAAGACTGCACACTGCACTCCAGCCTGGGGGACAGAGCAAGACTCCATCTCAAAATAAAATAAAAAAATAAAATAAAACTACAAACAAAGGGATGCTGAACAGCAGTTTTCATGCCTGGAGCAATTGGCTGGATAAGAAAAAGCTAATGGGCATAAGTGAATTTATTATTGGAATACTCAGGATTAGAGTTGGATTAAACTTGGCATGAATGTGCTGTTTCCATTTTGATGTTGCTAAAAACTGTAAGGTATGGATTGTTATTAAGGTGATTTATGTACATTGTTGTGTTTATAGGAACGTTTTTTAAATACTGACCAATAATTAAATAAATAATGAAAATTCTTTAGGTCTTCATGTTTGAGAATTAATGAACAAACTGTTGCATTTCATAGGACAAAAAGGGAAATCATTATGAATTTTTAATATAATTTGGTTTACTTTCTTAAATACTTTTATGTATAATTTACAACACAGAGATAAGTAAGTGAAATAATATAAAATTAAATTCTCACAACCTTACTCAAGAGTGTAAGTAATGTGTAAACTACATAAAAATAAATTTAATGAACTATCCTTTGGGGACTTTTCTATTATTCTTGGAACTTTATAGGCATTATTATATGTATAATCTGTCTTCTTCTTTAGCCCAACTAATGACATAACTGAACTAAGCAATATATTTTTATTCTAGGATAGCTTTATTATAAAAAATCAACACAGTTGATTTAAACTATTCATAAGAAACAGTATGTTCATTAATACAAATTTTGCTTTCCCTTGATGCTTAAGTATAGGATATGAGAGTATTGAAATTAAACAAGTATTTTAATTTTATCCAAATGCAGTGTTCTAATTATAACCTCATAATATTTTAATATATATTTTAATGTTGAACATGAAAACATTCTTTGTGATACTTTAAAATACTGGAGCTTTCATTGTAACAGATTAATAAACACATAAAATTGGATTTAATCTGTAAATTTAAATGCAAATGTAAAGATTTTCCCTTAGTATGCTCATGTTTGTTTTGTGCATAGTTTATTTTTAAAATGACTCCAAAGTAGCGTATTTATCAAATACTTATAATGTACGTAGAGACTTAAATTGTAATTCTAAGGCTAGTAGAGGTAATGCTTTTTCTTAATGGTTTTGCTACTTTTATCATTGAATTTCTCTTTTCTATAAATATCCCAACCTTTGAAGGTTTTCTAAATTTTAAACTCCTCTATAAGACTTTCTTAACCACAGATATGCTTATATATCATGAAATCACCACAACTTATGACTTTTTTTTTTAGTAAAGCACTTATGTTATCTGGAGTAACTATTGGTTTACATGTCTCTGTATGCTGTCGTACTGTGAACACAAGAACAAGACCATTTTCATGGCATCTGAAGTAGCATTTCATCAATTTTTTGAGATGAAACAAAAGCAGAGAGATGACATTATGTTTATAAAAATTTGTCAAAAGTTGAAAAATGATACTATACACATCACTTGTCAAGGATCATTTACTTCTAAGAATTTCAGTTCAAAATTAATGTTGCTTCTTGAGTTTACAAAAAATTCCATTGGTATTCTGCTTTCTAGATTTGAGGAGTGGTGTTACATTTTTATAGAAATATTTTTATTCATTTTATCTATATTTGAAATAAAAAACATTACAGTGCAACTATAGAAATATGAAATCAAAATATCCAGATTTAATTCCTTAAAATTACATAAATTTAATTTCTTTTCATGACATTCAAATTAGGGTAGAAGCAGCTACTATAAAACAAACAAACAAATATTATTTTTCCTGGGTCCATTTATTTTCTAATGTTCTATTCTACAAAAATTTTTAAATCTTCCTATGCAACTTAATTGTCTACATGAGAAAAAATAGCAGGTGGGCACATTGGCTCATACCTGTAATCCCAGAACTTTTGGAAGGCTGAAGTAAAAGGGTCACTTGAGTCTAGGAGGTTGAAAGCAGTCTGAGCAATATAGCCAGATTTGGTGTCTGCTAAAAATAAAAAACTTAGGTGGGCATGGTGGCACTTAGTAGTCCCATCTACTCGGGAGGCTAAGGTGGGAGAATCCCTGAGCCCATGAGTTTGAGGCTGCAGTGAGCTATGATCACACCATTGTACTCCAGCAAGGGCAACAGAGTGAGATTTTGTCTCAAAACAAAAAACAATATAGCAATGTCAACAAGAGGAACAGTAATTGTTGAAAATTAACTATATGACTGAAATTGTTTCTATGTATATAGTCTCATTTCTCACAGGATCATTTTGACTGTATTATTCTATTTACCAAAGACATGAGGCTTGTGAAGTATACTTCAAAAGCATTTTTGAGTATTTGAATTCACTATTGTGAGACTACATTATAAAATTAAATAATTATTGTGTCTGTGCTACTTTATTGAGATGGTTCTAATTACAGTTTCTCATCACTGATCCTTTACAACAGGGTTTTAGAATGTGCTTAGCTACTAGAAATCGAATGACTCTAAGGACCCAACTACTTCACCTTCAAGACACTGTCATTTGCAGAATGAAACTAAAACCAAATTTTTAAAGTCCTTCATGCCGATGAATAGATTTTGAAGTTCCACAACTACACTCTTTTGTTTGTTTTCTGTTTTTGTCTCCTATGTTGGCAAGGCTGGTCTTGAACTCCTGGCCTCAAGCAATCCTCCTGCCTCAGCCTCCCAAAGTGCTGGGATTACAGGCATGAGCCACCACACTCAGCCTGCAACTACACTTTTAGCCATACCTTTATAAGGTATAGCAATCTTAAGTCTATTTGTGGATTCTAAGTTCTGATATGGACTTCCTGGGGGAAAAAAGTGTTTTTAAAGGTATTCAAATAGAAGGAAAGCCCCAAAACATGTGACTAAAGTATTAGTATTATATATAGGATCTGTTCCCGTATTTATAACCCATTCATTTCTATAGAAGGAATTCTGCAAAAGGATTTTCTTGTTTTATTTTTATAGCAATGTCAATCTTTCTAATTTTTATAGCTTAAAAAATCAAGATTGCTCAATAGTCACATTAGATTTAAAATAATTAACATGAATTGCTTTCATTAAAACAGGGGTTTTCAACCTTGGCTCTAGTGACATTTTGGCTTAGAGAATCCTAGGAAGATATCCTGGGCATTGTATGTTGTTTATCAGCATTCCTGGCCTCTACCCACTAAATGCCAGTAGCATCGTTCCATGTTGACAACTAAAAATGTTTCTAGACATGGACCAATATAACCTGGGAGGAAAAGTCACCCCCATTTGAGAGCCACTGCTTTAAAAGAAAAGAGTTCCTGCCTGTAATTCTAGCACTGTGAGAGGCCAAGGCAGGAGGATTGCTTCAGCTCAGGAGTTTGAGGCCAGCTTGGACAACATAGTGAGACCTTGTCTCTACAAAAAAATAAAAAGAATAGAGCTATTCAAATATTCCATTATTTGTCATGATTAATATGTGTTTGTTTCTTGCCTTTCAAAATAATGATCTTATAACTGCTATGCATTAAAGCATACTCATGCACCACATAACATTTTGGTCAATGATGAAGCATATATGCAACAATGTCCCATAAGATTACAGAACAGTACATTCACTGTATTTTTCTATGTTTAGGTATGTTTAGTGCTCTATATACTTGCTAATTTTTAGCCGTATTTTAAAAAAACACAGAAACTAAAAATATCTACACTTATATTTACCTCAATTAGGTTTCTCATAATAATTATTCACCCTGGTCTTTTCATGTGGCTAATTCCAGAAGAACCTGTACTGCAAAGTAAGAAGCATTTTACTAAGATGTTCATCAGTCAAGAATAATTTTATTGTGTCTTGTAGTGTCAGGTTAATACACAAATAATATTAGTTGATTAAGGCTGAAAAATGAATAATAATTTATAAATTATGAGCATGTTTTCACTTTATAAATTACAATTGTTTGTATGATTGATTTGTGTCTTCTCAATTTTGAATAGTCATTACTGCTCTTCTGTAAGTAAAATATTTCTTAATTTCATAAGTGAATTTCTGGGAACACTCATAAAATTTTTACAAAATACCTAGTCAAAAATTGGCAAGTCCTGGGTATATTACCAAATATGGCTGAATTCAAAAAATTACTTGTTAATGTCAGGTCAATCATTGGAGAGTCTACCAAGAGCTCAGAAAATCCTATTTTATATTATTGAAATCAGAATGACATACTTTGGTTTTGGTGTCCAGTTCCAATATTCATGTTATATTTAGCTTCTGGGTACCTGACCTACTTTTTGTTATCTCTATAACTTGTGATAACTATTGTCCCTTCTTAAATTAGTACTAATAATTTGCTAATTGTTTACTACAGGTAATGGATTAGGAATTAGAATTGTGGGTGGTAAAGAAATCCCTGGACATAGTGGAGAAATTGGAGCCTACATTGCCAAGATTCTTCCTGGGGGAAGTGCGGAACAGACAGGGAAACTTATGGAAGGTAAGAATAAGGAATTTTACAGTAAAATAAAATGAATGCATTCATACTAAATGCGTTTTAATTTAATATGCAAATGTTCTCATAATTCTCTGTGTAGGTAAACTTCTCTCCTTATGGTTAGTTGTGAAATTTTGGTATAGTAATGTAAAAGAAGATATGTCCACAAATATAATCATTTTATTTTCAATTGCATTGTCCTTTTGGCAGTTAGCTACAAAAGTATCTTGTTTAAGAAACACTGGTCAAAACTTTTTACTGACTGGGGCAATTTTATTAAAAAACACTTGAGTTATCTATGACAGTGTTTCATAAGCACCAAGAAAAAATATATTGGAATTAGAGCTACAAAAAAAAAATCAAATGATTCAGTACATGCTAAGGTTGGGTAAACAAGTATGGATGGCCCACAGGCTTTATCCATCTGCTGCCTGCTTCTGTAAACACTGTTTTATTGGAACACAGTCATGATCATTAATTTACATATTGAGCCTGGGTGCTTTACCAAAACAATAGCAGAAGTGCATTCATGACAGAGAATGTATGGTCTGCAGCATCTGAAATACTTACTCATGGCCCTGTACAGAAAACATTTGCCAACCCCTGTCCTAGGTGTGGTCTATTTTTAAATACTAAATGCCTCATTACCTCAAAAGTGTTTTAAAGTAATGATCATTAGAATAGGAGATAATGGGCCATAAAATATGTACTTAATCATTTTCATTCAGTAAAGTATTGGACCTAGATTCTCAAAATACATAATGAAAATTTTTCATTGTCAATCAGATAATATGGTCATTTCCATTCTCCAGATTCTCTAACATAAATATAGTTTGCAAGATTTTGGTGATTTTTTTTATAATGAACATTGTCACAAAGTAAATGCAACCTTTTTATTTTCCCTCTATATATAATATTATTTGAAAAAAGTTTTTCTGTCATTTCATAGTTTAATAAAATTTTGTCTGCTGTTGCTTAAAATCTTTAATCATGTTAAAATTGACTCACTGTGATTTTCTCAAATTACATATATTGGAACCTTCCAAAAAATGTCCATGGACATTTTGATAGACTATTAGAATAAACACAAATTAGAAGCAGTATTTATTCATCACAGTGTTGTGCTGGAGCCAGGTTGCTCCACATCAATAAGACATTCTATACAAATCTCTTCCCAACTTCAAATTCAGTAACATCATGATGATAGCTTGAATTGGCTATAGTGGCAGCATTTACAACGTGGAAATAGGCAAATGCTATAACTCAAAACTTTATATTTGCTTGCTTGCTGAATTATTTACTTTCAGAATGCCAGCTTACCAGCACATCACCAAATAAATAACTAAAAGCATATTGTTGGCTGGGCATGGTGGCTCACACCTGTAATCCTAGCACTTTGAGAGGCCGAGGTGGGCGGATTGCTTGAGACCAGCAGTTCAAGACTAGTCTGGCCAACATGGAGAAACCCTGTCTCTACAAAAAAAAAAAAAAAAAAAAAAATGCAAAACTTACCCGGGCGTGGTGGCGGGGAGCCTGTAGTCCCAGCTACTTGGGAGGCTGAGGCACGAGAATGGTTTGAACGTGGGAGGCGGAGGTTGCAGTGGGCCAAGATCACACCACTATACTCCAGCCTGGACAACAGAGTGAGACTTTGTCTCAAAAATAAATAAATAAATAAATAAATAAATAAATAAATGCACATTATTAAAAATATTCTAATGGCATTCATAAAAGAGGAGAAGTTAGGAGAGCTTGCCAGATAGCTCAATGAAAGGAAAGACTGTATGAATAAAGAAATAACAGTTATAAGCAAAGTACTTGGCGCATAGGAATTTTCTATGACTATAACTCTTTTATGTCCAATGATAATTTTTGGTGTTACAGTCTAACAAGGATACATAAATTGAGACCCATTTTTAAGGATGAGAGTAATAGGATCACTTTTACCTAGTATACCTTAGAAGAAAATTGAACATGCTGTTTTTATTTTAAAATAAAATTTGCAATAACAACTGTGTCTAATATCATTTGGCAAAAATACTGGAATAATCTACAAATATCATATACTTTTTTGGATTAACACCATGAAAATCAACAAATACTACAAATTAGCATGATTCTAAAGACAGTATCAACACAGGATATACTATGATGAAGCGATGCTCTCTGCACTTTGTAGTCTAGGTGGCCTTTATTAAGTTCATAAGTTTAATTTTAAAAATAGATATGATACTATCTCAAGAGAGAAAATGAAAGTAAATCTAAAATTATATTTGTGATTTTACAAGCTCTAAGACTGATACTAAAGTCTTCTTATTTTATTTCGGAACTAGTATTTTTGCAGTTTATGTAATTGGTTTAAGTGAGAAATCATTAAAAACTGTATGCATATGATTTAAGATTTTATTTTTATTAATGATGGTATTTATTCATTCTCTCAAAATTTTGCCAAGGTATTAAGTTAGGCCTTTCTATGAGTATAAATCCTCTGATTGAAGTCCAGTTCTTGTATAATCCAAACCCATAATTTGTTATTTATAATTTCCAGCTTTATTTACTCTTACAACAAAGCTCTTTAATAAACTACTTGTTAATATTTCTATTAGATTCATGATACTGTCTTGACTGTCAATATTTAAATACTGTTTTTGAGCATTAAATATTTTGGAGAATAATGTTAACATATGGTACATCATATCTTTCCCCCCCTCATAAAGGTTATACCTGTATTCTACACCACCAGGTGACAATGATAAAAGTTTATTCCTTTAGTATCCAAAGATTAACTAGCTAGAAGTTTCCAAGTCCAAAAGGGTATACACAAAAATTCACCTTGTTTAGACCACTACATTTACTGGTACGTGTGTGTGTGTGTGTGTGGTGTGTGTGTGTGTGCTTTTTTTATACTTGCTTTTGTCTATAGTTCTGTGTTTAATTTTTATACTATATCCTTCATCCTCAACCCCTTATAGATTATCCCAAAATTCCAAAGCAGTAGATTGGTTGAGATACAACCCGGATTTTTATGCCTTATGTGAGGCATTATCATGATGCCAATTGTATATCACTGGAGGTTTTTTTCCAATTAAAAAAATTCATCATTATTGATTTTTTTAAATGTATTTGTTAAAGGCAATAAAGGTGTTGAACATTTCATAGTTTAAAGTTAACTCTTTCCTAAGGAAAAATTATACCTGTGTAAATAAACAGATAGATGGTGTGTTTATGTAATTGGATTTTTCCCCCTGTTTAATGACTTGCAGGCAGACTTAGAAATTGATCATCTCTTTCATATATATCTTTGTTTTTTGTATTTCTGAATATAGAATTATATAGACTGTGCCCTTACAGATTCACTATCATCTTCCAGTTTATTGAAAACATGAATGACAACTTGGTTGGCAATAGAATTCTTAGAGTATACTCTTTTCTACCCTAATCTACAAAGCTGTTGTTCGGAAAAGCTAGGTCTCCTGCTTTTCCTCAGTTTGTTCATTTCTCTTATCACAGACTTTTAAAAATATTTTGGTATAGCTTTTGCTTTTAGAGTTTTATTTTTATTTTTAACTGACAATAATACCTCTATAGTTTTTTTTTTTTTTTTTTTTTTTTTTTGAGACGGAGTCTTGCTCTGTGCCCCAGGCTGGAGTGCAGTGGCGCGATCTCAGCTCACTGCAAGCTCCGCCCCCCCGGGTTCACGCCATTCTCCTGCCTCAGCCTCCCGAGTAGCTGGGACTACAGGCGCCCACCACCTTGTCTGGCTAATTTTCTTGTATTTTTAGTAGAGACGGAGTTTCACCGTGTTAGCCAGGATGGTCTCGATCTCCTGACCTCGTGATTCGCCCGTCTCGGCCTCCCAACGTGCTGGGATTACAGGCTTGAGCCACCGCGCCCGGCCACCTGTATAGATTTATGAGTTACAATGTGATGTTTCAATTCATATATATATTATGGAATGATCAAATCAGGCCACCTAGCATACAACAGGATTTTATGACATCAGATTCTAACATTTTAACACTTTTACAGCACTCAGTGTCATAGACTCTGACTATGTTGGCTTTGGGAAAACAAGAGTATTTTCAGATTCCCTCTAGCTTTTGTTCTATATATTCACTTACAATACATTGAGCAGTCATATAGGTTTTCTGATGCTCATAAGCCAAGTGCTATTGGTTTTAAAACACTCCTAATGGTATGTGTGCCATGTCCTAAAATAAAAAATTTCAGTTCACGAACTTTACTATTAAAAATTTCCTGAGCCATTTTTTAGTTTTCGATCAATCTACAATGATTTTCTGAAAGAACTCAGAGAATCAAGTACTTGAAGGATTAGAATGTCCCAAAAATCTTAAAATTTATCTCCCGGTAACATTTAGTAAACATTCCTACACAAATACTGGACAGAGAATAATCTTTTGCCACCTATTATTCTTTGTGTTAGTTGCGTAAATTAGTCTTTGTTCTATAAAAAAGATGAAGACAAAAGATCTGGGGAATTTACAAATCTAAATTTCGGAAGTGCTATTTCTTGCTATTTGATTTAGGATACAATATTAACAATTTTTTGACCAAGTGTTGGGGCTGTGAGATGTTCAGCAATGTTGGAGTATTCAATGGTATATAATGTTGTCTCTCATTTTCGTCTTTGTCATTGGTATTTTTTGTTGAACTAGTTTGAGCATCTAAAAATGTACTAGAATATATGAACTTTGAATAAATATTTACAACTTTCATTTTAAATCTTTACCCTAGATTATTATAAACCTTTTTATATTTAAGTTAAATCTAACCAACATCTTACCTAATAGACTTTTAAAAAGTAGATGCTTCCTCTATAAATAACTGTATTTTCTCTTGACTGTTTTACTAGGTAAAATCTACTGATTACAATTTTAGGAAGTTTTGCATTTATTGCATGCTTATTCTTTAAAAATCACTATCTGCATATGTTCATCTAAGATCAATGTTCCAACCCTCTCCAAATTTGGGAAATTTATAATACAGTTGTCAAGATCTCATGACAAATGGAAACTTCGATTTTACTCTGATAAAGACCAGATTCAGGCCAGTCACAGTGGCTCACTCCTGTAATCTCATTGCGTTGAGCCCAGGAGGCGGAGGTTGCAGTGAACCGACATTGCGCCCCTGCACTGTGTTCCTTACCACTTTGTGTACACATCTATTGTGTACCTTGACTTTGTCAGTTTTTTTCCTGCATGCTCAGTGTTCAACACAATGCCAGTAGCAAAGATCCAAGCAATATATAAAGAAATAGGTGATTAAAAAAAAAAAAAAAAAAAAACTTTGTTTTCAAAAGTAGGATACTTATTAAGACCTCACTCCTCACAGGATTGTGTGAAGCAAATAAAATGATATGTGTGGTTTATATACTACTATTTGTAATTAATCATATACATTTAAGCATTTAAGACAGCATCAATATTTCTAAACCTTTTAATTATCTTTTTAAAATGGTATACAGAATGCAAAGTTACTTTTGTGCACATGTTCTCACAACCTTGAACTTAACTGCTCATGTATTTACATACATTTATTTTAGGTTTATTTTTTTCCTCGGTGTTACTTTGCTTTGAATTTAAATTCAGATCTCTGGGATGGGAGAACAGGGTCATTACTGACAGAAAAACCCTCTAATCTAGAACTACAGGACCATCTTCCTGTGCAGTGACTGAGTATGAGAAGGAGATTTTTCTCTGCCAGTTCTTCTTTAGTCCAGAAGATCCAAAATTGTCTTTATGCTGTGGTTGAGCAAGGGTAAGGACACAAAACAGAGGAGTTTTAGATTAGAAGTTAAGATCTCAACTCAAATAAGTACTATGTGCAAGTGTTTTCTGCCTGACGCATCTGTTTGTGATTCGTTTGCACTTAATAGTGAATGGGTTTTGCTCTCAATCTTGTAAATTTTCATTGAAACAACTCAGTAGTTGAATTTCTCCATTACACAGTAGGCACAGAAAGTCAAGGTTTGATGTTTAAAATGCCTAAAGCTGGACATGATGTTCCTTCCTTAAGCTGAGCCTCTTCCCCAGTCAGCAAAATTGCCATGTAAGACTCACATAGCTTATTCCTACTTTTTTCTCATTTCACTTATTAAGATGCCCAGCACAACACCTTACATCTGTGATTCCTTCTTTGATTCTAATAAGAATGGAGGAGGATGGCAGGAGTGTGGATGGGGGATGGAGTGTCTCAGCTTTCTCATGGTCCAGTGCATGCAATTTAACACTTAATTAGGTGATGAGCTGTAATTTTCATTAAAAAGGTTCAAATGTGCAAAAAATAATAATAATAACAGAATAATATAGCAAACAGCCATGTACCTATCATACTGTTTTATTGTCTCACAATTTTCCCATGTTTCTTTCATATTGGAAAAAGAAATAGGCCCATATGAATTAGTTAAAGCTTCCTGTAGTCACCCCTAAACTCACAAACCTCTGTTACAATCCCAGGATAAAATATCAGAATTAATTCGGGTTATACTTTTGCTTACATTTCTTTACTGTGTTATGTATGTATCCACAACTATATAAGATTCATTTTGCTTATTTGAAAAATTGTATTTAAATAATATCTTGCCACACATGTCTTTTTGCCGCTTTTAAGTCACCTGAAGTTTTGGAGATTGATCAAAACGTACATGTAACTCTAGTTCATTTATTTTCACTACTGGGTAGAATTCTGTTACTATATATCTCTACTACAGTTTAATTTAAGCATTCTCTGGTTATTTAGGACATTATAGTTTTGATTTGCTTTATTTTTACTGCTTTAAACAATGCTATAATTAGTTTTTCACGTAGTCTCCTTGCGACCATGTATAGGAGTTTATTCTACAGTACAACTTAAATTTCTGGGTTATAATGACTATCAATCTTGTCAAATAATGTGGAAGAATGTTCTGTGGCTTCTTCTACTAGTTTATTTTTTTTCCAAATTTCTCTCCCAAGTGTTTCGTACTCTTTTTACGTTTGTCAGGGTCAAATTAGTGTCCTCATCTCTATACATACTTGTTCCTCTTTCTTTACATTTCCTTTTTTCAAATCTGGTGTGCAATGGTTTCCCATTGTTGCTTTCATTTACTTTTCCTTCAGTAGTGCTCAGTATGATAATATTTTATTAATCTTGTTAGCTTGTGGATTTTTCTCGTCTGAGATTTGACTCATCTTTTTGCCTATTCTTTGATTGGATTGTTTGTGAATTTTTAATCATTTTAGGGCATCTTTATATATTTTGAACATAATCATTTGTCAAATATGTAGGATATAAATAGCTTTTCCCCGTATATGGCTTATACTTTTAGTTTCTGTCTCTTTATTTTTTGTAAAATTTGAAGTTTTAATATAGTCAAATTTGTCATTTTATTTCAATTAAGTTTTATAAATGGGTTGTATTGTTTAGGAAATTCTTCATGCCCTGAAGTCTTAAATATATTATTCTTCATTTTCTTCTAAAAACTGTAAAATGTTACATTCCAGAAATGTTCTTAAGCTCACAGAGTTGTTTTTAATGTATCTGTGGTCCGAAGTAGAAAGTTCATATTTTAGTTTTGTTTTATTTCTCAATATGTATAATCAGTTTGCTATGCACCATTTTATGAAAGCTTTATATTTCAGAACTTGAACAGCACTTTTGTCTTATTTTTTCAACAAGCATTCCTGAGCCATCTCTAGAGTGGCTCAGCTCCTGAGGGGCTGTATGCCTCTGGGTCATTTTTTTTTTTTATTGGCACATAATAGTTGTACGTATTTATAGAGTACATGTGATATTTTCATGCATGCATACAATGTGTAATGATGAAATCTGGGTAATAGGGATATCCATCACCTCAAACGTTTATCATTTCTTGGTGTTGGAAACATTTAAAATCTTTCCTTCTTGCTACTGTGAAATATACAATAAATTATTGCTAGCTATATATTTACTATATTCATGAGATCAATTTATTTAGCTTCCACATGTGAGTGAAAATATGTAATATTTGTCTTTCTGTGTCTGCCACTGTTTGTGGCAAACAGTGTACGAGCATTTCTCTTTCTTTAAATCTTTGCCAGCAATTGCTATTTTCATCTCCTTGCCAGCATCTCTATTTTGAAAATAGCCATTTTTAGTGGGGTAAGGTGAAATCTCATTGTGGTTTTAGTTTGAATTTTCTTGATGACTAGTGATATTGAGCATTAAATGTATCTGTTGGCCATTTGTATGTCTTCTTTTGAGAAATATCTATTTAGATCTTTTGCTCATTTTTAAAATCAATTTATTTTGGGGGGTTTGTTGCTATTAAGTTGTTTGAGTTCCTTATACATTCTACCTATTCATCCCTGGTCAGATGGATAGTTTGCAAATATTTTCTCCCATTCTGTAGGTTGTCTCTTCACTTTGTTGATTGGTTCCTTTGCTATGCAGAAGCTTTTTAGGTTGACACAATCCCATTTATCAAATTTTGCTTGTGCTTTTGAGGTCTTACTCAAAACATTTTTGCCCATACCAATGTCCTGGAGTATTCTTTTAACGTTTTCTTCTAGTAGTTTCGTAAGTTCAGGTCTTAAATTTAAGTCTTTATTTAAATTAGAGTTTATTTTGATATATAAGAGATAGTGTTCTAATTTTAATCTTCTGCATATGAATATCCAGTTTTGTCAGCATCATTTCTTAAAAAGACTATCCTTTTCCCAGTGTGTATTCTTGGCGCCTTTGTTGAAACTGTGTTGGCTGTAAATGCACGTACTTATTTCTGGGTTCTGTATTCTGTTCCATTGGTCTATGTGTCTGTTTTTAGGCCATGCCATGCTCTTTTGGTTACTATACCTTTATAGTGTATTTTGAAGCCAGGTAGTGTGATGCCTCCAGCTTTGTTCTTTTTACTTAAGATTACTTTATCTATTCACGGAGTTTTGTGGGTTCCATACAACTATTAGAAAAATTGTTTTATTTCTGTGAAGAATGACATTGATTGGTATTTTGATAGAGATTGCATTGAATCTGCAGATCATTTTGCATAGTGTGGACATTTTAACAATATTAATTTTTTCAATCCATGAACATGAAATATCTTTCCATTTTTTATGTGTCCTTTCAATTTTTTATCCATTGAAATTGAAGAGGATACATAAAAATGAAAAGATATTTCATGTTTTATGTTTCCATTGTAAAGATCTTTCATTTACTTAGTTAAATTTATTCTTAGGTATTTTATTATACTGTAGCTATTTTAAATAGGATTGCTTTCTTGATTTCTTCTTCTTTGCTACTACTGTGCACCATTTTTTGAATAGTGTATCATTACTCACACTTGTCTACTAGTCCCATCTGTCATATATTAATTTTTTTAAATGCATGCACAGATCTTTTCTGAGTTCCCTGTTCTGGTCTGTTTTTCTATCCTACTGGCCTATTTGTCTATCCCTACACCAATATCATACTGTTTTAATTGTAACATCTTTATATTAAGTCCTGGCATTTGGCAGGTGGATCCATCCTAGAGCTGTTCATCAAAATGCTCTCGGAACAATTCTTGACCCTTTGGTTTTGCATATAAATTCTAGAATCTGCTTTTCAATTTTCATGACAATCTCTGTTGAGATTTGATAGTGATTTCATTGAAGAGACTGATTAATTTGGAAAAAATTTAGACATATAGTCATGTCCAGTTGAGTCTTCAATAAGTTGACAATGCAGGATTTTGCTCTACTTAGAGACTTAGTCATTGTATTCTGAATTAATATAATAACATGAGTTAGGACATTAAAACAATTATCCATAGCAAGTGTTAAACTTATTAACAATATTATATGGTTTTATCAATTTATACCAATATTATATCTCCAGAAAAGGTAGAGTAGAAGATATAGATAAAGTCAATTTTACTTGGTAATATCATGAGCTAAATCTAAACTTTTATATGCATATCATTGGTTCTAAGCTTTATTTAATCACTAGATATTTTGAACTAGTTCTCCAAATTCATTTTTGTCCTAGTTGTCTGTGTTATAACATAATTGTGAAATACATTACCATCATGATACTTTTAAAACTTCAGCAATTTTTGTAAGAGGACAATGAATCCACAAGGACTAAATATCATATATTCAGTGAACCTAAAACAATTGTTTATATTGATAAGTTGTTCAACTTTGTTAATTTAATAAAATATTTTGAAGACAACTTGTATCTATATTATGTATCTATATTATTGTATCTTGTATCTGTATTAATTTATATTGTTATAATTGGTAAATTTAGAAAATTTTTGGAAAACTCTTTGGAGTTAAGATAGAAATATAACATTAAAATCTGAATGTGTCTTCAAGAACATTCTGAATGGAAGAGCACAAAACTAAAAACCAATGATATCCAATGTTTGCTTATAGATTTAGCCAGAGCTACATGGCAAGTAAGCATGTCCAAGGCCATAAGACATGTAATGAAATGAGAGAAACTTCATTGTTTGTCCATAGGTATTCTCTGAGGAAATGCCTCTGCGATATTAATTATAATTCGTGCATACTTTTATATTATTAGTTTTTAGTTGTTTCAGAGTAGGCGATTGAAATTGGTCCAGCTAGCTTGCTTTTCTTCTTAAAGATGAACTGACAGGGTTTCTGGCAAGAAAATGCTGTTGGATTTATTGTTGAGAATCAGCGATTGAAGTAAGGGTGAAAGTTAGCTGTTTTTGGAGTGGTGGTTTTGGTTTTAGAAGTTGGCCTCTGGAATTCTTTGTCATGAAAAAGTCTTTGGTAGAAGAGCTAATTCCAGTAGCATTATTAGAGGACAGAGGACGCACTCCAGCGTAACATAAGGAAGAATGTGCCTAGGCAAGAAAGTCTCTATTTCTGCTTATGCTTTTTTGGCATATGTTACAGATGGCATGGCAGTGATCAAGGTTGGAGATCAAGAAACACAGCACACAGATGAGTGAGCTTCCTTGTTCTTGTTCCAGGGGGATTACCAGGTACGGATTGGTCATTAGCATGAGATTTCTCAAAATTCCCTAAAACTGGTGTGTTAGGTACACATAACACAGACCACATTTCATGTTGATATGAAGATTTTCTAATATGTATTTAGGAAACTATCTTCTTTGAAGAAAAATACAAATTATTGGTCCCTGGGCTGATAGGTTGTAATATATTATTTTTAAGATGTAGTGATATCACACCACATCAGGATATTAGTGATTAGATACATTGCCAGTACAAAGAAATATGTTTCTCTTCTTTATCCATTTATTTTGAAATTTATCAGAGGAAAATTATGCTTACATTATAATTTTTGTGATAGGGACATGAAGGAAACTAAATAATGCCCTGTTTTATGCAGTCCAATGCCCCAAATCCTAATTTGATTGCCTTCATCAAGGGTGACATACTTTGAAATATTTGTGTGTTCAGTGATATTGCTTCATGAGGAACAATTGTTCCTATAGTTAAATTTCTGGATTTGTCTAACCAGTATTTCATGGAATAGACTGCATGCACTTTGTTGTAAGCTTGGAGTGGTTACTTTGGAAGCAAGGATGCTAACCTATGTTTTTAATATCCATACCAGATCTTCAGCCAGCCAATGCTTTAGTATCTCCAGTGATTAGTAGAGAGCCATGGTTTTAGAGTTAGATCAGGATATAAATTCAGATCTGGTACATATTGCCTGTATTTTTTAAAACTTTTAGTACCCAGGTATTCTTGGCTGGATAACTGGGATAATAGTTGGCAAAATTGTTATCAAATTTAGGAATAAGATATAGGAAACATAATGTCATGCTTAGAATATTGTTAGTAGTAAAAAGAAATGTTTACTTTCATCTTTGAAGGTCTTTGATGATAAGAAGAATATTTGCCATATTAAGTTTGAATTCTGTGTCTTCCATATTTGTGCATGCTTAAATCATTGACCCGGATCAGGTCTGAACTCTGAGTTACAGGAGGAGATAATATTTCTGATGAATACAGCATCGAACTCGGAGTCAGAAGACTCTGAATTAATGCTGTCTTCATGAATTTAGGGAACTTACTTGTGTTTTCTGTATTTCTTTTTATATCATCTGTATAATTAGATTTCAAGATCTAACTCACAGCATTACAATGAGGATGAAAGGAGCCAATATCTTTTATAACTGTAAAGCAATGGACTAGCTATAGAAGCTATTTTGTTAAGGATAGGTAAAATTATTTTCATCAATAATATTAATCTTATAAAGCCTAGACTTTATGTAAGGGAACATTTAAATGCTAGAAGTATCTGATATAATGAAATATATCATTTTAAATACCAAGCCCACATTAATAAAAGAAATTATAATGCCTAAAGCGATTAAGTCATTGCTCACATAAATATATCGCCTCTTAACTGGAAAATCATAATTTTGGCTAATCTTTTTTTTTTTTTTTCTGAGACAGCGTCTTGCTCTGTTTCCCAGGTTGGAGTACAGTGGTGCAATCTCGACTCACTGCAAGCTCCACTTCCCGGGTTCACACCATTCTCCTGCCTCAGCCTCCCAAGTGGCTGGGACTACAGGCATCCGCCACCATGCCCGGCTAATTTTTTGTATTTTTAGTAGAGACAGGGTTTCACTGTGTTAGCCAGGATGGTCTCGATCTCCTGACCTTGTGATCCACCCGCCTTGGCCACCCAAAGTGCTGGGATTACGGGCATGAGCCACCACATCCGGCCAATTTCGGCAAATCTTTTAGAAGGCTTTCTAAATTTTTCTTATCAACAATAGGTTAATCAGTAAACCTTGTGTTCTGATTGAAATCTATGACATATGTACAATGGATGTTTGTGTATATAACTTTCTTGGTATGTTGGTCAGTGAAAACACATCTTGTTGATGAACAGATTCATGATGTAGGAGTCAGATGATTCCGTTTCTGGACCACTCTTTCTCATCAACTGCTAGTGTGACCTTTGTCAAATCACAGAAACTCCCTGGGTCTTTAGCATTAAACGTAAGAGACTTATGAGATATGTTACCTTTTGAAGAGATGTGAGGGAGAGGTTGAACAGTAAGAAAACCATAGTTTCTTAAGGCTTGGAGATGGGAGATGAGGCAGCATCATACAAGCAGTGATAAGCTGGGTATGTTCTATGAGATGGAAATCCAAGAATTAGAATTAAGGATGTGACACTAATTACAGTAAATGACAAAATAAGTGAGTCCAGAAGTGGATAAATCGTAAGAGAAAACAGTTAAGTCTTAGGGCATCTCCCTTCCCTATAAGCCCATTACAAGGCTTTAAGAAGGGTTTAGAAATATGTGGTGTTTGTGACATTTGTCAGCTTTTTAACATTTGTGATTTGTTATTTCTTATCTCCTTTTTAAAAATATTCACTTATATCTAATTTTGTACTTATAATCTTACATTTTTTCTTAAAATTTTATACATTTTAGGCCTTAAGAAACCTGGATTCATTCCTGCATGAGATGTTGTCTTTATTGGTGCAGGACTTTGAAGTACTTACTGCAATACTGATGTGAAGTAGTAATATACTGAAAAGGTGGATGGAAGTGACAAACAGGAAGTTCAGAGAGATGGTTGTTGTAAAGGAGTAGAAGTGAAAATACTAGGAATACTGGAAATAATGCAGAATGCAAATGGAGCAAAACATTTATTTAGTAACTACATTGTACAAGTCTATCCTAAAATAATATAGAACGATATGTTTTTTCCTTGCTTTCAAGATGCCCACAGCCCAGAAATGCAGTAGATGCAAGATATACATTGTAGGGGGAGAGTTGGATCAGGGTCTTAAGTATTTTAGAAAAATATAAAATAAATATGAAGAACTAGGACAAAGATAGTTTTAAGGGAAGAAAACTCTGTTGTTGTTGTTGTTGTTGTTGTTGTTGTTGAGACAGGGTCTCACTCTGTCACCTAGGCTGGCGTGCAGTGGCGCAATCACTACTCACTGTGGCCTCAGTCTCCTGGCCTCAAGCGATCCTCCCACCTCAGCCTCCCAAGTAGTTGGGACCACAGGCATGCACTACTACATGTGCTACTTTTTAAAAAAAATTTTTGTAGAGACAGGTGTGCTGCCATGTTGCCCAGGCTAGCCTTGACTTTCTGGGCTCAAACGATCCTCCTGCATCAGCCTCCCAAAGTTCTGGGATTATAGGCCTGAACCTACCACACCTGGCCCAAAACTCTTTTTTTACAATTAATGATGTTTGTCTTCTGTTTAATTTTGATAGATGTATTCTTTTAGTTTCATTGAAAGAAAATACAGAACTAAAGAAGTGCAGAATACATTGGTTGACTGCTTGCATTAGAACCAATACCATGACTAAATGGAGCTTACAGATTTTTCCCCCACTTGAAAGAATTCCAGGTAACTTTCAGGTAGTTTCTAAGAGCAGACTGTAAGCTCCTGAAGGCAAGACACTGTCAAGGAACTATACAGATCTTTTAAGGTTCTCATTTATTTTAATTAATTTTTAATTGTTCAGCATAGTAATGGAGTACTGTTCCAGATACAATGATAAGTGCTGAAGTGGAAACAATAGCTTACAAGAATGTAGGTTTTTACTTCCGTACTTAAGAAATTCATACTAAAGGAGCGTGTGTGTGTGTGTGTGTGTGTGTGTGTGTGTTTTTATAAAATTTCACTGAGAGTAGTGAAAGAAAATAAGATTCCTTTATTTCCTCTTAAGCTGCTTTTGTTTCCTTTTATACTCTACTCATTCCCCAAATCCTAGTTACTGTCAGCCACAGCACTTGAGTTTGCTGAATGCCATTATTTATTCATTCATTTTTTCAAAGATTTTTTCTTTAGTACATATTGTATAAAGCAATTTCTCTTCTTGGACATGTGAGGGCTTCAGTGAAGAAAGCATGGGTTTTATATTCTAATAGCTAAGACAGATAATAACAAATATTAATATATAAAAATGTTAAATATATTTCATATATTATAATATATTAAGTGTCATACATTAGATGGTAATAAATACTAAGGAGAAGAATATAGCAAAGAGGGTGGGTATGGCATGTAGGAGGATGTGATTGCAGTGTGAGATGAGGTGGTAAGAGAAAGCTTTGGCAAGAAGGCAAAAATTCAGTAAAGCCACCAAGGATGGGAAAGAATGATCTGGGAGTTGTCTTGCATTATAGGCAGAGAAGTGACAAGGACACAAATATCCCGAGCAAGAGCATGCCTGCTGTGTGCCAAGAACAGCAAGACAGAAAGGAAGCCAACATGGCTGAAACTGAGTGAACACGTGAGAGAGCGAATACCAAAACTCAGAGAAGTAGCAGGGGTCAAATCCTGCAGGCCATTGTAAGGATTTTAACGTCTACTCATGTGAGATGAGAAGCAATTGACCTGACATAAGCTGAATGATGTTTAAATAGGATCACTCTTACTGCCCTATTAAGAATAGTTTTAAAGAGGTAAAGAGTAGAAGCGAGGAGAGTTGCTAAGAACCTATATAAGTTAAAACCAAGGTGGGAACGAGGAGGTGTTGAGAAATAGTTATATATATGTATAATAGATATATATCAACACAATATGTATATTTAGTTAATGAAAATGATCTCAATATGTTCATTCATTTGTTAGGTATTCACATTTATAAGACAAAATCCCTTCACCATTTTTTTAAAACTTAAATCCTTGCATAATACAGCAAACCAACAGAGTATTTTGCATCTAAGTCTTACATCTTATTTTAAATTAACACAATAAATACACATATTTTAGTAGGAATTATACCATATAAATGTTTATTTGTGTAGTTCTCTTTTTTTTTTTTTTTTTTTTTTTTTTGAGACGGCATCTTGCTCTGTCGCCCAGACTAGAGTGCAATGGCGCGATCTTGGCTCACTGCAACCTCTGCCTCCCTGGTTCAAGTGATTCTTCTGCCTCAGCCTCCTGAGTAGCTGGGATTACAGTCACCCGCTACCATGCCCAGCTAATTTTTGTATTTTTAGTACAAGCGGGGTTTCACTATGTAGGCCAGGCTGGTCTCGAACTCCTGATCTCAGGTGATCCCGCCCACCTTGGCCTCCCAAAGTGCTGGGATTCCAGGTGTGAGCCACCAAGCCTGGCATTTGTGTAGTTCTACAGGTGGCAGTTCAATATTTTTTTATTTCTATCATTTTTAATTTACATCTCAGTAGGATAAAAGGCAACCAAGAGCCACAGTTTTAATATTTATGAAGGAAAATCATTCTCTAATACTTATTTATTTAAGAAAATTATGTCTGTGTCAATATCACTTTATTTATGAGAACAAAAGTGAATAAAATCTCTCAATCTCTTAGAGTGCTTAGACAGTTTGCATTCATAAACTGTGGATAAAATGAATTTAAGTACTATATTGATTCCAAGAACTGATTCTCAGCAGTCCTATTTTTTCATCATGACAATATTTTCTGAAAATTGTATTTCCTGTAAGAATTAATAGTCAATTGCAATTTTGAATTCCTGTCTTATTTTTGTTAAATTTTAACCATTCTCTGGGCTTCCAGTGTGTCTCTGATTTTATCCATTCATTCATTCAGCAAATTGTCATTCACTAATGTCTCCATTGTCACAATAGAGGCAATTACATAAATGAATAAATTAAAATATAATATTTTGAGGATAACAATAGATGTATGTACAAGAAACAGAGAAAACACAAAAGAAACTGACACTAACTTGCTGAAGTTGGAGGAGAAATGCATACATCCTCTCCAAATGGCAAGAAGTTATTAAAATAACGATCTAATTATTGTAAACCTTTCCTTTTATGTCTTAATATTAGCATATTAATTAAGTCCAAATACAATGTTAGCTGTAAGCCTTCCACAACGTATTCCAACTATACAAACTCATCTTTATCCATTCTCACCTCCAATCTACACACCCACCAGCCCCACTCTGATCCCAGAGACATGATGTTATTTTCCTTCTGTGGGCATTTGTTCATGATGTTCCTACTCCATAGTAGGAGTAATCATGTCAGAAGTTATAACTAATTGATATAAGTGGCCCAGAATTTAGTACCCTCTTTGGCACATACTGACTAAATATTTGTGGCATACTGACTTGATGTGATTGATGTTTTGTTATAATTCAATACATTTATTTATGTTGATTATGTACTTACATCTAAGATATTAGCTATAAAATAGCCAGAAGTTTGTAATTAGATATTCCATATAACTTAAACATTTAAAAAGCCTTTATAATACCAAAATTACGTAACTTAGATGAGGAATGAGGAGACTTGGCTTTTCAAACTGCCACCAAATGTGGCTTCCAAAACTGTGGGGGTTTTTATTGTGAAAATGGGGATTTACTTACCCTATCTATTTTATTGGATTACTGTGAAGATAAAATGAGAAAAAAAAAATGGGCAAAATAACTTTTTTGTGTGAGTCCTGTATTGGTGCTCCTTATTAATACCAGAGGTATTACCACAAGTGAAATGGGTTAAATTTTACTCCTTTTAACTGAAATAACCACCAATCAAATGGTATACATATGAAAACCCTCTATTATTCATATAAAACTCTATTGCCAATACTTTTACAGTTGTAATCCTGTTTACGATTAGAGAAATAACTTCTCTACATGAATATTAGAAAGCTGGAGGGAATGTAGTTAAGTTGTATTCTATTCAGTTGGCAGAAATTGCTGTTGAACTGTTTACTTCTTAGCCAATTCTTATTTTTCAATGGAAAATCAATTATTGCAGGATGTTGTATACACTCTAATATTGATTGATAGCATTTGAAATTGAATTCTGTTTATTAAAGAAATTGATAACTTTTCAAATAGAATTCAATGATCAAATGACATTTGTTATTTATTAAACATCTACCAAGTCAAAGTGAATTATTTCCTAATTCTTCATTGTGATACAAAGAACAGAATATTTGCACTTTTTATGAAATAACTTGACACATAATTTTATTTCTTTGAAGATTCTCTCAGGATGATAAAATTGTTACTGATATTTTTATTGTTTGAACTGACTTCTCTATGTTATTTATATCTTTTGACACTTATGATTATGAAAGAAATTATGCATCCATTTTACCCTTTTAATTTTGATTATGTCATTCATAATAATCATGTAGCATAATTGGCTCCAATATAAGCAAAGTATAACTTTTTAATTTTTAATTCTTTGGATAAATAGTAAATATATATTTATGAGGCACATGAGATGTTTTCATGCAGGCATGCAAAGAGAAACAAGCACATCATGGAGAATAGGGTATCCATGCCCTCAAGCATTTATCTTTTGAGTTACAAACAATACATTTATATTCATTAGGTTATTTTTAAATGTACAATTAAGTTCTTATTGACTATAGTCACACTATTTGTGCCATTGAATAGTAGGTCTTATTTATTCTATTGTTTGTACCCTTTAACCATCCTCACCTTCCCTCCAACCCCCACTACCATTTCCAACTTCTAGTAACCATCCTTCTACTCTCTATATCCATGAGTTCAATACTTTTGATTTTTAGATCCCACAAATAAGTGAGAACATGCGATGTTTGTCTTTTGTGCCTGGCTTATTTCACGTAACATGATGATCTCCAGTTCCATCGTGTTGTTACAAATTACTGGATCTTGTTATTTTTTATGGCCGAATAGTACTCCATTGTGTATATGTACCACCTTTTCTTTATTCATTCATCTGTTGATGGACAGTTAGGTTGCTTCCAATTTTTTTTTTTTTTTTTTGAGACGGGGTCTTGCTCTGGTTGCTTCCAATTCTTAGCTGTTGTAAACAGTGTAGCAATAAACATAGGAGTACAAATATCTCCTCAATAAACTGATTTCCTTTATTTTGGATATATACCCAGCAGTAGGATTGCTGGTTAATATGATAAATCAGTTTTTAGTTTTGTGAGGAACCTCCAAACTGTTCTCCATATTGATTGTAGCAATTTACATTCCCACCAACAGTGGACAAGGGTTCTCTTTTCTCCACATCCTCATCAGCATTTGTTATTGTCTGTCTGTTGGACATAAGCCATTTTAACTGGGGTGAAATTATATTTCGTTGTAGTTTGATTTTCATTTCTCTAATGATCAGTGGTGTTAAGCTCTTTTTCATATATCTGTTTCAAACAACCAATTTTTTGTTTTGTTGAGCTTTTGTATTTTTATCATTTTGATTTCATTTATTTCTGCTCTGTTCTTTATTATTTGTTTTCTTCTACTAATTTGGGGTTTGGTTTGCTCTTGCTTTTCTAGTTCTTTAAGATGCATCATTAGATTTTTCATTTCAACTTTTTTCTCTTTTTGGTGTAGACATAGCTATAAACTTCCCACTCAGTAATATTTTTGCATAGGTTTTAGTATGTGTTTCTGTTATCATTTGTTTCAAGAAATTTTTACAATTTCTAAATTTCTTTATTTATCCACTGGTCATTCAGAAGCATATTGTTTAATTTCTATGTATTTGAATACTTTCCAAAATTCCTCTTGTTATTTCTAGATTTTTCCATTGTAGTAGGAGAAAATACTTGGTGATTTCCATTATTTTCATGTTTTAAAACTTGTTTTGTGACATAACATGTGGTCTATCGTTGAGTATGATCCATGTGCTGAGGAAAAGATTGTGTATTCCACAGCTCTTGGATGAAATGTTCTGTAAATATCTATTGGATCCATTTGGTCTATAGTGTAGATTAAGTCTCATGTTTCTTTGTCTGATTTTCAGCTGAAAATGAGGTTTTGAAGTCTCCAGCTACTATTGTAATGGAGCCTACCTCTCTCTTTAGCTCTAATATTTCCTTTACATATCTGGGTGATCCAGTGTGGGGTGCATATATATTTAAAATTGTTATATTCTCTTGCTGAATTGACCTCTTTATCATTATATAGTGACCTTCTTTGTCTCCTCTTATAGCTTTTGTCTTGAAATCTAATTTTTCTAAGTATAATGACTCTATGTATTTGAATAGTTTCCAAAATTCCTCCTGTTATTAATTTCTGGGTTTCCATTTTTGGTTTCCATTGGCATGAAATATCTTTATCCATCCCTTTATTTTCAGTCTATGTGTGTCTTTACAGGTTAAGTGTATTTCTTGTAGGCAACAGAACAATGGGTCTTGTTTATTCACCCATTCAGCCACTCTATATCTTTTGATTGAAGTATTTAGTCCATTTACATTCAATGTTATCACTGATAAGTTAGAATCTACTCCTGCCATTTTGTTGTTTATTTTCTGATCTTCTCTTCTTTCTTTCCTTCCTGTTTTCTTCTAGTGGATTTTTCTCTAGTGATATAATTTAGTTTCTTGCTTTTTATTTTTTGCTTATATATTGTATGCTTTTTGGTTTGAGGTTACCTTGAGGCTAGCAAATACTATCTTCTAACCCATTATTTTAACCTGATAATAACTTAACACTATTTGCATAAAAAAACAAGCAAAAAGAAAACTAATAAAAACTGTATGCCTTAATTTCATCCCCCCACTTTTTAGCTTTTTGTTGTTTCTATTTGTATCTTATTATGCTATATATTGAAAAGTTGTTGTGGTTATTATGTTTGATTGGGTCATCATTTAATCTTCTACCTAGAATAAGAGTAGTTTACATATTACAGTTACAGTGTTACAATAATATGTGTTTTTCTGTATACATACTATTACCAATGAATTTTGTACCATCAGGTGATTATTCATTGTTCATTACTGTCATTTTCTTTCTGATTGAAGTGTACCCCATTTAGCATTTCTTGTAGGACAGCTCTGGTATTGAAATCCGTCAGCTTTTTTTAATCTGGGTTAAGTATTTATTTCTCCATGTTTTAAGGATATTTTTACCAGATATACTATTCTAAGGTAAAAGGTTTTTTTTCTTCAGCACTTTAAATAAGTCATATCACTCTCTCCTGGCCCGTAAGCTTTCCACTGAAAAGTCTGCTACCAGATGTATTGGACCTCTATTGTATGTTATTTTTTTTCTCTTGCTGCTTTACCCTTGACCTTTGGGAGTTTGATTATTAAATGCCTTTAGGTAGTCGTTATTGGGTTAAATCTGCTTGGCACTCTATAAACTTCTTGTTCTTGGATATTTATATATTTCTCTAGGTTTGGGACATTCTCTGTCATTATCCCTTTGAATAAACTTTCTATCTCAATCTCTTCCTCTATTTCCTCTTTAAGGTGAATAACTCTTAGATTTGCCCTTTGAGGTATTTCCTAGATCCTGTAGGTGTGCTTTATTTTTAAAATTCTCTCTTTTATGTCTTCTTGGTGTATGTTAAAATAGCCTGTATTCAAGCTCACTAATCCTTTCTTTTGCTTGATCAGTTCTTCTATTAAAGACCTCTGATGCATTATTCAGCTGTGTCTATTGCGTTTTTCAGCTGCAGAATTTCTGCTTGATTCCTTTTAGTTATTTCATACTCTGTTAAACTTATCTGATAGAATTCTGAATTCCTTCTCTGTGTTCTTGAGTTTCTTTGCATTCCCTCAACACAAATATTTTGAATTCTTTGTCTAAAAGGTAACATATCTCTGTTTCTCCAGGATTGTTTCTTGGTGCCTTATTTAGTTCATTAGGTGAGGTCATGTTTTCCTGTCTGGGCATTGAAGAGTTAAGTATTTATTGTAGTCTTTACTCTCTGGGCTTATTTGTAACTGTCCTTTTGGGAAGGCTTTCCAGATATTTCAAATGACTTGGTGTTATGATCTAAGCTGTGTATGCTTTAGGGGCACCCTAAGCCCAGTAATGCTGTGGTTCTGGCAGACTTGTGAAGGTACAACCTTGATGGTCTAGCATAAGATCTGGGAGAATTCTCTGGATTACCAGGCAGAGACTCTTGTTCTCTTCCCTTACTTTCTCCCAAACATAAAGTTTCTCTCTCTCTGTTCTGAGCCACATAAAGCTGGGGATTGAGTGACACAAGCACCCCTGTGGCCAACATCACTATGACTACACTGGGTCAGATCTGAAGCCAGCACAGCACTGGATCTTGCCCAAGGCCTACTATAACCACTTCCTGTCTACTGCCTATGTTCACGCACAGCCCTAGAACTCTACAATTATCAGGTGGCAAAGCCAGCCAGGCCTGCGTCTTTCCCTTCAGGGTGGCGAGGTCCACCAGGCCCCAGGTGGGTCCAGAAGTGCCATCCAGGAGCCAGGGACCAGAGTCAAAAATCTTAGAAGTCTACCTGGTATTCTATTGTATTGCAGCTGAGCTGGCCCTCAAACAAGACGCAGTCCTTCCCACTCTTCCCTGCCTTTTCCAAAAACAGAGGAGCCAAGCCTCACCCCATAGACAGCATATCTCTTGTGGTTCCACATGAATTTCAAGATTTTTTTCTATTTCTATGAAATATTACATTGAGATTTTGGTAGGGGTTGCATTTAATCTGCAGATCACTTTGGTTAGCATGGACATTTTAATGATATTGGGTCTTCTGATCCATAGGCACATAATATTTTTTTTATTTGTGTCTTTTTTAGTTTCTTTCATCAGTATTATCATTTTCAGTGCATAGATTTTTCACCTTCTTGGTTAAATTTATTCCCAAATAGTTTCTTTTTGTAGATATCATATATGATATTTTAAAATCTCTTTTTCAGATGGTTTGTCAGTGTTTAGAAGTTCATAGTGTAGGCTGAGTATAGTATAGGCTGATTTTTGTATGTTGATTTTATATCCTGTAACTTTACTGAATTTGTTTATTAATTATAACAGTATTTTGGTGGAGACTTGACTGTTTTCCATATATAAGATCATGTCATCTGCAAATACACAATTTTACTTTTTCTTCTCCAATATAGATGTATTTTATTTCTTTTTCTTTCCCAGTGCTCTGGGTAGGACTTCCAGTACTATGTTGATGGAATTAATGAGAATGGATACACACGTCTTAGAGAAAAACTTTCAACTTTCCATCATTGAGTATGATATTAGTTGCAGATTTGTCATACATGGATTTTAATATTTTGAGGTATATTCCTTGTATACACAATTTGTTGAGAGTTTTTTTTTTATCATGAGAGGATGTTGAATTTTGTCAAATGCTTCTACATTTATTGAGGTGATCATATGCTTTTTGTTCTTCATTTTTGTAATGTGTAGCACGTGTATTGATTTATGTATGTTGAAATCTTGTTGCATCCCAGTGATAAATCCCACTTGATCATGGTGTATGATCATTTTAATATACTGTTGAATTCAGTATGTTAGTATTTTATTGAGGAGTTTTGCATCTATGTTCGTCAGGGATATTGGTCTGTAATTTTCCTTTGCAGCATCCTTATCTGGCCTTGGTGTCAGGGTAATACTGGCCTTATACAATGAGTTTTGAAGTGTTTCTTCCTCTTCAATTAAAATATTAATCTTTAATTAACATTTTTATACATAGCAGTTGACCATGTTGTATTATTTCTTGTGAAGCATACTTTTAATATTTGGGTTGTAATAAAATCTATCTCCTCCTTTGTCAAAAGAAACATTTTATTTTCTTATACTATAGGATGAATACGTTTGAATTTTCCTTTTACTCTTAAATTTTGATTGAGAGATTTCTTTCTTATAACTTCCTTTTTCAGAAACATGATTTCCATTTTGTCTCATTTTACACATGATTTAAAGTTATACTTTAGTAATCTAAGCAAACTTCTGGGTATTTTATCTGTCAAATGATGTTATAAAATGAAATTTATATTGTCCCTATATCTATGTCCAGTGGAGATGGCGGTGGCAATGATGATGATTTTGCCACTAGTTCAAATAGCATTTATATTTGTTAGGAAACACTTTCCTAGTATAAACTGATGATATTTTATGTTAAAATCTATCGTCTGAGTAGTAAGATACATTTAACTAACAGTTAAAAAGGAACAGTACAGAATATATGAATATCATAAAGATTATCAACATAACTAAGGTTAAATTATTAATAATTCAGTAAGGATACTTAAAGCAGAGGAGGCAACAGTTAAGGCAAGCATTTCTTATTCCTAAGTGCATCAACTACCCTAGCTTCCTAAGTCCATTCAATTAATTATTCATTTCTATGCAATCCATATAGTATTGGTTTAGTTTATTATTGTTAACTGGTTATGGTATTCATAAGATTTGATAGTATTTTAGTCTGTTTTCTGCTACTATGACAGAATAACAGAGACTGAATAATTTATAAAGAAAAGAAATTTATTTCTCGAATTTCTTCAGGCTGGTAAGTCTGAGATGACAGTGCTGGCATCTTGAGAGGACCTTCTTGCTCTGTCATGAACTAGTGAAAGGCATGCTCTTTCAAGTAAGCATACTACAGAGAGAAAGAGAGTAAGGAAATCAGGTTGAACTCATCCTTTGTATCTGAAACCCACTTTTGGGATAACTAACCCACTCCTGAAATAATGGCATTAATCCATCCATTAGGGCTTGTCCTTATTATCTCTTAAAGGTCCTACCTACCTCCCAATACCATAACTTTGGCAATTAAATTGCAACATGAGTTTTTGAGGAGGCATTCAAACCACAGCAGACCAGTATTAATCTGTTAATATCATTTTATTAGAAAGTTAGTTAAAAGCATCCATTCTGGGCATTCTAACAAATAAATTGTGATATTAAACTAAGAAGAAGTTATAAACTTATAAACTGCAATCTACCTCAAATGAGATAATGACATTACATATCTGTTATTGGATAACTCCACATGTAATATTATTTTCTAGGGGTCAATCAAATTATACTAATATACTCATATCCCTTATTCTGCCTCATTCAGCTACTTTCTGATTCAGTCTGTTTCAAATAACACATAAGATGAAAAATACAATGAACTGTAGCTATAAAGTAGCTTTTGGCATCTATACCAATCCTTCAAGGAAATACTGGACTGGATTGTTTTAGTGGTCGTAGTGATTAGAAATCGAATCCTATCGTGATAATCTTCTAACAGGTTAGTCCACAAATCATGGCTAATTATATTCCCTTATTCATGCTAAGTATGTTTAAAAAGCATATATTTGCAAAAGTCATATTCAAGTGCAAGAAATATTACTTTTTCTGTAAATCAAGTGTAATCAATTCCAATCTTTCTTTCATCTGTTGGTAGGAAATTGAATTGCATTCATCATTTGGTCCTTCCTGCCCCAAGTGCCTTGAGGAACTCCCAAGTGAGGGTATTACACATTCTAGAACACTGGAGTTTGGGCCTCTGTACATCAGTCCACACCACTAAGAGTGCAATATCAAAGCCTGCACACTTCCCTGATAATGAGTGGCTCCCCTAATTGTGCCCAAGTTTTCACAAAAGTAGTTTTGCCTTCATTGAGAGTCACAGAATCTAATGTACAACTTTCTAAAGGCACCTCTTGGTAATTTTTATGTAAAAAAATATGCTAGACATCTTCCGTAGACAATATAAGCAAGCAGGATGCCAGTCCCTACTTCTTTTGGAACCTCCAACCACCATTTCCTCCCTAGCACTGACTCTGCACCTCCTATTCTTTTCATACTTCTTACATTATTTTCCTTCCCAGTAAGGTTCAGCATAATTTTGTATCAATCTACCTTGAGAAATATGATACTGTCTTCTCTTCTGGGAGTGGAATGGGGAAAAGAGATAAGAGACCCAATCAAATTTTATTCATTTATGTCACTGTTTACTCACCATAACTAATATATCCCACAGCAACTTTCTCTTCATTCAATAATGTCTTCAGTTTTTGCATGTCCAAGTCTCCAAATAATATCAGCATGTAGGCAATTAATACAATTTCCAAATTATCATGTTGTGTTGTAATTTAAATGGCATTGCAAATAATATGTTATTTTTGCTAAGTTTCACTTATTTGAACATAGTTTGCCTTCGAGTGGGCTAGCATGTAGGTTTAGTTGGCATAAGTTTAATGAGTTTTTCTATTTACTGATATATGTATTGGCCTGGGAGATGGTTGGGGTTCATATTTCTGTACTACCATTCTGTGGGATATTAGATAAGTCATGTCACCTCTTAGGTGTCACTTTTTAAATATATAGTATAACAGATTAAAACTAGAGTACTTATAAGGATCTTGCTTACCATATAACATTAGCCTAAAAAATGGTTGTGACTTGTGCTTTTGTAACACATTTGATTCATGAAATCCTTTTGAACAATGTTTTTGTTGTTAACCATTAATACTGTAATATAAGTAAGAATCTGTTTATTTACAATTATACTTTTTTTGTGATTGGAGCTAAATCTATTTTAGATAGGTGAGTAAAAAAGTCATTGACTCCAAATACTTTCAACATACTACTCAGATCTAGAAAAGAAATACCAGTCAGCTCAGACCATTCAACTGTAGTCTTTGATATTTCTTATTTTTTTATTCAAAATGTGATGAAAAGTTTTAAAAATATGTAAATTTATTTCATTTGGGAGTTTATATATACAAGCCACACTTTGCTAATTTTAATTGCTTGTTCTTCACAAAATTTGAGCGTGAAAGAAGGTACATGGAAAGTAAATTGTCCAAGATCACATCCCAAATCAATAACAGTTTCAAATATAGAATTTACCTTCTCTAATTCTGAGCCATTTAAAAAGATATCCATACTGTATAACATTTATCTAAAGAATTATTGTCAACAGTCCTGCCTAAAGATGGAAACAGAGTAGATTATCATAGCATATAAGTTTACATAGCAATCTGTTTCATTCATTTTATATTCAATATAAAAATACAGTGACTTAAAGCAAAAGAGTAGGGTGATACCGCAAATCTCCTTTATATGTGTATTTAATACTACTAAAATTTGGAAGAATATTCATTTATAAAATTTGTGTTAAAATTTTTAATGAGTTTAAAATTATATTATCTTTATATTATGAAGAGATAAGATTATGATTATCACATATTTTTAAGTGTATAATGGAGTAAAATTTTGGTATTTTGCATTTAAATCAACTTTGGGTTTAGTGGCATTAATGATAAATATTCGTCTGCTTGGCATGTAGATGTAAACCAAATTTAGATTCAGAATGCAGATTGGATGTCCCATGCTGAGTTAACCAATCCAAATGTTATAAATCTAACAACGTAACAATGCCGAGAGAAAAGGAACTAGGTAAAGGGGATACCATTAGAGCCCTGGGGAGCCAAGACCAAGCCAAAGAACCTGGACAACTGCCACTGAGAGGGCCATGAGAGGAGATGTGGGAAGTGCAAAAAAGAAAAATTAGATGACATGATTTCTATGCTTGGGGAAGTTTTACCATATATGTCGAGAACAGCTATAGATAAGGAAAATAATTAAGAATAAAATGGAAATTTTAGGATCCTAAAGTATTTTTTAAATTTCTATGTAAACCTTCAGCTCAAAAAATGCATATTCACAAGTTGTAAACAAGCAGTTGTTTTGTGTTTCCCATTCTGTCATATTGTATTCTCCATCATAGGATGGAAATAAAACTAGAGCAGTAATCTAGCAAGTACAATCCCTTTGAGGGAGTCAAGGATGGAGGATTAACCAACTTGCCCAAGGGCGCCACAACTAGTAAATAACCAAACTACATGTGAACACAATTTGATTAGGGCGAAAAGAAAGTGTCAACAGTCAACTACCAACAGCAAGGTGGCTCATAAACCTTCTGATAAAGAAAATATTTGTCTATATAAAAATAGTGTGTATTCTGTTTATTGAGAGAGAGGCAAATTTTAACTTTTAATGCTAAATATTACACAGAGCTCTATTTGAAAGCCTTATTCCTATAGTTATTGGGTAAAAAAAAAATTATTATAGTTTTTAAACCAATTAAGATTTCATTTTCAATAAACTGAAATTCAGAGTACCTTCCTTACAGTACATCTCAAGAAACAGTGTCCTAGTTAATAGCAATTGTTCTTATGCCCTTATTCAGGTTGTGATGTTATTTTAAACTCACAACCCATGTACATCAGGGAAACAAGGTGTGTCTAAGGGTACCTATTGAATAGGATCTGGAGAATGGTGAGGGGGCTAGAAGGCAGATTGAGCCTACTTTGATGAAAGTAGGCCAATTTTTATATATTTTGTATATTGAGGCTCTATTTTAAGTTTTGTTTGAACCATGAGTAAAACAAAACAAAAATAATAGCAATAGTAATAACGAAAAATGGCAATATTATTATGAGATTAACTCTCCAACACAATACTTTTCAACTTCAACATTTTATAAATGGGTAAAGAGATGGTACATGTATGCACCATGGAATTCTATTCATCCAAACAAAGGAATGAGATCTCATCATCTGCAGCAACATGGCTAGAATTGGAGGTCATTATGTTAGATGAAATAAGCCAGTCATAGAAAGTAAAATATTGCATGTTCTCACTCCATATGTAGGAGCTAAAAATGTTGATCTCATACAGATGGAGAATAAAATGATGATTGCCAAAGGCTGGGAAGGATTTGAAGTGAGGCATGAAGAGGTTGGTTAATGGGTACAAAAATACAGTTGGAGAGAATAAATAAGATCCAGGTAACCTTGCAATTATCACGTGCTTTACTTTTTCTAATGTGAATTTAGCATGTTTGCTTAGAGAACAATGCAACATATTTTTTGAGACTTTCTTGAGAACAGCAGTGAGAATGTACAGATTTTCATTTTAATGACTAGATTATTAAAATGAATTTTATATTAATTACTTATTTTTCTTACTAGATAAGGGAAAATAAATATATGGTGAGTTTAGTTAAGAAGTGACAAGCCTGTAAAGGAAATTCATATAAGCATCTCTTAGGGAAAAAAACATACCATTAAACCACCCTTTGTCTCTATTTCCTCATTTCTAAATATGAAGATAGGAAAACACATATCTTAGAACAGTTTAATGTATCAAAAGATATATTGTTCTTAATGACAAAATTATTGGAGCACAATAAATTCTTAATAAATAAAAAAAAGATCCAGTTTTCAATAGCACAGTACAGTGAATATACTTAACAATAGTGTATTAGTCAGGGTTCTCTAGAGCGATAGAACTAATAGGATATATGTATATATGAAAAGGAGTTTATTAAGGAGAACTGACTCACACGATCACAACATAAAGTCACATGATAGGACGTCTGCAAGTTGAGGAGCAAAGAAACCAGTAGTGCATCAGCTTGAGTCCCAAAACCTCAAAAGTAGGAAGCCAACAATGTTCAAAGTCCCAAGAGTCCCTGCAAACCACCGGTGTACATCCAAGAGTCCAAAAGCTGAAGAACTTGGAGTCTGATGTTCTAGGGCAGGAAGCATCCAGCACAGGAGAAAGATGAAGGCCAGAAGACTCAGCAAGTCTTCTCTTTCCAACTTCTTCTACCTGCTTTATTCTAGCCACACTGGCAGCTGGTTAGCTGGTGCCCACCCAGACTGAGGGTGGGTCAGCCTCTCTCAGCTCATTGACTAAAATGTTAATCTGATTTGGCAACACCCTCACAGACACACCCAGGAGCAATACTTTGCATCCTTCAATCCAATCAAGTTGACACTCAGTATTAACCATCACAGAGTGTTTATTGTATATTTCAAAATAAATGTACTCAGGAAAATATACCTTAGTTTTGAATCTCTTATTATGACTGTGTCTCCTTATTCTGTAAATAAGCAGGACACTGTTCAAATACTAATTTTTTCCTTTATCAAAGATTCCCCCCTTACTTTCTTTTTACTACTTCTTTTCTTTCATCCTTCTTTCCTTTCTTCCATCCTTCTTACCTTTCTCACTTTTATATAAATATATAAATAGATCAAAATTATAAAATGTGAAAAATATATAAAGTTTAAAAATAAAATCCACTTATCTATGTCTTTCTCATACGTTAACACTGCCTAACATTGAAATGAATGAGCAATTAGTATAATTGATTTGGACAGTTGTATTGAAACCCACTTGTAAGATGTGTTTGCTATTGACTCAGCCAGGGGAGATGGCCAAGTTCAGCTGATCTTTTGCTGCTGCTGCTAGTGCTTTATAGAAGACTCCTGAGAGAGGTTGTTCAAATTTGGAAAATTAACCTATAGTCATGATTAATAATCTTAGTATGGAAAAGATAGCAAACAAATTTCAAACAATTTATACTACATATTTTTAAATTATGTTTGGGCTTTTATTTTTTTCAAGGTCTACTCCTGTGTTTTTTCATTTATTTATTCATTTATTAACATATTCATTTTCCTTTATCTTATTTTATTTTCCCATTCTTCTCTCCCTTCTGTGAACAACTATTATAATTTATGAGATGCTTGGCATTTATTCATAAAATATGTAATGATTTATTTTGCATGCATATTATTTAAATCAACATAAATACCATTACCCTATAGGTCAGATCCTGTTTCTCACTTGTTTTTAACTTGGCAAAGACTTTAGGATGGATCCACCTTCTGGTGTTAACACCTGGTATGGTCTGTTTCTTGCAGTCTCTGCCAAGTATTTTCATCATGAGCATTCACAGTACTCTCAAGTACTCTTTCGCTTGATACCTCCACCTCCTCACAAATACATACCCACGAAGAGAATTTTTAGGTGATAGAGTGTGTATATGCTTAATTTAACTACATTCTGCCAGACTGCCCTCCAGAACAGTTGCATTCATGTGCATTCTCATTAAAATAATTACATGTTTATAAATTGTAAATAAGAGGTTGTTTTATTTTATCTACTTATAGTTATAGTATTCTCACATTATAGAGAGAGAATAAACCAGAACAACCATCTACCAAGAATATCTTCTTGATGAAGTCAAGGTCACCAATCCCACATCCCAATCAACACATGGCATTTTATGGTTTTCAAACGTGTCCCAATGTGATGACAGTTAGGTAATATATTATGACTTCAGTTTGCACTTTCTAATGACTAATGAATCTGGGGTTTTCTTCATATACTTGCAGAAGTTTTGGAACTTCCTCCTGTGGGAATGATCTTTATTTTACTAATTGCTTAGATATTTCCAATTGTTTTCTAGTAGACTATCATTTTTATTAACTTTTATAACATCATAAAATGTTAGACATAAACAAAGGGGATGAATTGTGTAGTGCCTACCACATATGAAGTGTTAGAAAAATACATGTGGAATGAATAAAATGAACAGACGTCATGAACTTTTGTGTGGCATATGTTTGGGTGTAGAGTAACCTGTAGGAGTTTTAACTACCTGAATAATTTTAGTCAATAAGATGTTTTTGATGTAATGGTAAATAATAAATATAGATCAAGAAATAATATAACATGAAATTTTGTATTATAAAGAGAGGAATAACTTTTGCCCATTTAAGGAGCATAGAGTATTAAGTAATCCTAGAGATTATGAAAATACGTATTTGAGAATATTTTATGTTAATATTTTTTAAGTTCTAGAATTACCTAATTATTGTCTTTTTCGGTGTTTAGTAGCCTGTTAAGCCAGAGACTTTGCAAAAAATCCTATCATCACTGCTACACATTCAGCAAAAATCCAGACTGTCTTAATTTCCTGTTAAAAGCTATTAAAGGCCAGGCATGGTGACTCAAACCTGTAATCCCAGCACTTTGGGAGGCTGAGGCCAGTGGATCACTTGAGGTCAGGATTTCAAGACCAGGCTAGCCAACGTGGTGAAACCCTGTCTCTACTAAAAATGCAAAAACTAGCTGGGAGTGGTGGTGGGTGCCTGTAATCCCAGCTACTCAGGAGGCTAAGACAGGAGAATCACTTGAACCTGGTAGGCAGAGGTTGCAGTGAGCCGAGATCATGCCACTGCACTCTAGCCTGGGTGACAGAGCAAGACCCTGCCTCAAAAAATAAATAATAATAATAATAATAATAATAATAATAAGCTATTAAAATAGATACTTTCAAGGAATTTAATTGAAGTCTCATCTGTGCACTTTCATCCCTGAAATTTGTAATAATTTAAATACTTTAAATAAGTATTTAAATAATTTAAATAAAAGAAAATACAAATGTTTACTCATAATACTAAATAATAAATGTAATTCACATGGGTACTATTTTCCAGAAAATCTTTCTAAAATGCAGTGTAAAAAGCTGTCTTGAGATAGAAAATGCTTACATTCAAACCTATTAAATGATAAAATACATTATTGAACATTCACAGAGCATAATAATTTTCAACAAATTTTTGCATGCATTTTTAAATAGTTTATATAATTTTACAATTAACAAATATTTTTCATATATATTGAAATGCCATATTTAATTTTCACACCTACTAGGACCTCTTTTGAGATAAACAAGGAGTGATTTGTTATACCTGTACATCATTCATTATTTTAATATGGCTCATAGAATTTGTAGGAAGATAGACAATAGAAAAGGGAAATATTACTAAATGACTGTGTTCAGTGGTCATCTTCCCTATGGTGTCTCACTGTAGGCAATGAGCCAGGATAAAAAAATTGTCCCAATCTTTTGAACTGCAGCACTGAAACAACTAGGGTGGGAAACTGAGGTGGGGCAAAAAGAATTTCCATTGGTGTATTGTGGTATGGAGCAGATCATGTAGTTTACAGTGTCAGGTATATATCCAGGCAAGACCCTAGTTATCTGTATAATTTTTTCAGAAATTTTATTAACGATAGTAGTTTTTTAGAAGCATTTTTTAAAATTTTACATGATAATTATGTTTTGTAAATTTGCCCTTTTATTTTGGCACGTGAAGAATGAACAGGTAAATTCAACAGAAAAAGCATGAAAATAAGTGACTGTTCCTTCTCATAGTATGTGCTCCTGCAGAAATGTGACAATGCAATTTCTGAATTATAATAACTTTGAATTCAAAATCATCTGTTTATTAATGTAATCTTCTTCCTTATTTTTTTTAAAAAGTGCTTTATTTTCCTCTTTCAGCGTGCTATATTTTTCTTTAGTGGTGTTGTCACTGTCTTTTACATAATTTTCTCATTTTATATGTACAACAGCCTGGGATTGTTGAAATAAACCTAAGGCCCATCTGAAGATAAAGTTTCCTTGGAGTAAGTTATAGAAAAGTCATTCTTGTTTGTGTTATTGTGAGCCTTTTTATGGACTTCTTTTACTATTTGACTATAGTTTAAAAGCTTTTCCCTTTCTTACTTGCAAATGATAATATGCTTTCTAATATATATCATAATCATTAAAACTTTTAAAGATACAATCATGCCATGTTTAGAATTTTCCGTTGGAGCCAATGATGATTAATAGGTAATTTCACATAGGCATCTGTGAAGCTCGTTTTAAACCTAATGGTTCAGACCAGGCATGGTGGCTCATGCCTGTAATCCCAGCACTTTGGGAGGCTGAGGCGGGTGGATCATTTGAGGTTAGGAGTTTGAGACTAGCCTGGCCAATGTGGTGAAACCCTGTCTCTACTAAAAATACAAAAACTAGCCAGGCGTGGTGGCACACACCTGTAATCCCAGCTACTTGAGAGGCTGAGACAGGAGAATTCCTTGAGCCTGGA
Source organism: Chlorocebus sabaeus (assembly GCF_047675955.1). Taxonomy (NCBI): domain Eukaryota; kingdom Metazoa; phylum Chordata; class Mammalia; order Primates; family Cercopithecidae; genus Chlorocebus; species Chlorocebus sabaeus. Next base: position 70,097,624 of record NC_132924.1, read on the forward strand.
AGGCGGAGCTTGTGGTGAGCAGAGATCGCAACACTGCACTCCAGTCTGGGCAACAGAGTGAGACCTGTCTAAAACAAAAAAAACAAAAAACTAATGGTTCAACAACATAAGTGTAGTATTTAGACATTTTTCTCAAATAAAGCTGGTAGAGTTCACAAATACTTGAGCACTACCTTGGATGGGTTCATCTACTATATATATCCAGTTCACATAGCTGCATGTCAGAACAATGTGAATCATGCCACGCATGGACCCCTCAATGACTTTGACAGCTCACATAAAATGGACCAAAGGAGCTAGATGTAAAATATTGAAATATTAATTATGTTATACTTTTATTTTTTCTGTGAAATTATCTTTTTAGATAGGAAAAATGAAATGCCCTGACCAGGTCAGGCCAGACCAGCTACATAATTTATAAAACCCAATGCAAAATTAAAATGTGGGTTCTTTGTTCAAATGTTATTAAGAATTTCAAGATGACAACAGTAGAGCATTAAACCAAGCATAGGCCTTTCTGAGCACAGGGCCTTGTACTGGTGCACAGGTCACATAGCCGTGCAGCTGCCCTTCCTATAACATTCCTAGTATTCCTCAATTCAGGGATGTCTGGCATGCAGTGAAGAAAAGGGCATGAAGTGGCATTCTATTTCATCTGGACAAAATAGAAGCTGCAACAGTTCCTGAAATGGAGAAATCCAAATGACTTTTTTCTACTACTCCCATTTCATGATAAAATACCAAATACATTCTTCTAGTAGCTTGTTCCCCACAGAAAAATTATATTGGGGGTTCTAATTGTTTGTTTTATTTCCTATACGAAATTGGTCTAAGCAGTATACATTCAATAATGTTTTTTATGGCAGTGTGAACAGAATGCATGCGTTTGATAATACTAAACAGATTTTCAAAAGCAAAATTTTGCATGTTGTATTAAATATATTTTATGTGTTCAGGTAAGTTAATGAGATCAAACTACATCATGGTTTTGGTATTAATGTTGCAGAGAACTTGGAACTGATGTTCTCTGAAATGGTGTGCTGAGTTGACTTCTAAATGCAAATAAATGTCTTCGATGCCCTATGTACCCAGACTGGAGATAGCACACATTTGATTTTATATTCAATTTGTCTTTTTAGGGATGCAAGTATTGGAATGGAATGGAATTCCCTTGACTTCTAAAACATATGAAGAAGTTCAGAGTATCATTAGTCAGCAAAGTGGGGAAGCAGAAATATGTGTAAGACTGTGAGTTTTTCCCCATCTTTCTGTTTCCATTTTTTGGCTATCCATGACTCTTTTAATTTAAAATTGTTAAGGTGGAACCTTTGCCAGTTAGCAAGATTTTCTGTAATTATAAAATAAAGTGAATCAAAGCCTAAAGCATAGAAAGAATTCAGCTAACTTAGTTTCTGATGGTGTCAACAGCCTCTTCCCTTTCATGCTTTTATGGAAACGTGCTTCATTTAAATGAAAGCCTGAACCCATTTAGATTTCATGGATATGTATTTACAAATGAACTTACACTTAATTCATAAAGATTTCACCTTAAATAATCATTTTTATCAGCTCTGACTTTTAACAGCATTGCAACTATATATTTGGTTAGGAGGGTAAGCATGCTTTGGAGTTGCTTTATATCATTAACCACTTCTCATTTACCTACTGAAAAAAATTAAGGGTAGTTGGAAAAAAGTGCTGTTTGTCTCAGATTTCCTCAATATCTTTCTTAATGTTTTGTTTTAATTTTTAGGGACCTCAATATGCTATCAGATTCTGAAAATCCCCAGCATCTGGAACTTCATGAGCCACCAAAAGCTGGTAGGTAAAAGAAATTTAGTTTCAACTGTAAATAAAGAGGTAGATATAGAAGTAGTTGGAGAGGCAGATGTAATTGTAGATGAAGATATAGACATAAACACAGATATAGACAGAGATAAAGTTATGAATAGATTGTCAAATATATTTATATAATTATAAACAAAATCTAGGGCATTGTAGCTACAGTTTTAGCATTCTGGGGAAATAAGTATTTGCATGTTAGTCCCCTTAAACAAGTTCACGTAAAATCCTTGCTGCATGAATTCACAGTTTTAATTCTTTAAATATGAATTCATCCTTTGAAAGTAACGCTTGGAGCCATTTCTTTTTGGGTTTACATAATTTTTAGAGCATACTTGATTCTTTTTAGAATAACTGGGTTTTAAAAAAATCTTATTTCTGAACCTTTTCATTTCCTTTTTATAGTAAACAAAAATCAACATGTAATTTCATAAGTACACGGTGAGATAGATTTAACTCTTTCTTTGGATAACAAATATAATCTACAAATTTGTTAGATCTATTGTAAGATTAAAAATATCACCTTTTCCTATGTTAAATAAATTTTTGTTGAGCACTTTCTACTCTTACAGCCACAATTCTAGTAGTCTGGGTTATTGCACTAAGCAGAATAGACCAAGTGCTATACGAATTTTAATACATTTGTAAATATAAATAAACCCATTGAAACTTTCCCCTTAGAAAATTTTCTCCTTAGAGAAAGAATGATGTAAAATTTAGGGAAGAAAAAGCAGCTAATCATACAAATTAAGTTCCAATGGATAAAATAGGATATTGCATCATTCAAACAATTCTCTATGTAAAATATTAAAAACATTTTTCTGAAGATGCAACAGGAACTTCACTATTCCTCTGTAATTCAGCATTATGTTACTCTTCTCAGAGCCTTGTAGACTTCCTTGGAAACTGATACATAGAAGTGCAATTAAGTTAATTTCATTTTTAAAGTTTAGCTTATTTTATAAGTAATGTTTTACCTTTGTCACCTAGAACTCACATAGTTCCATGGTATTATGGAGAAGTATGTAAATCTATTTCATTTTGTTGTAGTGGATAAGGCGAAATCCCCAGGAGTTGATCCTAAGCAGTTGGCAGCAGAACTCCAGAAGGTTTCACTACAGCAGTCACCGCTGGTTCTGTCATCGGTTGTTGAAAAAGGATCTCATGTTCATTCAGGTCCTACATCAGCAGGATCCAGTTCTGTTCCCAGCCCTGGGCAACCAGGGTCCCCCTCAGTGAGCAAAAAGAAGCACAGCAGCAGCAAGGTGAGGAGTGTTTGATGTGACCTCTGACCCACTTGTTTTCTAGCTCTTTATTCAGACCAGAGATAGAAAATAAAACATCATTTTCTAAAGTATTTTTCTTATGATTTCTCATTTCCAAATGATCTGTCAAAACAAGAAACATTTTTTCTCTTCTGAGTACAAAACTCATCAAGATGTACTAGGATGATGTATTTCTAGTATTTCTACATCTTTTAAATATTTCAGTAGTTATTATGAGGAACTTGAAAAATGTCTCTTATACTTTATATTTTCTGGCTCTCTTTGTTGTTGCATGTATCTGAGCTTTGTATATAGAATATTAGCTTTGCATCTTTTAGGAAACAAAAGGTACATATTACATTAGATTTTATAATTAAGTAAAAAGGACACAGCGATAAAGAAAATTTAAGATAATAACAAACAAGGAAAACCCGTAACATATTATCACCACTTTGAACTTTATCCTCAATTCCATATTAAGAATTTTTTATTGATGCAAATCTTCATTCGAAACAAATGCTTCCAATGCTGTTGTTTCAAAGTGCCAGGGAATTAAAAAAAAATAAAATTGTTTTTTAACCTTATAAAAAGCAAAGGAAATATAGACAATTTATGATTTCCCTCATAGATTTGATTCTTAAGAAAAACTATCCCTGTAGTTGATAAATACATGGGAAAAAAAGTGTCTTTTTGTTTAAACATGAATAAAGGTTTGTCTTTATGTAGTGAAATATATGGGAAGGACAGGCTATATATGCTCAGGTCAAGTGACCAGACATAAAAAATAAAGTTTGTTTTTTAACTATAAAAATACAGCAGATGTCACTAAAAAGAGAATCCTTTTATTCAGAAGCAAACAACAAAAGTAGGTTGACCTTAATCATTGCATCATAAAATGATTTGTTTGAAACTAAATATAGAAAAGCTTCATAAACAAAGTAATTTCAAGGACAGTTAGACTAAATTTTGAAATAAATTTTAACACAACTACATTTTACCACAAGCAATTATGTGCTAATTTTGAATAATTACTTTATAGAGGCTCTATTTTGATAAGCATTTAAAAATAATTCATAAACTAGCCAACTAAAATACCAACATAATTAATACTAAATTCTGTTTTGTAGATGTTTCTATGTTATAAAAATATAATTTGAACATATTTGAAAACAACTTCTTTTTAAATTAAGCAATTAACCATCTCATACAATATTGCTTATATTTTTAAATTTTAAATTATTTTTAATTAACAAATAAAACCCATATATGTTTATACTGTACAGCATGAGGTTTTAAAATATGTATATATTGTGGCCGGGCATGCTGGCTCATGCATGTAATCCCAGCATTTTGGGAGGCCAAGGCAGGCAGAGCACTTGAGACCAGGAGTTTGAGACCACCCTAACCAACACAGTGAAACCCCATCTCCACCAAAAAATATAAAAATTAGCCAGGTGTGGTGGCTCATTCTTGTTGTCCCAGCTACTCAGGAGGCTGAGGTGGGAGAATCACTTGAACGTGGGACACGGAGTTGCAGTGAGCAGAGATCACACAACTGCACTCTAGCCCAGGGGACAGAGTGAGACTCTGTCTGAAAAAAAAAAAACCAAAAAGAACATGAATACGTTGTGGAATGGCTGCATTACATTGAGCTAATTAACATGGATTACCTCACTTATTTTTTGTGGTCCAAACACTTTAAATCTACTATTCATTCCTCTGAAGTATTTGGCTTAAATTTTTTTTTTTTTAAATCTACTCTCTTCACAATTTTCAACAATATAATACATTTACTATTAACTGTAGTCACCATGTTGTATAAGAGAGCTTTTAACTTCCCCCTAAGAGAAGTTTGTACCCTTTGACCATCATTCCAATCTTTCCTTTTCTCTTAGCCCCTGGTAACTACCATTCTTCTCTATGCTTCTATAAGTTCAATTTTGTTAGATTCCACATATGAGTGAGATAATGTGGCATTTATCTCTCTGTGCATGAATTAGTCCACTTAACATAATGTCCTTCAGGTTTATCCATCTTGTTACAAATGACAGGACTTCCTTGTTTTTTAAGGCTAAATAGTATTCTGTTGTGTATATATAATACATTTTCTTTACCTCATAATCAATTGATAGACACTTAGGTTGGTATTATATCTTGGCTATTGTGAATAATGCTGCAATGAACCTGAGATTGTTGGTATCTCTGACATACTGATCTCATTTCCTTTGCATATATGCTCAGCAGTGAGATTGTTGGATCATATGGTAGCTCGATTTTTAATTTTTTTGAGGAACCTCCATACTATTTTCCATTATGGATATATCAATTTACAATCCCAACAACAGTGTGCAAGCGTTCCCTTTCTCCACATTCTCACCATCACTCACTATCTTTTTTCTTTTGGATAACAGTCACTTTGACTGGGGTGAGTTAATATCTCATTATAGTTTTAATTTGTATTTCTCTGATGATTAATGTTGTTGATTTTTTCTATACCTCTTAGTCATTCGTATGTCTTCTTCTGAGAAATGTCTATTCCAAATCTCTGCACATTTTTAATTCAGGTTATTTGTTTTCCTGCTGTTGAGTTGTTTGACTTTCTTGTATATTTTGGATATTAACACCCTGTCAGATGTATGGCTTGCAAATATTTTCTCACATTCTGTAGGTTGTCTCTTCACTCTGTTGATTGATACAATCAGCTGCTGATTGGCTATGCAAAAGCTTTTTAGTTTGTTATACTTCTATTTTTTATTTTTGCTTTTGTTGCCTGTGCTTTTGGAGTCATGTCCAAAAAATCTTTTCTCAGACCAATGTCATAGAGCTTTTCCCTTATGTTTCTCTCTAATAATTTTAAATTTTCAGGTCTTATATTTAAATCTTTAATCTATTTTGAGATGATTCTTGTACATGGTGTGAGATAAGGGTCCAATTTTATTGCTCTGCATGTGGGATGTCCAGTTTTCCCAGTACTATTTATTAGAGAGACTATCCTTTGCCCATTATGTGTTCTTAACATCTTTGTTGAAAGTCAATTGACTGTAAATGAATGTGTTTATTTGGGGGTTATCTATTGTGTTCCATTCCATATGTCTGTCTGCTTTTATGCCATACCATGCTGCTTTGATTACTATAGCTTTGTGGTGGATTTTGAAGTCAAGTAGCATAATTCCTCTGGTTTTGTTATTTTAGCTCAAAATTGCTTTGGCTATTAGGGTCTTTTGTGGCTCTAAATGAATTTTAGGATTGTTTTACTAGTTCTATAAAAATTTCTTTGGAATGTTTATAAAGAAAGTGATTGAGTGGGTGATTCACTCTGGAAGGGAGCCGGGAGGTGCTGAGCATTAAGCAAAGAAGTAAAAGAAGGACTTTTCTACCTTCTGTGCTCCTCAGCAGTTCTTGTATTAAACCAGTCTTTTACTTGATGAATGTATTTTAAACATTACTGTATAGATCTTTAAAACCTGTAAATACTTAATTAAGTGCTTTAAACCTAAAGTGTTCATTTTCTTAAGTAATTGAAAATACTGCTGGTATAAAATTACAGCTTCAAAGCAGGCTTACCAAAATGAAAAACAGATTTATGCATCTATAAAATTAAATGTGTATTGAGAACCGTAAGTAGACACCATTATTCTGAAGCAGCCAAATGGATAAAATATATTTTCCAAGCAGTTGCTCTGACCAAATAGAAACTAATTTCAGAAGAAAGCCGAAATGATAAATTCTGTGAATAATGTATCTATTAATGCAATATGTGTTCTTTAATATTACAGCCTACCGATGCAACAAAGGTTGTCTCTCATCCAATTACGGGAGAAATTCAGGTATGAAGTTTTTTAAAAAGTCGCCATTATATAACCTTTTTTAGTTCTTCTGCCACTGGTTTATTGAAATTGTAAACACACTGTTAGGATTTTTCTTATTCTGTAACATATACAGAACTGTAAAGGAAAAATGTAATTTTATAGAATAGTATATTAATACAAATATATGTTTTATGAATTCCAATCATAGCTGTGTATTTCTATACTTTGAAATCTGCCTGGTATCTTAGCAGTGTCAGCATGTTTTGTGCCTCAGTTTCTTTATATTTGTCTAATGTATTTTAAACATAACAGATTCTCCTGGAAATTTGAAGTTTCCTCTTTAAGAGTTTCATAAGTCTACTGGATTTTTTCTTCTTTTAATCAAAAATTGCTTTAAAAATCGCTGAATAGTTCTTGTAGAGAAGTATTTTTCATACCATGGGTCATAACTGCTTTGTAATTTATAAAATTAGTTTAATAAATTTTCATCAGGAAAATAACATAAAAGTAGATAAAGAAAAATATATAAAAATAAAAAGATTATCATATTTTAAAATTCTCTCTGTGTGTTTTGATATTCATATATTTCTAATTGTGAGTCATAGTAAAAAAAAAAAAAAAACTTTAAAACCTGCACCTTAGGTGATACCAAAAAGTATTTTAGAGTGAATAAGAAATAGTATATAGAAAGAATTAACACTACAAAATAGTAACTAATTGAAAATAGTATGTTCCAGATGAAAGAGTAAGTGTTAGCTGCATCTCTAATACATTCTAGAGGAAATTTTCACAAAAGACTTCACAAAGGATAACAGAAACTTGAATTAATTTGAAGATAAGCATAAAGAAAGGGAGATTATATTCCTAGGAGAAGAAACAGTACAATTAAAGGTACTGTTGTCCGAGAGTAATGGTTGAAGAATCAGCTTTGAGAAATAGGTTAATACTAAATTAAAAAGAACCTTGAACATAATCCTAAGAATGTTAGCCACTATGTATATACCATGATCTCTATTTTGGAGTAAGAGAGAGGCTATTCGAAAAGAATGTGTAATAAAAATTCATATGGCAGTGACCTACAAGAAATATTATAAAGGGAAGGACATTGAGGCAAAGAAACCAATTAAGTGATTATCCAGGAACCCACTACAAAGCAAAAGTGGAGTATGAGTGTGGAAATGGAGAAAATGTGCAGAAGGTTGACACATTACTAAGAACAAACTAACAGTACTACCCTGATGACCTCCATCCTCCCGATCTGGCTGTTTCTCTGCTATTTCCAACTTCCAGAAAGCCTATTTTTCACTGACCTCATCCTTTGTCGTTTCACAAGCAGCAAAGAAAATGCTAGAATTTCTGATTCTTAATAGCCTTCTTTCTCTTTCCTACTATTTTGAAACTTCTGTCCTTGAACTAGTATTTCTTTTGGACTTTTTTTTTGTTTTTATTGTTGTTGTTTGTTCTAATTTTATTTTGCTTTCCCTTAAGGAGTAAGATGTAATTTTGTAGTTGAAATTTACCCTGCTAGTATTTCTTCTTAATTTGGGGGATATTTTCTTAAGGCAGTGATTTCAATTTATTATTTTTATTATAATAATTATTATTATTAATTATTATTATTTTCTTTTAGCAAAGGCTCATTTCTAATGAAACTTTATGTAGACACCCAAACCACAAATCTGTCAGCACTGGAGTCGCTGTGATTGAAGATTGCTGGGGCATTCCATTCTCTCTCAAAGCTGACCCTGAGCAACTCTAGATGTTTCCTAAGGCCATACAGAGCAAATTTTAAAAAGCACTCTCTTCGGGTGGCCTGCAAGTTTTCATTTCAATAAGAAATGGTTTGGGTGCTTCATCACTTAAAAGAGGATTCCAAGGCTGGCAGAGAAAGGAGAGAATGGGGAAGTGTTTCTCTTTAACTAAAGATCTGGAAGCTGTTTGAAATTTCAGTGGTATTAATTACAAGTTATTTTATATTCTATATTTCCGTGCCAGATTATAGCATACAGTTGCTGCATGATGCCATACAGTTCTAAACTCCCCATTTCTCCTCTTCTTTAATGGTACTTTGTTTTCTTTTTCACTGTGCTTTTATTACAGTCAGGGACTCTAGTCTTTTCTGGATGGAGATAAGCAATTGAAGATGTATTTTCTGACAGGAAACATAATAAGATCAAAATTATGCTAAAATGAGGATTTATTTTCATTATGAAGTTTTACAGGAAAGTATGACTCATCTGAGTTATCCTATTTTAAATATAAATGCAGCATGTCTGTTTTATATGGATTATTTTAAAAGTAGTATTTTTCTATATGGATTTGCCCTTGAAATATGTATCCCTTCCCCTCTATTATTTAATAAACAAAAGTAACATCAAACAGAATTAAGGTTTATTCTTAATGATGCCGAAAGAGTCTTTCAATTGTAAAAGAAAAAAAAAATGCTTAACTCAATTATTTTGAATTATGCAGTTTTCTCAAATATTTGTTTGAATTATGTCTTTTAGTATTCAGCCACAATTGTGCAACAGCCAGTAAGCATCTGTAAAACAATGCCTCTTCTTTCTTCAGCTTCTAAAATTAAAAGAAAAAGAGATTATTCTAGTATCTCACTCTATTAGGAAAGCTGGTACCGAAAGGTATCCATAGGTTTAATATCAGATAATGTAACATAAAAAAGAGGTAGTAATCTGTGTATTCTTAAATATTCTTACATTTCAGTGCCGACAGCTTTATCTTTAAATAACAGTTCCACCCCACTGCTAATTATTTGGCAAAATGCAAAAATACTTTATAATAACTTACCAATTAGTTAATTTCTTTGAAAATTCTGGAAATTGTTGTTAATAAACATTAACAACATTTACTATTTTCCTAAGTTAGCAATTTAATTAAAAAATATAACCAGCATTCTAACATATGATTTTCCTTCTAAATAAACTTTAAACAGGCCAGGCCTTTTCACCGTGGAAAGAATGAACAGCATGTTTGCTAGGAATTAAAATATACCTGGGAGCTCTCAATTAAATTAGACATTAACTGTTCTGTTTGGCTTCAAATAAAATGAAAATGAAAGTTGATGCTTCTTACAAGAATTTTCTTAAAAACCTATTAGTAAATATTGAATGATAATGTATAACATGCTTTAAAAAACTTATGGAATATTTTTCTGTCTCCTAAAGCTTCAAATTAACTATGATCTTGGAAATCTCATAATACATATTCTCCAAGCAAGAAATCTTGTTCCTCGAGACAACAATGGTTATTCTGACCCTTTTGTGAAAGTGTACCTTCTTCCAGGGAGAGGGTAAGTAAAATGAAGAAGTATTTCATCTCGTGTTTTAAAACAATAGTATAGTGTTTTCTACTCTTTAATTTCAGCACCTCATTTTAATTAACTTTATTATCTTTTCCTTACTTTCCTCCTCCACACGTCATATTTATCTATTTCCAATTAGTAAATAAGGTGGAATTAAAAACTTATAATTAAGCCTTACAGGGTTCTAGAAGAACAGTGATCAAAATGAAACCAGCCTTCAACAGAGCAAATCAGCCTTTCAATTCTGGAAATCACTCCTGTGATGAACTATCAGATTCACTATGAAATCATTTAAGGAATTATTTGTGTCAAAGTTAAAGAATTGGCTTACCTTCCCAAATTTATCTGAGAAATCGATATTCAAGGACTCACAAGTTACTGTTTATTTTTATAGGACATGTGTATTTCCCAATATGTTAGTGTTGATTAAAGGGTTCCCTGATGCATCCTTATTTATAGGCATATTTCCAAATCACTGATTTAAAAATTATAAAATAACACAAAGTAATATTAGAAGTATTGACTTTGGTAAATAAATAAAAAATGTCTCTTTTAATCTCTTGTGTGATGTATAAATTGTTGATATAGTCAAGTGTTCTTTGGAGATATTTAACTTTCACATAAGGCAAATTGCTGTGATCTGGTATATAAGTCAGTACTCAAGTATGGTTTCGAAACACTGATTTGAACCCTACAAATTATTATCCTTCACTTGAACAATTCATATCAGCCAAATTAGCAAGATGGAAACATAAGATCAACAAATGGAGGTAAAATACAAAGAATTTTGAGTTGGTAATTTAAAGAAACTGGTTTTATTTTTTATTCATTTTCCTTTTAATTTGTGGAGTGACATTTGAATTTTCCCTTTAACTTGGAAATTTTCCACTGTGGCACACACAAGTAGAAGGAATAACTTGACCCACCATGTACCCATCACGCAACCTCAACAGTTATCACTTAGTGACCAATCACGTTTCATTTTTCCTCATACCCTCCCTTAATCTAGATTATTTTGAAGTAAATCTCAGCTATTATAATTATTTCTGCAAATATTTTAGTATATATTTCTGAAAAATAAAACTCATTTAAAAATAACCTTAATACCTTGGATAAACACATATTTAAATTGTTCAAATAATTGGTTGGTTGCCTCATAATATTTTCCTAGTTGGTTTGATGATCTAATTGATATTTACAGAATATACTACCCATCAATAGCAAATTACATATTCCCTTCAAGTACACATGGAGCATTCACCAAAATAGACTATTTTCTAGGACATAAAATAATTTCTGGCAAATTTAAAAACATTTTAATTATGTGAAGTGTATTCTTTGACTGTAGTTGGTTTGTTTAAAGAAGATCCAAATTAGAGCTATACGCTGAACTTGAATCTGCTGCTTAGTATTTATATCACCACAGGCAGATCACCAATTTCTTTGAAATTCAGTATTCTTGTCAACCCTGAGAGCCAAGGTAGGCAGAATCATCATGTTTAGCTTGTCAGGAGAACCAAATTAGATAATACTCAGAAAATAATTTTTAAATTGCCAGGTGCTATGTCAAAGTTAGTTCACAGCTTTTAATTTCATCCTTCTCAATAATTTTATTTTAAAAACTTGGAATTGTCGGTATGGTTGCTCTAGTTTTACTTTATTGAACATTTTGAAAACCCAATAATTTTATGTAGAGATTACCAGTAGTCACACAGTACAGGAAAAGGTAGTTTTTGTTTTATATTCATTCATTTATATCTATATATAGTAGTTGTAACTATAATTTGGCAATATCTCTTATAGTTTAAGAATAACAACAAGGCCGGGCGTGGTGGCTCACACCTGTAATCCCAGCACTTTGGGAGGCCGAGGCGGGTGGATCACGAGGTCAGGAGATCGAGACCATCCTGGCTAACCTGGTGAAACCCTGTCTCTACCAAAAATACAAAAAATTAGCCGGGCGTGGTGGCGGGCATCTGTAGTCCCAGCTTCTCGGGAGGCTGAGGCAGGAGAATGGCATGAACCCGAGAGGTGGAACTTGCAGTGAGCCGAGATCACGCCACTGCACTCCAGTCTGGGAGACATAGCGAGACTCGTCTCAAAAAAAAAAAAAAAAAAAAAAAAAAAAAAAAAAAAAAAAAAAAAAAGAATAACAACAAACTGATAACTTCATTCTGTGTTTGATGTTTGATTTGAGTCATTAGACCTTCACTGTTATTTATGACAATATTATGATACAAGGGGAAATCACTGCCAAGGATTTGTCTGTAATTAGCATTTGTAAATGAAAGAATGAAAATAAAGCATTGCTGTTTATATTCTATATTCTCTAACGATATCCTGCAATACAGAGTACCTACCTTTTATTTATTACAGGATATGTGTCAAGTAGAATGTTACAAACTTAAAGAATCATGAAGGACAGGCAGGTAACACGAATCTGTCAGTCCATTCTGGGGTGAGCAACAAGGAATGGTGGGAACCATGGTGAAATGGAGAACAAACACCCCACCTAAAGCTATCCTCCTGTGGTTTGACAAATAAAACATCCCTACTTGGTGAGGTTTGACTCAAAGGCAGCTAATAAGCTGCTCCTATTCAATTCCTAGGTCTTGCTTTCAATTACACTCCTAATTATTAGACAAGCAGAGGCCTTGGAATGTATTACACTTGCAAGGTATTATTTTCACTGTAATTCTAGCATTATTTTCTGCCTCATGTCATTTATATGTTATGGAATAGCTCTTCTAGTTATTATTTTCATATTTTCTTTCTTATTTCTGTTCCTAACTATTTTCTTCCTATCTTTTCTACTTTTCTGTTTTACCCTTCACTCTCGCTCTTGGAATCAATGCAGTCAAGTCATGGTTGTCCAGAATGCAAGGTAGAGTTGTTTCTCTTTCAGTGTCAAGCTATGCTGTTATGCCTTGAGTTATGCTTTTTGCATTTTTATGTACATTCACTTGCACTTCAACATGGGCTGTAACTTGTATTTTTCTACATGTTTGTATATATTGAATCAGCACTACAACAAATTGTTCTGAGCATATTTCTAAATAGCTTTAGCAGATGTGTGCGATAGAACACAGAAAAGTAGAAAATATCAAAAACATAGAACGATGAATAAAATATATTATTACCATGAAATTAGACATAACTGAAGTCTCATTTATAATCTATTCACTAAAACTCATTTAGCTTCTCACATAATAATCATGAGTTCTCTTGAGTCTTCTATTGAAATAAAAATATAGTCACTTTTCAAAAGTAATTAATGGATCTTCTGGATGTCCAGTGCAGGTGTGTATCCCATCGGGTGCGGTGACTCATGCCTGTAATCCCAGGACTTTGGGAGGCCGAGGTGGGTGGATCATGAGGTCAGGAAATTGAGACCATCCTGGCTAACACGGTGAAACCCCATCTCTACTAAAAATACAAAAAATTAGCTGGGGGCGTGTTGGCAGGTGCCTGTCCTCCCAGCTACCCGGGAGACTGAGGCAGGAAAATACATGAACCTGGGAGGTGGAGCTTGCAGTGAGCTGAGATCGTGCCACTGCACTCCAGCCTGGGTGACAGAGTGTCTCTCTCAAAGAAAAAGAAAAAAAAGAAAATAGGTGTTTGAACTTGGTCCCTCACTTGAACCTATTGTTGAAACACTTTCATGCCTTTATAACTTCTGCCCCACAAAATTTCTGCTGTGCAATGTAGAATGCCATAATTGGCTTGCTGTAGTATATTGGCAACGAGATAATCTTCCTTTGTTCCCAATAGTAGGAGTGTTTTCTAATGCAGCTCATAACAAGTTGCATCATAATACTGTCAACTAAGGCAATTTCTTACTACATAGCCAAAAGCATTATTTTGCACATCTCTCATTGCATTATAAATTAAATGTGTCATTTAGTTGGAAAGGCAAATCATGTAAGATCTGTAGCAATAGGGTGATGAGGATTTTAATCCCACCCAGATTATTAATGGTACAGCATTCGTTTTTGTCTATGACATTAAAATTTCACACATTTACTACTAATGAGCTGTTTCCCAAATGAGGCTATTTCTGATTTTTAAAAGCATAAATATGTAAATATTTCAAACAACAGGATTAGTTACCACAGCCTTGCTATTGCCCAGAAACTTTTTGTTTCCTTGCAGCCACATAATTGTGGCAAACAATATAATCGACACTGTGATAGATTCCTCGTTATGGCTGGTTCTCTCATCACAGAACACAATCCAGGTCTCTCAGGCTGATATGCAAAATTAGTTTTGTTTCAAAGAAATAGTATTATTTTTAGAACAGATATTATTAATCACATTATTCAGAATCTCCCTATCTTTTATATATAGAAACTTAGGGGAAATTATCAGAATGATAGAGATTGTATTTAACTAGAAAAGAGAGAATATTTTATAAATTATAAATAATGGCATGTCTTAGATAACTGTTTAAAAGATCTAGAAGCTACTCTCTTGTCTTTCATTTAGAAATCACTTTCACCATGTCTTTGAGAATTGTCAGTGTAAGAGGGAATTATATTGACAAGGTACTGACATTTTAAGTTAGACTATAGAAGCCAATGAGTGAGGTCCTTAAGAACTTGCATTTGAATTTTAGCCCTGTCACTTAGAAGCTGTAAGATTTCTCTAAAACTATTTTTCTCTTCTGCAAAATAGGAATAATAACAGCTCCCTTCGCAGGCTTTCTGTGAAATACATGAAATAAATACATCAAAAGTGATAAGCATAATGTCTGGAACATAATAAGCTTTCAATCAATGGTAGTTGTTATTATTATTGCTAGGAACGTGTATCATACATTTTATGTAACCAATGGTTAGTTATCTCTGCAACAAAAAGGTACAGAATGCTTGAGCTACTGAATTATTTAAAAATACTATGTAGAAAATTAAACAACTTTCTTTAATAATAAAATGTAATACATCTTTCATTCTTAAATTAAAAATGAAGTCCTGTTAACTAGTTAAAAATTACACTGATCTAGTTTCCTTGTCTTCTTTATTTTCTTCTTCCCACCTTCTGATCAATATACTCAAACTCTGAAGGGCCAAATGTCAGGCAAGATAAGGTGAGAGAATGACAAGGAAAAAGTCTGGGTCATGCATGAACTCAATACTTTCTCTTGGATAATTAAGAAATGGAAATGAGCATACATGAAGGGCCTCGTTCTGATTTTCTCTCATCACACTGTTGAGCAAAGTGAAAATATTTTCTCGTTACTGAGATTTTGTTATAAATGTAATAATTATTTTTAGCTATCATTATATCTGGAAGCCCAGTTCCTGGCTGAACCTTTCTCTAAACAGCATTGGTAGCCTATCAAAACATTTCCTCTGGGACCTATGGAAGGCAGGTACAGGTGTTGTGTATATTTACAATATGATATCCAAAACGTATTTTACTTCAATAGATTTTAAAGGAAAACAATATACAAGCATGTTCTAAGGATCACTGAACATTTACTTAGCACAGACTATGTGTCAGACACTGTGCCAGGTGCAGGGGTTACAATTGACAATGTAGCCATAGTCTCTGCCATTAGAGAGCAAAGAGGAAAATAAAATGATAGACAATAAGCACACCATTACACCATTAAACAGAGCTTACAAAATGGGATACAGGTTGTACTTTTTCTAAATTAAGAGAAGCAACCTCAGAGGAGTAATTTTGAAAAACGTGTGTGTGTGTGTGTGTGTGTGTGTGTGTGTGTGTGTGTGTGTGTGTATAGTAAGTTTAGTAAAGGAAAACCAGATAAAACATTAGAAATGAATACCTTCAATGTCTTAGATTATTTTATAGAAGTAGATCCACCAAAGAAGTCTTCAAATTTCATTATCTTTTCTCAATTTTTCTTTTGAAATTAAAAAATATGTACATAGAAACTGTTTTCCTGCTGGTCTTGAGTAGAATAATTGAACTTCAAATACTTTTTCAGACAGCCTTAAAAGTAGTTATACCTATGCATGACAAAATAGCCAATAAAAACAAATAAAAAAATAAACCACCAGTACTTTGGGAGCCTGAGGAGGGCAGATCACGGGGTCAGGAGATGGAGACCATCCTGGCTAACACAGTGAAACCCCGTCTCTACTAAAAATACCAAAAAATAAAAAAATAAAAAAATAAAAAAAATTAGCCGGGCGTGGGTGGCGGACACCTGTAGTCCCTGCTACTGAGGCTGAGGCAGGAGAATGGTGTGAACCCGGGAGGCGGAGCTTGCAGTGAGCCCAGATCGCGCCACTGCACTCCAGCCTGGGTGACAGAGCCAGACTCCATCTCAAAAAAATAAACAAACAAACAAGGCAAAACTTCAAGGGGGTGAAGTTTTAGATATTTTTTGATAAACACCATGTCCCATCTTTATGTATTCAACTTTTTATTTTCCCTTATTAATAAACTTCTTTGATTATTAGATATAATTGTCCTAATTTCCCTAATGTTAAATCATTAATGTAATCTTCCCTCAAGAGAATATAGTGTGTTTACTAGACAAGAAAGGAAAGGGAGGATGAACTCCACTTATTTCTCAGCTTGACTTTATGCTCACATTCAAGAATCCCCCTGTTTACCTGCCTACCTTCAACTTGTAAATCCACAGATTTTGATATGACTATTTTGTGTAGAGTTTTAAATTGTGTTAAGTGGCAACACAGTTCACTGAAATTGTGTACGATATGATCAGAGCATGGTAGTTATAAAACAAGTGTTATTGAAGAATGGCTTTGTGTGACCAGCTCTGTGTGTCAGGAAATGCAAGTGCAAAAAATACTGCAAAGGCTTTCATTGGTGTTTAGGAGCAAGCTGTTTTTACTTTCATTAATTCTAAAGGCAATGGATGTTTTAGGTCTGTAGAGAATTGGAGAATCAAACTCATTACTATGATTAAGATAGTCTATTAAAATGAACATTTTAACTTTTGTCCAATCAGTTTAGGTTATTTCTAAATGTATATGGTCAAACATCAGGTATTTATCAGTATTTATAATAAGTAGGCCTAATTGTTCCACAACACTCGCTTAGGATGTACCGTTCAGGATTTCCCTAGGCAACTCTAAAGATGGCCTAACTTGCTCATAATGTTTGTAATGTGTGTGTACACATTATACATAATTTATATTATATGTATAAACATTATATATTTAAATTGAGATGGAGAATTTTAGATTATAAAGAAGACAAATTCGATACTTCAGGTAGTGAAGCCTGCAATTAAGAAAACAGAGGGATGTCACATTTTATGATGGGCCTAACCAACTGAGTTCATATAACATTTATTTAAGAGCAAAAAATCAAATTAACTATGTTTGAATCCTGGTCCTACCAGTTAATAACTATGTAACTTTGACAATATGCCTTAATTTTTCTGAGCTTCAAGTTTTCTCGCCTATAAAATGGAATAAGAAGTAATACCTGTAAAATGGGGTTAATATGAGTATTACATGAGTTAATACATGAAAAGCACTTAGAACTTTACCAGAGGAAAGAATAGGCATTTAATAAATGTTAGTTATGATTTTAATATGCTTACTTTTAAAAATGCTTTTCATGCATTAATTAAATACATACTCATATGTCAATACAATACAAGGGTTTTTTAGTTGATAGAGATGTACAATTCCTGATACGGAGTTGGCATTCAATAATTTTTGCTAGGTGTATAAGTGAAAAAAAGACTAAATGTGGATTTGAACAATTTGAATAACAATTATTCACATGTATGGATTAAGAAAAGATAGGGACTGATAAATCCCTTCAAAGATACTTCAATACTACTGCAGACTATTTTAATATATACTGGCAGACCCAGAACTTTAGTGATAGTACATGGGTTTGCATTTGGTATTAATTCCCATCTTGTTAAACAAATTGCATATTTTTTAGAACTTAAAAAGCATTATTTTATTACTGTTCAGTATATTAGATAAATCTTAATATGGTTTCCATAACCTCACCACCTTGGTAAGTAAGTCTAAAACAAACAGAGGCTTTAAAACTCATACTACCATGTGTTTGTTTCCTATGTATATTCACATAGGAGAATAGCCATGATTCTCAAGTAGCAATCCACGTTTACTATTAACTTAAAAGTAGTCACTAATTCTTTCTATGTCACTATCAAAGTTATTAACTCTTTCTATATATTAATTTCTATGTATTATTTCTGTGTAGACACTTTTTTGTAGACACGAATTCTATCGCCATCAAATTAAGTCATTAATTCTATGTTACCATCAAAAAAGAATCCAAAACTAAATTTAAAGCAATGTATCTTACTAAAAATTTTTGAATTTTTCATTATGAAATATTTCAAGTTTACTAAAAATTATAGAAAATACCCTAACAAATATCTGTGTGCTTGCTCTCCAATTTTGTCAGATCTCAAGATTTTGCTATATT
The DNA here is from genome assembly GCF_047675955.1 of Chlorocebus sabaeus. Taxonomy (NCBI): domain Eukaryota; kingdom Metazoa; phylum Chordata; class Mammalia; order Primates; family Cercopithecidae; genus Chlorocebus; species Chlorocebus sabaeus. The sequence goes on from NC_132924.1 coordinate 70,116,274, forward strand.
TGTTTTAGATGTTTTAAAATAAAAGATAATACCCGGAGGCTCTCTGAAATCACTTCCCTGTCCATCAAAAAAACTCACTAAATTGAATTTAATATTCATAATTTACATGTTTTCTTACAGTATTAATATATGTATGTCAAATATACATATATATATGATATGTAATCGTATTTCACATGATTTTATCTTTGTACCATTATACCATACTATATTAAGTGTTTGATCAAAACTTTTTTCAAGATATATCTATCTTGATATATGGAGGCTTTTAAAATTTATTTAATTGATTTTCAGTGCCACTTACTATTTCATTGAAATGAATATATCAAAATGTATTTATTCTTTCTTCTATTGGCTTACTATTGAAATAATGTTACAATTAATATTCTTGAACAAATTTCTTGTTCACAGGTAGGAGAATTTATGGTAGAAGTGGAATTAGTAGAAATTGAATATTTGGATGTTTGGGTATATAAACTTAAACTTCACCAGATATTGACAAATTTATCTAAAAAGTCTATATAGAAACTTCCTATCCACAGTCTATGAGAGCTCCTCTTTCTTTAAATCATTGTCTGTATATTTCCCTAAAATTGTTTGTAATTTATCTTGAGTGACAACTGTCAAATTGTGTACATTCAAATTGGTTGAAGTGGGAGGAACACTGCTTTATTTCAATTGGATTCAGCTCACAATGGCTGACTTGTGAAGTGTTATGAAACACCAACTCGGTGCTTCTTAATCTTGGCTACACATTAGATTCACCTCGGAACCTTCAAAAATTCTAATATTCAAGCCTCATCCCAGACTAATTACATGAGACTTTCCTTCGGGGTGTAAGCAGGGGTAAGAGGGAAGTGGGTGAAGGGTTGACTGACCCACCTCCCACCACCAGAACTCAGGTGATCCCATTATGCAGTCAATGTTAAGAATTACTTCCCTTGTATCTGACTGGTAAGAAAATAAAATCAGAGAGACAGGGAAAGTACTTGCCTGTAGGCCCATCTTTAAAAGTAAGTGGTGAGCTGGAGTTTGATTCTCAATAGCTTTCTCTAGAATGTGTAGGTAAATTAGTGGCTGGGGAAAATTTCCAGGCATCCAGGATATGGCAGTATTTGAGACCAGGAATGTAGCAAGAGTTAGTTTGACTATAGTTTGGAATAGAACTACAGATTACAAGGGACAGGATCCAGCCCCTTTTAGGAAAGGCAACTTGTGAAGTCCAGACATATGTAAAGACTCCCAGACAAAGAGGTTGGTTTACAATACTCTAGTGTCCACCAGCGATGAAGTATTATTTAGAACGTGAGACATAAGCTTAGGCAGAAAATGCAGAAAAAAAGCAGTGAGAGTTAGAGAAACGCCTTGTCTGTGTGGGCACCATTTGGTAATAGCAAATGACAGTAATCTAATTTCAACCCTATCAGTTGGTGACAGCTATACATGTTCTGCCAGACTTAATTAGGATACGCTTTGAAAATTAAGTTGTTTTTAACTGTGTAGCATATAAGCTTCTAATTGGTGCTCAGAGGAAATGGAAAGTCAAGGATTAATGCAAATGTCCCAAGTTATAATAATTGAGGAAAGATTTTATTTGGTTCATCAATTGTAAAATAACATATTGACATAAACCAAAAATTTATATTTAATTAAAATTGCTTTATAACTGCATTAAATATACTTTACCAAGAGTGTTGGTAAATATACTTTAAATATCAGATAACAAGTGTTTATGGAATGTCAGCCACAGCAACAGCCATTCTTCATCTTTTTCTCAATCAGTACAGTCATTACAATGTTTTAGTTTTGCTTTTCCATACATGCGAAACTATAGGAAAGTTAAACACCAAATTACTGTTTATTGGGCAATAACATTGATGTTATCATTTAGTTCATATAATTATCTCCTACGTTCAGGAAAGAGTAAGATTTCTAAATTATAGTATCGTTAGAACACCTACAAGCATTTCTTTAAAAAAAAAATCTTTAAGGCAAAGAAAACTACAAGCATCCAACATATTTTTAAGTTGTCACTGTGCATTCAGGGTTTAAGACATGAGGATGATGAGATAATTATATAGTGATTTGAAATAAAGTATCTTGAATAGTCTGCATGTCCTTTAGTTTAACTGTGAAGTCATCAACTAAGGTGAATAATCGAGATAACTCTTTCTTTTCTCCCAATTCAGTGCTGAGTACAAGAGAAGGACTAAATATGTCCAGAAAAGTCTTAATCCTGAGTGGAATCAAACAGTAATTTATAAAAGTATTTCCATGGAACAGGTATGTAAAGATTATTTCTAGGTGACAGAATTAGGCTAATATAAGTACAGTGATAGCAAAATTATTCAAAAATTGGATCTATATACATTTTGCCAATCAAACAGAAAAAGTTGAGTAAAATACATGTAAGAAATGTAGACAATGGAAAAAAATGAGTGACGTTTAAACATAGGGTGAAAGTAAATGTGCACATTTTGACAAAGCAGCCAAAACATAAACAAATAAAATAAGAAAACTAGTGGAATATTTTCCATTGATTATTTCGGAATTTAAAATTTTTAATAGACTAAGCCACAGTTATCAAATTTGAGAGGGAAATATATTTTCCAACTGGCTATATTTTGACTTTCATACACAGTATACAGAAAAAATAAGATTCAATGCATAGAACTGTATTACTCCACCAGACAATATTTTAGGATCTCATCTCTTTGCTAAATTGAGGCCTCCTAAGAATCTGGCATTGTGGTGCTAAACTCTATAGAAGAACACAAAATGATGACTAGTATAAAGGGTTATCACCACAGATAAATAACTGTAGGCAAAATTACACTAATGTGCTTCTGAAAATCTGCATTTTTATAACTTTGCTTGAGTAACAGACAATAACTGAAATGTATAAAGTTGAATTCAGAGAGAAGACTGCAAAGACAGTTCCCATGTAAACCAATTTACAAGTGAACTGTCTTTCAAAATGAGGTTCTTAATTTGTCTTCTAGTAGATTAATTTGATTACAAAAACAAAGCTGGATATAAATTATAATCTGGGTTTGTGAATTTAAAATAAACTCACCTGCAGAAATAAGACAATGCTACTAAGTTTTTTAGAAATTGCTGAAGCATCTAATCCAAATACTTCATCTATATAATACTAGACGTTTTTGCAATCTATGAATTTCTTATATTTAGAGTATTTATAAATTCTGATTTCTATTTTTGAAAATGAGTTGGGGATACAATAAATAAGAATTATCATTTTATTCACAAAATAATGTTCCATATGATCAAACACTAGAGTGCAAAATCATTCAAATTTTATGTAATATTTAATATATTTAAACTACATAGTTTTTGGTAAAATTTTAAGTATTTTCACATAAATGGAAGGAGTTTAAGGAAATAAAAATAAATATGTCTACTGTATATGTATAATGAAAATGTATGATGGAAAGATAGGTTAATTAGATTTCTATTTGAACTGTATAGCTCAAGAAGAAAACACTGGAGGTGACAGTTTGGGATTATGATAGATTTTCATCCAACGACTTCCTTGGGGAGGTAAGCCTCTGACTTCCTTTCCTTTATTTGCTGCTATGGTAAACCACCAATTAAAGCATGATGCAAAGCATATTTCTGAAGTTTGTAAGATAGCCATTTCTGCATAAAATCTTTTGGCAGATAGAATTTATTTCCTGATTTACTCTTTGAGTAGATTAATACCAACTCAAGAAATGATTTTCACTCTATCACTTGATGTACTTTATAATTAATTTCTAAGATGAAATTTTGTTTCAATAGGAAGATATGCAATCATACTGTGAGTCCAAATGAGATTTGAAGTAATAAATTTATTATATTATAAAATGGCCTGGACTTTTCAAAATGCATTTACAGGTTCTTTAACTGATTCGATGTGACATATTGCATTGTTATTTATAATTCAGTTTCCTGAGAAAAATTGCTGAAAACATTTTAAGAAGCAAAACTACAAGTAGGAGAAAACAATAAAAACAATTTTTACATTAACATCAAGGAATCAAAATAACCTAATTGTATGCCTGCGTCAGAATATCTCATATACCACATAAATACATACACTTACTATGTACTTGTAAAAATTTAAAAGTAAACAAATAACCTAATCATGAAATTGGTGGAGTGAACAAATCTTGTGATTTTTTAAATCTATTATATATACATACACATTGTTTATAGATATATACACATTGTTTATAGATATGAACATAATACATACATTGTTTATACATAGGAACATTATATGTATAATGTAGATATGTACACATTGTATAATGTAAATTATATATGTTGTATATATACATATATTATACATTGTATATACATATATAATACATTGTATACCTGTGTATATACATACAATGTATATGTGTCTATATATACTATACAGTGTATACAATTGTATGTATAGTGTATATATGTTTATGTACACATTATATACAATGTATATATACTATACATATATAATATATACTATACATATATAATATATATACACACACATATTGTTTAGTGTTCTGCTTAGGGTAGAAGTTATTAATGAATATTAAAAATAATCTCCAAAACCTACAAAATATGATATCCTTTTGATAGAGATTATATAAAACGGTTGTGTAATCAAGGTGATAATGAGGCCTTGTTTGGTTGTTAAGACTTTGCACCTCTCTTTTCACCAAAACCAGAGCATTGGACCCTTACCTTCCAGCTCCATCCAGCTCTAGCCACTTGGACGAATCTTGATCTTAGGCAAGAGTACTCTAGATTAGTATTATGTCTGACTTTATGTCTCAAAAAAGTGACTTATTGAAGTCCTTCTAATTTATGGTCTTATGTTTACATGAGCCTAAAGCATATATCCATTGGTCTGGGTTTCATTTCTTTTTAGCTCATCATATCTAAGATGTCAGCAACTGCAAAATGCACCAATGTACTAAGAAAAAGAAAGTTGCCAATTAAACCACGACAAAATGTGTTAGTCATATCCCTATTTCAAATGTGAACTCAAGTGTGTTTTAAAATAGAATAAATAAATTTATAATTGCAACTTTCTCATTCTTTTCCAGTTTGTCCCTTTTGTGACTAAAATCAAACATTTTTCAAGGTTGCTAGTCCAGTTTAAGATTAGAATGAGTTATGAGTTCTTTTTTTTTTTCTTTTCTGAGACGGAGTCTCGCTGTGTCGCCTGGGCTGGAGTGTGGTGGCGCGATCTCAGCTCACTGCAAGCTCCACCTCCTGGGTTCACGCCATTGTCCTGCCTCAGCCTACCTCGTAGCTGGGACTACAGGCGCCCGCCACCAAGCTCGGCTAATTTTTTTTTTTTTGTATTTTTAGCAGAGACGGGGTTTCACCATTAAGATTAAAATGAGTTCTTACAACAAAAAGAAGTTTTGTTTTATGAACAGATTGACTTGTGACCCTTTTAACATCATATCCAAATAATTTATTTGTCAAAAATTTTATACAGTTCAGTTCAAGCAAACATTTATTAAGCATCTAGTATGTAAAAGACGTTGTTTCCAGTATCATTGGGAAGAAAAATGAAGAAGAAAGAATCATCATCCTCAAAAGTTATACTGTATTCCTTGGTTTATATCCTTTAATAAATTTTAGAACATACAAAAAGTAATGAATTAATCATACTTTAGTTCCTAAATTTCATTGATTTGTTACACTTTTTTTCAGGTATTGATTGATTTATCTAGCACATCTCACCTCGATAACACTCCAAGGTGGTATCCTCTCAAAGAACAGACTGAAAGCATTGATCATGGCAAGTCGCATTCCAGTCAGAGCAGCCAGCAGTCCCCAAAGCCATCTGTTATCAAAAGCAGAAGCCATGGTATCTTCCCTGACCCATCAAAGGGTAGGAAATATTTTTTAAGCAGAAAAAGCTTTTTGTCTATTTGTTCAGTCTGTATCTTCTTAGTGTGAGTGTTTGTACATTTAACATATATTAATAGACTAGACATGACTGGAAAATACTTAATATAATGTCATGCAAAGAGTGATGGATGTGGAGTCAGGAGAAATGGCCTATATTCTCAGATCATCACCCATACTTAGGTGTAGGACTTTGTAATCTTCACTTCTCTAACTGTCCATTTTCCAACATGTAAAATGGAGGAGGTTGGACTATATGAGCTGTTTGGTCTATTCCACCTCAAAATCCATGATAACATGATTTCAGAAAATGCATTTGGGTATTTCATAAAGATAATATAAAAATCCCTACTGGTTCATTGACTAGACATAATCATCATTACCATTAAGGTATAATCCTTCTACTTGTTGAATCTCTGGTTATCCATAAATATTGTCTTACCCAATAAATATAATTTTGCATGCTACTTTTTATTTATCATACAAAGAATATTTTCCCTTGTCATCAAAACAATTGGTATGCTGAAATTTTCTTAAGTCTTTCCTAAATGTTGAACTCAAGCTAATTTTTTAATAATTATTATTATTTTTTAAATAACAGTGCCATACATTGGGTTTGACAATATGCAAATATGCACGGCACTCTCATTCAAATGAGCTTTTCCTTTGAGAGGTTCATTACCAGCTGTCCTACAACACAATATCCTCATCATAAACTGAGTTACTGCCTCTGTGGGATAAAACGTGTGGTACCTTACCTACATATACTGAACTATTTATAAGTATTAAATATAATTTTTATATTGGACTTGAGTATTACTTCCTTGTCACCTTTTCTAGGAAAGTCCATCAAATTGAAAAGTGGTTCTTTGTACATGAGATTCTCTGAATCATAAATGCAAGTGTTCTAGGAGATGAGAAAGTGAGTCCATGTCCAGTAGGCCACTGAGTTGGTATCATAAACCACTGACTACGAGTGCTGTAGATTATTTATTAATGAGTTTTATAGATCATTTATGGGTTCTACTTAGCCATCTCAACTCTATCTTGCTTAACATTCTGCAAGATCATTAGTATAAAGATCTCTTTCTATGACTGCCTTAGGAAATATGTGATCCATACATTCTCTACAATGGTTTGAGGCATGATTCTACAATCTCCACATTTAATATGTCCTAGTGACTTACATCCTTCATCCTGTTTTTACTTAAAACTCCTCCTGTGTACCGTCTCCTACCTGACCTGTACTGGAATTAGCAGAGGTGCTTGGTGAAACTAGAAGTTAACATATTTATTACTAGAAGCTAGTCAGAATGTATTTCTTTTCTCAAAGTTATCTCTTCTCATTGCTATCATCCTTTTGCCTTTCCTCCTCCAAATTGTTTCCCAGATGTTTAATCACAGTTCTCTATGATGACCAGTTGCATAAATGAATCATATAAGACCCAGAATTAACATAAATTTTAGACAGTTTCAAATTATGTGTAGACTAAGCTTGACAGGAGGAGTGCTGGAACAACTTTAACTCACGTTTTACCCTTTTGTGACCAGACATGCAGGTTCCCACCATTGAGAAATCCCATAGTAGTCCTGGTAGCTCAAAATCATCATCAGAAGGCCATCTCCGTTCTCATGGACCATCTCGCAGTCAAAGCAAAACCAGCGTCACTCAGACCCACCTGGAAGATGCAGGGGCTGCCATAGCTGCTGCCGAAGCTGCCGTGCAACAACTCCGCATTCAACCAAGTAAAAGACGCAAATAAATTCCTCAGCATGGCAGCTTAATGTTCATCTGTTGCCTTTCTTTCCTGCTGTCCTTTCCTGTTTGCTTTCAGTTTTCAACATCCTCTGCTCACCCTGTTCTCTGTCCCTTCGTCTGTGTAAGAACGATATCAATACATTAATATACTCTTTCTTATTTAGATTTTTTTAATTTACATAGACTGAAATAAAACTGGCTGTTTCTCCTTTGTTTACACCATCCATCCAACCTGGCTCATAGCATTTGATACAGTGTCTGTGATGTTTGGAGGCAAAGCAATGTTGTGTGTCCTTTTTGTTTGTGCTTAAATATCTTTTAGAATACAGAAATTATAAGCACAAGTGGCTGCCAGTTTTTCAGACCTTATACCAAAAAATTAAAAAGTGCACTCATATAAGTATTTAGAGCAGATTCACAATTAGATTCTTGTGTCTGAAAACACTCAAAAAGTCTAGGCAGAAGATAATGCAACCAACAGTCAACTTCTAGAACCTTGGAGGAAAAGCCATTTCAAGACAGTGCTTTAAAACACTAATAAATTATGCTTGTGAAATATGGTAACTTTCCATGTGCAAAAATTTGTAGTCTTGAAAAGTCTGTGAAGAAAATCTTATTTCTTATATTCTCAAAAAACTACATTAAATTAATATATATATAAGCATATGTCATGAGGCAATGCAACTTCATTAAGGAGCACAATTGGGTCCATTCTGTTGGATCACACTTTGTATGCGATGACAGATTTTACAGATTTTTTTTCTAACCATTGGAAATCAAAATATACTATGTCTGGTAGCTATAAGTCAAGCAAAATATAACAGTTGACCTATCTTAATTGCTGTATTTTCATTTCATTTGTGAAAATTTAGTCAATTGATATAATTATATAAAAATAAGTGCAAATATTTCACAAATGTAGGTGCCCTGTTACTTCTAAAAGGCATTAGCCAGGCAATGGAGATAGATCGTTGTTCTCTGCATCTCCCTAGTCATCATTTCCAAAGAAACAGCCAGTTTTAAACCCCTTTAGTGCTGTGCATGTGGTGTCATTTTGGCATTTGAAAACACAACTTATTTAAATACAGCAAAAGAGCACTTCTGTTTGCATGAATAACATTTAAGCTGGTTCCATCTGAGGATACATACTCTGGGTTTCCATTTCACCCACACTGCCACAGCAGCACATAAAAGCGGTCAGTCTAATCATGCCAGGAAGCAGCACAGACACAGCATAGCAGGAGTCCTCCCCATTCAAAGAACTCAGTCTGATAATCTGCCTCCACCAGCCAATGGCAACCAAGACCAAAGCCAGCTAGCCCTCAGGAAGGTGATGTCTGATGGACCAGTCAAGCCAGAAGGAGGTGAGCAGAAAGGCCCTGTTCAAAGCACACAGCAAGAACGTCCCCCAAATTTAAAGCTCTCCTCTTTAATTTTAGAGATTGTCTGATAAAATATGTTTATCCACTTTTTAATGTGCTTTTGTGGGCATGGCATTTCAGGACTTCATCATCACCATGTAAGTCCCAAGACCAGTCCCGTAATATATTGACTACAGTGATTTGTATTTTTCTATGCACTGGGCGTCTTTTGACTTTTGTTGGGAAATAGATTAACAATATTCATATTGCAGAATGGAATGCATGCTACTAACCTAATCTGTTCAAGCATGACTATAAATATGTTTCATTGTGATGAAAGTTTCAATTGCTCACAGTTCAAGTTAGCCTACCAGTTGGAATGTGGATCAGTTTTTGTTGCCTATTATTTCAAGTGTAACTTTAAAAAATTTAGTGGATTTTGAAAATTCTTAGAGGAAAGTAAAGGAAAAATTGTTAATGCACTCATTTACCTTTACATGGTGAAAGTTCTCTCTTGATCCTACAAACAGACATTTTCCACTCGTGTTTCCATAGTTGTTAAGTGTATCAGATGTGTTGGGCATGTGAATCTCCAAGTGCCTGTGTAATAAATAAAGTATCTTTATTTCATTCATAAACTACTGGGTTCTGAGCCATTGTTATATGATGCAGCTTAAAATGAATGTGTCAGTTTTGTTTTCTCATTTGATTTCGTTGCAGTAGATTTTAATTACTGCTTCATTGCTAGTGACAGCTGTAATGATTGGACATTTGAGAGCAGGACAAAGTTCCATCTTGGAAACACTGTAAGATAGATGGAAAATTGTCACCAAATAAAAGCATCAGAGATTACATTAAAATGTAAATAAATAATGGGATTGGGCTACCCTAGGCAACATTTGTGCTATTTCTGTCTCCTACGTCTGATCTACTTTGCAATCTTCTCAGGTTCCTGGATAGAGGAAGGTAAATTCCATTGCTTTGGAGAAGTGGCTAACCTTGAACTCATAGCTGTGTTCAGAAACGAAAGCACATGTACACCCATCTGTAACCTAACCCCAACATTTCTAGAATTTTCCCCCAAGAAAGAGTGCCACTGCCAGTGACAAGGAATGAAGCTAGGGTGACTATACAATTATCTTCAAATTTAATTCAAAAGCACATATTAAAATAATTTTTTTAAAAATAGGATAGTAGTATTTGTCCCCTTGAGTACTTCTCAGCCCTAAAATGTTTGATTTTATGAGTTCATATTTGGCACAAAATTAAAATCAAGCCTTATACTTTCCTGTTGCATTCTTTTTATTCTCATAAAATTAAAAACATTTCATATGTCCTTCTCCCAATTAATTATATATGTGGTGGCAATGTAAGACATATGTTGCATTACAGAGGTAAACCACTGAGGTGTTTCCTAAATTAGGTAATTAAGGAAAAATCAGCTTAAACATTAGGATAATTCTGAATATGTGTTACTCAGCCCAGTTTCTAGATTATCACCAAAGCACAATTTCTTTTTTCTTGTTAGCCTTACTAAAACTTTCATTTTTAAAATTCCACCTCTCACCTTTTCTTCCATCAAATAAGTTCACTTGATTTCTTCATGTTATTCACGTTATTACTTGAAATATTCTTTTAATTATAAATGCCACAGTAATCAAACACTTCCCTTATTTCACACCTTATTTTTAATTATTGTGACTTAAGTGTTTCTACATAACATTTTATATGATTTTCTTCCTAGACATAGTCCTTAAAATTTATATTAAAGTGTTTTAATCCCTTTTTTTGAATAGTGCTCTAATAGATATTCTCATACATTTAGTCTTATGATTGACTTAGAAGTCACTCTTTATTAAAATCGTAATCAAAAGGAAAACTAGATAACACAGCATGCTTTCATGTTTAATTTTGTTCTAATAGCCTTATTTTATAAATAAAAAGCCTTATTTTCTAAAGTATAATTTTTCTGCTATTATAAATATACCAATATAATTGATCCATGTATATTTCCAGACACTTCATAGCAAACATACTGTAGTGTTAAATTTATATAAAATGCAATATAAATTCTTTAAAGTGCAGAGAGAAAAACAACTAGGCAGAGATACAAACATATAAAAAGGACCTGCAAGTTCCTGTTCACTAACTGCAGAAGTATTAATAATAATCGTAAGTGTTGGGATAAAAGTGTCCCATTTCAAACCTCAAAATGGAGTTCATATAATCCCATCTGCATTCTGAAAATAATACTCTGCATTTGAATAGTTCTTCATGTTGTACAGAGCATTTTGTCATCCATTTCTCATTTTATCACATTAAGTGGATGAGATAGTCATTTCAATATTCTTATACTTGTTTTTTTATGGGTGAGCAATCAGAGAGTCAGAGAGGTAGGCTGGCTGGTATAAGAACACACAGCTAGAAATTTTCAGAACTGACAAATATAACATTGTCTTGTGACTTTTCGAGTTACAATTTTTGAATACATTGTCTCCTTTAAAATCAAAGTCTCCTAATTTTAATAAGAACAGTCACTTATGACTTCTCTCTCAAGTTCTTACAAATGATTAGCGGTAGCTAGAAATGATGGCAGAATTCAATTAATACTCTCTATCTACATGGTCCTCCTTTCTAAAGGTTGTTGATTTAACCTAGCAAAAGGAAGCCTTCCCACTGTGCAAGCCCAGTGAGGCATTGGGCAATGTTTGTGACTCCATTAGAAAAGGCTGTGGGTCCATCTGTAGGCATTTCTATCAAGAGTGACAAAAATTGTCCCTAAAGAGCTTTTCAAAGATTTTTTGTAAGCTTCTCAGCAGATTTCTGCTTGAGCTAGCATAAAATACGGGTCAAACAAGAATTATAGAGTAAGTCAAAAGGAATTTTTTCTTTCCCCCTGGGGTTTAGTTTCATACTAAAACACCTGATGGGAAAGTATAGACAGATTGTGCAAAACCATCCTGATGCCTAAACAACTCTCCGTAGTTAAAAACCTCTGGAAATGTTTTTAGTTGTTGTTGTTTTCCCCATACTAGCTAGTTTGGTTGAACACAAGCCTTGCTATTTCAGAAGATTTTTTATTTGTTGGTTTGCTTGAAAACTATATCAAGACCAAAACAAGCTGAAGCATTCCTAAAACCTTGACGATTTATTTAGTTGAAACCCAATATATTAAATTTAAGTACAGTTGGGAAAACCTGAGCTATTTTTGTTTGATACTAAGACTTTAGGTATGAGTTTTAAATTTAGAAACAGGCAATACAGGATGAGGAGAAACATACTGGTCAATAAAACAAGAGCCATTGGGACGGGTTGGAGAGATTAGGTGAGAAGATAAATCATTAGATAAGTCATGCAAGGAATATGATTTCGAGTTCCTTGATGTGGCCGAATTGTAGGAGAAAAGCCTGATGCTACTTCCACAGACCACTACTGGAAACTCCACTTTCAATAAAGCTCATTTGCGGCACCTGTCAAAGAAGAGTTTCATATCCATGCGTTGCCTTGGTGAACTCTTACTAAGCCATCACTGTGGGAGCTTCTGCCTTGGGCAAGTGGTAGTGGGTGGATGGGTTCGGGAGCGGGTGGGACTGGGAGTGGAGGGAATTGTTGGTTACAAATGATAGTAGCTAATTAGCACCCCATTTTCTTTTGACCAGAAGTAGATGATCACTTCTGGTCAGAAGGATTTTAGCCTTCCCTGTTTCTGTAAAGGACAGGTCCATAAGAAAAATAAAGGAAAAAGCATAAGAGAAATCAGTTTCATTTGGAGGTGAAGTCTTCTTTAACATTGTATGTACAAGATTAATAAAAACAAATTTTACATTCCTCATTTCCATGTGTTTGTGCAAAAAAAAATTGTTTAAACCTTGAGCAGTTTAATATAAAAAGAAAATTCAAACTGTAATGACATGCGCATAGCAAACATCCAACAAAATCTAAGAGAATCAATTTGGACAATTTCAGCTTTCAGAGTTCTATACTTGTTTATCTGGTGATAAGAATTTCATTTTGTTGTCTGTGAAAATCAAAATGCTCTTCTAAAGTTTTGGTTTTGAGAAATTCTACATTTTCTTGGAATGAATGACTATGCATTTTCAAATATTTCTATAGTCATTTAAATTTATTGCTAGAAATACCTCTGCCATACATACAGAATCAGACAGTAAATGTAGAACTCTGACCATATCACACTATCTCTTGTTTATGGACCTTCATTCCTGAAGATGAATTCACTGGCCTACCATCAATGGGTACTTCTGTTCTTTTCCAGTAGTAGCCATGGAACTGCACTGAGCCATCTGCATACTTTGGTCTGGTCCACAATGGGGATTTATATGTTCATTTCATCTGACATGAAAAGTAAGACCAACTGGCCCATCTAAACACCAAACTTGGCTTCAAAATTGTTATGCCTTAGTCATATGGTCTAGCTATGGGCCTAAATAATGAGGATGGGACTATTAATACATGATCTAAGAAGAAGAAGAGAAAGGCCTAAATTTTACCATACCGAGATTTCTTAAATATTATTTATGACATGTCTTTAAAAATAATATCCATAAAGCCTAGTTTTTATAATGCAATTATTTTCAAAAAGTTAGTTGATCAGATTACCACCAGGAAGCAGGACCTGTGGAAATAAGACAGGCAAGTAAATGCTGATGGGGGAGGGAAATGAGAATGCCAATGGAGACACAGTGGGGGGCAGTCAGAGTACAATAAGAGCATGGGGCAGGCAACTTTCTCACTTGGATAGGAGGATCATGGAACCAGGGATATGCTGCCCAAGGAGAGGTGGAGGAATGCCAAAGACACTAATTGTCAACTTAATAATAGTCCCCAAATCCAGATATCTAACTATCCATGAAATGCTTGGTTATTTTTCCACTTTTCATCCACATGTATTACATACATTATGTAAACCATAATATTTCACCCATTCTCCATTGTGCAACATGATCTGGGGAAAGAAACGTGGGTATGGGGTAAGATGAAAGGAATCTTCATGTATACTGAACAAGGCCATGAAAACATTATTTTTCTTTTTTATTACTGTGATGTACATGTTAATATATAAAGAATCATTAAAAAGCCAAAAACACATGGATTTTCAAATGAAACCAAATTATATCAGAAATACAAAATTTTGATTGGGGTGTTGAGTTTGGTAGATGTTTGAACAGGAATGACAGATATAGCCATCATTCTATATTTTAACGTGTTTTAGACACTGAAAAATGCAATTTGTTCATTATAATTTGAACAGATTTATCAAAATAATATTAGGTTGGTGCAAAAAGTAATTGTGGTTTTTACCATTGAAAGTAATGGCAAAACCCACAGTCACTTTTGCACCAACCTATTACCACAACTCAAACAAGCCAGAAAAATTTTTCAGAAGAAATGTTTGGTAAAAGTCAGGATCACAGGTTTCTATTTCCAAATGTGTAAGAAAGATAGTGAAATATAATTTCTACCATATTGTTCTTAAAAAGAACATAGCAAAATTCACTTTTCCTCTTTAAAGCATTTCAAATTCAAAAGCATGTATTTCAAGTTCTATAGATCACACTGTATTTTTATCTGATTCTTTTTATAAAAAGAACTTGGAATATAGAGAAATATAGAAAACATATTTTTACAACTACCTAATTCAAATGTCTTTCTATATAGGCCTATTATGTAGTTTTTGTTTTAAAGCATCCTCATTGCCAGTGACATTTAATAAACTCAATAACTGTTGAATCACCATTTTGCTTCCATCCAACTATTATTAATGTACAAAAACATTAAAGAGACTTTATGAACAGAAAACCTCTTTATGGAAGAATTTGCATTATTTTATGCCTGCCAATTATCATTATTTACTCTGGGTTTCTGTGCACCATAAAATAGTTATTTTCTTGTTTTGTTTGTTTTTAACCAAAGATAGAACAGACAAGTTTTTATGATACAATATATTTTTAATTCATGCCATATATGTCTAGAGTTGTGAAATTCTGAGTGAAACAAGTTCCTAAGAAGATTAGAGACCATTAAAATGAATGCTAATATCAATAATGAATCTTTTCAAGAAAGCTGAAAACTTCATATTTTTTCAATACAAAACACAAAATTAAAATAAATAGCATGATAAAATGATCTTGACATATGTAATTGTTACGATGACTGTCAAAGAAACTGATGCTAATCAGTTTCTTCTCATTTTGGACAGTACTTCATTTCCATGAGTGTGGGTCTTGACCAATAATTCTCACAGTGTGTCCACTGATTCCTAGTGGGGGCGGGGGTGTCCCAGAAACCCTTTCAGGGGTCTGCAAGGTCAAAATATTCTTAAGATTAACATGTTATTTGCTTTTTCGCTCTCATTTTTTTCTCAAGTGTACAGTGGAGTTTTCCAGCAGCTACATAAGGTGTCATAATATCATTGCTTTGATGACTAATGGAGTATGTGCTTGACTATTTTTTGTTTTAATGTTTTATTTACTTTGAATATGATAAATATCAGTAGATATAAATTACATAAAACAAAGTTCTTTGGATTATTAAATAAGTTCTAAGATCAAAATATTTAAGCTTGTTGTCCAGCTTAAATATTTAAGTATATTAAATTATAATTTATAAATTATAAATTAAATTATATTAACACGTTTAAATATATTTAAGCTTAAAAATATTTAAAAGCCACTGACTTAGACTTAGTCACAATAATAATTTTTACAATAGTCAAAGACTGAATAACCAAGGACTTCTTCCGAAACATGTTTATCATGTTTGTCTCTAAATTTTCTGTATCTTATATATCTCTCCTATTGCATTTCAGAACCCCTTCTTTCCTTTCTCATTTGATGTGAATTTATAATTATTAAGATTGACAAATGACATTTTTTATTTATATAGCAATTTTTTTTATTTTATTGGGAATGATATAGATTATATTTATACATCCATAATTATTACTTTTTCCTTTTGAAATTTGGTAAGTTGCCTATCAGCTTTAATCAAGCCGCTTCCAAGCTGAAGTAGAGTGACAGGAGTGTTATAAAGATAGAATACAATTTTTTGTTCTTATCTTGAAAGTAACATTTATAGAAAAGCAGTTGTTTATAAATTATCAATTGATTTTATCTTCCATTATCTACATTACTGATCCCATATAGTGGCAATTAATTGTATTGGCATAACAACAGAAACACTGAAGATGATCACTTTCATTCAAATTTGAGGAAAAATGGAAAGTTTCTTACCAAATACTTGATCCTTAATTTTAAGTATATAATTTGATAAGTTTCAAAATATTTAATGCTAAAAGGATATTTGCAAACGTGTTTATCATTTATGAAAAATATGATCTGAATTACTTTTACTAGGTCATCATTTTTACATACATTTGCTGATATTATTTTTAGTGCAAATAATATCACAGAACCTCTTCAAGGTGTTGGTGATACTACAGCAAACAAAATAGACAAAAATTACTGTCTTCATGAATCTCTATGCTAGTAATATTTATTGAATAATCAATTTAAAGATATCTGGAAAAAATTATGAACAGTAAGAAAAGTGAGTTTTGTCTATCTTCAACTGAGATGGAAAAAGAAAAATGCAATCGGTCATTGATTTACATTTATGTGCAACCAAACATCATCATGTTTAAAAAATCTGGAAAATAGAATTAATTATAATTTATTTGTTCTGCCTCTGGTTCTGTCATAATCTGTACAGTCCACTGCAATATAACCATCTATATGTAGACAAAGTATTTTTTAAGGATCTATTTGGAGAAAGATCAATGAAATGATTGTTATAGATTAATAGATCATTAATATAATCTATTTCGAGAACGATTAATGACATTAACTAGGGAGGTTAGGTCTCGTGAGACCAGACATGCATTTATCAAATAACTGTCCAAACTTCCTCTTTACTTCGTGGCCATTGACCAAATTGGAATGATATGAAACAAACTGGAAATGTGCTCAACCTTTTTCATTTGGGCAGAATTTAATGAATTTTCAAAATGTTCAGATTCGATTTAAGGACAGCATTCTTGTTATCTAAGCAGACATGATGTAAGTTCTCACAGTTTCAGGATTATGTAAGAACTTTTTTCAAAGTGACTATTTTTAGAATGACTTTTTACTCAAACAAACCTGCATGTTTTACAGTAGTCTTTATTCCTGCTTGAGCTTTTTTTTTCCCTCCAACTGTCAGTTGGAAATACCTGCCTGACAGCCTAATGCAAGTGTAGTGCAAACAAACAGCAAGAAAGAAAATGCCTCTGCTTCAAAAGAGAATAAAAGGAAGATTAAAAAATTAAAAATTGCTCATGAAAATTTGATGTACCTCAAAATTGAATGTTTTTTCTTTCACATGTGATCCCCCATGCTATTAATCTTTTGAAGATAAAGATCATTATTGTATTTGCATTTTTTAGCACCAAAGCAGAACTTGGCACTGGATACATTCTTTTTTCATTCTATTTATTTGAACATAACTGGAATTACAGCCTAAATTTATTAAAAGACAAAATGAATTTACTATCTTAATTTTCATATATGATAATGTCTTAGTCAAACTTTCTTTCATTATTTACTATAAAATTTTAATTCTCATGTAAACTATATTTTAAGTGGTTTCTTCCAAAATCACTTCTAAACTAAAAACACCTCAAAAAAGGAAGACCTACTTAAAAGGCAACATTATGATTTCCTTTTAAAAGCAAGGATTATAGTATACAGAGCCAGCATGTATTTTTTTACATAAGAAAAAATTCCTCTATGCCATGTTATTAGTTAAGCTAACTTCACTTTCATTTGTTACGTTGTTTTATATGATTACTTTTGTTTCCTGAAGTGATCATTGATCGTATTATCTATAATGAATCATTATAAACACGCTAAATTGTTCACTAAAATGTCATTAAGAATTCAGTCATAAGGCCAATGTGTATGGAGAGAGAAAACTGTGAATATAAGAGCTTTGCCATCTTTCTGGAATACAGCAAATGGAGGCAACATGTCTTCATCTTCTCCTCTAAAAGGAGCCACTATGTGAATGTGAAATATCTTAAGAGAAATATTTTTATTTTTATAAGAAAAAAGACTGCAACATTCCATTTCTCATGACTTGTAATACCTTTATAATAGATATATTGTTTACATATATATATAAAATATACCTGTAATGACTGATATAATAGTCATTTAATAATTTGTCATTTAAAAAATAAATTTTCAATGACATCCTTCCTTTAACGTCCATTCCTAATGACTTACAAATGATTGATAGAGATATCAGAGTTTGAACACCTGTATTTGTGAAAACTTACAATTTGGTGGTGTGTGAAAACTACAAATAGCTATGTTGAAGCTACCTAGCCCATTTTTCTAGTGTCCAGTTTGCTTTAGATTTTCCCAAATAGATAATAATTATACTGAAATAGATTTGGAAAAAAAATTAAACTTCTAAATTACTTTTAAGATGCAATATCTCTTCTTAAATTAGAACCCCTGAACTGTAATAGAAAACATACAGGAAGTATGACTGTACATAATTCAAGGGAAAACATTCCAAATAATTCTGGTCACAATGACACTTAAAACCTCAAATTTTAAGGTCCACGTTCAAAAGAAAATTAAAATATGAGATAAAACTGCAAAATCCCTTTAGTAAAAATATCAAAAACAAAAACAGTAATAGTAATAACAACAGGTAGAGGACAGAGAGAGGAGGCGGGAAGGAAGGAAAGGAAAGAGGGATGGACAGCGAAAGAAACAAAGAAAGAGAGAGGAGAAAGATACCTGAAGTAAATGCTAGCAAAATTAAAGCTAGCTAAAGGGAGTCAAAATTCCCAAATACATGATTTTTAAAACTGCTAGGTAGTTATTTCCGTTCCATCATTAAACTATTGGAATAAACAAAATTGTTGATTGATTTCTTTTAATTTCAGTTAATCTTAAAATTTTAGAGACTGTATCTATGAAGATATTTACTACTGCATTAACCAAGTAATTTGGAAAAGTACAAGCTACCTACATAATAAATTACTCCTCAGAATATTTGGAAATAGCTCTGTGCTGGACCAAAGACATAAGACCAATAATGGAACATCATAGACAGCAACCTATATACATTCCAAACACTCAATTTTTGGAATTTAGTGAGACAGGCAGAGACCTTGCCTTTTAAATTTTGGATAATCGGATGTGATATAAAAGTAGTTAAACTGAAGTCTACAATTTGATCCGTGCTCTCAGAGCAAAGTGCTGCCATCATGTGGTAAGTACAGTGATAGCTTTGCATATTTAAGTACTGTATGGTAGAGGGAGGAAAAGCCAACAGAGCAAACTAATTGAAGACAGATGTGCAGTCAAAGAGACACTACTGATTTAATTAAGGTTAGCCACAATGGAGTAATAAAACACAATGATGTCGAACCATCTAACAGCCAAAGAAAGTAAAGTGGTCAAAGAATAATTTAAAACAGATTGAATTGCATCACAGAAGGTAACATTTGTTTACCTGAAATGCCCTCTTAATAACTGAGTTACAAAAATGATTCAACATTCTAAGATTTATTCTTTTAGGACACAGGACCTTTCTATGAGTGAGCTGATTCCATCATATATTTATAGCATCCACTCTTTCCTGTACTTGGTACTTGATAATACACTTAGGATTTCAAAAAGAAAGTAGGCACAAAAATGTAATTCATAAAAAAAATGGCCCCAAAGATGTATCTTACTACTAAGAAAAGCCTCTCAATATTTATATAAACTTTTTTCATATGTAATACACAGGTGCATAATACATTCACACATAGTAGGTCCATGATTTCTGAAACTGTAATTAAGAGAGTTGGAAGAATAAAGCAGAGATAGAATATTTCTAAATTGTTGATTTTGAAATTATAAAATTATGGACGATTATACTTAGTTTTAGTGTGTTTAAAATATTGTTTCCTTCAATAACTTAAAAAAAACATAGATATATTACACTTAAATATAACCCAGAGCTCTCCAACTATCTACAAACAAACGTGCGATCAGGACAAGTTCCAGAGTCTGTAGTAGTGCTGGCTCCCACAGAATGTTACTATACATATTATTTTCTTTTGTCACTTTCATTTTAAATATATATGTAATATTTGTGATCTATTATGAACTTTTTGATATTCATAAGCTTATAATCTCCAATGTTTAGTGTATTCTCATTAAATATTTCCTTCAATCAAACCAGTGTTTTGGGAGATTGAGGTTAAAAAATATAGTTGAATGATCACCTTTTTCTATACAGTATGACAGATTAAAGTTACCTCTGATTTTAAAAGCTTAAAAAAAAAATGACTCCCTAAAGTTTCTTTGACAAAGAACGTGGAAAAATATCCTTCCATAGCAAGTGGCCTCTTGATGAGAGATTTATGATTTGCATAAAACACAAAGCTTGATTTAAAAAGTGAAGTTATCTACTAAATCATTCAGGTGTTTTGATTGTTTGGTTAAAGTATTAATGTATTATTATTATTATTTATTCATTAAATGTTGTTCAAACATGGTTCGGGGACAAGCTTTTAAGGAGGTTACCAAGGAGAAAACATAGGTTCTGCTTCCAATAACAACAGAGTATGTGCTACAAGAGTCCAGACACAGGACAGGTCACTTCTGAATGGGAAAATGAGGAAAAATGCAAGTAATTTCTGAGCTAGGCCTTTACAGATAACTTCAATTTAGACACAAGAAAGTGATAGGATAAAGGAGGGCTTAGTAAAGTTGGAAAAAACAAAGCCAAACCAAAGGGAGCCAGAGTGAATGGGCTGAGAGGGCTTCCATGCAAAGTGTTTGAAGAATTATGTGAGATATATTTGGAAAGGAGCAGACCAATAAACACTCTTTTGAGAGGCAAAATAAAGAATTTGGTTGAAATTATTAGATGTCTTGAAATTACCTAAGATCCAGCTTCAGATAATAAAGTCCTAAATACACTTTATTTGTTACGTAAGTTTGCCTTTATGCAGATTTAGCTCAATTTAATAGAATTGATGCTTTAGTTTTGAAGTCTGTTTCAAGAGAAAGAAATGAATAAATACATGTTTCAAGTATCTGGAAAAGATATATTAAAATACAAATTCTTAGAACCAGCTTATCAAAACCTCTGTATTTTTTATTTTATCACATTTTATGATATGTAGATATAGCCCAGTAAGAAGAAAAGATGTGTCGTGTGTTTTAATTTAATTCATTTTTCAGAAACTAACCAAATGTGAGGTTATGTATCTCTGCACTACACTTAGATACCAGGTTAAGAATACAGAATTTAACCCGGCACCAGATGTTTTGTTATGATAACTCCAAATATCTAGATTCTTTTGAATTATTCACCTAACTTCTAACTGCCTAAAATTTCCGTAGACAGAACCTTAGATGTAATCGTGTTTTACAGAGATGTTAGACTGGTTCCATTACAGGTAAAATGTCCCCTGGATTTGGTTTTCTTTTTTAATATATCTTATAAAATGTTATTTGTTTGCATTTAAAATCTTGACAACGCTTGCACAGGCTTTCAAAATGAGAATTACATTCAAAGAGACTGGCAAGATGGAAAAAAAACTGTCTCTTCTTAAATTTATTTCTAGCTTTGTTTCTTTATTCCTATTATGGTATTTTATATTCTGTACACATTTCTCAACTTTTCAAGAAGAGGAATAGAACTAAAAATTGCATCAGGTGAAACCAAAGTTGACAAAACAAAGGACTATTTTGAAACGTAAATAATAAATCATTTTTATAATGTAGCTATTTTTGTTCACTGTGAGGTTGCTCTTGAAATAAAATTATTTTAATTTAATAAATATAAATTGATTAAATATTAGTGGCTAATAATTATGGTTTACCTTTGAAAATAGTAAATTGTGATTTTCCAACTGATGAAATTAATGTCTTCCAGTCAATGTCATACTAAAAATTATGAATTGGATTATAGAATCCCAGTCAAAAAGTATGACAGCTTTCTTTGGTTTATAATCAATTAACTAATCTGACTTATTATGTAGGTTATGCATTTTAATCTACTTTATACATGTCCATAATTTTACATCCTACTCATATTACCTTTACATTTTTTAAATTATTCCTTTAAGAAGTTTTTTTTTTAACACTAACTACATCATCTGGGTTTCTTCTACATAAATTAAATATTCAGAAACATAACTATTCTGTTTCCACAAATCTAGTCCTGTGGGTTACTAGTAACTCATTGGTGACTGGTTGTTAACAGCATTCAGTTCAATTAGTCAATTGTATATCAGATGTCTATAAAGTTCTAAATAGCCATTTCTAAATTATACACATCTGATATACAATTGACTAACTATTAAAAATTTCTTTCTTCTTCCTATTCTGGGGAAGGGATTCCCTATTCTGGGGAAGGGATTCATATTCTGGGGAAGCGATCCTACTGCCACTGAAATATATATAAAAATTCCTTGTGGCTTTAGAGAACCTGCTACTGCTGAAATCGAAAAAGTGAAGAAATGGGGGAAAAGTTAAATCCTTTGCAAGACTTGATGCTAGCTATCCTGATGGTGGATTTCCTGTCCTCAAATGGTTTCCCACACAATGTTTATGTGTTTCACTTCATTTAGTTATTATATTGGTTAAAATTCCACCACATTAAGAATCATTGTGTTTTTATACACATCCTTAAGAAATATGTAGCTATCTTAGGACCATGAAATGATTATCAACTGTTCACTCATTAGTGTGACTCTATCCAACTGGCTAATAATCTCCTGATGGGATAGGGATGCATTTATGAAGAAAAAAGACTCAAAGTAGAA
Organism: Chlorocebus sabaeus; assembly: GCF_047675955.1. Lineage (NCBI taxonomy): Eukaryota > Metazoa > Chordata > Mammalia > Primates > Cercopithecidae > Chlorocebus > Chlorocebus sabaeus. The sequence continues at coordinate 70,139,153 of NC_132924.1, forward strand.
TTGTAGGTTTGAACACATCTAGATTTAGAAGAGAATAGAGTTAATTTCTTTTTCAAAGACTATTTAAGCTCAAAGACAGTAAGAAACAGCCATTGATAGTAAAGCCCTTGAGAAGAGTGGGGATGTGGCAAATAATATCACAAGAGGAAAAAGAGTAAGTTACTGGCCTCCTACATATCTCACTCCTCATAACCACCATTTTATGAGGTAGGCATTACTTACTCCATTGTTTCCAAATGAGAAAAGCGGTGTAGAGTTGCTAAAGAGTGGGCTGGGAATCAAAACCAGATCGGTGTGACCAAAAAGTTCACTCTCTCTGGCAGAAGACAAATATCAACAATTTCAAAAACTTACTATAGAAACTTCTCCCCAGCAAAATAAGGGAAAAACTTGCCTTATCTTCCTTCTTTTTGCATCAAGATTTCTTCTCAAATCTGCCAACAATATTAGTACTATACCCCTACTGCATAATTTATTGCACAAATTTGTAATGTCTCTATGGGAATATGGATTCTTATATTCAAATATCAAACTTAGGAAATTCTTGAGACAAGTCTTGATGATAAACTAGGAAATACCTGAAGGGAAACAAATATCTTTAAATTTTAAAAACTTGCTGGAGATAGCAGGCAAAGGTACATAAAAACAGAATTTTCAATCACTTCTTAAAATTCTATTTTGCATCTTTGCTTCTAAGGAGAAAAACAGATTATTGTCTAGTAATAGGAAAAAAATAAGCAATTTTCTTTATCTTGCCATTTCTATCTACCCAAATCTTTCTAAATTATTTTCTCCATGAAATAGCCAAAATGCTTTTTATTTACCATATCATTTTTGCAATACTGTACAAGGAAACCACAAAAATAATAATAGTAGCATAGTTACATACTATTTAACTCAGTCTAAAAATTAAATGTTTTTTTCCCTAAAGGTGATTGTTTTTCCTTGATGTCCAACAAAAACAGTAAAATAATTTATTGTTGCTACTGTGCATTATCAGTAAAGGAAACAAAAAGGCAGGTTGAAAAATGTAGTTCTTCAGTAGCTGTTTCTTTATACATGTAAATTAAGAAGATGTATAATGATGCATTTGTAGATCAATGTCAGCTTCATTTATTGACTGTGGTGTTGAATCTTCCCACACCATGCAGCAAAGCCTCCCAATCACCGGCCTGCAGAAAGCTCTGTGTCCACCGGCTCCTCGGGCAGCAGCTTTGGCAGTGGGTATAGCGTGGACAGTGAAGGAAGCAGCAGCACTGCAGGGGACACTAATCTATTTCCTATTCCAAGGATGTAAGTGGGTCTCTTTTTGTTACTACAAAGCTTACTCAGCATCATGAGTAAGGCATTCTCAACAGTTAACAGGAAATAACCAGACAATTATCCAATTCTGAGTCATTGTCCCTGAGACACTTCAACTGTTAATGCCTATGTAAAGATACATAGTTCAAGAAAGATTGGATAATTCAGTTAATTCTAAGGATAAATGTTAGTCACTACCAGAACTATTAATCAATACAATCTCTATTTGATGTAAAAACTGCTAATCACTTAGCCATGCCAGAATAAAGTCCAGCAGGAGTACAATAATGTTTTAATCACATAATGATCAAATACAAACATTACTGGTATTTGAGACAAACATATATTAATTTACCTTGAATCAGGAGAGATTCAAACATATTCAAAGAATCCATATATCATGTTTGAAATAGAGGACATAGTGAATACTTATACAGACTTTTCAACTATAAATCCTTCTACAATTAAGATTGAAGGCATTGAAGTGTTTCCATACTTTCTAGAACAAGTACCGAGTAGTGCACAGGTCCCTGACTAGGTACTCTTGGAATAAGAATCATTTAGAATGTTAAACCTCAAAAAAAAAAAAAAAAGTCATTTTGCAAATCAAATGCAAAACTTTAGCAGACTTAACATGTTAGAATCACTTTGATCATATTGGTAGCATTTAAGATAAATATGTAGATTATGTCTGTTCCAATAACAAAATCCAAACTTCCTGACCTTTCCTTCTCCTCCCCATTAACTAGTCTTCTGGATTTTGAAAATACCACTGGGCCACCCAGGTCCCAGGATTTAGGCCAGAGCAAATTCAGTCTACCACCTGGTTTTCTAAGGCCGGTGAGCTAAAAATGGCGTTTCCATTTTTGAATGTGTAGGAAAAAAGGAAAGAAATGTGATACTTTGTGACATGTGAAAATTATAGGAAATTTAAATTTCAGTGAATATAAACTAAGTTGTATTGGAACACAACCACTCCTATTAGCTCTGTGTTGCCTGATGCTGCTTTTGTGTCACAGGGCAGAATTAAGTCGTTAGAACACAGCCCATCTGAAATATTTACTAACTGGCACTTTGCAGAGCTTGCCAACCCTGAGCTGGGTTGTCGAAGGGTCTTTTTCATTTTCTCCAATGCTACGTGAAGACTTTTCAGCAGGTGGATTTTCTATTTCTCTTTGTTTTAAAATAAGGCTTTTCATAAATCTTTCCTTTTGATGTCCACAACAATTGTAATATTTTGATAACGGTTCCGTTTATAAAAGCAAAGCATTAGGGAAAATGGATTTTTACAGTGAAAATGAGTTCATTTTGTTGTTTTGAACTACATTTTTTTTCAATTTAAATTAAGCAAATTATTATTGTATCACCTGCCCATCTTAGCTTTCTTTTCTTTTATGAGATTTAGTCTATGGATTCAATAGAGTTATTTGTACTTAATCAGTTCTATTTTATTGGAAATTCTTCCTAAAAGGAATCTAATCCCATTGGTCTTTGACTTCTGATGATCCAATTTGACAGAAAATAATTTCTACAAATTCATTACATTTCTCCCTAAGCTGTAAATGCCATGTGAATTTAGAAAGGTTTTAAACCACACATAATTTGCTATCCTTCCAATTTTTCTGCACCTTTCAAAATATATAATTTAACACTGATGATAAAGTTATAACTTCCAAAGAGTAAATATGTTATTTTGTCAATATCTGAATGTCTGCAGAATAAATAGATTATGTATTTTATATATATATATACCACATTCTAATTTTGGTTTTTCCCATCTTCTGTTTCTCTTGTAAATCAAAGCTTCGCACAACTGTCTAGGAGACTCTTGCTTTGCCATATGAGCACAACAAATATTTACCTTTGAAAACCACTGTAGGATATGTGTAGGAAGTAGTATGTGGCAGTTCTTTTTTATCCCCCATTGTGTCTAATAAAATTATTGCTTGGGCTAGTGAAAGTTTTTAATAAATATCTAGTGATTGTTTAAAAATATAAATTATAAAATGTGTAGCAACAATGTTCTGAGCTAAAGTGTAGTTATTGGGAATTCAGAGAAACCACATCCTTCACATGACCCACAGTTACATTTCCTTTGCACCTAACTTAGCTTCACAATCCTGTGAAAGTTTTTTGTATAATCTTCAAAATGTACTTACTACACATACTGGCTAAGTACCTGTGTTAAAATCAGTTTTAATTGAAAGCAAATACTGGCTGGGTATCACCCTTAATATATAAAGTCTAAGAATCAAGAACAACCCCAAAAATTATCAAAATGTAATTGTGCTACAATTACTAAGACTTATAGTAACTACTTTTTAAAAGTCTGGGATAGTATAAGAATATTAATTTTTTAGTATTCTTATCTACTAGATTACCAATACTAAAAAGACCCTCACTTTCAGTAGAATTGGTTCAGTAACAAGGTAAATTTTGGCTCACTCTACCAGCATAATGTACTGATAAAAGTAAGATTACTGCTATTAAACTTTTTTTCCTCTCTAATGCTAACAGATAGAGCAGAGTTCTTTTTTTTTTTTTTCCTTAACTAATTGTCTTGAATCTTGATGAAGCAATTACATACGCTAAAATTTTGTGCATTGCTTAAATATGTATGCAGATGTTGACCATGCAGACCATGGTTTAACATACATATGGTAAAACAGAAATGTTGGAAATTGCTTAATTTGCATGAACTTGGTCCCTCACATACACACTTAATAAAAATTTGTACTTAAACCTTTAACCTGGAATTATTATAATGGAACAATGTAATGGCTTTTGAGATAAAATAATTTCTGAATTTACATGTGTTCCTCTTTTATTATGTGCAGACACATTTCAGCACCTTCTCTGAAGTAGAATAAGAGGATCTTTAGAGCAGTTTTCAAGTAAGATATAATTGGATTCTTAAGAAATAAATATGGTTACATTTTCAGCAGGTCCAGCAAACCAAATACTTCCTGTGAAAGTTGTAATTAATTGTTAGTAAATCCCGCTATGCTAGGAGCGTTGCCTACAAAGTGCAGTATCAAGATGCTCTTTTGTTCAAGCATCTTTCTATAACACTTAAGTTTTTATTCCATCTTTTTAGAACACCCTATCTAAGTATATATAAAGGCAAATTCCAAACTTTTTCATGTGCCATGCAGCTTTTTCTGTAGCCAGAGAAATAAGAAGTGGCCTACAGTCCTTTAGCTGTTAAATTATTAACATTCTAAGCTTACAATCCTCAAAGTATCATGAATTCGTCATCTAGACTTTCCAAAAAGTTTGAAGCTGAAAACTAAAAGTGATTAGCAGATTTTAGCGGAATTCTAAGGCTGCTATGAACATGCCTATCTATTAATATGCTATATTTATTGAATGCTTATGATTTTTCAGGCACTCTTTAAACCTTTCTATGCATTTTTCATGTGATTTTTTTCACAATCAAAATGTAGCTAATATTATTATCTTTATATCACAAAAGGAGAAACAGTCTTGACCAGGTACTTTGCCTTACATTACACATAGCAAGAAATAGCAAAGCAGAGACCAAGCAGCCTGACTACAAAAGCCAGTTTGCTCAACATAGCAGAAAACACAGGAAGGAGTTGGGGAAAAAAACACATGAAATAAGAAATATTCTATTAAAATATCATTTTTATATAGTATTTATTTCAATATTGCTCTTTTCACCAAAAAAAACTAGAATAACTCATCAGTACAACTTATAAAAATATAAAGCCCCTTCTCATTTTTGAGTTAGAAATAAATAAAAAAATTCTAAAACAAAATTTGGAAATGTCATGATGGTCTTATTTTTTGATAAATGAGTCTACAAATAAAAATTACTGAATGTTGAGGTATACTATTTGGCTTGAATAGGAATAATAAACAAGTTCACATTTTAAAATCATGACATAGAGCAATTAACTGTGTATGTATGTGCCATTCAAATAATTATTACAAGTCCGAAAATATTTGGTTGGTGCAAAAGTAATTGCAGTTTTTGCCATTACTTTCAATGTTATTTAAATTATGCAAATTTAGCCTCCTTTGCATTCATGAGATATAACTGAATATATCATTTTATTTTATTCCTAAACAGAGGGAAGATGGGACAGAATGGACAAGAGCCTGTAAAACAGCCAGGGGTAGGAGTAGGACTAGCAGACACTGAAGGTAAGTAAAAATTTACAATATTAGATTTTGGCCTAATCTACATTCTACAGTATAAATGTTTGAGTTATTTTTCTTTTAACATGAATTTAAATGTTACATACTAATGGCAAAAGCAATAGGTAGTAAGACATCATCATCTATTAAATGAGAATGACTTTCTTTATAATTTCCCAGTTTTCTCATTTGTGTTTAACATTGAAGGAACTTGGGGTACTAAAAAATTAAAAGAGAAAGAAGAATGAGAAGGATGACACAAAAAAGACTCAGAAGACTTTCTGAGGGTGGGAGGGAAATCTTGAACTTAAAAATATATATTTTGTTTAAAATATCATGCAAATAGAAAATCAATCATGGAACCTCATTTAAGTCCATGGAAATTCTTAAATATATGAAGCTGAGAAGAAATTAATGGTGTAAAAATCATTTTACAGAAAAATTCACTGCTAAACTAACTTCTAAAGAAAAACCAAATTTAATTTCAAATTTCGTTTTATTAAACAAATAGTAAGTTATTACCAAATGTGAAAACACCTTAACTTCAGCAAACATATAAAAAGAGTATCTATAAGCTTTATGATGACTAGCTTACTTTTCATTATAGTATGATAAAATCTAGTATCCCTGGCTAGGCGTGGTGACTCACTCCTGAAATCCTAGCACCTTGGGAAGCCGAGGTGGGCAGATCATGAGGTCAGGAGTTTGAGACCAACATGGCGAAATCCCATCCCTACTAAAAATACAAAAATTAGCCAGGTGTGGTAGCACTCACCTATAATCCCAGCTACTCAGGAGGCTGAGGCAGGAGAACTGCTTGAACCCAGGAGGCAGAGTTTGCAATGAGCCCAGATCTCGCCACTGCACTCCAGCCTGGGTGACAGAGGGAGATTCCATCTGAAAAAAATAAAAAAAAAATAAAATGAATCTAGTAGCCCTATTGTCCTTCATGTGTCATTCCAACCTCTCTCAATACATTTAACTATTCTAAGTAGTTTATTCTAAGTACTTTTCATGCACTGTCTCATTTGATTCTTACAATTACCTATGAGGTAACTAATAACATATATTGGCATTATATAAAAGGAAACTGAAGTGCACACATAGAACAAGGTCAGAACAAGTGAAAATGACACCACATGTCACACTATTAGCATGATTATGGGTGTGTTATCAGAAGAACATTACCTAGGGAAATAGAATCGAAAACAGGTTTTCAATTCTGGCCTTTATTAGATATGTGACCTCATTTCTCTATCTTCAGAAATCTCATCTGACAAATGCTGGGTCTAAGTGATACCTAGGTTTTCTCAGGGGCTTAAGTGAATGCCACATTTTTCTTGTTCTACTCAAATTGTAAAGTAATCTTTGGACTCCTTCAAAAGCTATGCTTCCTTTATCTCTTGCAATATACCTCAGGGTTCCACCCTCAATCTACCAATCTTTTTACCTACCCTATCTCTGTACACACTCATGAACTCTCTCTTATAAGTTGATTAGTCCCAAACCTGCAGCCCAAACTCCTGGAATTTAGACTCAGTATATGTCAGGCATTTGTGTCCAACCAGGAAATTATAAATGGCTCTGAATATTTGAAATAGAGAAAACAAATGACTAGCAATTGATTATATACTCATGTAAGAAGCTGAGAAACTAAGTGGGGTATAGTGAAGCAGCAGAAAAATAGCTATTGTTCCCATAAGCTAGAGGACAGTGAGAGCCAAAACTAGGACACGCCTGCTTTCTGGGAGTAAGAAACGTGAAAGAAATTCAGCCAGTGCCAGAAATATATCCTGAGACAGACAAGGATGGGGAGAAATATCCCGGTTCTCTCTTCCTCCCATTCTCCCATCTCTGCCAGTGCCTGATCAAATCCAATTGGCAGCCAGTTGACAGAGAGGTCTGGGAAACTATACAGCACAGCTACTCTGAGAAGAAAGCAAGGAAAAGACCGAAGAATGCATCCGAAAGCACATAAGTGTAGGGCCGGCACAATATTTTACATGGATGCATCAAACTACGTATGCCCTGCACTTAATTCACTCTCTTCCCCATTTTGCCTTCTTTTCCTTCTATGCTCTTAACACACACAGTTGACAGAATTTGCATATTTTATCATTGTTCTTTGATTTAAATTACCTATTTCTATTTTTGTCTCCTACATAAGGATGAACAACTCTCAGACCAGAGAAAGCACTTACTCCTCTTGTTATCCCAGCACTTAGCAGACAGCCTTGCCCGCAGAGTTGCTCAGGGAATGTCTATACAATTAGCATCTATTGATTTTCATATTACTCTAGAATTTACATATATAGAGAAGCAATTCATGCATACTTTTAGCTACTTAATTTTACCTTTCTTTAATCCTAAAGTTTATAAATAAAATTGTTTTAGTATAAATGTTAACAGCTGTCAATGAACAGAAATTGTTCATCCTAATACTGCTTTCTTCTTTCATATCAGTCCCACACAAAACATGCTTGTTTTACAAGAAGGAGCCAATCAGAGGCTACTTTATTTTTATTTAAACTTATGAGTCAATATGTTTCCCCTTTAACAAACTGACCCTGATCAACAGTTGATCTCAGATTAGTCATTGAGCAGAGGGGCGGGGGTTGAGGACAGGAACAAGATGGAATATGTAATATAATGTGAGTTATTTATAGTCAAGTGCCCTTTTGGTAGCAACTTTTTGGACAAGTTGTTTTTGACTGAGTTACTGTTAACATTTGACAATAATCAAATTTATAATCTACATAACCATATGAATTTGGCATGAATCACTGTAAGAGAAATATAAAAAACAGTTAATAATATGGAGAAGAAAACTGCAATAATAGTAGACTTTCAGAGCCAATTTTAAATTAGAATATATAAACAGAGTGAGGAGAAAATGATTAAGAATGTATTTGCTCTATGCAGATAGGAGGACACATCAATTTAAAGTGCAAGATTTTGTTTTGCCCACATAGAAATATGGAATCAACTTTGTGTTGTACTTGAGATATATATATAATCTGTGTTTGTTTTGAGTGATCCAAAGAATTGTCTTTACTTCCTTTTGTTGTCAGTGAACATAAACAGCCAATTTAGTGGGAGAACAAAAACAAACAAGAGTCAATTCAATTTTTTTAGACAAAATATATAGTTTTTTATTGTATTTTTCCTCCGTTCAATCCTTCACCAGGACATTAGAAAAACTGTGACTCTGTAGATAAGCACAGTTTTCTTGAAATTATAGATCCTTGAAATGTTCTACTTCATCTTGAGTACTTATATTATTCATTTAAGCACTTTGCTTTATGAACAACTTAGTCCACTCTAAGAAATACTCATCTGCAAAGATTTGCTTTAGGACAGCATACTTTAATTCAGAGTATATCATAGATTTTAAGTAATCGCTTTTAGACAGTTTGTTCACATACAATTTTTATTCTTGTTTTTGCTTTATAGGGTTCAGAATGTAAAAAGTAATGTTTTATGGGGTTGCAATTTCTGTTGAGAATGTTACTGAGTGTTTTTTAATGTTAAATAGCCATGTCCTTGTTCTTCTTATTAAGCAAGTCCATTTATTCTGCTTCTAATTTAAAAACAGTAACTTTCCACTTAGTCATTTTCTCTAACAATGTTTTTCCTTATTCATAGAAGTTGTTTATGAATTTTAATCCCAGCATGAGATTAGTTCAATGGGTCAGAATGTGAGCTCTATGAAGGGTTCTGGGATTCTGACTTAAGTTGTAGTATAAAACAGTAACACTTTTTCAGACTATCTCCACTAATCAGTCATGGAATTTCCACAATTGAGAGCATATGTAAAGTGAAAATAAGTGTTGTGTTTGGCATACAGTTAACATCCTTTAAGTTGTAGCTATTATTAAATTAGGAGTATATGTGAGACAGAGTCATTTTGGTCCCATCCAAAGAAATGATTATTATTCAGGATTGATAAAATGTTGTGCACTTGTTGACAATGAGAGCTATACAAGACCACTTTTCTTTAAGATTCAAATCAAACCCATTAGACTTTCAAATTGTGCAGATGAATGTTTTCCCAATTTACACTAAAAACATCTAATTACATCCTTTAAGCTAGTTGACCCTTCTATTAGTTAAGATGGATGTATTTAATACTGTTATTTTTTGCCAGTGAACATCCATGTAGTAGCTGCCTTGATCCATTAAGTCTCCTAAACCAGGTGTTCATCATATTTAAAAAGTATTACAATCACAACTTTCCATGAAGTTTAATTTTCTTGGCTGTATACCTTTCAATAACAAATAACCCTAATAAATCATTTGTTTTCTTAAGTATCTTTATAAAATTCAATTTAGTTTCAGTAAGAATGGAAATTCAGTTTCCAGAACAAATAAACCTCAAACATTCTAGAAATTTGCTAGGCTCTACTCTCAAAGAGAAAATATGAAACCATTATGGAAGATCCTCAATTAGAGTATAATAACAGCTATTATTATGGCATCCAATAATATTCACTCCACAAATACGGGACCTTGCTGTCTTATTTTTCCCAATACTTACGCTACCTTTCTTATATTTCCAAAGTTGATTAGTGCTATATATGAGTGTATCTATTATATGCAAAACACCATATTAAAACTTTGGATCCTACAGAGATCAATTCAATACATATGCTGATCTGAGGGAACATACTGTCCATCTAGTATGATTGGTTCTATTTCATCAGCAGCTAGGAAGCATGCTTGCTGAACCAGGTGTGTATAGCCAGTGTCCATTCAGAGAAGGGGCTTTAATAACCATGATGCAAAGAATAATTACAATAAAAATGTATAAACCAGAGGGAAAATTATGTGCTTTGGAATTTCAGCATTGAAAAGCGTGGCAGCATCTGTAGAAGTGATGGTGGGGAGCATGGTTTTGTGAAAGAGGTTACAAGTAGTGACTGCTTTGGAAGTCGAACAAGGTCTAGACATGTGGCAATGAATGAGGCCAAGCTCAGACTGAACAACACAGATGGAAGAAAAGATTGGGGGTGTATAGGAGAGAAGTTATTCAGTGAAGCTAGAGCAAAGGGTGCAAGGGGAAATCCTCCTCCTATTTGGGGATGATTTCCCTGGACCTTATCACCTTATCACATTTTCCTAAATTACGAGAATCTGAAATCCAGTGTCACTTATTTCTAGTCCTGGATTATTCACTGAGAATTTAAAATTAATGACATTTACTGCAAAATACCCTATTATTGAAATTTTTTTAAAAAATTTGTGTCTTAAATCTAAGTCAGATTCATCTCTGGAGGGTATTGATCAATCACTGGAAAGTTAAATGAATTAAATTTCTCGAAGTGATCTTGGGTATTTCTTAGTCTTAGCACACATCAAAGCATTGTCAATTGCTTGATGAAAGCCCAGAATATTTTAGACTTTCAGAGATTAATATCTGAAATAGTAGTTTTCAGGAATTTTTTAAATGTCTTCTTTACCTACAAGTCCCTGAAATGTTGCACTGGGAGTCGTTGCTCTGATTTACTTATGAGGGAGAGGCTTTTGAATCAAGATAAGAATACTAAAACTTAGCAAATAACACTGAATAAATATAAGCCAAGAATATTTTCTTAGTATAGATGTAGAAAATTAACAAAAGATGTATAAATATCACAAATATATAATGTTTATTTTGTTCTAAATACCTTCACATTGGCTGGTTCATTTGTCACAAGACAGTAGGAGATAATAGATATGGAATAATTGAAATAACAATTTCCACTTTATACCATCAAGGAAACAGAGACCTAGAGCAGTAAAACCATTCAAGCAGAGTTTTATAGCCAACTTATTAGAGTTAGAATCTACAGGTAGCTAATGTAACATCACCTGACTCTTATCATTGTACTTACCAACATTTTTATTTTGATATTGATTGTTACACAGCTATTTCATGAAAAAATATTTTAAATTTATAAGACTATCTTAAGTGGTTTGTAAAGGAAAACATCCAGCACTTAATGATTATAGCCAGCCAGCTAATAACACCATTTACCTTACAGATGCTATGTAGCTTGCCGAAATTAAAAATCTTGTTTTATCAGATACTGAAAATTTCTGTATTCAAAACAACATTAAATTAACACAAAATAGACAAACAGATAAATGGACAAATGGATAACTTAACCAGTCCATATATGGTTTTAAAGTAAATGATTATTATAAATTCCAATGGAACAGATATTTCATTCCATAGAAAAAGCTGGTTTGTTTATCAGATAGTTCTGCCATAATTTTCTTCAGTAAGAAAAGAAAATTAGACTTCTAGTCATTACTATATACCAAGTAATTTTAAGGTTAATTAAGGCGATGAAATTTAAAAATGAAATAATAAAAATGTTTGAAGGAAATCCAAATAAGATTTGAACAGGCTTAGTGGAATATGAGGGGCAATTTCCTAAGAAGATAAGAAGTCATAAGCCATCAAAGAAATAATAGACATTTTTGTTTACAAATAATAATAACACTTATATAGTAAAAGAAACCAAAAATAAAAGCAATGCCCAAATGATAAATAAGACTAAAATATTGTAACTTGTATGATCACTAAATGATCACTATACTAAATAAAGATCTCCCACATTTTGCTCAAAAAAGGACAAACAAGAACAAATATGGTCAAAAATTATAAACTGGAGAGCCAGGCACAGTAGCTTATGTCTCTAGTCCCAGTACTTTGTGAGACCAAGGAGAACCGATTGCTTCAGTCAGGAGTTCAAGACCAACCTGGACAACTTGGTGTAAACCCTGTCTCTACAAAACATAGGAAAATTAGCTGGGCGTGGTAGTGCATGCCTGTGGTTCCAGCTGCTAGGGAGGCTGAGATAGGGGGATTGCTTGAGCCCAGGAGGCAGAGGGTGTGGTGAGCTGAGGTTGTGCCACTGTACTCTAGCCTGGGTGACAAAGCAAGACTCTGTCTCAAAAAAAAAAAAAAAAATTATGAACTGGCATGTCAATGACAATAGCTTTTCACTGAAGAGAAATTAGCAATAACAACAATAACAAAAAACTTATAAATGTTGAAAACAATTAAGTGACTAACCTATCAGGCTCAAATTCTAACTAGCAGTAATTCCACAGAAAAGAGAGAGATGAAAAGAAACGTTATTCAAACTACAACACATTTCTTTAAACTGAAGAAAACAAATCTCCACAATAGAAAGACAAGAAATAAAGAGACTTGCAGCATGAGACAGCATCATAATAATTCAGAAAACAAGAAATGTAGAGCAGATGCTAAATATTTCTCCAGGTAATTAATTAATGTACATTAACCAGAAAGAAGAAAAGATAAGAATTCAAACAATATTTCAGCAGCAATAATAGAGGCTTAAAAGGAAAAGGATAATAATTAATGCCTTTGAAATTTCAAATGGAAGGGATTGTAAACTAAAAATCTATACACAAACTATCTATCAAATGTAAGAGTAAAATGAAATGATTTTTGAGAAGGCTAAGAAAAAAACTTTTACTTTCCATGCTACCTATCTCAGGAAGCTCCTTGAAGATATGCTCCACCAAAATAGCGAATTAACCACATGCAAGCATACCCTGACCCCACACATGATACTTTGTGAATCAAGAGACACAAAGAATAGAGGACTTCCATGATGAGAAAAGGAGAATCTAAAGACAACAGCCATGCAGCAGAAATAAAGAACACCTGAGAAAATCCGATCAGATATAGAGATACGGAGATCAAATATCAAATATGAAGAGCTCATTAGCAGTTACTAAAATTCTGAATTTGATTCCAATGTATGTTGGGGTTTTGGAGATTTCTAGTAGCCCAATAAAAAAATATTGGCCCTCCACAGAAACTAGTGAAGTTTAGAAATTCATTCAATACTTCCAGGATCCTGAAAACCCAATTTCGAATGGCGTTTGTCTCCAGGGAGGTGAACAGGTATACACTGTGACCAAGCACTAGCAGAAGAGCCAGCCTGTGGTTTTGTTTTCTCAACATATGGGGGCAGCTGCTGCAGAGTGCCCATCGACTTGGCTGGAACTTAAAACCAGAGCTGATACTACTTTGCATCTTCACCTGAGCATCGGCCATACACATAGATACTACCTTAAAAAAAACTCAGGCAGGAAGGTCAAAGCCAGGGATCATTATAGATAGTGCTGGCATAGAATGTGAATCTTCCTTGTCTTTGACATCTCCACTACAACACGAATTTCAAAAACAAAAATATATGGAGAGTTCTAGGCTGCACATGGGTAGTGAATGGAGTGCTCACGCAGGAGAGAAGAGAATTGACAAAAGTCATGATGTGTCTGGCCAAGTGAAAAACAGTATTGAAAGAGGTGCTCTTGGAAGTGTTGAGAACATTTAGAGATAGATACATGGAAAGCTGAGCAAATTGTAAAACAAAACAATTAATAACTTAAGGAAAAAAATAAAATTAAGTAAAGCCATATAAGAACCAAATTTTCTCAAAAATGAATATTAAAGAGGCAAGTTAATATAAATTGCAAATATTAGTTTAACCAAGATTGTAACATATGACAGGAATGAGAAAAGCTAAATCTTCATCTACCAAAATTTAAAAAGCCAATATATTATAAAGGCAATACAAAATTATTTTAAGAAATATGAATGTAAAGAATCCAAGAAACAGATTTTTAAAAAAAAATTGGCAGTGGGTTTCTCTTAGCAATTTGACTATGAGTTCGGTAAAATAAATGATTGAGATATGTGAAATTTCAGATTTTATTTTTTAAAGAAAGAAGTCAAAAACATAAAATTGTGGTGGTCTGCGGTGGCTCACACCTGTAATCCCAGCACTTTGGGAGGCTGAAGTGGGCAGACTGTGCGAGTCCAGGAGTTCAAGACCAGTCTAGGCAACATGGCAAAACCCCATCTCTAACAAAATAATACAAAAATTAGCTGGGTGTGGTGGCACATGCCTGTGGTCCTAGCTACTTGGGATGCTGAGGAGGGAAGATTGCTTGGGTTCAGGAGGCAGAGGTCACAGTGAGCCGAGATCATGCCACTGCACTCCAGCCTGGATGATAGAGTAAGACCTTGTCAGAAAAAAAAAAAAAAAAAAAAAAGCCATAAAATTATTCAACCTTTTGTTATATGAAGAAATAAAAAACAAGCAATAGGAATCAAACTGCATAATAATAAGAAAAAATGGTATTATTTGAAGTAAATAATTTTCTACCATTCCCCTAAATTATTATGAATATCCATTCTCTTAAAACTGTTCAGTAGTAGGTATTACAATTAAGTACTCTTTTTATCTGACACACTCATTAAACACCTCCTGATAGCACCATTGTTGAATTGAGAAAGTTTTTTTGACTTTTAACAAACCTGACTTTGATGTTGTAAAATACAAAATCTCTGGGGGGAAAAAAGTCTATGAAATTCAAACATTTTAACTTTTAGATTATTTTTCCAGTTCACTGAAAGTTTAAAAATAAATTTATAAATGTTCAGGAAGAAAAAAATTAGAAGTTTTAAAAATGACAAAATTTATTGAAGATAATTCACTTTCCCACCTTTTAGTTTATTACTTTCTCTAATGAAAAATTTTTAAAATTTATTATTTCTAGAAAATGCTGGAAGTTTATATAATTTTCTGTATAAGAAAATATTTTATAAGTGAGTAAAACTGGAAAAAGAAAAGATCAGCACATTTCAGAAAAGAAGCCCTTGGTCAACCAAGTATTACTTTCCCTTAAGGAACCAGTTTTACAGATAAGAAAGTAGTATGAGCACGAGATAATAGACTCTGGAGAAAGTACAGCACTGCTTGTTTATTAAATGTTGACTGCTAGTCTCTAAAATAATCAATATATTTTATTATTTGTTTTGTACCACTAAAAACTGTGGAGGTGGATTATTCTGTTTAAATCTTTTACTTTGAAAAAAGAATTGCTATCTACTCAAGTCATGTTTTGTCCTGCACTAAGCAGATGCAATTTTAGGCTGTTATCATCCAACGTGAATGCTCACTCATCCAAGAAATAGCACACCATTGTGATTTATCTAATTTACATTGCACTCTGGAGCCCAGACAACTGTTGTTGGTGTTATGTAATGCTAAGTAGCAGTAGCAGGGCTTTACCTTACACATTGTATTATAATATTGTCATATTGAATGATTATATATATATATTCATTCTAAATGATGATTCATCTTTTTCAAAAAAAATCTACACATACCCCTTAATAACAATAACAACAAAAACAACACAACTTTCATTTATTTGCCAAGCATTCGGCTAGGACCTTTAGAAAATCTGGTGGACCCAAATCTCACAAGAATACTTTATAATAAGGTATTACTGTATTTATGCTATTCCTTGTGTCTGGCTCAGGGACTTGCACAAAATGCCCACTTGATAAATATTTTTGAATCAAGTAATAAAAACTCAGAGAAACCAAAGGCTAAACCAACCTTAATAACATAGTTGTGAAACTGAAATAAATGCTTACACAAAAACATCAAGAGAGTCTGTTAAAACATTAGATTCTTTTCATATGCCAGCCACACCTAAGACACCTTGAAAAGTCATGTTAATCCTGTATGTTGTTGTACAGGTTTTAAGGAGTCCACCACGCTAAAACTGAACTCAGAGAGATTATTACTTCAATTAAAAACTACATAATTTACTTAAAAGTATAGTAACTCTGAATTTACATTGTCTGTGCTTCTCTTTTCACAAGTGTAGCTGTATCTACAGAAGATTATTAATGCAGCGTCTCTACCAAAAAAAAACCAGTCTAGTAGGACAGACAAACATGTTCATGAACAATTGGCATAGAGTTCTGACAGATGTGAATGTATATTGAATATTAAGGTACCCTGCTTTAGGACGGATAAGGAAAGCCTTCCTGGCAGAAATTTTTTTTAAAATAGTTCTTGAAATAAAAGGAATATGTATTCATAGTTGGAGGAAGGCTGGCAAGGGTTCTAATATGGGGAAACATCATTGTCAAAGCCTTTGCAATAGGAGAAAATATGTGATATTGGTGAACTTGTGGACACTTCTGCCTGACTGTAGCATAGTTCTGTGCTGGAGGCAGTAGTGGAAGATAGGATTTGAGAGTAGTCACAGTTCAGATAAATTATGAAATATCTGAAGCTGTCAGGAGGAACTTAGACTCCACACTGTAGATAGGCAGTTGGAAGATACAGATTGATTTTAAGAAGGAAAATTACACAGATTTGGGGCTGTGAAGGATGGGTTAGGGAGGATCATATCTGAAGTTGGAGGGCTCGTTTGGAGGCAATTCAACAGATAAGGACTGGAATGCAAGCAGGGGCAGAGGTATGAGATGCAGGACAGACAGCTCTGAGAGTGATCTGGGAAGACAAATGAGGTTCTTTGTTCTAAAAAGGATTCAGAATCAAAATGCAAATCAAACAGCTTCGGGCACCAGCATCATAAAGATGAAATGATGTGATAATGCTCATCATGTAAAATGATCACTAAACACAAATATGATTTAGAAAGATTAAGAGAAAAAATATGTTAACAGCAGAAGGCAATGTAAAAACTGATTTTAAAAGTCAGTGAAACTGTTGGAACATGATGAAAAGCAACCCTTCACAGGATTTTTAAGAAAGAAATTGACTATGCTTTATAAGACAATACAGTACTTTAAAGATGAGTTAAAAGAGCAATTTGAAGTTTGAATTAGGTACAACGTTTGCATTTTGCTCTCTTTTTTTGAGACAGAATCTCACTCTATTGCCCACGCTGGAGCGCAGTGGTGCAATCTTGGCTCACTGCAACCTCTGCCTTCCAGTTTCAAGTGATTCTCCTGCCTCAGCCTCCCGAGTAGCTGGGATTACAGGTGCCTGCCACCATGCCCAGCTAATTTTTGTATTTTTAGTAGAGATGGGGTTTCACCATGTTAGCCAGGCTGGTCTCCAACTCCTGACTCAGGTGATCCACCCGCCTCCGTCTCCCAAAGTGCTGGGATTACAGGCATGAGCCACTGCGCCCGGCTTTCTTAGCTTTGTATAGATAATGACATTGACCTGTTGTTTCAAATATGGAAGAATCTAATTCAATTAAGTTCTTCTAATTGATCCTTCTTCGATTTAAGAATCTAATTGAATCAATCTAATTGATTCAACTATTTTTCACAGTTATGTGCGAGCTTATCTGAGTAAAATTAATATGAGCTGTTGCTCATTGATTTATGTGTGTTTTAGAGCTCTGAATATTATGTATTTTCAGAATGTGGTTTTCTTGTGACTTTAGGGTTTTGACTTTAGGACCATGGATTAATAGTCTCAGATTGAGATTTGTCTAGCATTTCATGAGATATTTTAAACTTTTATATAACTAATCATTTTTTGTTCATAGTTTCCTTAATATTTAAATATATTTTAAATAAAATATTCTACTAAAATCCTCCTGAAAATAATTGTGGTACAGATTAAAAGAACAGAATGAGATAGAATGATTGAGTTATTTTAAAACCTGCTTTTAAAAGTTGTCTTAATTAATGAGTCACTATTTATTTTGCAGAAATATTATGTAGAATCAGTATAGGTTGAATTGTTATAATGGCAAACATGATAATATGGAGATGTGTTATGGAAATACACAATTTTACGTTACTTAAAGAATTTTTTCAATTACATTCTTCCATATTCTGATTAGTTTGTGAGTGTGTGTGGAGCACTCTCAGTAAAGGCAGAAAATCACTGGCAGACAAGTCTTAGAAGAAGGATTTGACATTTTTAATTAAAACATTTAGGGCATATCCTGAAAACAGTAGAAGAATTAGTTTAATACTTTGTATTTTATGCATCTATGGTATTATACAAAGAGATCAGAAATTCAGAATGCTGCCATAGGTATGAAAAATTACAGAAATTACAATTCTATTTTTGGGAAGACTTAAATGAAATTACAATTTCATCACAAGAAATTACAATTCTATTTTTGGGAAGACTTAAATGTTGCTATACGTATTTCAAAAAGTTTGCTGAGAACATTAAGGAATTTCTTGAACCAGAAGAAATGTAACTGATCAAAATACTACATCTTCTAGAGTAAGGCAGCTAACTGAGTTATTATTTTGCTTTTTAAAAAATATTTCTTTCATTCATTAATGTGACATTAAATCAGAGAAATACACTTATTAGTTGAAGCCATCTTTTAGTGCTGAAGTGCCTGAGTCCATTTCACATTCTATGGTTCTATGTTTAGCTAAGCAGAGGCATGCTCTCTTTGACTTCTATTTTAATTGGTGGAAAAGGTAGTTTATAATGATTTCAGTTACTGCAAGAGGCCAAATGAACAGGAACTATTTCTCAACAATTTATTTTCAAGACAGCTTTTTCTTCAAGTGTTTATTACTTTTGATAGTCCGATAGTTTGAATTCATTTCCTTTTAATTAATGATGACTTGGCTGGGTCAAAATGTAGGTCAAATTTTGCAATTTAGTTTGATGTTGAGACTGCTGTGTTATTCCTCAGTCAATTTACAGGTTTTTTTATAGTCAGACATGAGTTTATCTGAGTAAAATTAATATGAGCTGTTGTTCATTGGTTTATGGGTGTTTTAGAGCTCTGAATATGATCTACTTTCAGAATGTCATTTTCTTGTGACTTTAGGAACATGGATTAGCAGTCTCAGATTGAGATTTGTCTAGCATGTCATGTGATATTTTAAACTTTTATAAAAATTAAAGTTAATCATTTTCTTGTTCATAGTTTTCTTAGTAAAGCATTTAAATATATTTTAAATAAAATATTCTACTAAAATGCTCCTGGAAATAATTGTGGTACAGGTTAAAACAATAGAATGAGATGAAATTATTGAGTTCTTTAAAACCCTGCTTTTATAAGTTTCTCGTCTTCTCAAAAGAAGATATTTATGCAGCCAACAAACATGTGAAGACAAGCTCATCATCACTGGCCTTTAGAGAAATGCAAATCAAAACCACAATGAGATACCATCTCACGCCAGTTACAATGGCAATCATTAAAAAGTCAGGAAACAACAGATGCTGGAAAGCATATGGAGAAATAGGAACACTTTTACACTGTTGGTGGGAGTGTAAATTCGTTCAACCATTGTGGAAGACAGTGTGGCGATTCCTCAAGGATCTAGAACTAGAAACACCATTTGACCCAGCCATCCCATTACTGGGTATATACCCAAAGGATTGTAAATCATTCTACTATAAAGATACATGCACACGTATGTTTATTGCAGCACTGTTCACAATACAAAGACTTGGAACCAACCCAAATGCCCATCAATGATAGACTGGATAAAGAAAATGTGGCACATATACACCATGGAATACTATGCAGCCATTAAAAAGGATGAGTTCATGTCCTTTACCGGGACATGGATGAAACTGGAAACCATGATTCTCAGCAAACTAACACAAGAACGGAAAACCAAACACCATATGTTCTCAATCATAAGTGGGAGATGAACAATGGAACACATGGACACAGGACGGGGAACATCACACACTGGGGCCTGCTAGGGGATGGGGAGCTAGGGGAGGGATAGCATTAGGAGAAACACCTAATGTAGACGACAGGTTGATGGGTGCAGCAAACCACCATGGCACGTGTATACCAATAATAAACCAGCACGTTCTGCACATGCACCTCAGAACTTAAAGTATCAAAACAAAAAGTTGTATCTTTATTAATTAATGAGTCACTAATTATTCATTTTGCAAAATATGATCTAGAATCAATCTAGGTTGAATTGTTATAATGGCAAACATGATAACATGGAGATATGTTATGGAAATATACAATTTTATGTTACTTAAACATAATTGTTTAAGGATAATTTGTTAATGATTTAAACATAAATTTTTAAGAAGACTTAAAACTCTAAATATGCAAATTTATTGGTATAGAAAAATATATCAGATTTTAGTTTTGTTTGTTTTGCTAAAGGATAGAAGAAAATATTATGGCTCTTAACCTGTAAATTTCTTCTCCTCCTGCATTTTATATCTCAGGTTTGGTTTCAGTTACATTATTCTTCTAATCACTGTCTCATTTCCACAGTTAAGCAATTGCCAAATACTTGCAGATTTTACCTCTTCAGTATTTCTTAAATCTCTTTCCTTTTTTTCATTCTAACTACTGCCTAAGTTTAGGTTTCCATCACATCTCACCAAAAGAAATGTCTAGTGTCCACATTGATCTCCTAATCTACCTTTGAAGTTTTTGAAGATGAATTATGATCATCTTCACATCTCTTTTACAGCACCTGTCTAATCTGATTTTGTCACTCTCTAGCATAAAATGTTTCTATGGACCCCAACAACCATATAACTCTAGTTAGGTTTTAACACAACCAGCCCCTCTTTCTACTTCTCCACTTTATCTCCTGACATGTCCTTTCTCCCACTTTACATCTGGTTGTATCAAAATTGTGTGGAGTCTTCCACACAGGCTCTGCAGTTTCTCTTGTTATATTTGCTCCTGCTGTTCTCTTTGCTTAATGTGATCACCCCTTCCCAAAATGCTTGATCCTGGAAAACACCTGTTCATCCTTTGAGAACCACCCCTCAGTTTACCTTTTTCAAGAACCTATCTTTGGGCACTCTCCAGCTGGCTCTGTTAAGGAAGTTTTCTCTTGCTCCTGTCAGTGCCTCCACCATTGCACCCATGACGCTGTAATTGTAATGATCTTTTTAAGTTCTATCTCTTTTGCAAAACTATGAGCTGAAATGAGTGAGAGATTGGAAGACAGTGGGCTATAGAAATATATGGAATAATTTCTTAGCTTATAACTTTGAAAGCTTTATTTCTTCCAGTACAGGGGTCCCCAACCCTAGGACCACAGACCTGTATCGGTCTGTGGCCTGTTAGGAACCAGGCCAGATCAGCAGTGGCATTAGATTCTCTTAGGAATGTGAATACTATTGTGAACTGCGTGTGTGAGGGATCTAGGTTGAGTGCTCCTTATGAGAATCTAATGCCTGATGATCTGAGATGAAACAGTTTCATCCTGAAACCATCCCCTATAACCCTCAATCCATGGGATAATGGTCTGCCACAAAACCAGTCTCTAGTGCCAAAAAGGTTGAGGACCACTGTCCTGGGATAATAAAGAATAATTGTTTTGTGATGCTAAAGAAAAAAAATGAAATATAAAATAATACCAAAGAAACTTAAATTATTTGGTAAGTACACATTTACAAAGGAATTAGTAAAGAAATGCTTCCCCATCTCTACTGAAAATATAAAAAATTAGCCGGGCATGGTGGCAGGCGCCTGTAGTCCCAGGTACTCGGGAGGCTGAGGCAGGAGAATGGCGTGAACCTGGGAGGCGGAGCTTGCAATGAGCTAAGATAGTGCCACTGCACTCCAGCCTGGGTGACAGAGTGAGACTCCGTCAAAAAAAAAAAAAAAAGAAAGAAAGAAAGAAATGCTTTCCATTTTTTGTGGTTGTAAAAGTCTGGAGGCAATATATTTATTTCTCTATAACTAGAGGAACAGATACATAAAATATATTATAGGCAGGTAATGGAATACCATGCAACTGTCAGAAAAAAAAATTATCTAGATCTACACATAATAAAATCAATAGATTTCAAAAACATAGATTTGAGTGAGAAATAAATTAGTAAAAATAATGAGATTCATAGCATGATATTATTTTAGTTCAGAATAAAAAGAAAGCCAAACTAGATATTTTCACAGATATATCTTTTTGTAAACATTCATGTAAACAAATACATAGAAGTTGGATTGAAAAGAAATACACTAAATACTCAAGATTGGTTGCCTTTGGTTGGGAGCGTAATGAGGATGATAAAGTTAGTAAGATGCAAGGGAAAAATATAAACTAAATAAAGTACCAAACAAATACAGGTTCTTGCAGAGACAGATGTTAATTGGGTGGTTGTGTGCTGTGAATTGATGAATACGGGCAATTCAATTCTGGGCATCTGCAATTAAAAAAAAAAAAAAACACTAAGTTGGAAATAATGTTATCTGGAAAGGCTTCACAAGAAGATGACATTTGGGTAATCGCTGAAGAAAATGAGGGAGAGAGCTGTATGAATCCTACAAATAACGTTCCCAGCTGACCAGCAGAAGTGTGCCCAGCACCTTCAGGAAAAGTATGACCCAGGTGAAGTGAGCAGTGGAGAGAATGGTAGGTGGTGAGGTCAGGGAGAGAATAGAAGCCTTGTTGAACACTTCAAGAACTCTCACTTACAACGGGGTGTGGGACAGTGTTGGAGGGTTTTGAGCTGAGGAATGAAACAGTCTGGCTCAAGTTTTAAAAGAATGATTCTAACTACTCTTTTGAGAATATTCTGAAGGGAAAAAAGGGTCAAAGAAGAAAGACCTCCAAATATTTGTTGCAATTATTCAGGAAAGAAATGATGATGTCTTGTATCAGGTTTATCATTTAACATAGTGAGAAGGGCTAAGAATTTGCCTTTGCTTACAGATTCATGTATGTATGTCTATAATACATACATGTAATACATATAGATATACACATATAATTATATATAATTAAAATAACAAGGTAATTATAATAATCAAGTTAATAATGATTACTTCAGGGGTGAGAGAGAGGGAAGCAATTGGGAATGGCTTACCCTATTGGCTTCATCTGAATTTGTTTGATTTCTTAAGCTGACCAGCCATTGCATGAGTTCTTATGATATATTCTTTATGTTCTGTTATAACTAAATTATTTTTAATTAATTTAAAAACAATATTGAATAATTTTAACATTTTTCATTAAATCTAGGGTGCAATTTATGTTTGTTTGTTTGGTTGGTTTTGAGACAGAGTCTCACTCTGTTGCCCAGGCTGGAGTGCAGTGGCACGATCTCAGCTCACTGCAAGCTCCATTTCCTGGGTTCACGCCATTCTCCTGTCTTGGCCTCCCGAGTAGCTGGGACTACAGGAGCCCACCACCACGCCCGGCTAATTTTATTTATTTTATTTTATTTTATTTTATTTTATTTTATTTTGTATTTTTAGTAAAGATGACGGGGTTTCACCGCGTTAGCCAGGATGGTCTCAATCTCCTGACCTCGTGAACCGCCCACCTCGGCCTCCCAAAGCACTGGGATTACAGCCGTGAGCCACCGCACCCAGCCCTGTAGGGTGCAATTTTTTAAAGTCATATTTCTTCAACTCTAAGATAAGGCAATATTTTTCGTTGGTAAGAGACAGAAAACTACACAAACAAATGCAAAACCAAAGAATGTTTACAGGTGACCATACTAAGAAATTCACATGTAGATATTATAGTTTCAGGAAATACCAGCCTAAGCCTGTTTAGTTCTCACATCTTTTCTCAGCTTTTCTCTGAAAGTTGGCCTTTTCTCAGGCTGTTTTATGAGGCAAGGGATGAAGTTGCTGGCTGCTTTGAGGCCCAGTTTTACACTCTTGACTCAAAGGAGAAAATATGTCTAGCATCCTCAGTGAAGCACTCTGAGTTTTCCTATGTGGGTCAGATACACCTATCTGGAACAATCATCGTGACAAAGAAAATTGAGTATGGTAGTTTCCAGCTTAAGAGAACCATATGCATTTGGGAGTAGATATTCTCAAGATAGTGGTGAAAGAGGAGAAAAGATACTAGACAGATAAAATAAGAGATTGTGTTAGGGTATCTCTGTATGTACTTACATATAAGACACTTTCAAATATATTTATATTATGGAAACTTTAGAAGAGTTTTGCTTGAAATGAAAAACATAACAGTGAACTATGGTAAATTTCTGAAATGGATTTTGATATTCTATACTATTTTATATTAACGTAAAAAAGTTTCAAAGCTCATTTAGAATTTATACATAATTCATTTAGTATATCATTTTTATATGTGACATGAAAACTATTTCCAGAAATACAGCATTCTACTCTCTTCTCTTTCAACTTCTTCTGGCTAAGCATATATTGCCAGAGTAGATTTACAATATTGGATGCAGTGTAAAATCAGTCCTCCTAAACAGACATAGCCAGTCCCTGTGATTTAAGTAAAATAAATGAAGATAATGAAATAAATTATTAGTAGTTTGCATGCTGTAACTGAGCATTTATATATAGAAGATATTTTCTGGAAAAGAAAGGGAATGTTATTTCAAGAAAACTCTCCTCAAGTCATGTTTTTCCACAATTCTCACACCACAAGCAACAGAGAAGGTTTCTGTGACCAAATGTCAGAGGTTAGGGGGGTGTTTTCCCCACACACCGAATTACAGATACCAGCTGGGTGGCCTCCAATTTAATTCCAATACTGTCTACCTGGAGCTAATGTCAGATCCCACAGGTAGACGGCTCAGTCCCCAAGTCTGCATCCCAGTACATATACAAGTCACAAGTCTGGGCCTTAGAAACTTCCGACCGACTGGCTTCAAGTTAGGGTTCCTGTGGTCTCCTTTGTGGGTATGATTAATTTGCTGAAACAATTCACAGAACTCAAGGAAACGTTACGTTTACAGGTTTACTATAAAGGACACAGATGAAGAGATGTGCAGGGTAAAGTATGGGAGAAGGGGCGAGAAGCGTCCATGCCCACCCTGGGCATGCCACCCTCCAGGAACTTCCATGTGTTCAGCTCTCCAGAAGCTCCTCAATCCTCTTGGGGTTTTATGGAAGCTTCATGATGTCAGCATTTCTTCCCACAGAGTACAGGGTGGGACTTCCCTGGGGAGGGTCTTAAGACCCACATCAGAAAGGTGGGAGTAGAGTTCCGCCTTGAGGCAGCTGAAAGGATGGCAGGAGAGAGACTCTGTTTCCTGAGGCCTGCCCCTGAGGCCTTACACACCCAACATTATAACAAAAGACTGGAAGAAGGGCTGTGGGAGTTACAAACCAGGAACCCTGGATGAAAACCGATATATATCATAACAACACAAATGTAATTACATGCATTAGTGGAAATGGCAGTTACTCACTGAGAACACATGGACACAGACAGGGGAACAACACACATCAGGGCCTGTTGGGGGTTGGGGGTGAAGGGAGGAAACTTCAGGGATGGGTAAATAGGTGCAGCAAACCACCATGGCACACGTGTACCTGTGGGACAAACCCACACGTTCTGCACATGTATCCTGTTTTGGTTTTTTTGGGAGACGGGGGTTGTTGGTTATTTTTAGAAGAAATAAACAAACAAACAAGAAATGGCAGTTTCTTTAAGTTGTAAACCATAATATAATAAAGATATTTAATTAAATTTATATTAAACATTGTCAGGAGCATGATCTTTACCTTACCTGAAATGAAGAATTTTTATAAATTAATTCGGGTAAATGAAAATTTTTAAAAATCTATTGATTTATTTATTAATTTATTTCTTTTCACTGCTTATTTATTTATTTTATTTGTTGAATATTTATTAATGTTTTGATTATTTAAAAATAGTTTGCTCTTCTTCTTTCTCAGAAAACTCATACAAATCCACTATGAAGAACTATTTTTATTTGAGTCTGTTCCCAAGAATTAAATTATATGAGCTAAAGTTATAGGCCAATCCCTGCAGCATCAAATGGTGTACTCTCAACATACAATAGCCAATCTGAATATTATGATTCACCCATGTTACTTTTACAATTTCAAGCTTCTTTATTTATGTATTTTGAGACTGTCTCAAAAAAAATAAATTTTTGTAACAGATACTATCTTTACCATTTGAGGAAATGTCAGACATATGTGGGCTTAGAAGAATTCTAATATTGTTAGTAACCACTTATTTGTAGTATCACTATGTAAACTGAGTATAAGAACAAATAAGCCACTCGGGAGGCTGAGGCAGGAGAATGGCGTGAACCCGGGAGGTGGAGCTTGCATTGAGCGGAGATCGCGCCACTGCACTCCAGCCTGGGCGACAGAGCAAGACTCCATCTCAAAAACCAAACAAACAAACAAACAAACACACACACAAAATATAAGAGGCTTATTTTGCTGTTCAAGCACTTGGGGAGATGACAGGTATTTTTTATTAAGAAGGCATCTTGGAGAGAGTGGTGGTTAACTTCAATCAATCCAGAAGACTGAAAATTCGTAGAAGGTTTTCAAAGGAAATGGGGAACCGTAGCAATTAGTCCACAGAACCAACGTTCTATTAGTTGATTTAAGGTAGATTACTAAATTCTCTACTTAATAATTTCAACTTTAATGGCAATTGTATTTTGTATTTATCAAGAACAGTAATAATATTGAATGTCTCATTTAATAAGAGGCCTGAAACCAGTACTGCCCATAGATGGACAAGTAGGATGTAAACAGCCAATTTCAAGAGGCACTATTCACATAAACCAGTTTGCGAATGGTACCCTCTGGAGTTATCAATGTGGTGTTCCTGCCAACCAAATGTAGTACAGCATATTAGCTGAACTTTGAGTCAGAAAAAGGTTTACAGTAACTGGATGGTAAGGAGTAATTTCTATTATAGAACAACCATTGATAACTAACACCTATTGAGAGCTTAAAATATGCTGAGCACTCTATTAGTTCATTTCGTCTTTGCAAGAACCCTGTGATGTAAAACCCTTATGTCCCTTACCGATACTATCGTCCAGGAGGCAAAAGTGATCCCTGGATATGTAGCAGGCATCTTGCAACCATGAGACAAAAATGATGAAAATGAATAATAAAAATTACAGCCATTGAACTCCAGCCTGGGCAACAGAGCAAGTCTCTATCTAAAAAAAAAAAAAAAGAAAAAAAAAAAGAAAGAAAACAGAGCAAAAATAAAGAACAAACCCAGTTCCTAAAACCATTATTGAGGTGGTAAACCCATACGTACGTCTAGATTTCTTGTTACATTAGAAAAATAATTTCATTTCTTTCTTCATTCTAAGTAAGATTTTCTGTTACTGATAGCTAAAAGCATTCGTTAAGGATGTAGAAGGAAAAGAGTGGAAAAAGTACAATAAAAAAGGAATTTAAAAAAAAACCCATAGGATTAATTCCAAATCACCACTAACTCATGTTGATTCACTGAAATCATCAAATAAAAGACAAAGTTAATCGAAGTAGATTAAATATATCTAACTACATGTTATTTACAGAAAATGCATCTAAAGTAGGATCTCATAGAAAGATTGAAAAGGGAAGATGAAAAGATATTATTCAGTTGTTATTCAAAATAAAGCTGGTAAAAAAAAATGAAAACAAGACAAAGAGAAGAAATCAAGGCAAAAAGCAATATGTTTCCTATGTCACCTGCAATGACCACTTCAAAATATGGTTTTAAAAAGAACTTTTTAAAAATAGCAGCAGAGTCTAAGATTCCAGGAAATATATCTAACAAAATACTCATAATATTTCTATGAGAAAGTAGAAAAGATATTGTTGATGTTCACAAAAGAAGACATGAATAGAGTATGTCATAAAGATGAATATCATGGAGATTGCTTATTTAGCAATCTTTATCATGAAGATTGATATATTAACAAGAAGTTAATATATAAATGTCATGAAAGATCAATTAAATAACAAAAATAAAGTTTGTTGTTGAATTTTGAGAGTTGACTCTAAAATTTACATAAAAGACCAAAGAACCAAAAAAATTTGAAGAAAAATGATAAAATAGAGCTGTTTCTAGTTATCAAGTATAATATTACATAAAATATTTTAGTACAGCACAGGCACAATCTAGCAGACCAAAGAAACTGAACAGGTAGCCAGGAAAAAATCCTCAAGGGTCAGGAAACTTTATTTATAACAAAAATTGAACGGCATGGCAGATAAATAAATGGTTCAGAGAGCACATTGTAAAAAGCAACAAAAAATAATTTTGAATGGTTTAAGTATTCAAAATAAAAAGTAACACTCTAAAACTTCCGGAAGAAAATAAATATCTATCTGATGGCTGAATAATAAAGAATTTTTTAAACACAAAACCATAATGTAAAGACTAATAATTAAAACTTTTGTTCAGCAAATGATGCCGTAAACATAATAAAACAATATTCAAATGAACATATGTATGCATGTGTCTTTATAATAGAATGATTTATATACCTTTAAGTATATACCAGTAATAGGATTGTTGGGTCAAATGATAGTTCTGTTTTAAGAAGTCTTTGAGAAATTACCCAACTGCTTTCCACAATGGTTGAACTAATTTACATTCCCACTAACAGCAAATAAGTGTTCTCTTTTCTCCACAACCTTGCCAGCATCTGTTATTTTTTGATTTTTTAATAAGAGCCATTTTGACTGGTATGATATGGTATCTCATTGTGGTTTTGATTTGTAATCCTCGATGATCAGTGATATTGAGCTTTTTTTCATATGCATGTTGGGTGCATGAAGGTCTTCTTTTGAAATGTGTCTGTTCATGTCCTTTTCCCACTTTTTAATGGGGTTGTTTGCCTTTGCTTGTAAATTTAAGTTTCTTATAGATGCTGAATATTAGAGCTTTATCAGATGCAAAGTTTGCAAAAATTTTCTCCCATTCTGTAGTTTGTCTGTTTCCTCTGTTGATAGTTTCTTTAGAAACTCTTTAGTTTTCTTAGATCCCATTTGTCAATTTATGATTTTATTGCAATTGCTTTTGGTGTCTTCGTTATAAAATCTTTGCCCATTCCTATGTCCAGAGGGACCTAGGTATTACCTACCTAGGTAAATCTTCCAGGGTTTTTATACTTTTTGGTTTTCCATTTAAGTCTTCAATCCATCTTGAGTTGATTTCTGCATATGGTGTAAGGAAGGGGTCCAGTTTCAATCTTTCAGTCAACTGACTTAGCTGACCTCAGCAAGATCTATTAAAGAGAGATCCCTTTCCCCATTGCTCATTTTTGTCAGCATTGCCAAAGATCAGATAGTTGTAGATTTCTAGGCTCTCTATTCAGTTCCATTGGTATATGTGTTTGTACCAGTGCCATGCTGTTTTGGTTACTACAGCCCTGTAGTATAGTTTGAAGTAGGGGAACGTAATGCCTCCTGCTTTGTTCTTTCTGCTTAGGATTGCCTTGGCTCTTTATGGTTTTTTTTTTTTTTTTTTTTTTTTTGGTTCCATATGAATTAAAAATTTTTTTTTCTAGTTTTCTGAAGAATATCATTGGTGTTTTGATACAAATGGCATTGAATCTGTAATTACTTTGGGCAATATGGTCATTTTAATGATATTGATTCTTCCTATCCAGGAGCATGGGATGTTCTCTGATATGTTTCTGTCATCTCTGATTTCTTTGAGCAGTGTTTTGTAATTCTCATTGAAGATATCTTTCACCTCCTGGTTAGCTGTATTACTAGGTATTTTATTCTTTTTGTGGCCATTGTGATTGGGATTGAGGCAGAAATCAAGAACTTCTTTGAAACTAATGAGAAAAAAGTTACAACATACCAGAACCTCTGGGACACACCTAAGGCAGTGTTAAGGGGAAATTTATAGCATTAAACATCAACATTAAAAAGTTAGGAATATCTCAAATTAACAACCTAACATCACAACAAAAAGAACTGGAGAAGCAAGTGTGTGTGTGTGTATATATATATATATATATAGAGAGAGAGAGAGAGAGAGAGAGATGGTGATTTTACATTTTATTAAAACATTATTTTACGTATTGGATAGATTTTGGCTCATACTCTTGGCTCAATTTTTGTATTTTTAGTAGAGACAGGGTTTCATCTTGTTGGCCAGGATGATCTGGAACTCCTGACCTCAAGTGATCTGCCGGCCTTGGCCTCCCAAAGTGCTGGGATTACAAGCATGAGCCACCATGCCCAGCCCAGATTTTACATTTTATTAAAACATTATTTTACGTATTGGATAGATTTTGGCTCATGCCCTTGGCTCAACAAGGATGCCCACTACCTCTACTAATATTTAACGTAGTATTGGTTTTGATTAACATATATGAAAAGAAAATGAAATTAGATGCAAGGATGCATAAAAACTGCAAGGGGAAAAAATAAAACCAATTATTTGTTAACAATGTGAACATCTATATAGAAAAACTGACTAAATCAAGAGATCAGTGGTAAAACTAATAGGAATTTATTCATATCACCAGTAAGTAACCATAAATACATAATAACAGTAACAACAATAATAATATTTTTCATAATATCAAAACTAAAAAGTATTTTATCTATTCACAAATGGTGCGGGAACAATTGGACATCCACATGCAAAAAAATTAACCTAGACACAGAACTCATGCTTTATAAAAATTAACATAAAATGAATTATAGACTTTAATGCAAAATGCATAGTCATAGGAAATAACATAGGAGAAAATCTAGACAATTTGGGGGATAACCCCAAAGGCACAATCTATGAAAGAAAAAAATCAATCAATTGGACTTCATTAAAATTACAACATTTCTGCTGTGAGAAAGACACTGTCAAAGAATAAAACTATAAGCCCCACAATCTGGGAAAAAAATATTTGCAAAAGACTTACAAAGGTCTGTTATCCAAACTACAAAAATAACTCTTAAGGAATGCAAACTACAAATTTAAAAAATGAGCCAAAGACCTTAACAGACACCTTACCAAAGATATATAGATGGCAAACAAGCATATGAAAAGATGTTCTATATCATATACCATCAAGGAAATGCAAATGAAACAACAGTGATATACCCATACACACCTATTAGAATGACCAAAACCCAGAACACTGACACCACCAAATGCTGGAGAAGATGTGGAGCAACAGGAATGCTCATTCATTACTGGTGGGAATGCAAAAAGGTACAGCCACTTTGGAAAACAGTTTAGCGATTTTACACAACATTAAATATGCTCTTACTATATGATTCCACAATCATGCTATTTAATATTTAATCCAAAGGAATTAAAAACTCATGACCACAAAAAAAACCTGCCCATGGATGTTTATAGCAGCTTAAGTCACAATTGACAAGTCTTGGAAGCAACCAACAAGTCCTTCTGTAGATGAATGGATAAATAAACTGTGGTTTATTGTTCAGACAATGGAATATTGTTCAGTACTGGAAAGAATGAGCTATAAAGCTATGAAAGACACGAGAGGAATTTAAATACATACTAAATGAAAGAAAAATGTCTAAAAAGTCTATATCTACTTCATTTCAACTATACAACATTAGGAAAAAGCAGAACTGTGGAAACAGCAAAAAGATTAGTGGCTGCCAGGGGTTTGGTGGGGAGAAGGAATCAATAGGCAGAACAAAAAGTACTTAGGAGGCAGCAAAATATTCTATGATACTATAATGGTGGATGTATGTCATGTATTTTTCCAAACCCATGGAATGTACAACAAGAATGAACCTTAATTTATATGTTGGACTTTGGGTGATACTGATGTATCATCATGTGTCATTGTAGGTGTATCAGTTGTAACAAATGTACTACCCTGGAAAGTGTTTATAATGGGAGAAGCTATGTATGTCTGGGGGCAGGGTGTATACAGAAGATCTCCGTACCTTCCTCTCAATTATGCTGTGAACCTAAAACTGCTCTAAAACCAATCTTTTAAAAAATTATTAAAGTATTTTGGAATTAACATGTAAAATAACCGAGATACCTATAGGAAAACAAAAGCAACTTTTTTGCTGCAGCAGAATCTAGTCTATCCTGACTTGTACAAGGATAAAATTACCCTGCAAGGTATCAAGATATAAGGATAAACATGTTCTGGTACTTGTACAAAATGAAAGGAATGATGGCATAGTGTACAAAGCACAGAGATAGATCCAGGAATACATGAGAACCAAAACTGGAATCACAAGTCAAATGGGACTGTCTAATAGATGGAATTGGGAGAATACCTCCCTATAAAGAGAAAAAAAATTCTGGATTCTTATCTAACCTCATATGCAATAGTGGCTTTTACATAAGATCCTAGCAAGAATCAGCTGACATGTTCAAGAGGGTAGTTAAAAAGAATTTAATGAAATGAGCACTTACAAAGTAAAGAAGGTGAAAGGAACTAACTAGGGAAGATGAAGCAAGCACACAGGAACTAACCCCAACAAAAAGCCATTACTACCCTTTGGTCTAATGAATCATGAGGAGGCAGGCTGTTGCCAGAATCCAGCAAGAGCTATCGCCATGTTGGAGGGGATCCTGGATAAGAGCTACAGCCTTGTAGAAAGACATAGCCTCTGCAAAACAATGCCACAACAGACAGGATTGGATGAGAGAAGGATATAGGTACCCTGGGCTCTCTCCTCTTACCCTCAAATTTCTTGCTGGTAATTATTACTGAAACCCTGGAAGTCAGAAGGTAAGGAAACCCAGGTGATGAAGTTCATAGTGTTCTTCTTCTTGGAACAAAAGAAGGCAAGAGACTAATGAAGAAGGGAACTGAAGAGAGAGGAAAAAAAAAGAATAACACAAGTGGATTAAGAACAAATAATTGGGGTGGAATTAGAGTTTGCTCTTTTATCTAGCATGACAGTTAAGGAAAAATAGGGTTGAGAAAGGGTTTTATAGAATGGAACAGTAAAATATTCCTGTATGTTGCGTCTAAAGAAAGCATAAATCCAGTCAGTTAAAACTGCAAGGAGGATCACATTTATTGCATTTTAAGAGTGATAAAATTAATTTAAGGACAAAGAAGGAGAAATGATGCAAGTAACCTAATGGACCAGTGGAAACATATGACTGCCACCACTATTTACGTTCATTCAGGAGGTCTTCACAGGTTCACTCAGAGGTTTTCTGACTGCAGGGTCACCACCATCCACTCCTGGGAGAAGCTGAAAGTTGTTCTACAGCTATTGGTAGCTTCCCTCTTACAGACACAGAGTATTTTTCCCCACAGGAGCTCTTAGTTTTTCCAACATTACACTTTTTTCTGGTTTTATTTTCTAAATGTATTATATGATGATGCTAATGTTATTCTGAGTTTAGAAGGTATATAGACCCACTACTTTTCCTGGGTGGGTACTCTGCTTTTGGATCAAAAGCCAATATAAATGCTTGTGAGTTCTAGCCAAGGCCTTTGGAACTCAGGAAACTACTTTGTTTTGTTAAGCTTGACTGCTGTCTGGAAGGAGACTTTGCGAGCATGTTGGTCTATGATACCAGCTCTACTACCTCATTCCTGGGCTTTGTTGTCTTGCAGCTTTTAGAAATTATTTCAAAACTCTAGATGTTTTAAATGTAATGTCCATTTAAAATTTCAGGTCTTCCTCTGTAATAGTGAAACATTTTTGTTGTTGTTGTCTCCCATAAAATAATAAGACACATTCCCTTATTAAAAAAATTGAAAGAGATCTGGTTATTTTCAGACACAGTAAAATAAATGCTAAGAAGCATACATACCAAGAGGACAAAAATGCCAAAAAAAAAAAAACACTGAAGGAGATCAATCAGAAAAAGCTTTTTTATTCTGCTTAAAATTGTGTTCTTTCTGGCTTTATCT
Source organism: Chlorocebus sabaeus (assembly GCF_047675955.1). NCBI lineage: Eukaryota > Metazoa > Chordata > Mammalia > Primates > Cercopithecidae > Chlorocebus > Chlorocebus sabaeus. The sequence continues at coordinate 70,172,953 of NC_132924.1, forward strand.
CAGAAAGAAAGGATTTCTTTATGTAACAGAATAGAGAGAGAATGTGCAGGCTTGTCCTACTTTCACAGAACTTTTAAATCTTATTAGGCCAGAATGCCTGCCTTATTGTATAAAATATCTCCTTGAATCTGGGTTATTTCAAATAAAGGTATTAATGAAAGCTTCCAGAATTCTTCCTTGGGGAAAAAAAATTAATGAAAACACTTTTAAAATGCCTCTTCCCTCAGCCCCCAGTTAGCCCTAAAACATGAGAATATGCTAGGAGGCCACCCCATAGCTTTGAATAATACAGACTCTGATATACATATAAATAAAAATGAAATTAATAGATTGACAATCATTTATTTTGGGTAAAACTGTAGATTTGAAAAAATATATCCGAAATATCTCTCATCAATGGCCTCAGCTTAGTAGCGTGGGACAATCATGGGTTTTTGATTTAGAGCTGATAAATTACTTTCTACCAAAAGAGGTGGAAATGATATCTACCTTGTAGGATTGCTGGAAAGATTAGAGAAATAACACAAATTTGTTTATTAAACATCTAATATAGACTAGTTGACTTTTTTATGGGCTAAAAAGACAAAGATAAATAAGGGACAGTCCTTTAAAGGCTGTAGATGGAATACATAAAACATCTGATGAGCAAGGGTTGTTCAATGAATGAAATACATTGTTGTTACCATTTGAGTCAATTGTAACTCCCTACATAAAACAAACAAACAAAAAAAGAAGTATGCTTTCATAAACTAATGTTTTGGAAAGGAAATGGGTGAGCATTTATTCCCTGTCCTGATTGTACCTCAACTTTCCAGAATACACTCCCCACAAATCCGGGGTCCCCAATTCCCCACTTTATACACATACTAATGCTAATCTCCCCATAAATTGCCAGTCTGTCTCCCCAGCATCTACATAAGTAGGATTACAAACATGAATTTGGCCCAAAATTATTATCACATAATAAATAGATCACCACAATTTTGCCAATAATCCTGGGCTATCTCGATGGAAACGTTTAATCCAGTTGTGTGACCTTTGTCAGTTAGTCAGTCTCCTTTTTTTAAAGTGAGGGTAGTAATATATACTGTATTTAAAATGGTTGATTTAAAAAACAAGATAAAATGGCAGAAGTTTACATGTTATTCTTTAAGTGATTCAACTGGTATTTGTCATTGACAATAGTGTAATATCCACTTGATTACAGAGGAGTTTATACGATGAGAGAGTGGAAAATTACATTTTTTGAAAAATTTGAAGGGTGAAAATTCTTTTTAACTTGAAAACCAAATCCAGTGAGTTGCACTCTAAATAAATCATCTATATTTGAACCTAAAGAACTTAATAAATTCTGTCTTAGGAATTCTCTTTATAACTCTTTAATCATAGTATGTGCTAGTAAAAACTGGACTCAAATATTTACAGTCATCTGTTAGATACATAGGGAAAAAAGGGATCTGAATAAGGGAGCTAGTTAGTGGCTCCATTTTCATACAAATTTCATTGCATAAGCAGGCTAATTTATCCAAGCCAAACTTACAAGATCTTAAGATCAAGGTATGTTTATTTTACAGTATAGAATAAAATAAATTACCTACATTCTGCTTCCCTCTTTCAAACACACAGTAACTAGGATAAACCTTTAAAAAAAAAAATAGTTCTTCATTCCTTCTATGTTGTCCTACACATAAGCTGTTCCGTAGAGGCAAGAAACTTTGTCCAGAAAACATATTTCTGGGAATTAAATTTAAAACATATCAGTAGCTTTAATACAGCCTTTGTAAAACAACGATACACCAGAAGATAAAATCCAGTGCAAATAAAATTATCAGAATTTTTTTTTTTTAATCGAGTAGCTTGCTTTGCTACTCGAGGATATGGTATACAGAAAAGAAAAGCACTAATTGTAGATAATTCTTGAGTACCAGAGTCAGAAGGCCTTTGACCTTTTAGAGGAGAGATACAATTTCAGCATATTAGGTAAAATTATTATAGACCCCAGGGTAATGTTAATACACCTCATTGGAAATTATACAGAAAGACTAGTGAATAGGACAAATTATAGATAGCTGACTTTCTCTAATAGATTCAGCAAAGTGAAAAATGTCCTTCTTTTTTTTTTTTTTTCCGAAATTTCTATTAACATCTACCGAATATTTGAATACAAGATCTTGTTGGTTTTTTGTTTACTCTGAATGAACTGAGCAATTAACCTAATGTTTTCTAGGCACAAATTGTCAAGTGCTTCTAATGGTCTTCCATTGCATCAAAAATTTTGTAAGAAAAAAGACAATTGTGTGAGATGATGGGTTTATTTCTTAGCATGATCTAAACATTCCAGATGGTAAACACATATCAAACATCACATTGTACTCCATGAATATCTAGAATTATTATTTGTCAACTGAAAATCTAATTTTCTAAAAAAGAATTAGGGAATATGGAGAAATAAAAAGAATTAATGCTCATTGAGTAATTATCATTTCAGGGTTTGTTCTAACAGTTCACCTTTGTAACTGGCATTTGATCATCACTTTCATCATCTAGGCTTGAAACTGGTAGAATAGAAACCATAAAAGGAAGGAAAATCAAGTTGCACACGAGGGAATATATATCACTACTTTGGCTATTAACAGGTATTTGGGCATTAATAAGACTTTCCATAATGACTGCGTTTGAAAACTAAGTAAATCAACACAATTATTTAGAGCAGAAGATTTAATGACTTGCCTGCCATCTCACAGGGCTAGAAGCCAGAATTCCTGGTTTTTAAAATCCATCTTAATTCTTCATTAGACTTTTTATAGATTTGGAATAAGTGATGGGAGCTAGGTAACAAATTATGAGGTGATAGACTGTCACGGCTAAATACCCATCTTATCAGACACCAACTCAGACTTCATTAGCTAACACCAGTGACCTATCTCGTTGCTGTGTGGTATTTATTAGTGAAAATTCACAAATGCAGTGTAAAGGGATGAGAATTTTATTCGCTCTTTGCTTTTTTTCTTACACAGACTTTTCCTTTACAAGGCACCATTCTTTCCTTTTCTTTTCCACATTGTATTCATTTCCAGTTACTTAAAACTTGCCTCTAGAGAGACTTTTGCCTAAAACGGTCTTGCACTGGTAAAAGCTGCGGAGGTTGCAATAGAATTCTTAGAATTCTGAGAGATAGTAAACTCACTTTATACTATGCCCAGTTAAGTGTTACAGATATCAATAATGTAACAAAAAAGAAATATCTTCTCAATTAATGTTCACTTTTCATGTTTTAGCAATTTCACATAATGATGAATATTTCAAAAATAGTATTGCTGTGTTTATTGTTTAATCTAGACAATTTTCATAATTGACCTAATGTGCCTATGTAGACAATAACTTCTGGAAGACATCTTCCGTTGTTTAAACAATTTAAAGAATTGCTTACTATGCCATCTCCTCTTTCTAAAGTCCAGTATGTGGCTAAAATCAAAGAGCAAAATAGACTCTGTAAACTCTTTTGTTCTGATACTGTGTTACAAAAATGTTTTAAAGAGAATATTCCCATGAAGTCAGTATTTTCACAATCTTATTCACAGAAAATCTAAGGTGGCCATGAGAGAATGGAGCCTCAGACTTAAAATCAGAAGACCTAGATTAAAATTCAGCCTGGGCCATTTAACAACTTGGCAAGTTACTTAAAATACCCAAATCACTTTTTACTCACGTGTAAAATAGAAATTATACCAACCTATGTCTTTTTATGAAATGATGAGATTGTATTCTGTTCATTGTAATGTTGTCCTAAAATATATTTCTCTATAAATACAAATTAGATAGCTAGAGAGGTATATGTACAAATATATGCATATAGATACCACATACACATATTTTTCAAAGATAAAATATATAGAAACTTTTTATCTGAGAAAATTCAAAAGTGAAAAGGCCATTGTATATATTGAGAATAAAGCACCAGAAAGTGATTTAAGAAATGCTCTGGAAGATAAAATTAAGCCAATTTGACAATTATATTAGTAGAAACACTTTAGCTAAAGAGAAAGCAGTAGCCAATTTTGTTAGTGTGGAATTAAATAATTCATGTTCATCATCAAAAAATGATTATATTTTAAATTTATAAAATATTTTAAGGAAAAATGAATGAGTTAATTTCAATAAATATTTTAGCCATATTACTTTATTTAAAATTTTCACTAAGTTTAAGAGACAAAATTTAAAATATTGAGGTTGAATAATTATACATTTTAATACTTTTTTTTTTTTTTTTTTTTTTGAGACAGAGTCTTGCTCTGTCACCCAGGCTGGAGTGTAGTGGCGTGATCCTGGCTCACTAAAACCTCTGCCTCCCAGGTTCAAGCGATTCTCGTGCCTCAGCTTCCCGAGGAGCTGGGATTACAGGCTCGCGCCACCGTGCCTGGCTAATTTTTGTATTTTTAGTAAAGATGGGTTTTTGCCATGTTGGCCAGGCTGGTCTCGAACTCCTGTCCTCAAATGATCCATCCACTTGTGCCTCCCAAAGTGCTGGGATTACAGGTGTGAGCCACTGTGCCCAGCCTAATACAATATTTTAATTTTCAATTTTATCAATTGATTCTCTGTTTTAAAATGTAAGTAAGTTCTCTTCCACTTTCTTTTTTCATTATTTTATTAATTGTCTGGATTTCATCTTCAAGTCCTTCCTCCCTCCCTGTCTCTTTCTCCCTTCCCTCCTCCCTCTTTTTTTCCTTTCTTTCCTTCTTTCTTTCACTCAGTCATTGCTATATCCTCTGCCATAGTCTTATATATTTCAGAATGACTTTCTTTTATACATCAATATATCTTTCAGAGAGCTTATTTCTTTTTCTCCTGAATCCTTTTAAGAATGATTCCTATATTCTTGAAGTATAATATGAAATGGGATATATCAGTGTATCAACTCATCAACATTTCCAGGAATATAGGATGCTCTTTTGGTTCACAGATTTATTCTTCTGTTATTTTGGAGAAATAATTTGATACTTTTAAATAGATATTATTTTCTATTCTGCTGAACTTACTTTTTCTGAGAAACCATTAACCGTATGATTGTTTTCTTCTCTATACCTCAATCTTTGTTCTCTACCTTTATTCTCTATGTTCTCTATATTATCTTCTTTCTTTCTTCTATGTCAATAATCTTAATTTCTATCTTATCTTATTTTGTTCCATGATGTTTGTACTTCATTAATAGTTTTAAAATGTGATTATTAGTGTCCTTAGATCTGGCATCTCCATTTTCACCTCATATATTGTCATCTCCTTTTTAACCATGACTTTTACATCCTCCATCCCTTCCTCTTCTCCTTCTCTCTGTTCTTAAGTTGTAGATTTGTGCCACATTATAGGATAAATACCTTCTCTAGAGTAGGATTATTTTTATTCTTTTAATACAACCAAAGAAGCACAAGTTTCAGGACACCAGGAGACCAGAAGCCTGGTCAAAGCATTTTCTAATGCCATTTCACTCTTTATCCAAACCATATTATAAAACATCATCACATGTCCTCTGTGTGTGTGATGGATTTTGTTTGTTTGTTTGTTTGCTTGTTTTGTTCAAAGGCTCAAGCAGATCTGGAGCTGCTGCCCAACCTGCAAACATGGAGGATTTTGCCTCCATCTATGTATTTGCTTCAAAAGAAAAAAACACAACAAACCTATAAAAGGTCAGATATAAGAGATAGCAATGGACCCACAATTAATGCAACCACCTGCTTTGAGACAACCTCAGTAAGCACGTCCCTTTTTCCTTTAGTAGCAAAGAACAAGCTGGTTCAATCTTTGAACAGAGAGAAACTTTTAAAAAAAATTTCACAAGTATCACAGTGTGAAGCCTGTGAAGTTAAGCGTTCCAAGAAAGAAACAAGCAATGTGATGACTTGAGAACTTCAATTAGCAAGTTTTTAATTCCACTTTTCTCCCCAAGTGAGAAGGTGAAAAACAACAAATTTCACATATGCGGTGTGTTGAGATTTTAGGTCTATAACAGAAGATATGACCTATTAAAGTGAATTTCTCCCAGATAAAATTTGTTTTGCTATTCTATTTCATCATGATTATTAGTGTGATCAATTCTATTCACAACTACTATTGACTCCAAATAGCAAGAGAGAATTTTCCTTGACTCCCTCCCTTCCATGTTAGAATCCTCTTTTTCCTTCCCTCCCAGGTATGGTTTGAGAGATTGAGGAGTAGCTATCTACTTTTCTATGACTTTAAAGGAAAGAGTGAGAGTTGCCTTATAGACAGATTTGCCACCTTATTTAACTAGGTTTTTTGCTCCCTCTTTTACCATTTGATTAAATGTTTTCTGTCAGTGTTCCCTCAATCAAGCTGAGGTGTATATTATTCCTATGAAAAGATATACTAAGCTTTACATATGTCTCCTACTTTATCTTGGAGCTCCAGTAATGGGGAGGCATGACTATTTTTCCTGATTCTACTGAAACTCTTGCATCTTCATAATGATGAGCCAAGGCTGCCACTCTCAAAGGTTTATTCTTATTTATTTATTTATTTATTTATTTATTTATTTATTTATTTATTTTAAGATGCAGTCTCACTCTGTCACCCAGGCTGGAGTGCAGTGGCCTGATCTCGGCTCACTGCAAGCTCCGCCTCCCGGGTTCACGCCATTCTCCTGCCTCAGCCTCCTGAGTAGCTGGGCGCCTGCCACCACGCCCGGCTAATTTTCTGTATTTTTAGTAGAGACGGGGTTTCACTGTGTTACCCAGGATGGTCTGGATCGCCTGACCTCGTGATCCGCCCGCCTCGGCCTCCCAAAGGGCTGGGATTACAGGCGTGAGCCACCGCGCCAGGCCTATTTTGATTTTTTTATTTTTTTCTAGAGCTGGCTACTCTCATTGTTCATCTACTTCCCTATGATGGGGGATTCAGTAATAATTCTCAGGGCTTTGTCAATTCATTTCTCCTTTCATGACAAGACTTTGTGATATTGTTGTGCTCAAGAATGCTGCTAACTTGTACCTTACCAGAAACTGCCTTTTCATTCCTAGACATCACTTCTTTGGATTTTCTGTTCAGAGACTATAGCCTATTCCTTGCTTTGTTGGTTCTGATTAACACTTTCGTACATTTTACTTTTTTTCCTGCTTACCCCCACCCCCCCAAATCCTCTAGATATTGAAGAAGGGAGATCTTAAGATCTCTCATTTTCTCATTTCTATTTTAGAGATTCTTTACTGTGAAGGTCCTAAAAAAGAGAGATTTTAATGGGCTTGTTTATGATTATTTAAAATGGTTAAGGAACCAGAACTGAATTTGCCCTCGCAAATTCAAAGAAACATATAAGGTGAGATTTGTAGTTTCCCATCTGTCAAGAATGTATAAACAAAATGTGAGCCAATTAGTATTAGGGTATATTCATGACACCAGATGTTTTATAGCAAATCATTGAGAGGACAGTAGTGTTGCAGTTAAGAGAGCACATGCCATTTCTAAATAGGAATGTTAAGAAGCCATGTGATGTTGACTAAATTCACTATTAAGTTTTCTATTTTGTTGATGGGTTTTTTCAAAGTACCAGAATTTTAATTTATTATCTACTTTTTTTCTGTTCTCTACTTTATTAATTTCAGTGGACATCTTTATTATTTCCTTTCTTGTACTTTTGTTTTACTTTGTTGTTCCTTTCTAGATTTTGAGTTGGAATTTAAACCAATTGTATTTTTAAATTTTTATTGATAGCAGATAGAAGAATATGTGTATTTTCTAATCATTACTTGAAATGATATAGGAGTTTAAAGCTATTTATTTTCATGTGATCATTTCTTTAACTCTTACAGATTCTGATATATAGTGTTTTATTATCATTATTTTTCATAGTATTTTTCCATTCACCCAAAAGTTGGTTAGTTGAAAGCCATTAAGTGTATTATCACATAATGTTGATAATAGCTTCATTTTATAGAACTCACTAATGTCTTCTTTGTAACTCAATATATGATCGATTTTTGAATATGTTCCATAGATGACTGAGAAAAAGGTATATTCGTTATTATCAGGGTATAGTGTTTGATATATATCCATGAGATCTACTTTATTGATTATAGTGTCTCAATATTTTATCTAGTTTTTTAGTTCACTTGCCTTGTCTTATAATGTTAATATTGCATTATTATCATCTTTACTCCTCCTTAAATCCTCTACATCCTTACATCTTACTTTGTAGTTTCAACTTTACATAAGTGGTACATGGATATTGATAAATGTTGTGTCTTCATTATGATTTATGAATTTCTAGTTTCACACAGTGTCTTTCTTTGTCTTGTTTGCTGCATTTTGGCCTGAATTCTGTTTTACCTGATAATAAGATCTCAACCTCTGCACTCTTATTGATTACGTATGCCTGACATACTTACCAATATCTGTATTTTTTACTATTTGGAACAAAACTAGTTGTATTTCTTGTACATAGTATAGAACTAGGCTTTGCTTTATGAGCCAATCTGAAAAAAAATTAAAATAGGCTAGCTAAAACTTACTCATGTTTAGTGATATAATAGATATGCTTGATCTCAACTCTGCATTTTCTTTTATAATCATTGTATATATTATGTCATATTTATGATATTTCTCCACTTGACCTCTGAGTTTTTAAATTTTCTTTTGTAATTAAGAAATTTTTGTATCATTGTTCTAAAGGTTTTCCTTCTTTTTTATAGTTTTTATAATGTCTAACACCTGTTTCTCTTACATGACCCTTGACTACCTGGCTTGTTAGTTTTAAATGGCATCCTTTGTTACCTATTACCTATACAAAAATCAATAATCCCATTCTGCTTTCCTGTTTCTCTCTCCCTTCTTTATTCATTAATTTTTAGTTTCATACTTTATACTGTCAGAAATATAACATTTCCATACTATTCTTCCACCAACCTATGTACTGCTCAATCTTCATTCTATAATTAATTATATTGAATAATTACCATCAGTCCTTTTGCTGAAGTTTCTCTAGTTGTCTCTTGGATTTGATAAAATACATCTTATGTACTTCTCAGAGAGTCAAACTTTATGAAGTATTCCCTGAGTTCTTTCATGCTGAAAATTATAGACTTGATACTTGAAAGACAGTTTAGCTGGATATAAAATCTTTGACTTATACTTAGAGTTTCTTGAAAGTAAACCTCTCTCTACTGTGGACTAACTATCTGTAATCATTGGCTCATGAATTATTATTTAATTCTATCTAGAAGGTTTGTATTTTAGTTTATAAAACACATAGAAGAGAATTTTGTCAATTTTTGGGCTACAGTATTAGTTCTCTGACAGAGGAAGAGAGTGAGGAGAGATATGTTATAGACATTTTTCCACATGTAAGGGTGTATCTGGACTTACAAAATTTAAGTTAATTTAATCAAACAGTTGCTTAGTCTAGAAAAGAATACATCTATAAATTATTTTCCCAAAATGTTACAAAGTTAAATCAAAATGATCAAATAACTATAGCCTCATATTTTTAGAACTTTATTCATAGTGTTTTGTTATTTCATTTCTTTCAAAAATTACTCAACTATACTCTATAACAGTTGTTCTCAAAATGTGGTTCACAGACCTCCATGGTGCCCCGAGACTTTTTAAGTTCATAAAGTCAAAATCATTTTCAAAATACACTGAAATTATTTACCTATTTCACTTGGTTGACATTTATATTGGTAGTGCAAAGTAATAGTGCACGAAAGTGCTAGGAACTTATTTCCAATTAAGGCAGAGGCAAGAAACTGTGCTTGTAGACACTTTATTTATTTACCAACATACTCTTACAGGGAAAAATATGCCAGTTTCACTTAAGGGTATCCTCAATGAATCAGTTCAACTGTTTAAAAATCTAAATCCTTTAGTGCATTTCTTTCTAATATTCATGTGATTAAATAGGAAAAATTCTTAAAGCGCCTATGACACATACCAAAATATAATGGTTGACTTAAGAAGTCTGAGGCTGCAGTGAGCCATGATCGGGCCACTGCATTTCAGCCTGAGAGACAGAGTGAGAACCTATCTCTAAAAGGAAAAAAAGAGGTAAGGTGCAGTGTGGCTCATGCCTGTAATCCCAGTGCTTTGGAAGGCCAAGGCAGGAGGATTGCTTAAGGCCATGTGAGGCGAGCCTAGGCAACATAGCAAGACTCCATCTCTACAGAAGGAAGGAAGGAGAAAGAAAGAAAGGAAAGAGAGAGAAAGAAAGAGAATGCAGCTGTCCTCTATTAAGCCATGCACTAATGAAATTGTAAAAATATAAAAGAGTACCTCTATTATTTTTTTGTTTTGGAAAATATGGTTATGTTCATTAAAACATTTTCATTAAAGCAGTTGTTATCATTTAATTTGATTAATAAATATTTTTAAATATCTACTTTGGAATTTTAATTAAAAATTAGAAATTTTATATTTCTAATATTGGTAGTTATCCACATAAACAAATATTCTTTGAAGACCCTCAATTTCTTTGAGTGTAAAGAATTCCTGAGATCAAAATATTTCAGAATAAATTATCTACAGCCATGTTTAAAGACCTTCAATAGATTCATATAGATCTAAAGGGAAAAACCAAATTAACATGGCTTCAATTTCCAATATGTTACAATCTCAGAGGCATTTATTTCTCATGTTATGTTTCCTTTTGCGAACACACTGTTCCTTCTCTCTGGAATGTCCTTCCTAATCCGTCTCACCTAATTAACTCTCATCCTTCTGGCTTCAGCTTAAGCAGCACCTCCCTAGATATCTGCTCCTTTGTTTTAGCCTCCATTGAAACCATGCTTCTGTACTTCAGAACCTTTCCTCTTTTTATAGTTACATATTTATTGATGGAAATATTTGATTAATGGTTTTCTTCCCAATAGATAGAAAAACCATGAAACCAATAAGCACCCACGTTTTGGCTTATCATTATATTCACTCTTCCTAGCAGAGTGCTTAGCACAGAGTAGGGTGGGAAATAAAATATTTGTTGGAGAATGAATAAGTAAATTAATACATGAATCGATAGAGTCATATCTCTTGATAGAGTCATATCTTTGTGAATTGGTACAGTCATATCTGTTACTTCTTTTGCCCTAAAAGTCTACAGTTGAGTAAAATTGATCTACACGCATTTCTCCATACCTCCCTTGTTACTAAGCTATCATTATATTTAACATACTTTGGTGTAAGCATCTGTATATTTATCAGTCTGCCCATAAGATTGTTCACTCTTTAAGGGCTTTAAGGGCATGGGACTGTATTTTATTCATATCTAAATAAATGAATCTGTGATAAATTTTGTGTATTTTATTCATCTGTGAATAAATTTATTCATCTGTGAATAAGTACACAGATGAATAAAATACAGTCATAGGATATTTAGCACTTAGGATGTCATAAGATATTTAGCACTTGATAAACAGTAAATGAATGTATGAATGAATTATTGAACTAAACATTTCATATATGGCATTACATACTTTTTTACATTTTTATTAAATTCTCTCAGCTAAAACTCAGGTAATGGGAGAAATCAAGATTGCATTGAAGAAGGAAATGAAGACAGATGGTGAACAACTAATAGTTGAAATTCTCCAATGCAGAAATATTACATACAAATTTAAGTCTCCCGATCATCTACCAGGTATCTAATTTTATTATAGTCATCAGTATATCTAGAATTTTTTAGGGATGTGTCTTACATATTCTGGAAAATGTTAACTAAAATTTGAACTGTACACCAAATAGGTCAGAAAAAAGAACTGATTAACATATGTAACAAGTTGTTTTCTTTCAGTTTTTAGCTAGACATTTTAACATATACATTAGAGTGTTATATTCATTAGACAACAGAAGGACAAATTTAAATTGCTAAGAAAATGGATATATCAGCTAGATGTGGTCGCTCCTGCCTGTAGTCCCCACTATGTAGAAGGCTAAAGCAGAAAGACCACTTGAGCCTAGTAGTTTGAGGTTAAGTGAGCTATCTGGCCACTGCATTCCAGACTGGTGACAGGGTAAGACCCTGTCTCAAAAAAATAAATAAATAGGCATATCTTTTAATCATTTTATGTTGTCTGAAACAAATTGTTTACAATCTGCTGGCTTTGTACAAAATGTAGGAAGAACTCTCAGTGTACAGTTATAATTCTTTCAATAGAAATTTATATGATTGATGGAATTTAATAGGCTGAATTCTTATTTTCAGATTTATATGTGAAAATATATGTGATGAATATTTCTACCCAAAAAAAGGTGATCAAGAAAAAAACAAGAGTATGCAGACATGATCGAGAGCCTTCATTCAATGAAACTTTTCGATTCAGTCTAAGTCCTGCAGGACATTCTCTTCAGGTAACTCTGTATTATGTAGTTGATATGTAAAACTTCTCATTCATGTAGTATTTATTTTTATTCCATCATTCAATATTTATATACTGATCATACACTATATGACATTTGAGAAGTTAATTATTTTTTATCAGTATCTCCCCAGGAGTCTTTTAGAATTCCACAGCCCATTCACCTCATCCAATCAGCTGCCAAGTCTTCTCTACTCTGTCTGCAGAGTTTATTTTACATAGATTCCTCTTATTTTCATGCTCACTGCCACTAAACCTTTTTAGGTCCCCATCTTTGTTACTCAAATTATTTCATCTGTTTACCTGGCCTACTGTAATTTACGTCTTATCCCTTTAGTTCATTTCATCACAGCACTGCCAGAGTTACCTTTTAAAACCCTAGTTAGTTTACATTAAACTTGTTAGTTTACATTAAAGGTCTTCAATTATCTTGAATCATTATCTTGAATCAGTCAGAGTCTTCCAAAGTGAGTTTTAATTGGATTGACTTAGTCTCAGCTCCTTGGATACTTTTCCACTCAATACTCCAGTCACAACAGACTCTCTTCAAGTCATGTTAAGCCTCCAATCCTTTGCTCATATTTTTCCGCCCTTCAAAGTTCCCTTTTCCAACTCTCACCATCTATCACAATACTCCACATCTTTCATCTCCTTACTGATGACCCTGGGTATAATTCATCATACTGTATTCACAAAACATTTTGCTTCTATTATTAGGCTATCAATTCCAGTCTGTCTTGTAACAACAATATTTGTACTTATCTGTCACTGCTTCTATGCTATCAGTTTCTCTAGGGCAAGGCCTAATTTTCATTACCTACAGCCTACACAATGCTTTGCACATAGTAGGTCTTCAGGAGATATAGAGACAAGGAATGAAAGTAGAAATGGGGGAATGAGAAAAGAGAAAAAAATGTAGGAAGAGACCATGGTACAGGAAATTAAAGGTTTGGATTAGAGACAAAGATAAAAGATATTACAAAGCAAATATGTATTGAGAAGATTAACTGATATTAGACTAGAAAGGAATAAAGAAAAAATGACACTCTGAAGTCTGTGTCAACAAATGTATTATTTCACAGAGATTACGTAGTCAGGGGATTTGGAATAGAGAAAGATCAAGAGTTTTTCTGAAATGAATTTGATAAGAAGGCAGAGATTGAAGTGAAAATATACAATGTCATTTGAAATCCCTGAATCAGAAATCAGAAGAGACAGTCATATCTGGAAGTACAAATTTTGAAGTCAGAAGCATAAAAGTTAAGTTTTAGCCAGGAATAAGGGTAAATTATATAACCAAAGGAGATTCTGAAGAGAAAAAGAGAACACAATTACAAGGATTAATGCTTAGCTCCACTGAATGCTCTCTACCTTTCCTTCAACTCATCTTTAAAATGAAAAAAAAAAATTCTTTAGTTTGAGACCCTTGTGATAAGTTCTGCATATGACTTCAAAAAGCAGTTTGGAAGTACATACTGTAGTAAAATCATCAGAAAATTTAACACTAAATAAAAACAATGCCCGGTGAAGTTATATTTATTTATTCAGAATTCAGATAATCTTTTATTTGATTTGGCTTTGTGTAAACTAGTAAAAAATTATTTGGCAAAGTTATTTTGTGAAACTTTCCATCAATTTAAGCATAAACTTAGAATTAGCTGGTTATACATTTCTTACCTAGTATTCTCATTTTCTTTAGAATGTGTCTTTTCCTTTGCAGAATAATACAAATGTTGATGTGAATTAATTTATATTACATGCAAATCTTTGGAGAACACCTTGATTATTAGTTCTCCTGAAAGTATATCTGCTACTTCTACTCAGCGTCACCCTCTTTTGTGCTATTTTTTTGATGATTAAATGTTCTTTAAAGAGGTTGAAAACTGTACACATATATACGTATATAAATTAAATATGTTTATTTTTGACTATTTTTTCTAGATTTTACTTTTCTCCAATGGAGGGAAGTTTATGAAAAAGACCTTGATTGGTGAAGCCTGTATCTGGCTTGACAAAGTGGATCTCAGAAAAAGAATAGTCAATTGGCACAAACTTTTGGTCAGTCCTACTCAAACTCATTGAAGAAACACGTCTTCTCAGGGTATAGAAACTGCTCTAAATAGCCTCACATCAAGACTACAGTTGGAAACTAAGCTAAGTTTTGAGAGGCAAACGTAAGAATGGGAACAACAGGCAAAAACATGCTTAATACCTTGTACATTTATTGTTGTGTATGTATCACACAAAGATATTCAATTGAAAAAGTTCACATATTGAAAACAAAAAGGAATGGAGTACTGAGACCTTGAATTTCCCAGGCTGTGAAGAGAAACTGTGAAACAAATTTTGATTACTTAAGGCAAAAAGCTTTGAACAGAGTTGAGCTATAACTTAAGACAGAGGCTTAAAGATTAATGTGGTTTCCATGTAGCACAAAGGTAATTCTTTATGCAAAGAAGCCTTGGTTGAAAGGAAAGAACTGATTTAACAAATCTCAGTTTTCAAAACTTCAAAAATCTTCCTTCATCATCTTCTATTCAGACAACCAGATGCTTTCAGATTCGGACATAAGATATACCTACAATATGTGTCCAGGACTGGAAGTGAGGTGGCTATGTTCTTAGGGAAAATGGAATAGGAGATGTACAAATTATGCCTTTTAGGCCATATCTTACCAGTTTTCTGTGTGTCTAAATGTTACAAGGGTATACAACACTGACTTTGGAATCCATGTGGTAAAAGCACATTTGTTTCAGTGTAACTTGAAATAATGTAGAGTGAAGATAATACTAGGTAAAAATAAAATTGAATTTATCTAGAAATAAAACTGTGACTGGCTAACAAAGAAGAATGATGTCCCATAAAATACTGGAATTTTGGTTGAAACCATCAAAATCTTCATAATTTACCATTAAGCCAAGACATCTTCAATCTATGTACCAAAGGACCTAGAGTAAACTGATATGTTCTAGGAAGCATGATAACTTACTCTTTGTGAAACTGCAAATAAATATATTATCCTGCACATTTCCTTTCTCTTGCGTGATGCATTGACAGAGAAAGAAAATTCTTTCTCTGGCAAATGAACTATATTAATCTTGTGATACTGATTAATTAAATGGATATCATTTCCTCATTTCATAATATTTTACCCTTTTTTTCTTAATGAGTAATTCATTTACTGATTGTATCATGAAAACATGACACTAAACGAGTTCTTTCTAGTGCTCTATTTTCTTATTTTAGTGACAATATCACAGTAATCAGGTTCATCAATGTTGGGAAAATATGTGAAAAGTCAACACTTACCGGAGATTAAAATATACTTTGAGCTATTTTAATAATAACGAATAAAACAACTAATGTCCAAGTCTTAAAATCAAGCACCCTCTTCTCTATTAGCATTATTAATTAAGGAAGTAATGTGAAAGTTGTGGAAAACACGCTCAGCAGGGAATAAAAGCCTGTCTTCTGGTCTTAGTTCTGCCACTGACTATGTCACCTTGCACATGTCACTTAAACTCACTTTACCCCAGTTTTCTTATCTGTAGGATAAAAATAATTATATATCCTTAACCTTCCAAATGAGATGTTGTGATGATAAATCAATGATCCATGAGAGATGAAAGCACATTTCCAAATATAGTTTTATACACAGAAGTGAGGAATAATTATTACATAGCTTTTTAATTCTCAAATTTTATATGTGGAAACCATCATCTAAACCAATGGCAAGGATTGACATGGATAAAAGCAGTAAATTAGCTGCAAAACTTATTTTTTATTTAAAATATAAACTTTAACCTGAATAAAGGTGAAGAATTACATGAAAAAGATTTGCAAATTTTGTTATCCTCAATTAAATGAATAATGCTGGTCTTACCCAATTCCTACATTCTACCCAAAATAAATAAATCAAATTGCTTCTCAGAGCATTCTGAGCTTAAAACTTTCTGCTTTATTTAATGGTGAAGTGTTAGTGGGATTAGAGAAACCCATCTCTAGATATTGGTTGGATATTGAATTTTCTCATTTTTAAAGAAATAAGTTATATATATATAAGCTTATATATATAAAACTTCAGAATATAAATTCACTCTTCTGCAAACTGAGAAAGATAACCATAACTTTTCTTCCCTCTATTTTTTAATCCCCCTCCACTGACAGTACAATGTCATTTACCATTGACATTGCTCTAAAATGAGCATGGGAGAGTGGAATCATCAAAAACATTATATTGCTAGTATTTTATTTTTAGAAACTATTAGATCTGCTGATGGTTGCCATGGATATTTCCAGCAGAAACTAGCACTTGAAGAAGCCTATAATCATCACTCATAATTGGGGAAGAAAAGGTCCAAGAAGATCTCCTTCTGACATAAAAAGGCTCTGATATTTGCCCTTAAAAGAAAACCCTGACTCATCTCTGATCCTCTTTTGCAGCCACTCATATCCAGAGGTATGCATGAGAGTTTGTATAACCAGTTAGTTTTCTTCATTCCAGTTGCAATTTCTTTTAGAATAATATAAATGGAGAGATCACCAAAAAAAAAAGATTATCTCTTTGGTAGCTATTTAACCTGAAAGAGTAGGAGTCCTTCCATTATAGAAGCCCCTCCGTTCCAAGGAACTAGTGATGGGGCTAGGTCAATCAGCAGAGCTGACAACAGGGCTTCTTTTTGTGCACCAGCATTCCCCTTCAGAGAGCATAAGATCCTGCCAGTGTGCCAAGTTTGAAGCTGACCAAACTTCTAGGTTGTACTGGAATTATTCTATGCAACACTGATCCTTATATGAATGCGTTTCTTCTGAATGATGTCGATTACCCTTCTTACAACAAAACTGTTTCTTTTTTATTGCAAATAGGGCTCTTGGTGTTTTTTACTTTTTTGTACATATCACAGTACATGATTTTTCACTCTTTAGTTTATTTCATTTTATTGGAACTAACTTTTTTTTATTCTAATACTGACAGAGTTTGTAATCTCTATATAATACGTAATTACTCCAATTACAGCACTTTTACCTTGAAGAGCATCTCAATTTTTCCCACAATTTCATTGAGTCATCAGAGACTGATGTTGCTTCTTGGTTTAAAAATTGGTCCTAAGGAAACTTTCAGCTGTAGAAACAAAAGCACAGAGTGAATTTTTACAAAAGACAGGGAATATAGAATAGTCATTACAGACACAAATAACCCTAGTAGCAAGAAGTTGGTGTTTTCCCTGTTTTTACTTAAGATTAAGGAGATTTTTGGTGACTCTGAACTCTTTATTTATATTTCAGTTTAAAATATCAAGACTAAGGGGCATCAATTGTCTTTATTCCTTAATAATGCCCATATTTTAACAAATTACACTAATTAAATGCATATTTTCAGCATACCAGTGGAATTAATTTTGTGGATCACACACATTTAAATAGTCATATTGTGGGAATATTATAGCTGGTAACCAGCTGATATTGATTCTTATTATAGGAACGACTGTAATGATAGTGGTGGTAGCAGTAGTGATATTAGCGGTGGTGGTGATGTGAAGTAAAATAAAATTATATATTATATTGTGCCCAATTTATTAGAAATTATTTGATCAATGCTTCATTTCATCAAAATGTCATAAAGATGTTTATAGTATTTTTTTACTTTATTATTTAAATCATAACAATATTTTTAAAAACTTATTTTCATTGCTACAATGTCAAATATTCCAAAATCAGCCAACTACAGCTATATATGTGCTATGTGTGACAGAAGTGATCTTCCTTCCCTCTTTTTGAGCTTGAAATGAAAGTGAAAGAAGACTCAATGAATAATTATGAGCTATTTATTTAATAATTACTTACCTTGGGTGTAATACAATAATGAATGAGTGAAACAAATATTCTCATTGAATATGATACAGTGCTGTTTTCTGTATGTTTCATGTTCTATTATTAAAGGTATCCATTAAGCCAAAATTATTTAATCAAATTCTTTATCTGATAGGTAGATTGAGAGCATTTTCTTAATTCATTACCTTGTACATAAGTATACATTTGGTAAAGTAGACCAAGTTGAAATGTTCATTTCATTTGGCATTCAGCATGTGAATATGATTATTGTTTGATTGTGTCTGTATATTTGTTAGGTGACGTGCTCAGGTGCTCCCACTACTGATTAATGTGTGTGCTAATATCCTAACAACACATATGAAGTTTAAGAAAAAATTTTCTTGTCTGAAAACATAAACACCTTAATAAAACTGATTTTGAAATAAAAACTAAAGTACTTGAAGATATGTCTTGTTTCTGACTATATGTTGCATGCCATGTTGGTGATTTGCTAATGTGTTTTTTTGTTTGTTTTACCCAAATCCCTTTGGAAAATCTAATAGACAAATGCAAATTCTTGGACTAAGGACTGTAAAAATTGACCTGAAAATAACATGAGAGTTGTATTTTAAAAAAAAAAAAAATGCTTGTAAATCCATCTTGAGTTTTACTCTATGTAAAAATATGTCTTGGTTTTGTGATTGTATACAAGATGTATCTTGATAACTTATGTAAATTGTGCCGTATAAAGGCTGTTGCCTCAGCCTTACTAATAAATATTGAAAATATCACCTTTGACTTCTTGTGTTTATCAACTTGATAAATTCATCCTTAATATAAAGATAAAACTTTTCAGGACATCTTCTCTGAAAATTGTATTGTAAATATATTCACTCGCCCAGTTTTAAAATTGTATTGTAAATATAGCAGAGTTACAGAAAACAGAATTAAACAAATGCATAGCTTCATAAATGATCGGATGTCAGACATTCTTATAACCACCACCCAGGCCAAAAAATTGAACTTTGCCAGCCATCTCATAAGTCTTCCATTTAACCCATCTCTATCACAACTCACTCCCACCCTTCTAAATGTAACACTATCCTGATTTAATGATAACAGTTTCTTGATTTATCACTCACACAGCCCACAAAACACTAGTGTAGTTGTCATGTTCTATTTTTAATATTTTTCTAAGAGTCTTTTAATTTACATATTCTCCTACCCCTTCCTTCTTTTTCAGTGAGTCTCTTAAAAAAAAAAAAAAAAAAAAAAAACTTGGTCTTTGCACCTGTAAGGTTCCTTGCAAACTGGGTTTTGCTCATTGCATACTATAGTGTAGTTAACAAGTTTCTCTGCCTCTGCGTTACTTGTACATTGGTATTTTTTTCTATATGCTTGGTCCAAATCATGTTCAATTTCTTTGTCACAGGTTGGTCTTGTATTCCTGTACTGGGAGGCACATATGTCTGGTGGTCTCTTACTTTGTCCTGCTTGTGCACTGATGCTGAATCCCTAAAATATATTTATTAATTAATTAAATGTTGCAAAATGATAATATTGTATATCAATCATTATTTCTTCTTGAAATATTTAGAAAAAGATAAACTTCTTTTGAGTCAATATTTGGTTACCCCATGGTATAGTCTGTACAAGAAATCTAGGATAAAGGCAGAGAAAGCTGGACAATTTCC
Source organism: Chlorocebus sabaeus (assembly GCF_047675955.1). Lineage (NCBI taxonomy): Eukaryota > Metazoa > Chordata > Mammalia > Primates > Cercopithecidae > Chlorocebus > Chlorocebus sabaeus. The sequence goes on from NC_132924.1 coordinate 70,192,817, forward strand.
CTTTATTCGTTTACCATATTTCAAAATAATAGATAGTTCCCTACCATCCTCCAAAAATAATGAATTCCTTTTTGTTTTTACTTTTAATGTCATTATAAAACCAAAGATTGAAACATATTTAATATAATTCTTTGAAGCTATTATTCATATTAATGCTCAGATTTACCCTTTTTGGCCAGTTAAGGCATGTCTGAGGGGGCTTACATGTTTACTACGTTCTTTGATACTCTCTTGCTATAACAAGTAAGTTATCTATCATTTTTTAACCTTAAAACAGTGTAAAAAACTAGTTGCTTTAAATTTTTATTTTTTATCTATTCATCTCTCTGCAATAATTAAATTTAGGAATGTATTGACACTGATTGATCAAATTTTATGTAATATACTTCTGGTAAACTTTTAAGGGCATTCTTAGGTGAAGTGTATCTTGGAGGTTTTCTTAAGAAATGCCAGGTCTAAAGAGTTATAAATAGATGAATGATTACCAAGTTCGGGTTTTTGACTATTTATTTTCTAGGTATTAAAAGCCGAAAATGCCTCAAACTACAGTCTAAAGATCTTGAAGACTGAGACGAAATAGTTATCTATTAAAAGATAGTGATAAAACTATAATTGCAAAAATGTTGAAATCTTTCCTTGTTGTATAACTAACAACTCCAAAAAAATTTAATTTTTAAAATTTTGACATTTTTACTTTTTTGTATTATATTTTTCATTTTATTATTTATGAAATGAAGGAAGAATTTCATGGATTATTTATAAGAAAACAATCTTCCAAAATTTGATTATTTGAAAAGATTAATTAAATGAAAAAATCCATGCCAATCAAAAGAAAACCAAGTTACCATAATCAGATATGAGAAATTTTCATGGATGCCAAGATATCTAACCAATAATGAACAAAACCAATCCAGCAATGTATAAAAATGATAAGAATCATGATCAAGTTAAATTACACTATTTGCATGAGTATTTTAATATTGGGAAATGAATTAATGAACTCTACCACATTAATATACTAAAGTATAAGAATGATAAGGTATTGTGATATATTTGATGAAATTAAAAATTCATTCACAATAAAAACTTTATAGCACACTTGGAATGGAATAGTACTCTTTAAATCTAATGAATTGTATCTATGTATAAAACTTGTTGGTGAATGACTTTTCTTTTGAGACCAGAAACAAAACAAGTATACCTATTGTATCATTTCTATTTAATATTGCATCAAATATCCCAGTCATGTATCAAGGCATGGAAAAAAAATACAAATAAATTAACCAGAAGTAGAAAAGAAAGGAAAATTATAATTATTTATAGATTATATGTCTTTATGCATAGAAAATCCAAACACTCAACAATTTTCTTTAGAATATACAAGTGAATTTGTCAGTTCTACTAGATACAAATGAAATTGTTAAAAGATAATTTTTATTAGCATCAAAGGTATCAAATCCTTAGGAATAAATTAACAAAGAAGTTAAAGACCTCTACAGAGAATCTTATTCAGATAATATATTAAATAAGACCTGAATACCATGTTCACTGATTGAAAAAGTTGAATATTGTAGTGATACTCAACTCTTCCCAAATCACAAATGCAACAAATGCAGGTATTCAATGTAACCACATTTTTCTTTTTTCTTTTTTTCTTTCTTTTTTATTGAGACAGAGTCTCGCCCTGTCGCCCAGGCTGGAATGCAGTGGTGCGATCTCAGCTCACTGCAACCTCTGTCTCCTGGGTTCAAGCAATTCTCCTGACCCAGCCTCCCGAGTAGCTGGGATTACAGGTGCGTACCACTACGCCCGGCTAATTTTTGTATTTTTAGTAGACACAGGGTTTCACTATGTTGGTCAGGCTGATTTCGAACTCTTGACCTTGTGATCCACTCGCCTCGGCCTCCCAAAGTGCTGGAATTACAGGTATGAGCCACCACGCCCAGCCCAATGCAACCACATTTTTAAATATATGTGGAATTTCACAAGAAGATTACAAATTTATGTTGATGCACAAAATGCCAAGAAAGTCAAAGCATACTTGAAGAGGAAGACCAAGTTTGAAAACTATTTTTCTAATAGTTATTAATACTCATAAAAGTAGACAAGTTACACTCTAGACAATCCTAAGGAATAATTTTTAAAAAGTACCAAAGTTAAAAGAGTATAGTACTAACACAGGATAGATAAATTGAACAATAGAACAGAATAGTGAGACCAGCAGACTAACACACAAATATATATATATCAGAGGAGGCAAAATAGATCTGGATAAAATCATGAACTTTTAATGACTAGTGTGGGTCGATTAACTACTTGAAAAGATAAAACTGGATATTATCTCACACAATTAGCAAAAATAAATTGCATTTAATTTTAAAACTTCAATGTGAAAGTCAAATTTATAAAACATTTAGAGGATAATACAGAAAAAACTTTATAAACTCGGGTTATAAAAACATTCTTAAGACAGAAAAATACTAATCGAAAGGCAAATCTGATAAACGCAACTACACAAAAATAAAGACTTCTGTTTCTCATAAATTATAAAAATATTGATAAGAAAAGCCACAAAGTTCAGAAAGATATTTGTTATCTAAAGCAATTTTAAAAGGACTACTGTCAAGAATACACAAATAAATCAGAGGACAAAGAAATTCAAATGATTAATAAGCATGCATGGATGCCCAACCTCATTAGTTTCAGGTTAATTCCAGTTTAAACTACAATGAGACATCATATGCACATTACATTGGCAAAAATATATTCTAGGGAACTTAAATGTTGGCAATGTATTAATAATTCTCATGTAAGTATAAACTGATATAAGCATAAATAGGTACAACTCTTTTTTTAAATAGCTTGAAATCACCTTGTAAATTTAAATGCCTCTACGAAGTAAATGTCTTATAATTCAATAACTCCATTCCTAGATACAGATATCAGAAAAATTTTTGAAAATGTGCACCAGGAGACACGTCCAAGCTTCCACTCAGATGGGTTTGGCAACTGTTATGATTGGTATGTGACTTTGCCTTAAATATTTTTGATATTATCATTAAATATTTTTGATATTATCCTTGCAAGCATACTTATATTGGTATCATTCTTTATAGCCCCAAACTCAAAACAACCCAAACATCAATAATAAAATAGGTAACTATTGTACAGTATATTCATGCAACAGAATAATATGTAACAATAAAAATGAACAAACGAGAGCTATACATGTCAATATGAATGAGTTTTACAAATATGTGGATAAAAACTATAGTGTGATTCTAATAACTATGAAAATTCAGGGGATGATTATCACAAAAGAAAGGATAGGTTACCACTTCACAGGGGAATAAGTAGACATAATTGGCTAAGGGAAGAGAAGGAGGGAAGAATTAAGACTTTAATACTTAAATTCAATGTCTAAGCAAATCCTCTTCCTTCTCCTCTCCCGCTCCAAATACGTTTGTCATTGTCTTCATGACATGACAGGGAGGAAGGAATCCACCGAAATTCCTCTCTCCCCTCAAGAGACTAGGAGATAGGGACACTATCTTCCTTGATGACTACATTTTTAAAGAGACGACTCCATTATCCTTGAGAAAGATCATCCTGGTATATAAAACTGAATTGAGGCAGGCTTTGAGTCTGGAAGCCTGTCTATTCTTTCTCCAAAAGCATTCCTGATTTTAAAAAGGAGGAGGAGGAGGAAGAGGAGGAAGAAGAGGAAGAAGAAGGAGAAGGAGGAAAGAAGAAAGAAGAAAGAAGAAAGAAGGAAGCAGCAACAGCAGCAGCCTGTCATGAGTGTGGTCAAGCTGAGGGAAATGTTAAGATCTAGTTGCTCACATTCCAACCACTTGCCACCTCCAACACACACACATACACACACACACACACATACATACACGCCCCTGAAGTGGAAATAACCTTGAAAGTGAGTTGTCACTAACCTGACCAAAAGCATATTGAAATTGTAAATTTACCCTAGAGTAGAAGATGAAAACAAGGTCGGTAAAATCTGTAATCTCTTCTCCAGAAGGTAAACAATCAAAAAGATTGTCCAGTGGTGGAATAGGTTAATTAACACCTTCCAAAAGACATTCACTCTCAAATCTGTGAACAAATAGTTGAGACAATTTAGTGATTTGAGAATTTTGTAATTTTTTTACAAATCACATTTGTAACCTTGTAACCATGTAACCATGACAACCTTTCTGTTGTCTTGCTTGTTGCCCATTTATACATAATTTCTCAAAAAAGTCACTATAATTAGCCAAGACTTAAAACTAAATTGTAATACTCACGCTGAGTCAATATCTGAATCTAAATACATGTAACCAATAAAATAAGGCTCACTTTCTGGGCAATGTATTGTGCTTCTGCTAGAACCCTGTCCAGTTCCATCATTTCTGGTATTTCCAGTATTTTCTGAACCTCATGATTTGTTCATGATCATGAACAAATTTTCTTCCTTCTTCTCCCTCCTCCTCTTCCTTCTCTACCTCCTGCTCCTCCTCCTCCTCCACCTCCTCCTCCTACTACTCCTCCTTTTTTAAATCAGGAATGCTTTTGGAGAAAGAATAGACAGGCTTCCAGAATCAAAGCCTGCCTCAAGTCAGTTTTATAGACCAGGATGGTCTTTTTTTTCATATATTTAGAGGGTCCTAATGCAGTTTTGTTACATGGATTAATTTGGGAATTGTTAACCTGCCATCATTTTTCATACTTTTGAAAATTACAACTACTATCTCATTTGCATTTTCCTTCTGTTTTGAAAGGACAAAACACAAGATTTATTCAAGGCCACCTCATTAAGATAAATTAAATGAATAGATCAGTTATTTCAAGGTATATGGATTTATGTGGGTAGCCACAGTATTTTCAAGTAAGGTTATTCTATGTACAAGAGACTATATGACTTAGTTTTAAAAAATACAGGATACTTAGTCACGAGAATGGGACTCTAAATCATAATTTTGACACTAATTAGTGCTACAACACCGGGCGGGTATCCTTAAGGCCTCAGGTTTCCCAAGTTAAAGAGTTGGACTACATCACCCGGAGTGTTCCCCACAGATCTAACAAAACCAACAACACTAGAGCATTCTTTACATAAAACCTTTCTGTTGTCTTGCTTGTTGCCCATTTATATATAATTTCTCAAAAAAGTCACTATAATTAGCCAAGATTTAAAACTAAATTGTAATACTCAATCTGAGTCAGTATCTGAATCCAAATACATGTAACCAATAAAATAAGGCTCACTTTCTGGGTAATATATTGTGCTTCAGATAGAACCCTGTTCAGTTCCATAATTTCTGGTATTTCCGGTTTTTTCTGAACTTCATGATTTGTTCATATAATTGTCTTAGTTTTTAGATTTTAAGCACAATAGAAAGATATGGAGGACAATTACAAGGCAAACTAATAAGCATAAGCATAACCTAATCTTTGATCATGATCAAGAAAAACCAGTATTATGACTGGGCCATTTCATGTATGTGCCCATCATCCTACTTCCAGAGAGGTCATTGACAAAGGTGACTAATGTCATCTAACCAAATCATTTTGTCTACTTCATTGTTCACTATATCTTCTTTCGTATATGCTTTCTTAGGCATTAACTTAAGATTCAAAACTCTTCACACTCTGTACCAGTTCCCATGTGTCTACCCACATGCTATCCTAGACCTTCTTGTCTCTGATCCTCCAGTCTTTTCCCCCTAGGCCCTTCACCAGCCATCAATGCCATTAGTAAATGTCCAGAAATCTGTATATATTATCCCCTCAGGCCATTTCTCCCTCCTCAGACTGGATGACAGGTTCTTCATTTTCTCTTCCACATGTTGGGAAGATGTTTTCTTTCTACTGATTATCAAGTAATGCTACAGTCTGCTGTCATCCATTTTCAGTTTGAGCTCTTATACTGAGACTGCTTGTCTATAAATCAAGCATGGGTATTTTTCCTTTTCTTCAGCTGGTCTTAGAAAATGCACCAAGTAAAGGGCACTGGTACAACCATTCTGAGTGACATGTGGGTCTAGGCCACCTGCTCATGCAGCCTGCCTGTGCCCTTGTTGTTGCTTAAACTTGATCTCCAATGTAGTACTTTTAACTTGTGATGGACTGCTGCTGAGCCTGCTGACTTTATGACACCGTAGATCTAAGAAAGCCAGTTCATTATGGGCAATTCTGGGAACGTGCTTACATGGTGCCCACAGTTAAGTGTTTCATCTGTACTAGGGCGAACTGTCATGCCAAAAGGTGATTCTCAAATGGAGTATAATTCTCCACTGCAGATGTTATGGCCTTGCTTCAGAATCCCAGTAGCATACACTAAGATTATCCTACTGGGGTTTGCCATAAGCTTACATTCCATCTTCTCCTACCACTGACATTTACAATTTAGAGCCTGACAGATTACATGACCCAAGTGGTAGGGCTGCTTGGCTCACACCCTCGACCAGCTGCAGAACCCTTTGCTATTCTGGAACTCATTTAAAGCTATCATCCTTTCATATCACTGGACTTAAGGGCTAGACAATATTACTATGTTCAAAATTGTGTTCCAGCCATGACCCAAAAAGGTCTTTCAGGTGTGGTGCTTCCTTTTCTGTGATAAGGGCAGGAAGATACATACATTTGACTTTTACTTTGCAAGGGATACCTCAAATGCCCCTGGTCACTGGACCCCTAAAAACCTGACTGAAATTACAGTGTTCAAAAATGTGTCTTTGCAAGTCTTCCAAAATACTAGCCACTGTTTTTTGAATTCTTGAAATCAGCATAGTGTCATCAATAAAATAAATAAATAAATCATAATAAATCAATAAATCAATGTAATAGCCTATGAAGTGTCCAGATGGTTGAGATCAATTTTAAATATATTATGACAAAGGGTTGAAATAATTAAGACAGTCCTAAGGTGAAACTGTAAGACTGTAAGTGAATACTGCTGTCCATTCCACATACATGAAACTTTCCCTGATTTTTTTCTGATCAGAGTTTTTTAAAATCATGCATTCACAAAATCCATGTCTGCGTGCTGCATTACCTGAAGCCTTAATATCAGCTCTAGCAATAATATCACCCATGTATAGTAGCTGCAACCAGAACCATTACTTGGCTGAGCTTACGGTAGTCTGTAGTCTATACTCATTCTCCAGGATCCATTTATTTTATCCATGGGCAAGAATGGTAAGTTAAATTGAGATATCGTAGGGCCACACATTCCTGCATGCTTCAGCTCTTGAATAATGTGTTTATTTCTACTTTTTCTCCCTATCCCCCAGAGACACACTGATTTACTGTCTTGGTACAGGTAGGAGGGAGGAGTAATTTCAGAGGTTTCCACTTGGTCTTTCCAAGAAGTCCAAAGACCAAACATGGGGAATACACCAAATGTCAAGTAAAATACCAATTGCATATTGAAGACCAGGAAATGACCACCAGATATGTCTGTGAACACAGCGAATCCAACTAGGCCTGGCTTTAGCAGACTCCACTTATTACATGGCTCCTGTAAATCTCCACCCTAACTAGAGGGCCCTGATGATTCATTGAGTCACCTGGTATCAATGTCAACTCAGAAATCTGTTCAGTATTTCTGTGAGTACTTCTTTTTTCCTAGTAAATGGTCACATGAGTAAATAACTATAAGTCCCTTTGAGAAAAGACTTGGGGAATCATTACATTATATACACGCTGTAGTATAGGGGACTTGTTCCTTTATGGGCACATGGTCATCTCTTTAGTAAATGAATCCTGAAACTTAAAATTAATTTAGGCATGAGAAGTGGGCAAAGCATTGTAACTTTACGTGTGGCAACTGGCCTCATCCTCCTGCTTCTTCATTCTAGCTTGTTTCCGATTGTAGATGTCAAGCAGCTCACTCATTAGCTACCTGTGTATTTTGCCTGTAGTGATGCTGTATTGTATTAACAATCTCCATAACTCCCTGAAGGTCAAGCTCCCTTGACTACTCCAATCTTGTATGTCCCCTGCTTTTGTCTGTTAATCCCTGCCACTTAGACTCAATTATTCATGTCTCAGCTTGCTCATGAATACTAATCAGACCTGTTCTGGGAGCCCCTTTCCATCCAACTACCCTGTCATTCTGAGATGAGCTGCCACTGAACTTATGGATGATGATGCCCTCACCAATTGATTCCTGTTGGCTGAAGGACTCCCTGTGACCTCTCATGAAGCATATCATCTAATGGGGCTTCTGGTCCTACATGCCATACATTAATCAGGCCCACATTCTGAGCCTTTTGCTTCTGCCAGGCAACCCAGGCATTTCCACTTTGCTCCACCAGGGCCATCACTTATTCCTGGTTTCTAAGAGCCACTCTTAGCAGAAAGTTTATTCTATATTCTGGGGTCCTTACCAGGTGTAAAATCAAATGTCTCAGAAAAAAGTGTTGCCAAGTCAATTGTTCTTATTCAGTCTTTCACTCTGGCTTCCTTGATCAAGCACCCTCAAACCTAACCCCAGGGGTGATCCCTTGGCTACTGTTTGTACATTGTAGCATATTGTTGAAACTCCTTCACTTTATAAACTCATTTCCCCCTTATCAGCCCAGTATGTCTCCAGTTAAATTGTGCTAGAAGTCAGTCATAGCTTTCAGCTTTATAATCAGGATAAGCAGGAGCGGCAACTCTTGAGAAGGTCACCTGTCATCTTGCAAAGGAGAGGCTGCTCTGTAACTTTTTCCTGTAGGGGAGCAGAGCTAGCTCTTACTAGGGAGGGACAGTCTTCTCCCTTTTGCAAATTCTGAGGGTCAGAGGGGTCTGAAAAGCCACAGTTCTCAGGGATATTGTCAAAGTAAAAATTGCACTGGAAGACAAAGAAGACTTTATTCAAAGCTGCTAAAACAGAAGAGAGAGGTCGTCTGAGGTCAACTCCATTGAAACAAAGGGAAAGAGGAATTTTCACAACTGGGGTGATCTACTGGAAAAGTGCTGGAGGACATGGGCTGGGGGTTGGGTGGTTGATAAGTGGGATGTGCTAATCCTGAGTTTGCAAATGTTTGTTCTCAATTATGAGGGCATCCATGTTTGCTAATCGGTGCCCATAAAAGTTAGGCTCCCATTCTCACACAGAAACTGAAAGATGGGTGCACTCTCTTTCCTGGAAACTACACGTGAAAAGAGTGGCTTCTAAGTAGGAAGAAAGACTTTCTGGGATTATAAAATTAGCAAGAGGCTTTTAAAATGATTTACATCTCAAAGGGGCAGAGAAAGAATTTACAATTACAGGTTTTCTAAAGTAAGTGTTCTAGTGAGAGGACCTCAGGGTTTTAAAGCTGCCACCCCAGTCAGCGTTTACTCAGGTGTTCCAATTCTATCTGGTAGGGTTCCAGAGATCCTAACCACAGCCCTAACCTTAGGGGAAACCTGTACTGTCTTTGCTGAATATTAAAATGTCTCTGGACCTCTGCAGTTCTCACTATGAAATCCCGGGTCTGCTTCTCAACAACTCTCAGCTCTTCCTTTGCAGAGTTTAGGCTTCTTCCTAAACTACCATAAAGGGCCTCTGGCTATCACACCTAACTTTACGAATTTGTCAACTTCCTTATCATTTATCATTATACCTCTATAAAGTAACAATTCAACTTAGTAGTAAATAGTCAGTTCTGCTGTCCTTACAGGCATTGTTCACTCTGTGTCTTTCAGATGCCTTGATCCTCACACCCAAGACATTCCTCTCCCTGGGGACTTTTCCTAAGTCATCACTCCTGAAATCAGCAGCAATTGGGCTGCCACCTTATTCAGAAATATCTATGCTTTGCATTTCAGATGATGTATTTCCTTTTTAAGTGTTAAATATTCTTTATTTGATATTACACATACACCACACTAAAATGTCTTTCAATAAGTACAAGAAACTTTTTTTTTTTTTTCCCAGAGTCTTGTTCTGTTGCCCAGGCTAGAGGTCAGTGGTGTGCGATCTCGGCTTACTGTAACCTCCACCTCCTGGGTTCAAGCGATTCTCCTGCCTTAGCCTGCCGAGTAGTTGGGATTACAGGCACGTGACAACACGCCTGGCTGATTTTTGTATTTTCAGTAGAGATGAGGTTTCATCATATTGGCCAGGCTGATCTTGAACTCCTCACCTCAAGTGATCCACCCACCTCGGCCTCCCAAAGTGCTACGACTACAGGCATGAGCCACCGCGCCTGGCCAAGGAACCATTTTAGATACAGGAAATTCTAACTGGGTTGGTATAGTTAAAACCAAAAATATAAAGTAGACATTGCTACCTTATCTTCAGCCCAACCTTTAAGAGGCAAACAACACAAAACACAAACGAGTCTTGCTTGATTCTGAGAAAGAGGGGGGATTTCCCCAGTATTTAAATATAGTCACTTAGCCAGTTATACACATCTAAATATAAAACCAATCTCTAATAAGTTTTAAGATGGCACGCACCATCTTTGTGGAAAATTGAACATTATTAATAAAGTCCAATCATATCTTTAGAAGATGAAAACAGCGATAGCATTTACTGAATCAGAATTACTATTAACATTAAAAAAACCAAACATATTAATTTAACCACAAGCCAGTCTTAGTTAAGTCAGGACTGCCCAAGGAAAACATTCTGTCAGTCATTCATGATCAGAATTCTGATGTATGAGATCTATTAAATCATGGTACACATAAAAAAGTCACAAGACATTCCACAGAAACACAAACTACCATCAGAGAATACTATAAACACCTCTACGCAAACAAACTAGAAAATCTAGAAGAAATGGATAAATTTCTGGACACATACACCCTCCCAAGACTAAACCAGGAAGAAGTTGAATCCCTGAATAGACTATTAACGAATTCTGAAATTGAGGCGGTAATAAATAGCCTACCAACCCAAAAAAAGCCCAGGACCAGACGGATTCGCAGCCGACTTCTACCAGAGGTACAAAGAGGAGCTGGTACCATTCCTTCTGAAACTATTCCAATCAATAGAAAAGGAGGGAATCCTCCCTAACTCATTTTATGAAGCCAGCATCATCCTGATACCAAAGCCTGGCAGAGACACAACAAAAAAAGAAAATTTCAGGCCAATATCCATGATGAATATGGATGTGAAAATCCTCAGTAAAATACTGGCAAACCAAATCCAGCAGCACATTAAAAAGCGCATCCACCATGATCAAGTCGGCTTCATCCCTGGGATGCAAGACTGGTTCAACATATGCAAATCAATAAATATAATCTATCATGTAAACAGAACCAATGACAAAAACCACATGGTTATCTCAATAGATGCAGAAAAGGCCTTCGATAAAATTCAGCATCGCTTCATGCTAAAAACTCCCAATAAACTAGGTATTGATGGAACATATCTCAAAATAATAAAAGTCTATTTATGACAAATCCACAGCCAATATCATATTGAATGGGCAAAAGCTGAAAGCATTCCCGTTGAAACCATGTCCTCTCTCAACACTCCTATTCAACATAGTATTGGAAGTTCTGGCCTGGGCAATCAGGAAAGAGAAAGAAATAAAGAGTATTCAAATAGGAAGAGAGGAAATCAAATTGTCTCTGTTCACAGATGACATGATTGTATATCTAGAAAACCCCATCATCTCAGCCCCAAATCTCCTTAAGCTGATAAGCAACATCAGCAAAGTCTCAGGATACAAAATCAACGTGCGAAAATCATAAGCATTCCTATACACAAATAATAGACAGTCAACTCATGAGTGAACTCCTATTCACAATTGCTACAAAGAGAATAAAAGACCTAGGAATACAACTTATAAGGGATGTGAAGGACCTCTTCAAGGAGAGCTACCAACAACTGCTCAAGAAAGTAAAAGAAGACACAAACAAATGGAATAACATTCCATGCTCGTGAATAGGAAGAGTCAATATCATGAAAATGTCCATACTGCCCAAAGTAATTTATAGATTCAATGCTATCCCCATCAAGCTACCAATGATTTTCTTCACAGAATTTGAAAAAAATTACTTTAAATCTCATATGGAACCAAAAAAGAGCCCATATAGCCAAGACAATCCTAAACAAAAAGAATGAATCTGGAAGCATCACACTACCTGACTTCAAACTATACTACAAGGCTACAGTAACCAAAACACTACGGTACTGGTACTAAAACAGATATATAGACCAATGGAACAGACAGAGGCCTCAGAAATAGTGCCACAACTCTACAACCATCTGATCTTTGACAAATCTGACAAAAATAAGCAATGGGGAAATGATTCCCTATTAATAAATGGTGTTCGTAAACTGGCTAGCCATATGCAGAAAGCTGAAACTGAACCCCTTCCTTACACTTTATACAAAAATTAACTCAAGATGGATTAAAGACTTAAATGTAAGACTTAAAACCATAAAAACCCTAGAAGAAAACCCAGGCAATACCATTCAGGACATAGGCCTCGGCAAAGACTTCATGACTAAAACACCAAAAACAATGGCAACAAAAACCAAAATTGACAAATGCGATCCAAGTAAACTAAAGAGCTTCTGCACAGCAAAAGAAACTGTCATCAGAGTGAACAGGCAGCCTACAGAATGGGGGAAAAATTTTGCATTGTATCTGAAAAAGGGCTAACACCCAGAGTCTACAAGGCACTTAAACAAATTTACAAGGAAAAAAAAAAAAAATCAAAAAGCAAGCGAAGGATACAAACAGACATTTCTCAAAAGAAGACATTTATGTGACCAAAAAACATTAGAAAAAGCTCATCATCACTGGCCATTAGAGAAATGCAAAGCAAAACCACAATGAGATATCATCTCATGCCAGTTACAAAGGCGATCATTAAAAAAGTCAGGAAACAACAAATGCTGGAGAGGCTGTGGAGAAATAGGAACGCTTTTACACTGTCGTTGGGAGTGTAAATTAGTTCATCCATTGTGGAAGACAGTGTGGCAATTCCTCAAGGATCTAAAACCAGAAAAACCATTTGACCCAGAAATTCCATTACTGGGTATATACCCAAAGGATTATAAATTATTCTCCTATAAAGACACACGCACATGTTTGTTTATTGCAGCACTGTTCATAATAGCAAAGACTTGGAGCCAACCCAAATGCCTATCAATGATAGACTGCATAAAGAAAATGTGGCACATATACACCATGGAATATTATGCAGTCATAAAAAAGGATGAGTTCATGTCTTTTGCCTGGACATAGATGACACCAGAAATCATTATTCTCAGCAAACTAACACAAGAACAGAAAACCAAACACTGCATGAGAGTCGAACAGTGAGGACACATGGACACAAGGAGGGGAACATCACACACTGAGACCTGTCAGCGGGTAAGGGGCTAGGTGAGGGAAGCATTAGGAGAAATACCTAAAGTAGATAATGGGTTGATGGGTGCGGCAAACCACCATGGCACATATACACCATGGAATACTATGCAGCTATAAAAAAGGATGAGTTTGTATCCTTTGTAGGGACATGGATGCAGCTGGAAACCATCATTCTCAGCAAACTATCGCAAGAACAGAAAACCAAACACCGCATGTTCTCACTCATCGGTGGGAACTGAACAATGAAATCACTTGGACTCGGGAAGGGGAACATCATACACCGGGGCCTATCATGGGGAGGGGGGAGGGGGGAGGGATTGCATTGGGAGTTATATCTGATGTAAATGACGAGTTGATGGGTGCTGACGAGTTGATGGGTGCAGCACACCAACATGGCACAAGTATACGTATGTAACAAACCTGCACGTTATGCACATGTACCCTAGAACTTAAAGTATAATAATTAAAAAAAAGAAAAAAAAGTATATATATATAGTGTATATATATATATACTATATATATGGCTGTACACAGTGACTCAAGCCTGTAATCCCAGAACTCTGAGAGGCCAAGGCGGGCAGATGGGCAGATCACCTGAGGTCAGGAGGTCAAGACCAGCCTGGCCAACATGGTAAAACCTCATCTCTACTAAAAAATGCAAAAATTAGCTGGGCGTGGTTGTGCATGCCTGTAGTCCCAGCTACTTGGGAAGCTGAGGCAGGAGAATCACTGTAACCTGGGAGGCAGAGGTTGCAGTGAGCCAAGATCACACCACTACACTCCAGCCTGGGCAGCAGAGTGAGACTCCAAGAAAAAAAAAAAAAAGAGTTCTATATTACCTTTTTAAAAAGCCTGACATATCTGTATAATATCCCTGCATTAAACATTTGCTATCTAAAATATGTATGGGCTTTTTTCCCCATGTTACAAAAAAAAAAAGAATTGCCTTAACCAAAAATGTGATATTCCCATGGTGGATAAATGGTGATAATAGTGAAGATTTTTCACTGTCCATGGCTACATTTAGATTAAGATTAAGATTTAACTCATTCTGTCCACCTTGTTATGAGTTTATATATATTTTCTTATGGCACAGCTCAGGAAGAGATTGAACTCAGATAAGCTATCATTTTGTGATCCTTACGACTGATGATCCTAACTAGAAAATGTTAAGAGTGAGAAGGGAGAACTCTTAATAACATGCCAGACACAAACACCAAACAGGGCAGCTGGGGCAGTTGCCCTTCATGACCCAGAGCCAGGGAGAAGGGGTGAGGGCAGAGGCTGCTGCACGTTCTCCACACTCACGCCAATAGCTGGCCTCAGGCTTTACAAGCTCAGGCCTTTGGTTAAAGTTCCCATTGCTGCATGGAGATAAATGAGAGGGGCAGGAGTGAAGTGGGTCCCAGGAAGAGGGACTGCTCCAGGAGAAACTGCTCCATGGAAAGTCAAGTTGGTTTGCACGAGGATGGTGGTGGTGTAGAGGAGAGAACAGAGGGCATTTGAAGGTAGGATCTGTGGGACACAAGATGGATGGGATATACAGGGTAAGAAATAAGCACAAGTCAGGAGGATCCCTGGGTTTGGGCTGAGTGGCCAAGTGGGCCTGGGGCATTTGAGAGCATAGCTGGCCACAGCGCCCCTGCAGAGTTGGACATGGGCTCTGCTGCATGGGGTTGCCTTCCCTGCCTGATGTCGGGACCCAGCATACCAACTGCACAAACTCGCCAGCCCCACTCCGATCCAGGATGTTTGCAACCTTGTGTCTGAGCCTTAAGCCAGATAAATCCAGCCCCTTCATTTCACTCCACTTCTATCCAAGAAGCATCTCCAGTGCTGCTTATTCTGTGTCTGCTCTCAACAAGGTATCAGCTATGGCAATGCAGGGTCTCAGCCTCCACCTGAGGACTGAGAGTCTGCATCGTAACAAAACCTCCAAGTGGTTCCCAGGCACTGTGAAGTTTTCAGAGCATTGTAGATATTTCCTGCCCATCCTGAAATCTTCAGCTCAGGGTCACCTCCTACAGGAAGCCTTCCCTGATCATCTTCATCTCCCTGGTCACAATAAGGACAGTGCAGTGAGAGAGGCAAACACAATGCCAGTACTGACTGCACCATCACACTCTTGAGCATTTCTTGCTCACGAGTCTTTTCCTTCCACTGGCCAGGAGATCTGGGTGCTAAACGTCTCTGTATCCTCGCCTAGTAGTGTCATCGTATGCCTTGTAAATGGATCCCATGTAAATGCCTTACACATGGGAGGCCTCACAATGCCTCCAAGCCCTTCCTGTATCTGCCCTTGGGGTCCCTGTTGTAGGATTGCCCAAGAGGTGAGGCCATCTGGTCACGAGGGCCAGTAGATATTGCCGACACCAAACAGAAGTGCAAGACAGATATGTTTTACCACATTCTTCCCCAGAAGACCTGTTTCACTGGGCTCTGCTGCAGAGCCTTGCTGACCAGATCCCAGGTCCCACAGAGATTTCACTAGGGGTTATTTCACTTAATTAGATCATTAGCAAACCTCTCAGTGTTGGTCTTCACTCACCTTCCCTGCCCCACAACCCCCCAAGCCAGCCCAATCATTCTTCCTTCACCATCCCTGATGGTCACGCAGGTCAGGCCCCAATTCTCCCGGAAGACCCTTGTGAGGCCCCTCACCAAATCCTAGCCCCCACCCTAAGCCTCCCCGAGGTTACTAGATGGCACCAAGGACACCATCTGTGTACCTGATCCTGCCCACCATCCTCCCCAACACCCTCCCACATCTTTCTCCAATTCCCCTGGGCCCAGACTCCAAGCTATCAGGGCCTTGATCCTGTTTTTCTGTCTGGAATATTCACCCTGACCTTGAGAGGCTGCCTCCCGCTCCCCTTCAGATCTCAGCTTGGTCACCTCCAAGTGTGCTTCCTCCCTGTCAGCCCTTGGCCCTATCAGAGGTGTCTGCAGAGCACGTGTTACCATCCTGTGTGCACTGGGCCCTGATATCTGCCTGCCTCTCACAAGGACATGAGCTCCATGGTCCTCAGGCCTTGTGGGGCTGCTTTGCTATCACATCTCCCAAGCACCTGCATCAGTGCTGAAGCTAACACAGAAGCTCAGACATCTTGACTGACTGCATAGACGCAAGTGAACACAGCAACACTCATGCTTCTGTTCTATGGAGTGGTGGAGTGGTGGGTGCTGCCCAAGCTCTATACATGCCTGTCCATGTTCTCACCTGCTTTGGCCCAAGAAGCTGACTCGTCCACTATGCAAGGCCCAGGCTCCCCTGGTGCTGGTGCCCGAAGCTTACAATCCTAATGCTATCTAGCAAACTTAAATGAGAGCAATTTCAGCATCAACTAACGAACAGTAGGTAAACTAACAGGAAATCAATCAAAAGCACTCTAAAGGGAGCAGCACCAGCTCATGTTCTGCTGAGGCTCTGGGCATTCAGGACCCGGCTACAGGGAAAACAGAATCAAATCTGTAGCTGCTCTGGACCTAAGCCCTCATATCATGACGCGCCTCCCTCCTGGGGCCCTGGTGGTCCCCCTGGCACTTCCAGGCCCCTGTGGGCTGTGGGTGGAGATCCAGGAGCCAAAGAGCCACTAGGAAAGGCTGGAACGTGGCCTCACAGTCAGCTGGCTTCTGCCTGTTGTGGTCATTTTCTTTCTGGAGCACCTGGAGCACTCTGTCAGTGGACACTGCAGCCATCCAGCCCTCCTGGGCTATTTTCTCATAGAAGAGGATCTCCCTCTGAAAATTGAGAGTGTCTTTCTTCAAGTCCTAAGCCAGGTCTTGGGCCATCTTCTTGCAGCAGTTGCAGGTCTGACACGCACGCTTCAGGTTTTCATACACCTTGTGAAGTCTCTAATTGAGGTCCAGGCAGTAGGCGTCCTCCGCCATGGACTCCTGCTGAGGCTCCATCACGTGTTCTTAGCGCAGTTCAGGCAGAGCGGGCAGCAGCCTCAGCTACAGCTTCAGGAGCTCCCTCTCCAGCTGTGTACTTTCACCCTGCAGAGAGGACTGCTCGCTGAACAAACTCTGGATTTGTGCTCTGAGTTCTTTATTCCTTTGGATTTCTTCCTTCAGTTGCATGTCTGCTTCTCCAAGCTCCTGCTTAGGACATTCAAAGGGTGTACCTAAGTCATCATCGTCATCCACATTATTCAGAGAAACTTGTGGCGGGGACACGGGGTGACCACCATATCTTGCTTCCCTGATCCTCTCCACTGCCAAGTTCCCATCCCCCATGTGGTCTCTACCACCTTGAGCAGATGCAGGATGCTAGGTGGAGTGTGGGCCAGGAAGGTCAGTCATCTCAGCCCAACATTCATGGCCTGTTTCATTCCTGCCTTAGTCTGCTCCAGTCTTTCTTTCTTCTCCATCTTTGCCTGTAAGCATTGCTTTCATTGCTGTGCAATTTCTTGGTTGGGCAGCTTGAAGGTTGATAACAGTCCATGACGTCATTAAGATCACCCTCAGTTTGCCCCAGATCTTTTCCACCGTGCTGTGAAGCCTGCGGGATGAGCTTTGCATCAGTGACTTAGGGAAGTTCAGGAGGCATGCTTTTTTGTGCTTTTTCAGGAGCTGACCTAGGTCTTAAGAAGAAGATCTACTTGTTTCATTTATAGCCACTAAGAAGAAGACTTGGAGAAATAGAGGACTGGCCTCCGGCATGGGTGACATGAGGCCACTACTGGCCTGGGGTGCCCTGGACTTTCTGTTGACCAGCTTTTGCCTTCTTCTCACTACATGCCATCTCCTGACCATAAAGGCCACCACAGTGGTGCATGCCCAGATCACCCAGAGTAACCACAGGGTTGCTATCATTAGTCCCAAAATTCCATACATCACTAGTACTATTGCCCACAGCTGGGCCAGCACCACCTGAAGAGGCACTTCATAGTTGGCAGCAGGCACTCCATGGCTCCCAAAGGCTCCACAGCTCTGCCTCCACTTGCCAGTGCCCTGTGGGCCAAAATTGATCACTGGGAACCCTGCAGACTGTTCCATCTCTAACACAAACAAGGGTCTACCAACTAGGGTAGACCATCCTTTGAGCTGCGGGAGGAGAGGACCCCCATGTTCTAGAAAACTGTGTCCCTGATTTTGCTGTGCAAATAGAAAGTGACATTACTTATGTAGTGCCTTGGGAAAGTGAAAAGAGCTCATGGCAGCCCCTAGCTCAGGCCACTTCAGGCCCGCCTAGCCCTACAGCATAGCTAGAGGCTCAAAGTAGGGCTATGCCATAGCCCCTTGTCCATACACAATCCTGTCAGGGCAGCATGGTGGTCCAACTCTGCTGAGGCTCCTTACTTTGATTTCAAGTTTCCTTCTGATGCAGGGAAGCCTGGTCCTGCCTACAAAGAGCCCAGCAACTATCTTCCTGTGAGGCTCCCTCTCCCTGTGTATTTGATCAAGGCTGGTGCATGAGACCACAGGACTGAAGAGTCTCCTGAGAGGTGTTACTTAACAGACCTGGATTTCAATTGTAAGAACTCAGGAGAAATCGAATTGAACAGGTCTTACACTCCCAAGGATTTTCTGTGGATCTAGTGTGTCCCTGTTCAATCCAAGTGTCCTGGATGAAGTGACTCAGCCACAGAGGGGACACAGTGACCTAGGCCCCTTCCCTCATGGGTACTGACATCCACAGCTCATGCTCCCTAGGTAGTCCTAGGGACAGTCCTCAAACTCATCTTCAGAAGTCTGCCTCTGTGGAAAGTGTGGGTCTTTTCACCACCTTTTACTTTGATAAACCATCTCCCTCTTCCATATCTACATGGTGAACAGGCTCAGAGCCCTCTTGCCCATCACCTGGGACTTGACCGTGAGGGTGTCATCCCCAGAGAATTTTTACTCCAGAGGAAAACAGGAGAAACGTCAGCCTGGCCAGTCTATGGGTGCTGAGGGGCAGCGGGGCTCAGGCTGCAGGAGCCTCATTGATGGTGACAACAGAGAATCTGCCAGGATGGGGAGAAGGTGGCTAAAAGAGAACTTTTTCTGCTTCTACTTATAAGTCGACTTTATTTTTTATATCACTTTTAGGTTTTAAGAAAATGAGTACGAGATACAGAGTTCACTGATGCCCGTCTGCTTCTCAGCCTCATGGTGGTCTGATGATTGACATGCTGGATTTGTTTGGTAAATGTGTTACCACTGATGAATGAATACTGATAGATTATTATCAATGAGAGTCCACAGTTTGAATTCTGATTCCCTCCTTGTGGTATATACAGGGATACCTCGGAGATAATGCAGGTTTGGTCCTAGGATACCACAATAAATAAAAAGTGGAAATAAAGTGAGTCACATACATTTTTGCTTTTTAGTGCATAAAACAATTTTGCACAATACTATAATCTATTCAGTGTGCAATGGCATTACATCTAAAACACAAGGTACCTCCCGCAATCAAAAATAATGTAGTGTCAAGAAATACTATGATCACTGGAGTCTTCAGCGAGTCATAACCTCTTTGCTGGTGGAGGGTCTTGTTGATAGCCGCTGACTGATCAGGATGGTGGTTGCTGGAGGTTGGAGTGGCTGTGGCAGTTTCGGAAAATAGGTCAACAGCCAACTGTGTCACATAGATTGACTCTTCCTTTCATGAAAGATTTCTGTATAAGCTGCACTGTTATTTAATAGCAGTTTACCCACAGTAGAACTTCTTTTCAAAATTTGAGTTAATCTCCTTAAACCCTGCCACTGCTTTATCAACTAAGTTTATGTAATATTCTAAATCCTTTGATATTATTTTGACTTTTTTTTTTTTTTTTTTTTGAGACAGAGTCTCACTCTGGCACCCAGGCTGGAGAGCAGTGGTGAGATCTTGGCTCACTGCAACCTCTGCCTCCCGGTTTCAAGTAATTCTTGTACCTCTGCCCCTCGAGTAGCTGGATTACAGGTGTGCACCACCATGGACAGCTAATTTTTGTATTTTTAGTAGAGTCGGGGTTTCACCACATGGGCTGGGTGGGTCTTGAACTCTTGGCCTCAAGTGATCTGCCCGCCTTGGCCTCCCAAAGTGCTGGGATTACAGGCGTGAGCCACCGTACCCAGCCTATTTTGACATCTTTGACAGCATCTTCACCAGGAGTAGATTCCATCTCAAAAAGCCATTTTCTTTGCTCCTCCATGAGAAGCAGTTCCTAATCCACTGAAGATTTATCATGAGATTGCAGCAATTTGGTCACATCTTCAGGCTCCATTTGCAATTCACGTTTTCTTGCTATTTCCACCATATCTGCAGTGACTTCCTCCACTGAAGTCTTGAACCCCTCAAAGCTATTCATGAGGGTTGGAATCAACTTCTTCCAAATTCCTGTTAAGATGGATATTTTAACCTCCTCCCATGAATCATCAATGGTCTTCATGGTATCTAGAGTAGTGAATTCTTTCCAGAAGGTTTTTCAATGTTCTTAGACTGGGTACACTTCTGAACAAAAATCTTCTTGCCTTTCTCAACGCCACCCATATTTAATTCTCTCTCATCATTGGTGCTATGAAGATTTCTGTTCAAAAGCCAGACATCTTGCTAAGTCCTTATTTGCCAACTAGAGAGTGAATGATCCAGTCCCCACAACCCCCTTCTTGCCACCCGTTTTCTCAGACCACTCTGTATCAGTTTGGGTCCTCTGAGTAGACACCAGGACAGGATTGGATGTCCAAGGGATTTGCGGGTGTATTGCCTTTGAAGGAAGAGCCTTCAGACTGAGATGGAAAGGTGATGACTGTGAAGAAGGAAAAGAAAAGGAAGGATTGGGAAGGAAGGGCTCCTTCAGACTGCAGAACAGTTCTGAAAAAATCTTGGGCACACTAAGGCAGTGGGGGGCGCTTCAGGGAAAATGTGTTCATTAGAGGAAGCATCACTCTGAGCAGGCATGCGCTGGTTCTACCCTGCTGTGCTTGGCCATTGTCTGGGAACAGCTTATGGACGTGTGGCCTCAGTGCTCAGGACAGCAGCTAGAAATTGTTGATCAACTGCTCTCCTACAGAAGGTTTTTATGAAGATCTGAGCAGGGCATTTCCATAGCCACCACAGCATGTCATTTGTGAGAACTCTTTATTAAATATGAAAAAGTAGGATAGAGAAATCTAATGGCAATTAAAATTTAAGGCTATAGGGAAAAATGGGATTCAGTTTGGAATTAGAAATCAGTGCACCTCATATTTCATTCTGTCTTGGAGAGAAACAAACATTATTTTCTTCCTAGTATGTTTTAAGTATAATTTTGGTTTCCTCAAATAGTCTATTTCTTATACCAGATATGATATTGTATATGTGAAGTTTGCCCTTTTGAAAAATTTATATGAAGAGAATGCTAAAAATGCTGAGATAACTAGAATAACATTGGCTCAATGCCTTCTTAGTTGATGGGTAAACAAGGAAAAGAGACCTTTTTCACTAAATCATTTTAGATAGCTTGATGTTCTTTTAATGTGTAAGAAAAAAATGGTTTAGCCTGGTGTAAACATGCCTTTGATTTTGGAATTTTAATGTTGGTTTTTAATGATGGTGCAGCATACTCTTAGCAGTGCTTGAAATGCCTCTTTAGTACATACTTCAAAGGAATGCTCAGAGCTGCTGCCTCTGGGATTGTTTAGCACTCTCAGAAAGTGGAATTTGAAAGTGTGTCTGCTCCCAGGGAAGAAAAAAAATCCCAGGACCTAGATACATTGATAGGTGTAATTGAGATTGAAATTATTTTGTTTTCTTTGAGGTCTAGGGTCTCAGTTCAAACATATCTAGCCTGTTGCCATTCTATTGGGTACTTTTTATGCTCTCTTCTGTTCTTTTTTTTTTTTTTTCTATTTGTTATTGTTGCCCTTCATCATCACTACCATCAATAACATTATAAAAAATCACCATTAAAGTATCACTTTGCCTTTAATATGTTAATCATTATTGCTCAATGTGAGCTGAATGTTTTTAGTTTCCTTCCTATGCACAGTAGGAGAGAGTCAGGGCTGAAGGCCAAATATTTAAAAGTTAAAACTAAAAACTCAAACCCACAGCCCTCAGAAACATCAAGACCAAATGTTGGGGTCTTGAGTCAGGAGATGGAAGAGAAGAAGCGCTTAAGGAAAATGTTTTATTCCGGTCATCATGAAGTTCAGCCTGTCTTGGACATGAAGACCCCTGACAGGCACTCACAGTAGAATATTTTCATGAAAGCCTTTCTGAGATCAGAAGGGGCCAAGCAGTCTTGATGATGGGGGGTTAATTCCTAAACATCTCAATCAGTTTCCCCATAGTCCCTGAATATTTTTGACATCTGGATTTTTGTAAGTACAAAATATGTATTTTAAGATACTTGCCTAAGGTGTAAAGTTCATTATGATTCAGTGATGTTTTATTTACTGATGTTTAGAATTCATTATTGGAAACTCTTATCAAGCTGTAGGTACTTGCTCACTACAGTCACTTTTCTTCCCTAATATATGCTGGTAACTTGGCATTTAAAAAAATTTTTTTTCTTTCCTCAGCTTCTGGACTCAATATCAATAAGGCAGCTAATATTAATAAAAGAAGACATACTCCATGCATTTTAAAGAAAAATGCAATTTATTTTTAAAACTCCATTCCAGTAAATATTTTTAAATGTTTTATTCAATAATTAATATCTCTCCAAAAACTCAGCTTACTGCTTCTCATTGTTCTTTCACATTAGCTTGAATTACTGATTACCTGAATATAGCACGCTGCAAAAGGAAAAGGTTGAAATAGGCTGGAAATTCCAGATTCATCTTTACTTTTCTAGACATACGCTGCTAAAGTGTCCCCTGCTCCAGCATTTGTGAATCACACCCTCTGCTGGAGCCCCAGGAGTTCAGCTGAATCAAGTTCAGTTTAATACTGAATTAGTATGCCAAGTGCACTAGAAGAACTCTTTAATCAATGATGACCCAGTTAATAGAGAACATGCACAAAATCTGTGCCTAGCAGTGCCTCAGAAATGAGAGCCTTTCTGCTGTGATCTATTTACGTTTTATTTCTTAAATATCTAATGAGGCTAAGTCAGATTTTTCTGGCAGCTTTGGGTCCTCAGCTTTCTGCATTCATCATTTCCTGTCCATAACAGCAAAATCTATATTTAAAGTACTTTACTCTTTTCTTCAACCTATACAGATATATAGGTAGAAGATCTATATCCAATACAAATATACCATTCTATCTTTCCCTCAAAATAGTTTGCAGAGACCTTTGTCCTCCACAAAAGGTGACTTTATGCAAAAATGTGTAGTAGCGTAGTAGAATGGAAGAGAAGGTTCCCCTGTTTAAAAAAATATGTTTGATATCAACCCAAATCAATACTTTCTACCTTTCAACACCCCCAATATCTCACTCAGGCTGTTCTGAAAGGATCTACAAAGTAGTTCCTGTAGGAAACAGAAATTGGTCTGTTTGCAGTTTTTAAAAAACATCCTGATACTATTATTCCTCTGCATCTTATGTCAAAAAAAGCACACAATTTCTGTCAATATAAAGGATCATGTTTTAGAAAATCTGGATATACTAAGATTCATTTTTTTTCCTTTCAAATCTGTATTAGTCTGGGTTCTCTAGAGAAACAGAAGCAATAGGAGATAGGTAGGTAGGTGATTGATTAATAGACAGATAAATAGATAGATAGGTACATGGATAGATACACAGACATCAGATAGATAAATTTGCCATAAAGAGTTGGCTCACATCATTTTGGAGGCTGAGAAGTCCAAAATTTGTAGTCAGCAGGCTGGAGAGTCTGGAGAGCCGATGGTATAGTTCCAGGTCAAGTTTGAAGGCCTGAGAACCAGGTGAGCAGATGATATAAGTTCCTGTCTGATTTTGAAGGCCTGAGGACCAAGAGAGCTGATGGCATAAGTTTCAGTCTTAGTCTGAGTTCAAAAACAGAAATAGACCAATGTCCCCATTCAAAAACAGAGAGAAAGAATTCTTTCTTACTCAGCCTTTTGTTCTACTCAGGTCTTTCAGCAGATTTGGATGAGGCTCAACCACAGTGGAAAAGGGCAATCTGCTTTACTCAGTTTACTAATTCAAATGTTAATTTCATCCAGAAACACCCTCACAGACACACCCAGAAATTATGATTTTTCTGGGCACCCCTTGGCCCTGTCAAGTTGACACAAAAGTTTAACCATTACAAAGCTACTCCTTGCCAATTCGGCACTCATATGCATCTTCTTAAACATATTTTATCTCCAAATGAAGAAAATAACAAATTTATAATTCCACCTAATGTGATAAAACTACCCTGCATAGAACTGAAAATGCACTAACCCCTTCCCCAGAAGAGGAAGCAAAGTCCTTGGGGTGTGTTTACTCTTATCCTTGATATCCTATAACTTAAATACTGAGATGTAAAATTAACAATACTTAAATACTATGATATAGCTGGGCGTGGTGGCTCCCACCTGTAATCCCAGCACTTTGGGATTACAAATCCGGTGTCTAATACCATGATGCTGGATAAGGCATTCTAGAAATCTATGGATGGTAGTTTTTGCAGACGCATTGTATGCAGAGAAGGCAAATTCATATCTACACTGTCTATTTCAGTAAGAACAAAATGATATTCCCTCCATGGCAGAAGTGGTCCAATATCGTCAACCTACCACCAGGTAGCTGGCTGATCACTAGCAGTGAATGGCTAACAAATTAAGCACTCTGCAATCAGGTCAGCCTTGGTGAACGAAAGTCCATGTTACTAAGCTGATGCATAATCTCCATCCCTGCCACCATGGCAATTTTGTTCATAATCCCATTGAGTAGTGATGGGGGAAAGGGCTAACTGGTATCCACAGAGGAGGACATTCCATTTACTTGATTATTAAAACTCTTCTCTGCTGATGTCACCCTTTGGTGAACATTCACATGTGACATAAATATTTTCACATTTTGATGCCTCTCGGCAAGATTTTCTTGTCACTAATTTTCTAAACATGTTCCTTCCAGGTCCCTGACCATTCAGCTAATCCATTTACCACAGTCCCTGAGTTGGTACATCATCCCATTGCTGGCTATTTCTCCTTCCAAGCAGAGTAAACAACCAGGTGCACCTTTCAAAGGTTTTCCCACAGAGAGGATTTCTCTTCACCACTGTCCTTCAGGGACGGTCCGGAAAGGGGCTGCAGTACTGCAGCTGTCCCCTTTCAATGCTGCCTGCATATCATGCACAACTCTCTGTAAAACGGACCTGAACATCCCCTTCCTCTGTCAGCTGGTCTTAGGGAACTCCCTACGAGGCCACAGGTGCCGGCTGGGAAAGGGAAGCCACTGCAGCAGAAGTAGAGACCATGGACACTTGGGTCACTTACTCATGTAATTTACTTGTGCCTTCAGGGCCTGCTCAGGCCTGTCAAAATGTATATCGCTTCCATTTCATGATGAAGTGATGCTGTGTATACCCAACTTTATCGCTTGGCAGATCAGAAAACCCCCAGTTTATGATGAGCAGCTCAGGTCCCATGGTAACTTCATGGCCCATGGTTTAACATTCGGTCTCTACTAAGGCCCAACACCAGGCCAAGAGCTGTTTCTAAAAAAAAAAAAAAAAAAAAAAAAAAAAGTAATTTTCTTTGGAGGATGGCAAGGCTTTTCTCCAAAATCCTAAGGGGCTGTATTGAAATTCACATATATCATGCCTATCTGCCACTGACTCTTCAAGAACCATTTAATCTGCTGGATCATATGGCTCAATCAGCAAGCAGCTTGTACAGTAGTAGCCTGGACCTACTGCAGAACTCCCTCTTGCTCTGGGGCCCACTCAAAATTAGCAGCTTTTACAGTCACCTGATATGGGTTGGAATGATGCACTCAAATGAGTAGTATGTTAACTCCAAAATCTAGAGGCCCACAAGGCAGTGTCTCTTTTTCTTGTGGAAGCAGCCACATGCAACAACGTATCCTTCACCCTAAAGGAGTTATCCTGTCATGCCCCATATCAATGGACCCCTTAAATGTTCACTGATGCAGAAAGCCCCTGAAATTTTATTGGAATCATTTCTCATCCTCTGATACACAAATGTTTTCCCATTCTCTGATACACAAAGAAGACTAGAGTAGTTGCAACTTCTTGCTCGCTAGGTCAAATCATCATAATGTCATCAATGTAATGGACCAGTGTAATATCTTGTGAAACGGAAAGGCAATTCAGATCCTTGGGAACTAAATTATGAAATAAGCCTGAGAGTTGCTATACCCCTGATATAGGAGAGTGAAAGGGTATCAACTTGTCAGCGAAAAGCAAATTGCTTCTGGTGGTCCTTATTTGCAGGTATGAAGAAAAAAGCACTTGTCAGATCATTAGCTGCACACTAGGTACCAGGGGATGTGTTGATTTGTTCAAACGGTGAAACCACATCTGACACAGCAGCTATAATTGGAGCTACTGCTTGGTTAAGCTTATAATAATCCACTCTAATTTTCCAAGATTCATCTGTCTGCTACACAGGATAAACAGGTGAGTTGAATGAGAATGTAATAGAAGTCACCACACCTGTACCTTTCAGGTCCTTGGAGGTGGCAATAATATCTTCAAGCTTTCCAGGGATGGAATACTGTTTACTATTTTCCTAGGTAAACACAGTTCTAGTGGCTTCCACTTGGCCTTCCCCGACATAATAACCCCTCACTCCACAGTCTGGGAACTAATGTGGGCTTTCTGCCAGCTGTGGAGAATATCTGTGTCAATTATGCATTCTGGAGCTTGGGAAATAACCACAGGATGGGTTGAGAGACCCACTGGGCCCAGTGTAAGATGGATCTGCTAAAACTTCTATGATCACCTGACCTCCATCAGGCAATACTCTTACAGGGGGACCACTGTGATATTTCGGGTTTTCTAGAACTAGTGTCATTTTAGAGCCAGTGTCCAGTAATCCCTGAGAGATCTGATTACTTCCTTTTTTTCCATAAACAATTACCTTATTAAAAGGCCATAGGTCCCTTTGGAAAAGGCTGGAAGAAAGATTAACAGTAAAAATTTTTGGTAGTGTACCAGAATCCTTCCTCAAGGGGATCCAATCTCCCTTTCATTCAGAGGGTTCTGGCTCTGCAAATAACTCATCTGGGAATTGATTGAGGGACCATAACTCTGCCTATGTAATCCAGGTTAGATTTTTGTCCATTTGACCTAAAAATATTCTGCTTATACAGGTCATGTAAGAATTAGTAGGCTTCCTATCTATTTCACTTCTAGGAACACAGGATTAACTAGCAAACACCTTAGGTCTGTATGAGTCACACTATTCTGATTGCTGCTTTGACTCTACTGTCCGTTACAATAATTACATGCATTTTGCTTTTGGTGGTTGAGTGCCACCACTTGGCCCCTGCCACCTTGGGATCCAATTACTCCCATTGCAATTACTCCCATTGCATTGATCGTATATACTGATGTCCTCACTCTAAAGCTTGGCCTACAGATAACAGTGATCACAGAACTCTTAAAAATGCTTCCCCCTCCCCCACCTCACAGATTTATTTCTTATAGTAGTGGTGAAAAGCATGTCCTCCAGACACTCCCAGTGTCGGTATAAGTAGGTCTTAAAGGCAAATCCTGTCTAACATTCTAGTCTTCCTAAGCTTTGAATAGTTTCCTCTACATTAAATCACGGCAGACTCAGCGCTTCTAATTCACTCACAGTAGGCCACCTTTTGGTCCATGTTTCAGTTCACCAACCGAACAGTTAGGAGTCCCTCCTAACTTCCTGAGCTGCAACCTTAAAAGGAAGAATCTCCACTTAGTGAGCCCATATCAATAAATTTGGAGCTGGGCATTTTGGCACACACCTGTAGTTCTGGCTACTTGCCAGGCTGAGGCAGGAGAATCTTTTGAACTCAGAAGTTCAAATCCAGCCTAGACAACATAGTGAAACCCTATCTCAAAAATAAATAAATAAATAAATAAGTTCAACCTGGTTCCACTTTACTTTCCTTCTATCATTATCCTATGCCCTCAATATCCATTTCCATATTTTCCCCCAGATTTCTGTCTAAATTAGAAAATTCAACTAGTTCTTTTGGAGTGCAGCATACTTTCTCATGAGTCACACTTTGTACCTCACCTTTAGGGGCCTGCTGGGACTTTGGTTTAGTGAAAGGTCTAAAAGCATAAAAGGGTCATGGGGTGGATCCTAAGGAGAATCATTGCTGCATGGCCACTGTCTCAAGGGAGGCCATTCTGTAATACATTTCTTAGGCAATGCAGGGTTAATGCTCTCAACCAGGGATAGAGAGGCCACTACCACTGAGTGTGCAGAAACTGCTCCCACTAGGGGTGGAAAAGCTGCTTATATGATGGTGGGAAGGCCATTCACTGGCAGAGACGACTCATTAGAATTTAGCAACTCAATGTCCCTGGCTGCTTCATGTGGATCTTTCCCACAAAACCTCAGGCCAACTTAAAGGATCCCATTCCTTCTCAATCAATGACTTCACTTGAACAGTAGACACTCTTTGAGGCTGGGAGTTCAATTTGCTTTGTAATTCAGTCAATCACAGGATAAGCTTCTATGTTTGATTTTCAGCAATCTCAGCCCTGCAGCTACAGGAGATAAGTGTTTCCTTCAGAATATAAACAGAAGCTTTCAAGTCATCTGTGCAACATTTCAGCTGGGACTTTGAAAACCTGAGGTAGTTGTTTTCCTTCACCACTTTGTCCAATGCCACTAGAAGCAACCAGCCAACCAATCATTATGTACGTTAGATTTTCAAAAATGTTCTGTCATATACACAGTCACCTAGCTCTTTGCTTCTTATAAGTGGTTGATTAAGAATATCCAACAGAGATATTTCGCACATCTGTATTGCCAGATTATGCCATGGACTACCAAAGCTCTGTTTACTACTAGACATAGAGTCTTTAGGATATTTGAATCTAATCAGATTCGATTAGAGAGGCAATTCCAGAAACCTCAGAAGCAAGTCAGAAACCTCCTCCTTAAAGTTCTATTCTTAGAACCACTCTCAGTACCAAAATCTGTCTTGGTCAGCTCTGCCTGCTGTAACAAAATACGATAGACTGGATGGTTTAAGCAATAGATATTTATTTCTCACATCTCACAGATGGCTTCGAGCTGTGTCCTAACATGACAGAGAAAGAGAACTCTGGTCTCTCTTCCTCTGTTTGTATCCTCTTTATGGTGGCACACACCTCATGACCTCATCTAAACCTAATTATCCCCCAAAGGCCCACTTCCAAATATCACCACACTGGGGTTCAGGGCTTCAAAATATAATTTGGGGAGGGACACAAACATTCAGGCCCCATAACACCAGCTAGCCTAAATTAATAGTAATAGTAATCATTTACTGATAAACGACTACGTATAGACTCAATACTATATTATATAAATTATTTATAATCCTTCTAACATGCTTACAATGTATCTAAAAATAATTTTCATTTTTAAAATGATGAAATGAAAACTCAGAAAGACAACACTACCTGCTCAGTTACACAATTATTGAGTGGTAGAGCTAGCTGAGTCATATTCTAAAACATGTCTATATTAAAATAGTAAGACTGTAACTCTCTGATATTCAGTATACTTTAAAAAGCAAAGAAAGCTTAGAGAATGTAAAAATGTCCTCCCTATCAGAATACTAAGATGATCTTTAAAAGGAACATCATGACAAGAATCAGGCCATTAAGTAAAAATATTTATTTGAGTACACAGATTAATAGTTGAAGGACATATTACTATTGACAGAAAGAAGAAAAGAGAATAATATTTTATAGTTATGAAATAAAATTTCTGTTTGTACATTTAAAACACTTTAAAAGGAAAATAATGGTAATCTCAGAATGATAAAACAAATGGCACAATAAAATTTATTTCCTTCCTTAAACATTTTCAAAAGCTGCGGTTAATAATAAAATCTTCATTATAAAATAAGCTGGCTAGGCTAGCTTATTTGTACATTATGTTTATTTGTGTATAGATTTGGTTTTTAAAATAGATCTTTTATTATAAACATGATATAACTTAGTTGCTACAAATTCAAGCCATATAGAGAGGCAGGATATTTTCTCTTTTTATCATATACTTCAGATTTTTTATTTTTTTAATTCTCTTATTTCCTCAATATTTGATTTTTATTTAATTACAAAAATACTGGTGCAGTGCTTAGAGTATGTATTAGTCAGGATTCTCTAGAGGGACAGAACTAATATAATATATACATACAGAGAGGAGTTTATTAAGTATTAACTCGCATGATCACAAAAGGCTCTCTGCAAGCTGAGGAGCAAGGAGAGCCCGTCTGAGTCCCAAAACTGAAGAATTTGGAGTCCGATGTTCAAGGGCAGGAAGCATCCAGCAAGGGAGAAAGACGCAGGCTGGGAGCCTAAGCCAGTCTAATCTTTTCACGATTTTCTGCCTGCTTTAAATTCTAGCTGCACTGGCAGCTGATTAGATCATGCCCACCCAGATTAAGGGTGGGTCTGCCTTTCCCAGTCCACTGACTCAAATGTTAATTTCCTTTGGCAGCACCCTCAGAGACACACCCAGGATCAATACTTTGCATCCTTCAATTCAGTCAAGTTGACACTCAGTATTAACCATCACAGAGTGTCAAAGGGCTCTACCAGTCTCTTTAACCTCTACCATCCCTTTCTTGCTTACGAGTGGCTACCACTTTGAATTTTTCAATATAATCCTTTTTTATTTACCACTGTATATCCATAAAACATGTTAATACATATTCCTACTTTCTGTATTTTTTCTTTGAAATTACCTATTGACTTCCTTTTTTGGAAGCTGAGGATTTATATCTTTTAACAATGCCTTCTCCAACTCCACTACAAACACACACACAAACACACACACATTACACACACACATCTTCTCAATTTACTTATGAGTGAAATTTTGGTTTTGGTTTATAGGACTAAACTGAGTATACTACAATTATTTTTTCTTTCTTGTATAACATTTTTCTTCCTTTGAGCTAATATTTCTCTCTTCAATTTGATTAATTTTATATATGCTCTTCACTAATTCAACAAAAAACTATCTTTCAGTTATATCATATACTCCTTACTATATTCAAACATACTAGATATTCTCCCAATTTTCTCTTCTTAGAAAAATATCAACCCCAGCTTGACATTAATCTTTTGCAGGGTGTTTGCCTTAGTCCATTCCAGCTGCTATAACAAAATGGCATAAATTGGGTGACTTATACACAGAAATTTATTTCTCACAGTTATGGAGGCTGGAAAATCTAAGATCAAGACACTGGCAAATTCAGTGTCTAGTGAAGGCTCACCTCCTCGTGGACATCTTTTCACTGCGTCCTCAGTCCTCATGTAATGGAAGGGTGAACGCAGCTCCCTTGGGCCTCTTTTCTAAGGGCACTAATCCCATCCATGAAGACTCTGCCCTCATTACCTAATCACCTCCCAAAGTCCCACCTTGTAATACCATCACCTTGGAGGTTAGTATTTCAACAAAAGTCTGTCATGAATGAAATCTGTGCCTTTGTAAAAGAGCTCTCAGAGGGCTGTCTTGTCTCTTCTACCATGTGAAAACACAGAGAGGAGGCATCATCTGTGAACCAGGAAACTGGCCCTCGACAGACATCAAATCTGCCAGCTCCCTGTTCTTGGACTTCTCAGCCTCCAGAACTGGGGAAAAAAATGCATTTCTTTTGTTCATAATCCACACAGGTAATGGTATTTTGGTATAGCAGCCCAAATTCCCCAGGTTAAAGTTCTGATGGTTTTCCATTACTGTTAGAATAGTTCCTATCAAAGGAGATGTGATTGGGCTTCAGCTGTCTTTTCTTCCATTACACTCCCTCTTTCCTCTCTGTTGTAGCCATGCTGACCTTTCAATTTCTAAGAAAAACAAAAACCAAAACAAAAACAAAAAACCTTGTTTATCCCTCTGCCGCACAGCATTTTCTTAGGCTATTCTCTCTTCCCAGCTAATACTCATACTTTAGACCTCATCTCAAACATCACATTTTCAATGTCTTTGCAATGAAGTGTGAAGAACAATTCACTTTTAGAGCCTGAAACCTTCAAGTAAATGTCATTTTATTATTAAATAAATTACGGTTCCCTAAATTGTATGCTATAGGCTTTAAATATATAATTGGCTCATGTTACATGAGCCAATTTAGTATTTGCATTTTCAGCCAGTGCTATGTTTGAAATGTAAAACTTTAATTTGCTGAAAACTATCCAATTTAAATATTTGATGGAAGGGTTGGGTCTCGGAAATCACTTCCCTGAATTCCTTAGAAGTTTGACCAACATTAGGCCTGTTTTCAACTGGCTTATGGAAATAACAGACCAAATAACTGTCTCCTGGGGCCATCTGAATCAACATGACACAACAGTGTCCATTATGCCATTCCTATTGCATTTGGTAAGAACCCTACTGCTGTGTATTTTGTCTCCTCAAGCTTAGTGTGTTTATGTTTTTTATTTGAAGAACAAAATGACTATCTCTGATGTTATCCCTATAACTAGAAAGTTAGTGCCTAATCAAACCAATAACACAAGCTTTCTTTGACTCTTTAGACTGAATCTGACCTTTTAATTTTTCCTACCATTCCATATTTTTCCTTCATAGTATTGATTACAGTTGACCATTCTATAGTAAGATAATTATTAACGTCTCTCGCCCGATCAGCCTGGAAGCTCTGTGAGGGCAGGATCAGGACTCTCGTTCAATGCATATCTTCAACATCTATTACAGTACCAGGTGTGTATCTCAAAGTATAAGACATAAAAAATGAAGTAGCATAGACTTCATTCAAATATTACTGGCTTAGTCAAATCGTACTGAAAGTCAAATCCTTTTTACTCCTCTCTCTCTCCTTTCCTAAAGTAGAAAGGCAAGGAGGCCTATGGCCAACGCCACTGTAGCCAGGAATGTGCTGTTCACACCTGAAGCCAGCATGACACCGGATCTTGCCGAAGGCCCATGACAACTGCTGCCTGGCTGCTGTTCATGCTTATTCAAGGTCCAAGTGCTCTTTAATCAGCAGATGATGGATCCTGATGGGACTGGGTTCTTTCCTTCAGGGCAGTGGGTTCTCTCCTGACCCACGGTAGGTCTAGAAATGATATCCAGGAGCAATGTCCTGGAATGGGGGCCTCAGGACTCTGCTTGGTGCTTTATTTTACTGTGGCTGAACTGGTATTCAAGTTGCAAGACAAAGTCCTCTTTACTCTTTCCTCAAGGAGAATCACTTGAGGTCAGGCGTTCAAGACCAGTCTGGGGAACATGGTGAGACCCATCTCTACAAATTTTGTTTAAAAATTAGCCAGGCATGGTGGCACATGCCTGTGGTCCCAGCTACTTGGGAGGCTAAAGCGGGAGGATTGCTTGAACTTGGGAGGCTAAAGCGGGAGGATTGCTTGAACCTAGAAATTTGAGGTTAGTGTAATATGATGGCACCATTGCACTGCAGCATGGGCAACAGAGTGAGACCATGTCTCTAAAATAACTAAATAAATAAGCCCTTTACTGTAGATGGCAGAAGATATGATGCATATATATCTGCAGATGAGGGTGGTATAAAGAGTTGTAGAACTACACATTTGCTGACCACAAGTTTCTCAAGGAAATAAAAGAGCAGAGAGAGGCAGAGAGTAGTGGAGATTTCTGTAGGAGATAGGAACAGGGATATGAACAGAGTGGTGTTCTTTCAAAGCAACTGCCCAAAATGATGACTCACACCCATACTCCCAGCACACTGGGTGGCCAAGGTGGGAGGATTCCTTGGGGCCAGGACTTTGAGACCAGCCTGATCAACATAGCTAGATCCTATCCCTACAAAAAATAAATAAAATAAAACAATTGCCCAAAAGAATGAAGGAAAGAATTGAGCAAAGCCAACTAAAAATTGACTAGGGATTCTGGGTCCCAATGATGTCACCAAAAGTTCATAAAAACTAAGAAATTTACTTTTATATTCATTCATTCAATAAAATTTAGTATTTTACTCATTCATTTTAGTTCATAAAAACTATGAACTTTTGGTGGCATCGTTTCGCATTTGTTTTCTGATTTCTTCTCTGTTGGCGTTTTAATAGTCAATTATGTATACAAGCTGAGAAGGCAAATTTGGGGAATAATTTATTGGTAGTACTTAGTAGATGGGTTACACAGAAGGATAATGAGTTTGGAACTTGAAAATACTGATGGGAGAACAGTTCCTATTACTGGCTATGATACTTGTCATTGTTACAAGTAACCCCTCCCATCTCCGAAATCTCATAACAGTTTCTATTATGTATTATAGTTGTTCCAATGCTTGTTTTTGTCTCATTATTCCATAAGGTCATTGAGGACCATATCTCTAGGGTACAATTGATCTATATGTACAGATGCCTTATTGTATGACAATCTAAAAATTTTTAATAATTATTGATTAATAAATATTGTTCAAGTCTTACATAGTAACGTTACCAAACACAATAGCCAAAGATCCTTTTTTTTTTTTTTTTTTCTGAGCAGCTGGGACTATAGATGCATGCCATCAGGTCTGGCTGAAACATTCATTTTATTTTGTTTATTTATTTTTTTTGAGACGGAGTCTCACTCTGTCACCCAGGCTGGAGTGCAGTGGCACAATCTTGGCTCAGTGCAGTCTCTGTCTCATGGCTTCAAGTGATTCTCCTGCCTCAGCCTCCCAAGTAGCTGGAATTACAGGCAACCACCATCATGCCCGGCTAACTTTTGTACTTTAAGTAGAGGCAGGGTTTCACCATGTTGGCCAGGCTGTTCTCGAACTCCTGACCTCAGGTGATCCACCCACATCAGCCTCCCAAAGTGCTGAGATTACAGGCGTGAGCCACAGTGCCCAGCCCAGCATTCTATTTTGTAAAGACACATTTTTTAAAAGCAGGAAAATTGTTACAAATTCTATTAGCCTACGTACTATCATAGTTCTCTAAGTTTAAAGAACTACCTATTAAGAAATGTTCCCCTTCTCCATGTTATTCAGGAGTAATTTCCTTCTAATTGCTAGCATGGCGAAGTAGACAAAGGAAGCCGTTGTTAGTGTATATAATAATAGAGTGATAATTGAATACCTGTGGGTGAGAATTGAGTAGGGGATGCTTCGACATGCTCACAAGAGTTTCATTAAACACAAAATTTAAAAATGCTGAGAAGCTTGCTAGCAATTAATTCATTATTTTATACCAAATGTCTTTTTAAAGTTAATTTCAGCCGACCAATGCTGCTAACTTGTTATAAAAATAAGTTGATAAGTAGTAAAATCTACACTTGAACTGATGAAATTTCATAAGAAAGAAATAATTCAGTGCACCATTGGCAGTTCACATCAATGTGTTTCACATTAATGGTAGATCGGATAAATGGCTGATTTTTGAATATTCATTTTGAACAATGAAATTGAAATAAAGTAAAATCTTCAGGAAATTTGTGCTTTAATTCTAAATCAATAATTCCATCATTTTGAAAACTGTCAAAGAGAGACAAGATATGATAGGAAGAGGGCATAGAAAGACAAGATTTCACGTAAAATTAGTCTTAAATATTTCTTAAGTGGATTCTTAAAATACACATAGAATGATTTCAGGAATTTGAATTCCACGTATAAAGTTCAAATCTACAAATAAAGTTATGATGAACTGGCTAACACATGTTCAATATTCTATCTTAGTTGAGTATCTGAGACACAGTGGGGGTTGCCTCTAACCCAAACTCCTAGTGCCCTGATCATACTGACTTTTCAAAGCTCAGATTTGGCTTACTCAGCTCTATGAGGTCTCCGGAGCAGTAAATGCACCTGGTAAATCATAACCTTGGCAGCATCCTGCCTGTGAAAGATTTGCAATTCTCAAGTTAGTATTTTATTTCTAAATTTTACTTCCCTGTTTAAAAACTTACTTTCATTCATTCATTCATTTATATTTATTGGCTAATATTTGTAAAGCTGTTTTCATATCTTCACTCGAATAAATTTTGATCCCATGATCCCCAAGGGAGTCGGGTACTGTTGTCTTTGCTCTACCCTCTTTGCCACAAGGTGGCAGTATAACTCTTTGAAAGCAAAAAAAATTCCAGAAAGTTTATTTCAAGATTTATGAAAACAAACACAAAACATGAGTACAGCATACTCTTATTTCACGATTCAACTTCTCTACAGCTTTAATAACTTTAGAAATTTTCCACTGTAAATAAATATTTCGTAAGTGACTATAAATCATAAGAATTGAATTTATTCTGTAAGAATGACAATGTTGACACAGCAATAATCACACTATTATCTAAGCCCTTATTTTATGCCAGATATTGTACTAGATGTTTTATGAGCATTGACTCAATGTTCACCACCCTATCTTTACTTAGGTGCAATCATTGTTACCATCTCTATATGTAGAGGACTACGTGCTCACAAACAGGGTGTTCCCGATAAGTCCTGCTCTCGCAAACGAAGCAGGGCCGTTCCCCATAAGTCCTGCTCTTGCAAACGAAGCAGGGCGTTCCCAATAAGTCCTGCTCTTGCAAACGAAGCAGGGCATTGGGGGCCTGTTTATATGTAAACATCTTGAAAATCCAGAAAGTCAGGGAAAGGTCAGAGAAACAATAATGTGTCTTGTTACTTGGCAACATTCCACAAACGACTGTATAAAATAAAGCAGAGCGCGCCATTCGAGGCGGCCGCCATGTTTGTCTTGTCTTGTGTTGTCCTGTGTGTTCATTCCTTTGTTTAGGAAACATGCGGACCCCAACATCTACAGATGAGAAAACCAAGACTTAAATTAGTGAAGGTACTTATTCAAAGTTAGAAGTATTAGAAAAGGGGTTCTTATTTATCTTGCCTTTTAAGATTGTGTCTTATGCTATATTTTATATTTGAATTAGAGTTTTGCTTTATAAATTAATACGACAATAATCTGCAGGGGGTATATTTTACAAAACCAACATTTTTAGACTCCTTCTCTGAAGATTCTAGTTTAGCAGGTCTGGAACATGGGCCTAGCAAACTGTATTTTGAGGAAATGCCCCTTAAGATCCTTATCAACAAACAAGCTTGAAAACTACTGATTTACTGTTGCCTTTAGATTTAACTGATCTATTTATCACCTATTTACAGAACTGTACTTTATAATTCAAGATTTAAAAATCAAGATCACAAAATCAAAATAATATGAACTCAGGCTCTCCAATACTATGCGATGTCCCAAATTTTAAGGATTCAGGTGCGTAATGTATTGTAGAAAGGGTGATATGCCTGTGTATTTTATGCTCTACCATAAAAATATCCCAGTGAAATTTATACTACACAATAGAGTGAAATCAGATGCAAAAGCTTTATCAATTTAAGTGTTTAAAATATCTAATGGGTATTTTAATGACATGCAAAAACTATTAACAGTTCAGATGTCATATAGCAATAGTGATTTAATAAAATCTCCTCTAAAATTATGATCTAACTCTTACAAAGCATGTAATAATTTGACTCACTGATTTTGTAACCCTGAAGTAAAAGATAAAGGATCAAAATCACGTGACAACAGCTAGCAGAATATTTTCCTTTAGGTCTAAAATATTTATAGTGCCATTTGTATTTAGATCCCTTTTCTCTTAGACAATGTGTACTAATATTTTTGTTTTTCTCTCTTTTTAGAATAAAAATCCTCTTCTATCTTAGTTTCTTGTCTCCATCATCTCAAAAGCCTCTAACTGTATTATAATTTCCTGGAGAAAGATATTTCATCATTTCTGTAACTGTTAAGATTTAAGTACATGATGGAGTAGAAAATAATTTAATAATATAGTAAAGCACTGTAATAAAATGTACTTATCACAATGCAGTTGCATAATAGGCTATTATAATAACATATTTTTAAAGCAATACATTTTTGCCTTCTTTTTAAGCTGAAGACATTGAAACCTAGACTCACAGTGTTGACCTGAGTTCACAGTGGGACAGAGCTGGATCTGAACGCAGGGCTCCCGACTCCCAGAGCAGTGCTCCATCAGAAATACCCTTCACTTACCCAAATGACTGATAGAATTGGCCCTTTATGGTTCAGTCAGTCAGTGAACAAGAAAATACAGTTGAAAATAAACCTCATACTGGCCTAAGAAGATTTATTATAAAGCGATTTTCCGATAGAAAGACGACACCAAAAATTGTGTCACAAAAGTTAAGATGAAGTGAAGAGAATGATCAACCAATAAATTAGGTTAATTATTTAAATGTAATTGCACTAAATATTTTGAGGTATTCTCATTGCTATCATTAAGTGAGCATTAGTATTATACTTTCGTATACTGGAATGATGGCTGCTTATAGTTTCTTCAAGCTCTGAAACTTTTTTTTTTTTCCACATTCTTTAGCTTTGATACAACCTAAAAAGACAAAACCCTAATTCTGAAAATCTGCCTTCCGATGCCTAGTTTGGGGCGGTTGGGTTATCAATGTAAAAGCCATCACTCCCTTATTGATTAACTTTGGTTGTTTCCCATGTTATTGTTTTAACAGCCTTTAAATTCTTCAATTGGCTAATACCACAGTACATTCAAGGCTATCCATAATTTGTGCTCCTTTTATACCAATCTGACAAATATTTAACTCTCTTATTTGCTATACCAAGAAATGCCACTAGATGACACTAAGTGACTAAATTCCTGAATCACTAGAAAAACCTAAATTGGGAAGTAGCCAACATTAATGGAGATTCTGTAATGTGAGAAATCTGTGCTAAGACTGAAGTTCTGTTTGTATATGCGTTTCAATTACCCTTTACTTTTAGAGTTCGGTAGTGTATTTATGGAAAGTTTAACCCAAAACTGAATTTTTAAAATTAATTTTTTCATGTACTTTTTATAATTCCAAATGAGATCTGTTTATCATAATAAATTTAATAATATAAATACATTTTTATGACCATTTTTATGCATAATAAGAAATATCAAAGTATTTTCCATATTCATTTGGCTATTTCTACTGATGGAAGTGATTTTTGAAAAGATAAATTTGATCAAATAAGTCATTGTGAATTCTGGAATGAAATACCTGAAGAAACCACTCTGTGACGTGTGACGTCCGCTGCTCTGCTGTTCTCTCCCTTGCTCACTCTGCTCTGGCCACGCTGGCTTTCTTGCATGCTTTCTAACATGCTAGAGACACTGGCCTTGAGCCTTTGTTGTGGCTGTTCCTTCTAAGTGAAAACCTCTCCTTTGAGATGTTTTAGCAAACTCTGCCTTATCAAGGCCCAGCCATTCTAAAACAGTAACATCTTGCCCACCAACCCCTCCACTACCCCTCATTCCTCTCACATTCTCTACTTTTTCCCTTTTACATAGTACCTCTCACTTCCTAACATATCACCTAGTTCAATTATTTATTCTATTCAATATATATTGTCTGGCTTCATCTATTAGAATGTAATCTTCACGAGACAGGAATCTTTTCTTTACAGACAGATCACAAGCAACTTGAAAAGGAACTGGCATGTAATAGACACTCAATCATATCTGCCGAATTTATTTGACTTGAAACCAGTCAAGTATATATTGCGTACCTGCTATGATATGTCTAGCTCTGATACAGAAAGGAAAAAAAAAAAGAAGTTATTTCTCCCAGTGAACTACAGCAGAGTTAATTGCTTCAAAGTTGTGACTTGAGTTATACATATCTGTTCTTGGCATTTGATGTGCCCTAAATTAATGGTCAATAAAACCTCCAGTTATATGATACTTTGCATTGGCCCCATAACCATGATACATATATAGTTTACACTTTATATACCTGCAGTTATTTTCTGACAAGACTAGAGACAGAAGAAATTGCCATTCTGTGTTTGCCCAGCAAGTGGAAAAGAAAGATTCCAAAGAAGCAGCAGCACAGGAGTTGGTTAGAACTGAAAGCTGCGAGAACAGAAAGATGAGTTCCTACCATGTTGACTTGCCAATGAGAAGACAGAACTTCAACACATTATCACAAGGCAATGCATTTCAAAAGATTTTTATTCCTGTCTAGGGTTTTTTAAAAGGAGTTTTTAATTGGTAGGAATGTTTCCATATTATCCAATAGGCTATTTCAATGTTGGAAAAATTGTAGGTATAGATATAACCACGAGAGTGTGAGGCTGTTAAATAGTAAAACTTTGGCCGGGCACGGTGGTTCATGCCTGTAATCCCAGTACTTTGGGAGGCTGAGGCGGGCCAATCAGCTGAGGTTGGGAGTTCGAGACCAGCCTGACCAACATGGAGAATCCCTGACTCTACTAAAAATACAAAATTAGCCGTGTATGGTGGTGCATGCCTGTAATCTCAGCTACTCGGGAGGCTGAGGCAGGTGAATCGCTTGAACCCGGGAGGCGGAGGTTGCAGTGAGCTGAGATCATGCTATTGCACTCCAGCCTGGGCAACAAGAGTGAAACTCTGTCTCAAAAAAAAAAAAAAAAAGAAGTAAAACTCTGAAATGCTATACCCAAAAAGTATTTTAATAATATTGCTCGAAAGAACCAGGACGTACACATTATGCCCAGAGAGGACTGTGTTCATCACTCAGGCCTGAGACTGGAATCTGGCCACAGGGACTGAATTAAGAACTTCTTTGCATTTCCACTTGGAATGTTCTCATAGGATCTTATGATGAAAACAGAGAATGAGAGAAGGTGGAAAGAGCTATAAATGGACATTAAATATGGGGTAATTAGAGTTAGGCCAATCCTCCTTTACAGCAGAGCAAATCGCATCTGCATTTAAAGAGAAATTTGAACTATGCTGTTAAGCAGATCATCCCTACAAATAGAAACAAGGGCCATAATACAATAATATGAAAATTGAAACAAACCTTATTCCCTGCCCTTATGATAAACAATACTGAGACAAAACATACTTTTATGTGATAGTGTTAAACAGTACTGGGGGCAAGTAACAATAACTTACCTACCTGATCCAGGAAATATTTGCTTCTAGGAAATAACACTAAACAAATTAAAATAAAGGCATGTACCACATAATGGTGTTTCAGTCAAGGACAGATCACATATACAACAATAATCTTATAAGATTATAATACTGTGTTCTTCCTGTACCTTTTCTATGTTTAGAAACACAAATACTGACCATCTGTGTTACAATTTGCCTACAGTGTGTAGTACAGTAACATGCTGTACAGGTCTGTAGTCTGGGAGCAACAGTCTATACCATTTAGCCTAGGTGTGTATAGCCTGTACCACCTAGGTTTGTGTAAGTTTACTCTGATGGTCACACAATGACGAAATCACCTAACGATGCATTTCTCATCACATATCCTGGTAGCTGGCCAGGTGCGGTGGCTCATTCCTGTAATCCTAGAACTTTGGGAGGCCTCAAGGAGGGGGAATCACTTGAGGTCAGGAGTTCGAAACCAGCCTGGCCAACATGGTGAAACCCCGTCTCTCCTAAAAATACAAAAAATTAGCTGGGCGTGGTGGCACATGCCTGTAATCCCAGCCACTTGGGAGGCTGAGGCAGGAGACTTGCTTGAACCTGGGAGGTAGAGGTTGCAGTGAGCTGAGATGCTGCCATTGCACTCCAGCCTGGGCAACAAGAGTGAAACTTCATCTCGGGGGAAAAAAAAAAAAAAAAAAAAAAAAAATCCTGGTAGTTAAGCAATATGTGACTTTACCTTAATTATCAAGACAAAAGTATTTGTTCATCAAAGCTCATTTTAGGATCTCCACCTAGTTGTACTCACGTTTCCCAAATTATTATGCCATTAAGGCTGCCCTGTCCCAACCAGTTCCTCACCTTGCAACACACACTTTAAAATCACTTACCAAGGACCTAAAGCCTCATAAATATCCTCCCCTAAATTCTACATTGTAAGACACCACTAAGATTCTGTCAAGCTAGAGTTCTATAGTAGATCTAATAAACTTAGTTTTGTTTGATAACAGGGTTTTTTGTGGGGAGGGGGGCGGGTGGGGGCTTTTTGGAAGGTCAGAGGTCAATAGATAGAACTAGCTCAGCATTGAAAGACAAAGTGCCACCGGGCGCGGTGGCTCAAGCCTGTAATCCCAGCACTTTGGGAGGCCGAGACGGGCGGATCACAAGGTCAGGAGATCGAGACCATCCTGGCTAACACGGTGAAGCCCCGTCTCTACTAAAAATACAAAAAACTAGCCAGGCGAGGTGGCGGGCGCCTGTAGTCCCAGCTACTCAGGAGGCTGAGGCAGGAGAATGGCGTAAACCTGGGAGGCGGAGCTTGCAGTGAGCTGAGATCCGGCCACTGCACTCCAGCCTGGGCGACAGAGCAAGACTCCGTCTCAAAAAAAAGAAAAAAAGACAGACAATTGAGCAAGGTTGAGGAAGTTACCCATTTTAACAATGGAAAATACATACCAGTGGGAATTGTGGGTGTGTCTCATACAAAGGCTGTTAAGAATGCATTATAAAATCTGGGCTTTTGTTAGGTAATTTGGGGACAGCTTGAAGGAAGTAGGGTTTTTTTATATACTGATTGTTTTCAGGAATTTGAGTTATAATTGATTCTATAATTCTATAATTGACCATTGTATCTGCTATCTATAATTGCATAACAAATTACCACACATTTAGTGGATTAAAACTGCACATTTATCTTGCTATATCTGTGATTTGGGACTCTAGACACAGCTTAACTGCATCCTCTGCTTCAGGATTTTTCACAGGTCTGCAAGCAACGTGTCAACTGCAACCGCAGTCTCATCTCAAGGCTCTACCGGGGAAGGCTCAATTTCCATGCTCAGGAGATTGTTAGCAGAATTCAACTCTTTCTGAGTTGTCATACTGAGAGCCTCAGGTCCTTCCTGGCTGTCAGCTGGGACTGCCCTCAGTTCCCTGCTGTGCGGACCTCTGCATACAGCAGCTTACTTGATCAAAGGCAGTAAGGCAGAGTGAGAGAGTCAGTAATAGTCAAGAGTGTCTGCTGGCAAGATGGGAGTTAACAATCTTATGCAGCATAGTCACAGCAGTGAAATCACGTCATCTTTGCCATATTCTTCTGGTTAAAAGCAAGTCAGAAATCCTGTCTATATTCAAGGGAAGGGGATTACACATAGGTGTGACGACTAGGAGGTGGGAATAATTTGGGTCACCTTGGAGTTGGTCTTCTACAGCATCTTAATGAATCTCATCTAGAGTGAGGGAAGAGGAGAACACAGCTAAAGCTGTGATTGGCAGAGGAGCCACACATATTAGCCAGCAGAGGAGGAGTTTGGTCGTTTTTGGATTTTGATAATATGCATGTTTTTGTCTGTTGTTTGACATAATTATAGAGTCATCTTGTTTTAGTCTTTATCCGTTACAGTCACAGATGTTGGTGGCATCTATGATGTTGTCTGGTGTTGTAGTCATAAAATTGTTCATGTTCAACAGAAGAAGAGCAGACGCAAGGTCAACAGGCAGCAAGACCGAGGGCTAAGTGACGGTTCAAGAACAGTTTTTAGCTGTCAGGGGCTGCCATCCTCTTTCTCATAATAAATAAGTGGGGATATATAGTAGAGGAATAACAAATCTTGGAAAACAAAGGAGAAGAAAAAAAAATCAGACGATAGATAATTTTCTAGACAAGCAAGACTAATTATTAAAGTCAATCCTTTAGTTAAAATGAATTTGAAAATGCTCTCAGGATTCTTGTATATAATTTAGAGATTATCATGCATAAATTTATAAAAGCTGCCATTATTCATGAATATTGTTTTATTCAATGATCTGAGAGTATATATCCTTTTAAATTATTTTTTATTTTGTTTTCAAAAGTCCTAGGTTAAAAAGTAATGAAAGATATTTGGAAAAAAATAACTTTACATTATTACTAAACTAAGGTTTCTGTTGTCCAAAACTGGCATCATAGAAAGTTCAACAAGCCTTTGTTACTATCTCAGAAAAAAATTTAGAAAAATGTTTGCATATGGATTTGCAAATAAATTGAAGATGTAATGATTTGAATATAATCAAATGAATGATGTAATGATGCCAATGGTAATGCCAGAGTTGTTGATTTAACCAGAAAGTATGAAAGAGTTGTCGTGGAAAGTAATTTGTGATTAGGTTAACATTTTTAGGTTAAGCCTCTTCCTCCAATATACAGTAGTCAGATGCTGAAATTATGTTTGTCGCTACCCATAATTATATAAATTAAAAAGAGTCCCTGTGGAATCTATAATCATGATATCAAGCTGTAATCCCTGTTCCTATAGATAAACCTTGACAAGACAATATAATAATAAATAGCACCACTAGTATTTCCAGGCAACCCATAGTCACAATGTCAAGAGTTATTCCCCAGTAGGTTGTCTTTTTCAAGCTATTTGAAGCATTCCTGCTGATACTAAAGCTGTGTCCTTGAGTCTTTCACTACTTAATTTGTTCCACACTTTCTGAGTCAGATTAATCCTTCTACAAAGAAAACAACTTTGCTTCCCACTCTTGCATTTGTTCATTAATCAGATTTTGTTCTTTTCTATTTACTGTTT
Organism: Chlorocebus sabaeus; assembly: GCF_047675955.1. NCBI lineage: Eukaryota > Metazoa > Chordata > Mammalia > Primates > Cercopithecidae > Chlorocebus > Chlorocebus sabaeus. The sequence goes on from NC_132924.1 coordinate 70,237,572, forward strand.
TTGGAGTTTTTATCTCCTATCACCCACACAATAGCCCAATGAGGAGTCAAAGGCAGAGTTCTCCCTTTACATTGTTTTTTCTCCTTTGCTGTCTGATTACCTGTTCTTCAGGTCTCAGAAGGAATGTTCCTAGCATTTTCACATCTTCCTTGAAAACACCCTGCTCATCACACAGTCACCAATAAGTACTGTTTTGCTGCACAGTAGTCCCTTCTTATCTATGAGGAATACATTCCAAGACCTCCAGTGAATGCCTGAAACTGCGGATACTACCAAACCCTATATACACTGTTTTTTTTTGTTTTTTTTTTAATCTCTCTGATAACTAAGATGCTACTAAGTGACTAATCAAGCAGGTATCATACATAGTATGGATTTTCTGGGCAAAGGAACGTTTCATGTTGGGTAGAATGAAACAGAATGGTGTGAGAGGTCATCATGCTACTCAAAATGGCATGTAACTTAAAGCTTATGAATTGTTTATTTCTGGAATTTTACATTTAATATTTTCAGACCATGGTTGACCTCAGGTAACTGAATCTGCAGAAAGCAAAACCATGGAAAAGTAGGGACTCCTTTGGTTTTATAGTACCCTGCTCCTGCTTACATCAAAGCACTTACCATACTTTACTAATCTCTTGTTCCCTCTTCTAAGAAAAGTACCCAAAATTTGTAAACAAGCAAAAGAGATTGCAATGTTTCATTTTAGTGTTTTTGTTGAAGATTGTCAGTCCCAGCCATGGCTGAAAGGGGCCAACATACAACTCGGGCTTTGGCTTCAGAGGGTGGAGGCCTCAAGGCTTGGCAACTTCCACATGGTGTTGAGCCTGAAGGTGCACAGAAGTCAATAATTGAGGTTTGGAAATATCCACCTAGATTTCAGAAGATGTATGGAAATGCCTGGATACCCAGGCAAAAGTTTGCCCTAGGGGTGGGGCCCTCATGAAGAACCTCTGCTAGGGCAGTGCAGAAGGAAAATGTGGGGTCAGAGCCCCCACACAGAGTCCCTACTGGGGCACTGCCTAGTGGAGCTATGAAAAGAGGGCCACCGTCCTCCAGACCCCAGAATGGCAAACCCACCGGCAGCTTGCACTGTGAACCTAGAAAACCTGCAGACATTCAACACCAGCCTGTGAAAGCAGCCAGGAAAGAGACTGTACTCTGCAAAGTCACAGGGGAGGAGCTGCCCAAGATCATGGGAACTCACCTTTTGCATAAGTGGGACCTGGATGTGAGACCTGAAGTCAAAGGAGATCATTTTGGAGCTTTAAAATTGGACTGCCCCACTGGATTTTGGACTTGTGTGGGCCCTGTAACCTCTTGCATGGCCCTTTGTTTTGGCTAATTTCTCCCATTTGGAACAGGTGTATTTACCCAATATCTATACTCCCATTGTATCTAGGAAGTAACTAGCTTGCTTTTAATTTTACAGACTCATAGCTGGAGGGGACTTGCCTTGTCTCAGATAAGACTTTGGATTGTGGACTTTTACGTTAATGCTAAAATGAGTTAAGGCTTTGGAGGACTGTTGGGAAGATACGATTGATTTTGAAATGTGAGGACATGAGATTTGGAGGGGCCAGGGGTGAAATGATATGATTTGGCTGTGTCCCCACCCAAATCTCAACTTGAATTTTATCTCAGAATTCCCATGTGTTGTGGAAGGGAGCCAGGAGGAGGTAGTTGAATCATGGGGGCTGGTCTTTCCTGTGCTATTCTTGTGATAGTGAATAAGTCTCAGGAGATCTTATAGGATTATCAGGGGTTTCTGCTTTTGCTTCCTCCTATTTTTCTTTTGCCGCCACCATGTAAGAAGTGCCTTTCAGCTTCCGCCATGATCCTGAGGCTTCCCCAGACATGTGGAACTGTTAAGTCCAATTAAACCTCTCTTTGTTTCCAGTTTCAGGTATGTCTTTATGAGCAGCATGAAAACAAATACAATAATACAAACTAGAACTTCTCTCCCACAAAGTGAGCCATAAAACCTAGAAAGGTTGCTCTCTCATCTCTCTTCTCTCTTCAAGACCCTGTTGTGCTAGAGCCTTATTGGCTCCAATAAGTATAGTACTGTGTGCAAGAGGCCACAGAAGAGAGCCAGAAACAGCTAATAGGATTTATTGAGGATATATGTACAGGGGCAGCCCAGTGCAACTACCATTTGCAAAAAGCATGTCGTTTATGCAGCATTTCTACTTAGCACTCTCCACCTAGCAACTTCCTTTTAACCCAAACAAAGGACCTCAATCCTCTGTATGGCCTGCATTCCAAGGGATGGGCCAAGGGTTCAAACGTCCTTCAGAGATAAGGAGTGAATCTCCAGATTGGCCATTTCCAGATATCTTAGCTCAGGACTCTGAACCAACACTTTTCTTAGACCGTAGGATCACTCTCAGAGTGTGCTTCAGTTACAACTGTCAAGTGCCTTTGCCAAACAGACCCTCATTTCAGAGGGGTACTGCCCTATACCCAGGAGGAGGGAATGTTACACAGAGAGAAAAATCTTGCTGAGTTTCCCTCCTCAATCTATTATCATTAGGTCATACCATCATTGTCCAATCACATTTCTACATGGATGGACATTCTTCAACAGAACCTAAGCATAAAAACAGACAGTCTTCCCTGAGTCTTTGCATCTTCATTGTTGAAGTTTCTTGTGTCACAGAAAACTTTTATTAAATAAATTTATGCTTTTCTCAGGTTAACTTGTCTTTTTTTTATAAGAGTGTTGGACATTACCCTTAAGATGGGTTGAGGAAAAGTATCACATCTTTCTGCCCATATGCTAATTTACTATTGATTTATGTAAGTTACAACTCTATAAAGATAATCACCAGACAGTAGATTCAAATGATTCTTGTTTTATAGCAATGTGGTTTTGTTGTCACATCTTTTGTAAGATATTAACTAGGGTTTCATTTAAATCAGCAATCTTGTTATGAGGGAGGAAAAATCTTTTTCCTCCCGCCCTCATAGGTTCAATGACTGAGGCCCATAAATCAAACTGTTAAAAGATAGATTAACAAGAGAAAAACCTGTTTTAATTACACACATATGCAATGAAGTCTCACAAATAAACGAGCCTCAAGCCGGCAGGCAGGTGATTGGGGCTTATAAACCAATTTGGGCTAAACAAAGGAAAAGGGGTATGGGGCTTCTGCACAGGAGAGGCATGTTATGGGAAGGTAAGAATGGGGAGAAATGTATGGTAAATAAGGGTTGTCTTCTGCAGATAAGAGTTGTTCAGGGCATAAGCGTTATCTCTGGTATGAGACACAATTACAAATGTAAATTTCCTTTATAAATGGAAATAATTTTCCTTACAAAAGGGAAAATTTATTCTCTATTTTTAGGCAGTAAGGTAAAGAGGGTTCTTTCTCCATCTGCTGGTTCCCAGTTGTCTTTAGCTCAAAACAATCCATATGCTAAAGAGACTATACTGGGGTGGGATGTTCTAATAAACTTCATTATTCAAGTGTTCCTTCTTTCAGCTACTCTGAATACTTGCTTCCTTCTTTGAACCACTATTACCATCTTACAGATTCTATCACTATGGAGAAAATTAAATATTTGACATGTGTTCACTTCATGCTCATTTCACAGGTAGATATTCAACCTTTTGGTCGTTTTTTGAGACAGGGTCTTCCTCCATTGCCTAGGTTGGAGTGGCACCATCATGGCTCACTGCTACCTCCACCTTCCCAGCTCAAGCAATCCTCCCGTCTCAGCCTCCTGAGTAGCTGGAGCCAGGGGTGTGCACCACTAAGCCTGGCTATTTTTTTTTTTTTTTTTTGAAAATTTTACTTTGACACCACTAATCCCTTAAAGTCTGTGCCTTTCAACCCTATGCTTAGAGTGTTTAGAATATAATAAGGGTTCAGGAAATGTTTATTGAGTGTTTGAACTGAATATTATAGAAAAATAAACTGGATTTAGGATAAGAACTTGCTTAAATTCAAATGACTGTTGGTGTAATAGTGAAATTGGATTGAAAACTTACATTTTTAAATTTCTAGTTGAAGGACATTAGTAATGGAACATGACAGCTTGAACACCATGTATAGGACTGGATATTCAAATACTATGGTTACCACATGCTTGGAACAAAATATTCTGTTACCTAAAATAAAACTGAAAAATAGTATAACTGCTTTAGACTTTATTATAATACATAATCACCTTTATGGATGTCAAAAGTTATGTATGACTGTAATGTAAAGTAGGTAGTTAACATAACAATATCACTCATTACATATTAATTGAACAGTTTTATTACTGTAGTACCCAGATATTAAAATTTCAATAAGAAAATGTAATAAATATGAGTTATTTTTAGAAAAAGGAACACAGCTGGTCAAAACAGTGCCACATTTTTAAATGTTTGTGAATCATAATATTTATATCACAGCTTCAAAATGTGCATTTGTAGAACAAAAGAGAACATCACACAATCTGGCATAAACTTACATTATTTTTCAGAAAATATACCTAAAAATCTGGCCAAAATAATACCTTCAATTTGATTATATAAAGAGAGACAGAAAATGTTTTTTAAAAAAACCTTATAGTTATTATGAAAGAGTCTCAAGAATGTGATTTTTTAAAGATTGTTTAGAATTTCTTAACATAAATAAATATACATGCCATTATAATCGCAATATTTTATTGACATGTCACACTGTGACAAAATAAGATACAATGAACAACCTCTTCCCTCTCTAAATACATGTCTGTAGGGGAGGAAAAATATCTGATATCATTTGGCTGTGTCCCCACCTAAATCTCCTCTTAAATTGTAGCTGCCATAATTCCCATATCATGGGAGGGACCCAGTGGAAGGTAATTAAATCACGGGGGCAGGTCTTTTCTGTGCTGGTCTTATGATAGGAATAAGTCTCAGGAGATCTGATGGCTTCATAAAGGGGAGTTCTCCTGCACACACCTCTTGCCTGCCACCATGCAAGATGTGACTTTGCTCCTCATTCACCTTCTGCCATGGTTATGAGGCCTCCCAGCCATGTGGAACTGTGAGTTAATTAAACCTCTTTCCTTTATAAATTACCCAGTCTTGGGTATGTTGTTATTAGCAGGGTGAAAACAGACTAATATAATATCTTTCTCATTTACTCTTCTAAGTTCTCAGTTGGGCCCCTGTAACAAACAACAGATTTATAAGACAAAAGCTTATAAATTTATAATACAGCTTTACATGACACATAGCCTTCATAAAGAAGTGAAGAATAAGTGTTTTAAATGCTAGATTTGATCAAGAGTGGAGAGTTGTAGAGAACTGTGATAGGACAAGGTATGAGCTATAGTAAACCAGGGGAAACAGTCAGGCCTGTTTGTTCAGATTTCTATTGATGTCCCTTCCTCTTTGAAGATAAGGTTGCTCCATTCCTTCAGGTGGAAGGAGGATAGCTTTCACATGAGGGTCTTATGACCTGCTTCAGGGGAAGATCAGAAAGTTATTTCTGCATGTGTGGTTTCTCAAATGATTCAGTTTAAAATAGTCAATATGCCAACATGACATATTTTGGGGTAACATGTCCTGAATGCCATGTATAAATGTCACACCAAGAAAATTTTGCAAAAGTCTTCTCTCATAATGAAAAATTAAATTGTGGGTTATTTTATGACTTTTTTTTTCCTCTCACTATCCTCATTTAAAGGAATGGTTACTCATAATAAAATCAGTGTTTGAATCACAGGTTCTCTATGGGAAGAATTTAATTAGATGGGCCAGTGAATTTGAGGTAGGAGGTAGGATTTTACTCTGGACCAGGTTTAATACTGGCTGAAACAGGGAAGAGGCAAAACATCTCTCCATAAGACATGCCCACCCAGTGCCATGTCAGTTTACCATTGCCATGTGAATACTCACAAGTTACCACCCTTTTCCATGGCAACAACTTGGAAACTACCATCCTTTTTTCTAGAAATTTCTGAATAACTTGCCTTTTAATTTGCATGCAATTAAAGTGAGTATAAATATGACCGCAGGCCTGACCCTGAGCTGTTACTCTGCACACACTGCCTACGGGGTGGCCCTTCTCTGCAGGAGCTGTCATGGAATGGTAATACGACTGCCTCAATAAAGTTGCTTTCTTCTACCACCAGCTTTTTCTTGAACTCTTTCCTAAGTGAAGCCAAGAATCTTCCTGGGCTAAGCCCCAATCTGGGGGCTTGCCTACCCTGCATCAACGTTATGCGCAACTTGATGCTGAAGAGAGAGGACTAAAGTGTGAGGGATGGTGAGAGAAGTGGCCGTTAGCAGTCAGCAAGGCAACAACAAGAGACAAGAGACAGCACTTGGCAAGGTGATGGCAAGAGACAACAAGAGACAGTGAGCAGAGAGATGGAGATGGACAGCGAGACAGTCAGTTATCAAGGCTGCAAGAGCTGTGATGCTGAGGTTGTAACACCAAAGAGCTGCTAAAATTTCAATAATCAAAGGCTCTTTTCAGAGCCATCATTTTTCCTGGCAGGTGGAGCCAAGTGGATGGGCAAGTGGCCATAGTGCAACTGCCTCGTATGGGACCTGCCCCTAGGGCTGGCAGGCCGGTAGGTTACTAGTGCCCACGCTGGCCTATCACACTACAGTACCTGAGCCCACCAAATCCGGGGGAATCTGGAGAGACCTTCACCCAGGTCTCATGTAAAAGATCAGTTGGCACCATTTTGGCTTCTGTGAACGGATGAGTGTCCCCTTTTGGCTAAGCAGTTAAAAGTCCCCCATCATTTGAGTGCCTCAAAGCATATCCTTGTGATATGATTTGTGAATGAGGAGCAAAGTCACTGCTTCCCCTGGTCCTTTCTCTTCTGACTCCATTTTATTGCTCAACCAGCCATTTTACTTTCAGTTCTAAAATGTCTATTTTGTCTGCAGGGTTTTTGTTTGTGTGTTTGTTTTTGCTTTGACTTTCTGTTAACTGTATTTGGGCAATTGTTTAAGACAAGACATTTGGTTATGAGAGGTCCCCTGTTGTGTTGACTCTGGGACACCAGAGTCACATTGTTCTGTGTCCCTAACCAGGCTTTTGGGGGTCCTGTTGCCGCCCCACTGATGCTCTGGGGTTTTCAGCATTGGTCAGCCCCCAGATACTTTAAGGTTTCTGACATTCGGTATGGTGACCCCCACTGACTGATGCTCAGCTACTCCGGGTTTTCAGCATTTGGTATTGTTGGCTGCCTACTGGATACTCCGGGATTTTGAGCATTGGCATTCCCCTAGGGGAATCTTGATCTTGCCTTTTCTTGTTTTCTGCCCTAAAGATATCATTTTCCATAACAGGATTTTCTTATTGTCAGTTTATTTACACTTTTCATTCTATACTTTGCTTAATAAAAATACTTTTTTGTCATACTTTGTTCATTGGCAAATATAACCCACTTTCATAATGTCTTGCTTTCTATACTTTTACCTTCTCTGCAGTAAGTGAGAATCTAAAAAAGAAAAGTTTCAAGAGCCCAGTTGCTTTTACTCTCACTAGAAGTAGAAAAACTTCTGAGTCCTGCAGCAATCCATGGGAACGATGATGAGCATCCCAGATGACGTCACTGGAGCGTCTTTTAGGTTCTTGGAGCAAATTCAAATTCGAAACTCATTTTCTATTGCAACACTGTTTGGGTCTGCTACCAATTAGAAAATAAACAGATCCATCCTAGGCCTGGTTATTTTACATTTGTTCTGTAGAAGGAAATTGGGAGGAGGTCCCTTATGTACAGGCTTTTAGAGCTTTTTACTGGCTCATGTTACTTTCAGGCACCAGGAAGCCATGCCTAAGGGACCCCCTACTAAATGCTCCCTCTAGAAGGCCTACACCCTCTCTGCAGCCTCCTCAGTCCCCCAGTTCTGATGGGGGGTCCTGCCAGTTCTCTAATAAAGGATTTCACCCCAAGGTCATCAGGTACCAGCCAGTCTAACAATCCCCAGCCCATACCCAGTCTTCCCAAGAAAGCAAACCCAACCAGCACCACCAGGAGTAAGGCCCCATATCAGCCCTGAAAATCAAACCTGTGTCCCTTGCAGGCAGTAGCTGATGGAAAGAACAGAATACTTAGAGTACATGTGCTATTGTCTATGTGCAACTTGGCTTTATGCAATGAAAAATGTGGCCAGTTTTCAGAGAATTCAGAAAAGTTTACAGAGGAGTTTGTTAAGTTGACTATGTTCTTTAATTTAACTTGTCATGACTTGCAAATATTGTTGTCTGCTTGCCGTACCGCGGAGAAAAAGTGGAGGAAAGAGTATGCAGTTCAGCCAGTCAATTAAGACAAGGTTAGAGAAACAACTCAGGGAAAAATAAAAAATCCCACTCTGTTTCAGGGTGATTTGGTTGAGACACTCAGGAAATACACCAATAGAAATCCAGACTCTTCTGGAAGGCAAGCTCTCCTGGGTATGTATTTTATTACTCAATCTGCCCAAGACAGGAGAAAGCTATACAAAGCAGCCATGGGGCACTTGGTTTTTCTTTATGTTTCTAAATTTTCAGTGTAACTGGAAAACTTTTCATGTTCTTCTGCTATACTCATAATCTTAAACACTCTTTTCCTGTGTTTGATCAAATTAAAGTATTCTTTTTCTCTCCATTAAATTTAACTTTCAGGTTATTTAAGTGGGCTTCCCATAGGAGAGGTAATCATACTGCAGACGGTGTTACCTCTTTGGATAAACAAGTAACTGTTGCTTACAATAACCTGTGGTTCCCTATTGATCAAATATTTTGAACCTTTTAACATCTTTGACAAACACCCTCAGAATCAAATCCTAGTTTAAATCTCTGGGTTGTTGTTGGGGTTTATCAAAGCTATAAAAATTGATCATCACAAGGTTATAAATTCTTTTTTCAGTTTCTAGTCAGGTCATGTTTTCCAGGATCACCACCTCCAGACCTCTGACAAGTTCCTTATCAGGTAATCAAATTAGGTAACTTATCAGATAATCTTATTAGGTAACTAGTCCAAGGGCTTTGACTCCCGGGTACACAAAGCTCAAATAGAGAAAGCACCAATTCCTTCCAGCACCTAACACCAAACTCAAGTTAACTAAAACATTGTCTTTAAACCTAGGCAAAGGGGCAAATCGAAGCAAAGTGTTTTCATGAGACACAGAGACAAGCTGGTATCCATTTAATAATTTTGCCTCTAACTGAATTAACTTATTCTATGTCTTGATACTGAATAGCTTAAAATGTTTAGCTACCTGTGAGTCTCCTTCCCTGTCATTCTCAAAACTAGGCAAGGCTTATGGCCTTTTGTTTGAAACATTGCTGATTCTTTATGTTTTACCTCCAGAATTTAAAACAACTGAATCCTTCCAGACTTGGGGACTATCTCAGAAGAGGTGGGCGTGTGAGATTGCAAAGACTGGGTTTTGAGGGAAACAATCCAGACCCTCCAAATCAAGGACAGGCACACAGATGCCTAAACAAAGCGCTTATGTCATGTATAGCTAATTGCTACAAGCCAAGATTATAGCAGCTCAATGCACAGAATTTACAGTTAAGTCAGTTGTATAATCTTATTTTTGGTTTTTATTTTTTGACTCTTAAATTTCTTAAAATAGTTTTAAAGGCTAATGAGTTTCTACCCACTTCCATTCTTGTCTGGTCTAGAATATTTAATTGACTACAATTTTGACTCTTAAGTCACTTGGCCAAAGGAAATCCTCCAAAAAAAATCTAAAAATATTAAAAAAAAAAAAAAAAAAAAAAAAAACTAATTCAAGCCAAGATGGAAACCAGGGGTTGGACATACCTCACTATGCCCGCTTTAAAATTTAGTCTAGGTTCACAAAGTCTTTCAAGAATATGAACCTAAAGTATTGCCTCTAACCAGAATACTTAGTCTTACTAAAAACTTTAAAATTAAGGATCCTCCAAGAATCAATTACAACCAAAATAAAAGGGCCCTTATCAGTTATTAAGTTCCCCCACTGCTGTTAAACTTCAGGGAATAACTAGTTGGGCATACTTGTGCAGGATAAAACCTGTTTCTTATGAGTCACAGGCACAAAAGGGGGAAACCATGAAATATATATCTGTGAACCTTTGGAAGTCCTCCACTACCTTTTTAAAAGAATCAGCACTCAGCCAGAAGTGGTAATGTGATGCTGTGGATGAGAAAAAGGGCATTAATTTTCTCCCATTCCTGATTGTAATACCTCTTTTCTATCACTTTGGCCAACCACCTCCTCCTTGTTGAAACACCTCTTTTGTCCTTGTTGGGCGTAGAGGCAACTTTAAGTCCCACCCGGACACCATGCTCTTGTTGTGAATCCTGTTTGCTCTCCCAGTCACCCTGTTCCAGGGTGGATGGGAACCAAAACCCTATAGTCAATATTTCAAAAATTATAGCATCAGGAAATCTTCATGGTTGCTGTGTTTGTCATCAACATCCCCAGGATAGAGATTTCCACCTTCTGGTCTATCTGGAAAATCTAGGGAGTCTATAACTCCCTAGACCTCCTAACTAACCATAGCAATGCCAAAGAACCTGGACCCCTGCTTGTTAGAAAGAACTTTCCACATAACAGTTTCTACCTGAACTCCCCCAGCTACTATTACCTGGACCTGGGAAGTTGGGTATCCATATCTACAGTGCACTAATGATTTTATCTTTTGTACTCGCTGTTGGGTTAATGACACAAAAGCAGAAGTTTCCCTGCAATGCTCTGATTCATCTCTAGTTGCCAAGTTCCCAAGGCCACAGCGAGGTAAGTGGGATTCCACTTGTAAGTGAGGAGACCATATGTGGTGCTTTTTCCTGGATCAGAACATATAGGGGGAAAACTACTGTCCAATCCAGGAAGCTGAGAGTATCACACCCTTCTGGAAAACAAGGGTTGTTTGGCCACCCCCATTGGAACAGAGGAAGAATATCTCATAGACTCTACTTGGAAGTAAAGAATAGATGTCACACCCCATAAGGCTTTTATTTGTGCCCCGGCTGGGCTCATTTTTGTTTGCAGCCATGAATGGGAAGAAGTCACACTCCAGAACCACTCCCAACTCCCCAGGGAACTGCCTGTTCTTTTAGGAGTGGCTTTCCCCTGTATAAAAAAACTTGGAACACAGGTAAATGTACACTGGCCACCCTTGCCTCTGCAGGCATTATAGTCTATAACCCCATAAGACCCAAAACATCAGAAGTAAGCAAGCAGTGAAATTAATTCTTGTGAGAATCAGGGCGGCCACAGGACTAACAGCTCCCTGGAGTGATGTTGCCTACCAGGAGTCAACATTAAAGAACTTGACTCAAGTGCTAGAATCCTTAGCCATCAACACAGGTCAGGCACTAAGGGAATTCATGAGTCCCTAGACTCTCTGGTAAATGTAGTTCTCAATAACAGATTAGCATTGACTTATTTACTAACTGAAAAAACCTGAGTCTGTGCCATTACTAACAAAACCTGCTGCACACATACTAATAACTGGACAGGTTGAGGCTAACATGCAAAAGATCTATGACCAAGCTATCTGGTTACATAGATACAACCAGGCCACTGACCCCAATTATATCTTGTCAACTATCAAAAGTGCCTTCCCAAGTCTCACTTGGTTTTTACTACTCCTAGGACCTTTGATAGCTGTCTTGTTATTACTAATTGTTGGTCCTTGCTTGTTTAACCTCTTAGTAAAGTATGTGTCTTCTACATTACAGTCCCAGGTAACAACAATGCTGACACAAGGCTTCCACCCCATCCTGTCTACTGACCTGGGGAATGAAAGCATCCTGCTTTGGGGCCCTTTAGATCAGCTATCCAGAGATTTTTACTCCTCTGATACTAGGCAGGGCCTGCACCTATAAACTCAGAAGAAAGGAGTTACAGAAGATAGACCTCTGCCTTTCTGTAGCCCCCTTAAGATTAAGGAGGAGTATCTAATCTCTGAGGGGGTACTGCCATAGGCAGTGGGACTTTACTCTGGACCAGATTAGAGACTGACTGAAACAGGGAAGAGGTGAAAGTGTCTCTTCATAAGGCACACCCACCTGTGCCATGTCAGTTTACCGTTGCCATGCAACACTCAGAAGTTACTGCCCCTTCCATGGTAATGACCTGGAAGTTACCGCCCTTTATCTAGAAATTTCTGAATAACCGGCACCTTAATTTGCATGAAATTAAAAGTGGGTATAAATATCACCGCAGAACTGCCCTGAGCTGCTACTTTCCATTCCCAGCCTATGGGGTAGCCCTGTTCTGCAGGGGCAATCACAGAGCAGCAACATAGCCACCTCAGTAAAGCTGCTTTCTTCTACCATTGGCTTGCTCTTGAATTCTTTCCTGAGCAAAGCTGAGAACCTTCCCTGGCTAGGCCCCAGTTTGGGGGCTCACCTGCATTGCATCAAATTCTTTTTTTTTGAGACAGAGTTTCACTCTTGTCACCCAGGCTGGAGGGTAACGGTACAATCTCGGCTGTTTGCAACCTCCGCCTCCTGGGTTCAAGTGATTCTCCTGCCTCAGCCTCCCAAGTAGCTGGGATTACAGAAGCCCACCACTACATCTGGCTACATCAATTTCACTTAAATACTTGATGATTTCCTCCATACAGGTTCTTTACAGGGCACTAAGAAGATGTATGACATTAAAGATAGCATCACCTTTGCCCTCAAGAAGACTTACTTACGTTTTGTGAGGAAAAAATATGTAAATAAATAACAATTGCCATGAAAAACAAAGTAATGTCACAGTATTAGAGGAGGATTGGTTCCAGGACCCCTGAGGATACCAAAATCTACAGATGTTCAAGTCCCTAATATAAAATGCTGTCATAATTGCGTATATCCTATGTTTAGCCTCTGTATACTTCAAATTATCTATAGGTTACTTACAATACCTAATACAATATAGAAGTTCTGCAAATGGTAGTTGTATTGTTTTTTATTTGTATTAATTTATTGTTGTATTATTATTTTTATTTGTTTAATGTTTTCAGTCTGTAGTTGGTTGAGCTCCTGGATGAGGAACCCACAGATACAGAAGTCCCCACAAGGGAGACAGTACTTTCCCATGGAGGTAATTGCTGTGAAAAGGGAAATATTTGAACTGAAACAATGCAACAATGGCTATCAATTCAACAGTTTTTCAACAAACTTTTATCAAGCTTCTACTCCCTTAAAGTAAAAATATGGTATGCTGCTGGTCATATGGAGGTGAATGACATTATTCTTGACCTCAGGAAGTGTATGATCTAATGGTAAAGACAAAAAATAGCAAACTGAAGTATGTTACATGCTCTGACAGAGCTGTGCATAGTAGTCCCTGGGAATACACAGAGGCAGCCAACTCAGTGTAAGTAGAGGGATGAACAGGAAAGGGAAAGACTTAAATACACAGAACTAGAGGGAACATTTGGGAATAGAAAATGACTGAAACATTAGAAAAATCAAATTATTTTATATCCAATAAAAATGAAAAGCAATAGCATTCTTTTTATTAATTCTAGAAATTTTGTCAAAATTTATATTTGTTTTCATTTGGAACTGGAAAATGGTTTTTAAAAAGCAAAAGACATGCGAAAGGTTTTAAAATGGAACTAAGTTGAGATATCCTACACTGGATTATTTTACGCCTCAGCCACACCTTCCTTTGAAATTTTGATCGTAGATGTGCTGGGAGGCAGTGCTGGCACTTCTGCAGCTCTTCTGGGCAAGATGCATTGACATCTTTGTTTAAAGATGTTTGCCAAACTGCTCCAGAGCAGAGACTAGGTTGGCTTACACTCAGTGTAGGAAAGCTAGTCTCTCTCCCTGGAGATATTTCAGAGTACTAAAGATAGTGTCAAGAGGGGCAGGTTTGCCATCAGCCCCTAGACAAGATCAAGATCTCTTAATTTCAACCATGACACAAATCTACTACATGTGCAGTATTCACCTAGGCCCACCTCTGTGTTACCCTCATGGGATTTTGGACCAAAGGGAACCAATGGAAATTTGAAGTTTGTGCTGCCTGTTCTTCAGTGAGTAATAAATGATCCAAACCCATTTGGGTTTGCTGACTTCCTATCAGACAAATATACAGAAGTGTGGCCAACAGAACAGGCACTGCTGCTTGGGAACCACTTCACTACTTGACAGATTAAAAAACCATCATATGCTTACCAGACCATTTTAAATAATTTTGGACTGATCTCCTTTTTTCACTCTTTCACCCTTACAATTCATTCTCCACACGGCACCCAGAGTAGACCTTAAATGTTCATGACGACACCTCTCCTACTTAGAAACCTTCAGTGGCTTCTGAATGTGCTACAGTAAAATCCAAATTTCTTTTCATGGTCTACAATGTGTATGATCTGGCTCCTGCCTGCCCCTCAGATCTTATAAAACCATTCCTAATTCAGAAAACTCTGAGTCTCAACTGTCTTCCTTTTGGTTCCTCAAACTAGCTTAATGCTTTTTGGTCTTCCCTCAAACGCTATATAATCTGCTTTTCATTCTTTTGGCCTCTGGTCAAATGGTATCTGCTTGTAAAGTTTTCAGTTCTCACTCTGTGTAAAGCACTTGTTCTACAAAACACCTTCTATAGCATCACCCAGATAATTTATTTAATTCTCTTTATTTATTGTTTGACTCAGTTACTATCTCTCTACTCCCTACTGAATATATACTCCTTAAGTTGAACTATCTTGACTATTTTATTCATCACTCTTTCTTTGTGCCTGGCACATATTAAGTATTTAATAAAAGTCAGCTTTTATCATTGCTATTTTAAGACAAATTATTTATTAATTGGCCAGAACGTTCTGGTTCCTTTAATCGTATTCTCTTTTCAATCTTCATAACAAACTTATGAGATAGAAGTGTTCTGATCCATATATTCATGTGGTTAATGGATTCATGTGTCCATATCCATATATAACTATATCTATATCCATGTATAATTTTTTTGTTACAGGAGCTGAATTCTTTCCAGGCTTATATTAACTAATAAGTAATGATGATATGAAGCCAGGATTAAAACCAAAAGAATCTGTGACCAAGGCTCATCAGTCTATTTTCAGGTGTCTCTTGAAAAATTCTATAGTAGTTATTCCTATATCAATTCATGGTAAGAAATTAAAACCAATACTGTACTGATAGAATTTTGGTAACTAACTGTTAATACTAGGATAAATTATGTTTTTTATATATGGAATGTGTGTGTGTATATGTGTGTGTGTGTGTGTGTATATATATATATGCAAAATACTACTAAAAAATCCAGCCCTTTAAGTAATTCATAGTATTTACTATAGAAATAAAAGTTGAAATCAAGGGAAATAAAAAACTTTCAGCAATTTTCTCTTGCATGCATATCCTTTTATTAGATTTCTACTCAAGGGATTATTAGAGAGACATGAAATTTTTATTCAAATTGGAAACATGTTCAAGAATTTTTTTTGAGAGGGAAAATTTGCGTCATGAGTGATTTATACAATTATCAACAATTATCATATATATTAATGTCCCATAATAGGGATTATTAATATATTTAAAGAATTAGGCAATGATTATTGTTTTCATGGAGAATTTGGGACAATTAAATGTGAATAATAACAATGATGTTTAGCTATAAAATGCTCTTGGATGTTCTTATAGTACTTTCATCAACTTGTCAGTGTCTTGAATAATTGTCTATGACAATGTTTCTTCACAAATCTGTGAGAGCTAAAAAAAATACAGTTTCAACAGAAATATATCTGATGAATATGTATCGAACCCAAACTCATTTTCCAAAGTTCATGCTAGCTGTTTATTTCATAAGCAAAAGGTCAGAAAAAAATTATGTTTAGAATATGAGCAAGAAAAATCACAATGAAGGTAACAAAAGTTGAATGCCCATTAATTTATCTATAGTCTAAATGAATATCTAAGTTCATTTCAATAAATAAAGAATATTTTAAGGGTCAAAGAACAAATATGTATGGCATGGCTTTTGAAATGTCTACCAGCATTTATTCTAATCTAAAGAAAATTATTACCAACAACCTTAGACTTCTCTACATATTCTATTTAGTAAGTGTTACCCAACTTCTCTGAACGTCAGTGATACACAAATATAGTATTGGGCTAATCTCAGTCAAGAAGACTTGGACTTATAACTGAAATGAGGTAATGTTTCAAACAGGCTTTGTGAAATACAGCATTTCATGCAAATGTAAGGTGTTATAATCAACCTGGTTTCACCAAACTTTATCCATTCCATTTATTGTGCAACTGGATTTACAAGCAAGATGTATTAAATGATTTGCTCTAGACTTTAATTTTCACTCTGTTTCTTGGGAAATTGTGCCTCATTTTGTCACCAGTGATTAGCATGCTGAAGACTATATTTGAACCAAAGAGCCTTACATTAGGGTCAAATGAGTGAGTGTCTATGAAGTTCAAGGGGTAGCAACATTTCAAACAAAAAATCTGGATGTAACTTCATTCTGGTTCTATTAACTTACCTAAGTTGAAATAAATTATTAAAGAAAAAGTCAAGCCAAGGGAAAAAGAGGTGAATAGAGCTTTGTCTGCAGAAAAACCTACAAAAAACGGAGCTGGTTAAGACGACACATGGTGTTCCTGCTGGCTGTTCTGGGAGGAAGCTCTGAAGTGTAAACATTGCCATTACCAACCCCTGTGGCTGACAGACCCTTGAAAGGGAAATGACCAATCATGATACCTTAGTTTGATACAATTATCCATTAAAATATGAAAATAAAGCCCTAGGTTGAAGTCAGTTCTCATCAGGTGAAAAGCAATGTGAAAATAATGTTGTGTCCCATACAAAAATTGTGATGCTTCACTTAGCAGTTATATTTCTTATTGTAATAAATAATACATCAAATAAACATACACACACAGAGAGAGACATACACGTACACACCTCTGAATTTTGCAACTATGAGTCAACCTCTAAGCCTACCCACTTGGCAAATATCTTTTGAATTCTGTACAAACTGAAGACAAGTTCTGGACTTAGTGACAAACAAGGCTTCCCTGAGTGACATATTAAATTATCTATGGAGAATGTAGAGAGAATAATATGACATGGCTACACATAATAATACAGAGAAGAACAGTGATCTTTACTCCAATTTTAGGTGAAGATCTTTTCAGGAACTTAGCTATGTTTCAAACTTTGACCTTGAGCATTTTGATATGACTATACTAAGTATAATAAGTTAATACAGTAAATGAATTACACACCTGCATGGACTGGTACTGACCTAAATGCTAGAAATAAAATGGTAAATAGAACTTTGAAACAATAACTGTACTCAACCCTGAAATTGGTATTCGATTATTGAATGCTACCCTGTGTAGACTACCAAACTTACTTCACAACCAAAAGGAAGATGCCAGGGACTTTTGAACAATTCTAAACGCATATATAAGCTAAATGTTCCGCAACAACTTAAATAGTACAGTAATGAAAAGTAATCGTTATTGCTGGGGAGAAGTAGGTTATAGAATTGTTAAATGCTTATTTACCATGAGGAATGTTGAATTTGCTCAATTTAGTCCTTGCTTAGAGCTACCCACACATCACAAAGGCATTTATTCCTCAACAACTCAAGGCTAGTTAACTGCAGTAAGTACTTAGGGTGCAATGATCCCCACTATTGCTTTTATTGGACCCATTTATATGCTGTTACTGCAGTGAATAATTGTTCTTTACTTCCTTTTAATTCAATTAAGAAATGTTTGCCCAGCTGTTCAAATATTTTTAAGCTGTAACTAGAATGTGGGCTCATAAATTACTTTCTTTTTCAAACTAAACTAGTGATGATTTCAATACGCTAATTCAAATATTCTGATGTGCTTAAACTATTGCCATCTTACAGATGGGAGCAGATAAAATAATGCCTAAGAAATGGCCTCTGAGCTTTGCCACAGCCTTTGAATTCTCCACAACTTTATATTAAAGATGACCCTGAAAAAAAATGTGATAGGACTTCTGTCTTCTTGCCGAGATGGGCAAGATAATGATATGGGGCAGTTCTATACCTATATCTAGAGAATAATCTGGAATCACTGAGTGAGTGTGGCAGAGAATGCAGCATGCATTCTTGCGCAGATATTTAATTGCATATGAAACCTACAGATCTGAGATTCAACCAGCGTGTGAAAAATCACAGATAAATTTAATATTCACCTGGAGAGCCCTACAACTTTTGATTAAAGATAGTCAATGATATTTTACCAGGTTCCCCTCCCTAAGCACTTATGGAAGTCACTGAGAAAATTGAATATATTCCAAAACGCATTCTGGCTGTCATTTGCCAGCGCAGCCAGCCTCCTGTCTGCAGTCACTTGATCCGCTCTGCTGCAGAATCTCTCATATCTCCTGTCACCCAGGACCTGCTTTGTCAAGCTATAGCTGCCTCTCCTATATCACTTTTCCACAATTCTCATGTAATTTTACTCATTACTGCCTGCAATCCTATTATATATTTTTCTAGTTTTCCACTCTTGAATACATGACTTTCCATACCCTTTTTCTTTACCATTAACTGATAATCCTGTCTCACATTTCATTGATGGGAACACTCTCATTTCTCTCATGAATCTATAAACATTTTCATCTGTACCCATCTTCTTCATTCTTATCACAACAGAGTACATGTTATTCCATTCAAAGACCAATTGCTCCATACGTGTTCAGAATCTCATTTCTTTTAACTGTAAATAACTTTCTTTTTTTCTTTCAATCTGAATGCTGCTTTTCTGAAAGTAATCTTTCTCTTTTTTAGTATGATTGCTTTTAGGATTTTCTATTTGTCTTTTTCCCTACAATTTAGTTGTGGTGTGTCTACGTATAGAATTTCTTATCAATCTGGATTAGCATTTTTTTTTTCAGTTGCTTGAATTAGTGAATTATAGCTTTTCATCATTTCTAGAAAACTCTCAGCAACTATCACTTTGAATATTGCCCCGTTCCAATCTATCTTCTCTCCTTCCAGGATCCTGATTGAATTTATATGATACTTTTTCACTATATCTTCTATTTCACTTCTCTGTTCCTTAGTATATGTACCGAATTTTTAAAAATAGTTCTCATGTATTTTTATCCTTATACATTTTTCAGCTCCTTCTTAATAATTCCATGTCACTTTATTTTACTGTTGCCAGCAGATTATCTTCAAGCCTGTCTGTTGCTTCTTTAAACATAGTTGGTACAATCATTTTATAGTTTGAATCTGATCATTCTAATTTCTTCGGCATGTGAAGAGCTGTTTCTGCTGCTGCTGCTATTGTGCTTGCTGAGATCTCAGACATTTCTCATTTCTGAGATCTACCTGTATTTGTGGCCATTTTTCTGGTTTTGTACTTGAAAAAATTTCGAAGAAATGATTTGAAGCCCACGATGTTGTAAATAAGATACTTTCCTCATTTGCTTCTGGCATGTATGCGAGGTCATGATCAGTTGAGGACTATCTCCAACTAAGGCCACTCATTTTCTAGGCCAGAGATTTTTTTTAAACCAGACTGTCATTTTGTGTTATCTGTTTTATCCCTGGTTTGTTGTAATTTTTAAGGTACCATATTTATAAGAAGTTCTTCTCTTAAGTCTGCACAATCCATTATGGTTGTCCTGAGTCACTCGTGATTTATTTAGATATGACATTAAGTGATCTACTTAATATTACAATACTTACTTCACATTATTAAGCCATATAAAACAGTTAATTTTAAAAAACTAAAGATATAACTATTTTGTTTAATTCAAATAATATACAGTTCCATTAAAGAAGAGAATTCTATTGTAATACTTTAAAACTTGAACAATGAATATGCTAATACCCTAAATCCTACTGACAATGCACATCCTGGTAAATGTGCATTTTTAAAAAATCCATTTATAAAATCTAAATAGCCATCTGTCTGCATTTTTTTTTAAGAATAGAAGATGATAGGTATATCACAAAAGCACTGGAACTGGAAATACTGCCTACTGTTCTGAAGCAAATACCTCCTGAGAGTTGCTGTGATCCTACTTTCAATTTTAAGCTTAAAAATCAGAGAGAAAAGTTTAGTATTGATACTAAAAGATATTGTTCATTTAAACAATTTATATCCTTGATACAATTTAACAACCAGTGAAAAGTAACAAGGTGTTTTTATCAAGCTTTGAACTTTAGGTGATGTCTTCTAAAATAGGCTCCTAGAGAATGGATAGACAGGAGAAAGGGAAGGATGCTGTCTTTAGAAGGATGGGAACTAATCAGTGAGTATGTCTGCTCCATAAGGATGCACCAGGAATCATTTTTAAAGCCATCTATTCCCATTCTAGTCCTAATCCCAGTGTATTTCTTTAAATAAGGTGAAGATTTCAAAACAAGATTTGACCAGAACTAGGATACTATTAAATTCATCCTTTTAACCATCTGGGTAGTAATACAAATACAGAAGAATGTCACAAGGTCTTGCTATCCACATTGTGGTTCATGGCTCATGGAACTTATTAGAAATGCATATTCTTCGGCTGTGCCCCAGATCTACTGATTCAGAATCTGACCTTTACAAGAATTCCCAATTGAGTCATGCCCAAAATAAAGTTTTAGAAGCACTTGCCTAAGGGAATTCAATATTATCTAGTGAAGCTTATAATATAGATATTATATTAATCAATATTATCTTAGTTTAAATAGTATAAAACATTTCCATTTGCTTAACCCTACTGGTCATTTCACTAACTGTTAAAAAGTACGAGTAGAGAAATAAGATGTACAAATGCTTACAAAAGGTAGACCAAGGACATTTTTATTGGTGGGTTCCTTAACCTCATAAAATAAAAAGATGTTCACAAGACAGGCATGTGTACAAAAGTAAAGAGATGGGAGAAATAATAAATAACTATAAATACAGTCCTGTCTTGGAAAGTGTATCGTACTTTTTAAAAGTTATATAAGAATCATTTGATCTGCTAATTATGCTTCCTATTTTTTAAAGTTATATAAGAATCATTTGACCTGCTAATTCTGCTTCTTAGAAATTTTTCATAAGAAAAATATCCAAAGGGAGAAACATGTTATATTCATGAAATTAGACATCATAGAATTTTTTAATAATCTCAAACAATTAGAGGCAAATAATCGAAGTAAAGAAGCAATAAATTGTAAGATGTCAGTAATATGGAACACAGAATTAGAAATGTAGAAACAGAAAATGTTCATCATACAATATCAAGAAAAATAATCACACTACAAATATTGTTATTATTGATCATATGAAATGCATTTATATGAATGAAGACTAGAAGGGCATTTAGAAAAAATGTGATATGACTTGTTAGTGTTATGAAATGGTAGTATTATTTTCCCATTTGTAATGATAAAATTTGCAAGATAGAGGGCTAAGCAAAGTAAAGACTTCTGAAAATTCAATCTTGCATAAAAGTAATAACAACACTGGCAAACACTGTCAAAATGAACATTTTCAGAATTCTGGAAATTATCTAAAATCATGCAGCAATCTGAGGAGCATTCACTTTATAAAAACAAGTGAATCTTAGCATGAACTGTGAGCTTTATGATATTTAATGTGTCTTTTATGTGTCCCTTTCCCCTGCTCTGCAGTAGCCTTGGAAACCAAAAATCTTACAACTACAGTAGTTGAAAACCAGCAGCCCAGCAAGCCCTAGGAGAGGCCAACTGGTTTGGAGTGTCCCCAAGTCACAACCTCAAAAACCTGTCACTATTTGACCTATATGGCAGCTTGCCAAGAAGCTCCATCTTGAGGGGCTTCTTTTCATTTGACCCGAATGAGAGATCCCACTGCATGAACAGCACTCTTTGCAGAACATTAGTAGAAAACACCAAGTGATAATTCTTTGGAAAAGCACGAATTGAACATCCATAAAGGGCTATGAAAAGCTCAGACGTTCCTGGAAATGTAGAATTCCTCACGAACATTCAGTGCTGGGCCTATAACCAAGAAAGACAGAAGACAGCCCAAATCTCTTGCCTCTGATTGACCTTGAGGTCTGTGCAAGTTGGAAGTGAAGACTGAGAAGGAGTTGTAAATTGCCTTCAGGAGTACTGAAAACATACTGTTACTGGAAAAGGGTTCCCATCCAGACCACAAGATAGGGTTCTTGGATCTTGTGCAAAAAAGAATTCAGGAAAAGTCCATAAAGTGAAAGCAAGTTTATTAAGAAAGTAAAGGAATAAAAGAATGGCTACTCCATAGGCAGAGCAGCAGTTTATGCTAAACAAGAGGTGAATTATTCATGAGTTTCCTGGTGGGCAATTCCCAGAACTGGGGGCTCCTCCCCACTTTAGACCACATAGGGTAATTTCCTAATATTGCTCTGGTATCTGTAAACTATCATGGCACTAGTGGGAGTGTCTTTTAGCATGCTAATGCATTATAATTAGTGTATAATGAGCAGTAAGGAAGACCAAAGGTCCCTCTCATCACTGTCTTGGTATTGGTGGTTTTTAGCCGGTTTCTTTACTGCAACCTGTTTTATCAGCAAGGTCTTTATGACCTGTATGTTGTGCCAACCTCCTATTTCATCCTGTGACTAAGAATGCCTAACCTACTGGGAATGCAGCTCATCAGTTCTCAGCCTTATTTTACCCAGCTCCTATTCAAGATGGAGTTGCTCTGGTTAAAACGCCTCTGACAATACCCCAACACACACACACACACACACGCACGCATGCGCGCGCGCACACACACACACACACACACACAGTCAACCCTCGGCAAGAGCTGAGAGACTTATTTATTCAAAGCATTCCGGGGAATCTCTGTTCAACCATTACCAGACCACAAAGCTTAACAGAGAAGAGACCTCAGTGGCCACACATAATAAAAAATACAGACTTTAAAGAATTAGTTCCAGAAATCCACCACAACAAGAAACAGCAAAAATAATAAACCTGAAGAAAGATCTAATTTCTACAGTTGGCACATTATATTATTTAACTTTCTAGTTTTTAACAAAATGATTAGGAGACATGCAAAGAATCAGGAAAGTATGGCCTATACACCAGAAAAAAGCAGCCAGTAGATACTGTCTCTGAGGAAGCCCTAGACATTGGACTTTCTAGATAACCTTAAACCATTTTTTGTAAATATGCTCACAGAATACAGGACAACTCATATAAATGCATTTTAATATTCTATTAGAGAAGAGCACAACTTATTAACAAACAAAGCATTGACATTTTAGGAGATTTTTAGCTTAATAAAATTTGTTAGACATGTTAAATGAAAAAGAATATTAGAAAACAATATTCTTATTTCAGGTAATTACAGGAAACTGGATGAGAGACTTGAGGCCAGGAGATTGAGGCTGCAGACCCCATCTTTTAAGAAAACAAATAGCTTCCTGGTGTTGCTATAAATACATCTCCATAATGGGCAGAGTTCACCTGTAAGTGCTACTTTATATTTTGAAAAAGAGACCAGGGAAAACCAGGTAAATAACAATGCTAGCAAATGATTAATTTCTAGACTAAAAAAAATTCATGTAGGTAAGGACATTGCTATTCACTACTGGATCCTGAATACTTTGCCCAGAAACTGTCTGGAATATGTGATAATATTTGTTATAAATGAGTACACATGCATTTAATGAATGAATGATATATCACATTGTCATAATCAGGTATTCTATAACAACCTGAGATCAAATTGGAGTTATTCAGCAACAACAAACTATGAACATTAAAACATGGATTGGGATGTCATGTAAAGCAGACCACTCATTACGGGTAGTGACCAGGCAGAATATGGATGGCCATTTGTCAAGTGTTGCTTTAGGAAGGATTCAGGTTATGAGGAAGATTTGTAACTTCCTTTCCAAGATGATGAAAGAACCTTGGACTCACCAAGTAAAACCTCAAATAACAGAAGGTTACTTTCCCTAATTTACAAGGCCTCACTCATTATTAGGCAAATAAGAAGGTACACTTTACGTAGACATTAATACATAACCCAAGCCTACTACAAGTATTTTTGAAAAAAGTTAGAAATGTAAAATGAGTATATAATTAATGGGAACATTATTAGGAGATGAGAAAATAAATTTGTGTAGTTTTTCTATAATTATCTATGGATGGACCCCCAGTAAGGGCTAAAATTTTAAAAAGAGTGAAACTATTAAATGTTGATGAGGTTATAGAACAATACAAACACACATTGTTACTGGGAGAGTTAAATGGCACAACTTCTTTGAAAAATGATCTGGCTTTTTTGTATGATTTATATATGCCTTATACCCGAGGAATGAAAACATGTATTTATAAAAAGTGGGTTTTTTTTTTCTTTTACATATGGGGTCTCAGTCTATTATCTAGGCTGGAGTGCCATGGTGTGATCATAGCTCACTACAGCCGGGAACTCCTGACTTCAAGCGATCTTCCCATTCTAAATTCCCAAGTAGCTGGAATTTCTAGTGTAAGCCATCGTGTCAGTCCTACAAAAAGCCTCGTACAGGAAGGTTCATGGCATTTTTATTCATCATAGCAAAAAACTGGACACAGCCCAAGTGTCCATTATTAGAATTAATAAACAAATTGTGCTGTATCCACAATGGAATGCTACACAGCAATAAATGAATAATATACAACATGAATGAATCTCAAAAATATTATGCTCAGATGTTTTTTTAAAAGCCTCACACAAAAGCCACAAATAATTCCATGTGTATAAAGAACACATGAATGATTCTATTTATGTGAAGTTCTAGAACAGGCAAAACTAAGTTATGGCAGAAAAAAAATCACAATGTTCTTTAACTCACAAAGGATGGGGAGGAGGTCGATTAGAAAGAGGCATCAGAGAACTTTCTAGAATGACATTACTCTTAAGATTGAATATTTCGTTGTATGTAAATTATGTTACAGAAGACATTGACTAGTCTACTTTTGCTGTACACTGGTATATTCTTGGAGCTGGGCATTCTGGGTGGTAGGTTATAGTATACAACTAGTAGTCATATGAAGGAAAGACTGAATAAGTGAATTTAGAACAGTCAATACAAACTTTATATCTCGGTTTTGACACCCAGTAACTGATGGCTTTAGATAGCTATCTTCCTTTCTTGAAGTATGTCAGTTTTATAAAACAATGCATATACAGAAACATGGAGCTAGAACTGATTTCACATAGCCTTTAGCTGTTGAAGGCAAGATGGCATTTAATTGGATATTTCCTCTTGTGTATTTGAAGTTTTGTTAAAGTATATTTCATACAGTGAATAATTACAAAAATGGAGATTTTAATTTTGGAAAAGTATAACATTTCAGTTTAATTTGCCTTTCTCCTCCACCATCCTGAAAAATAGAACAACCATCATCATTAGGTTTGTGATTACAGCCTCACAATGTGTGATGACTCTCAACACTTTTTCTCTTCACTTAGAATCTCATCTCAATTCCAACCATCCTCCTTTTAAGAACTCAACCAATCCAAAGATGCATCCTGCTTCTGATATCTTGCCCTAAGAACTCCAGAGCCAATTCATAAGCAATACAATTTGCTCTCACTTCCCCTTCTAAGCTCACTTCTAAGCTGCTGTTTAGAAATTGTCAGTGCAGTGTTCTTCTTTGAGGCATTCCTTGTGGCACACGCTGTTATCAGAAAAGAGGTCCCGATCCAGACCACAAGAGAGGGTTCTTGGATTTCGCACAAGAAAGAATTCGAGGCGAATCTGTCAGAAGTATTCAAACCAGAGCAACTCCATCTTGAATGGAGGATGGGCAAGATAAGGCTGAGACCTACTGGACAGCATTCCCAGGAAGTTAGGCATTCTAAGTCACAGGATGAGTGAGACAGGAGGTCGGCACAAGGCATAGGTTACAAAGACCTTGCTGATAAAAGGATTGGTAAAGAAATCCAAAACCCACCAAAACCAAGATGGTGACAAAAGTGACCTCTGGTCATCCTCACTGCTCATTATATGCTCATTATAATGGATCAACCTGCTAAAAGACACTCCCATCAGCACGACAGTTTACAAATGTCATGGTAACTTCAGGAAGTTATCCTATATGATCTAAAAAGTGGAGGAACCCTCAGTTCCAGGAATTGCCCACCCCTTTCCTGGAAAACTTATGAATAATCCAACCCTTGTTTACCATATAATTAAGAAATAACCATAAAAATAGCCAAAGAGCAGTCCATGTTGCTGCTCTGCCTATGGAGTAGCAATTCTTTTATTCCTTTACTTTCTTAATAATCCTGTTTTCACTTTACTGTATGGATTCACCCCAAATTCTTTCTTGTAAGAAGTCCAAGAACCCTCTCTTTGGGGCTAGATTGGGACCTCTTTCCAGTAACAAAAGTGAAAGCAAGTTTTTTAGGAAAGTAAAATAATTAAGAATAGCTACTCCATATGCAGTGCAGCAGCCTGAGCTGCTGGTTGACCATCTTTATGGTTATTTCTTGATTATGTGTAACAAGGTGTGGATAATTCATGAGTTTTCTAGGAAAGGGGTAGGCAATTCCAAGGGAACTGAAAGTTCCTCCCTTTTTTAGACCATAAAGGGTAACTTCCATGAAGTTGCCATGGCATTTGTAAACTGTCATGGCACTGGTGGAAGTGCCTTTTAGCATGCCAATGCATTATAATTAACGTATAATGAACAGTGAGGACAACCAGAAGTCACTTTTGTCACCATCTTGGTGGGTTTTGACTGGCTTCTTTACTGCAAACTGTTTATCAGCAAGGTCTGTGACCTGTACCTTGTGCCAACCTCCTACCTCATCTTGTGACTAAGAATGCCTTAACATTCTTAGTTAAGAATGCAGCCCAGTAAGTCTCAGCCTTACTTTACCCAACCGCTATTCAAGATGGAGTCAGTCTGGTTCAAATGCCTCTGACAACACTGTCATTAAAACTTGGTTTGTTTACATAGTAACATAATAATTATTGTAAAGGGCTTTCCACACATTTTATTGTGATGAAACTGAAAGAAGTTTCCCTTAAGAAAAGGAGACATTAGAAGAAACTCATCACGTAAGTAAATGACCCTTCCAAAATGTACATCATTTTGGAGTAGAGCCTAGTAGGGGATTCTCTTTTAGTAAAATAACATCTAAATTATGTTAGAAGTGAAATAGGAATCTCATAGTTCATGTAGGCCAACAGAGGGCTTCATCTGGAAAATAATTCTATAAGTCCAAGATATTTCTACATTTTAAGTACTTGAACAAAACAGTAATGGTAATCTGAAGGTGTGTGAAACCCAGAGTCATTTGTCTTTCCAGGTACCTCAAACATCATCCATCTTACTTCCCAGTGACAGAAACTTAGCTCACTGCAACTTAGAAGGAGAATTTTTTGAATCACAGAAGGGAATCTAGGACTCACTGATTTTAGTGGGAGAGTTAAATGGTACTTAGAAAATCCTTGTTGTTTGAAAGTGATAGAGACTGTGAAGGTGAGACTGTCATCTGTGAGACCCTAACAAGTTTAGAACAGTGATTCTCAGTTTAACGTGCATATGATCTACCTGGAGATTTTGTTAAAGTGCAGATTGTCATCCACAAGGTCTTGAGTGTCACCTGAGATTTTGTATTTCAAACAAGCTTCCAAATAATGATCATAACTTTGGTTTTTGGTCCACACTTCTCCTAGCAAAGGCCTCATGGAATACCTGCAATACCCTGAAGACCATGATGTTCAGCAGTAACAAGGAAGTGCTACAAAAAAGCATAACCACTGATCATTGACTAAATGACTTGGCTCTATCTGGATTTCTGTGAGAAATCCTTTTGTAAGGATCTTTGCAAATTTTCCTTGGTAAGACCAAGATTTCTAGTACTAGCAAGTATCAAGGAGGCATGTTTAAGGTTTTTTCCTCCCATGTGTATATGAAAATGTGAATTGTTTTTATCCTTTAGTGCTCAAAGTAGTTTTTATGTAAAAATATGATCCTAGTTAGAAATTTAAATTTGGTGAAGAAACAAAAGTGTTCCTGTATATTAAGTCAAGCGAATCTTTCCAATTTAGCTTTGTCAATCTTTTCCTCTGTGCTCCCCTAATCTCCATAGAGGCTTGAGGCTAAAGTTGTGACTAACAAAGTACTTAACAGAATGATTAAGCAATGAAAGTCATCTTGTTCCCCTAAAGCAGAATGTAAATTCATTCCTAGTGGAAATCATGGCTTTCAATCTCAAAGTGCCTTGTGAATTCATAAATCAACATCTCTGGCATGTCAATATTTGAACCAATTTAGGGAGTATTTCTCATAATGACCAATCTATAACTAAGAAATAAGTTTTTTTAATAACTAAGAAATATAGTTATTTAATTTAATTTTTTAAAATTTTTATTATTATTATTTTTTTTGAGACTGAGTCTCGCTCTGTCACCCAGGCTGGAGTGCAGTGGCGTGATCTCGGCTCACTGTAAGCTCTGCCTCCCGGGTTCACGCCATTCTCCTGCCTCAGCCTCCCGAGTAGCTGGGACTACAGGCGCCTGCCACCACGCCCGGCTAATTTTTTGTATTTTTTTTTTTAGTAGAGATGGGGTTTCACCATGTTAGCCAAGGTGGTCTCTATCTCCTGACCTCATGATCCGCCCACCTCTGCCTCCCAAATGCTGGGATTACAGGCGTGAGCCACCGTGCCTGGCCTAGTTATTTAATTTTTAATGAACTCCCATTCATAATTGCTTCAAATAGAATATACCTAGGAATCTAACTTACAAGGGATGTGAAGGACCTCTTCAAGGAGAACTACAAACCACTGCTCAATGAAATAAAAGAGGACACAAACAAATGGAAGAACATTCCATGCTCATGGATAGGAAGAATCAATATCGTGAAAATGACCATACTGCCCAAGGTAATTTATAGATTCAATGCCATCCCCATTAAGCTACCAATGACTTTCTTCACAGAATTGGAAAAAAACTACTTTAAAGTTCATATGGAACCAAAAAAGAGCCTGCATTGCCAAGACAATCCTAAGCCAAAAGAACAAAACTGGAGGCATCATGCTACTTGACTTCAAACTATACTACAAGGCTACAGTAACCAAAACAGCATGGTAATGGTACCAAAACAGAGATATAGACCAATGGAACAGAACAGAGGCCTCAAAAATAATACCACACATCTACAATCATCTGATCTTTGACAAACCTGACAAAAACAAGAAATGGAGAAAAGATTCCCTATTTAATAAATAGTGCTGGGAAAACTGGATAGCCAAATGTAGAAAGCTGAAACTGGATCCCTTCTTTACACCTTATACAAAAATTAATTCAAGATGGATTAGAGACTTAAATGTTAGACCTAAAACCATAAAAACCCTAGAAGAAAACCTTGGCAATACCATTCAGGACATAGGCATGGGCCATACCAATCAGGACATAGACATGGGCAAATACTTCATGTCTAAAACACCAAAAGTAATGGCAACAAAAGTCAAAATTGACAAATGGGATCTAATTAAACTAAAGAGCTTCTGCACAGCAAAAGAAACTACCACCAGAGTGAAAAGGTAACCTACAGAATGGGAGAAAATTTTTGCAATCTGCTCATCTGACAAACGGCTAATATCCAGAACCTACAAAGAACTCAAACAAATTTATAAGAAAAAAACAAACAACCCCATCAAAAAGTAGGCAAAGGATATGAACAGACACTTCTCAAAAGAAGACATTTATGCAGCCAACAGACACATGAAAAAATGCTCATCATCACTCGCCATCAGAGAAATGTAAATCAAAACCACAATGAGATACCATCTCACACCAGTTAGAATGGCAATCATTAGAAAGTCAGGAGATAACAGGTGCTGGAGAGGATGTGGAGAAATAGGAACACTTTTACACTGTTGGTGGGACTGTAAATTAGTTCAACCATTGTGGAAGACAGTGTGGCGATTCCTCAAGGATTTAGAACTAGAAATACCATTTGACCCAGCCATCCCATTTCTGGGGATATACCCAAAGGATTATAAATCATGCTGCTATAAAGACACATGCACACATACGTTTATTGTAGCACTATTCACAATAGCAAAGTCCTGGAACCAACACAAATGTCCATCAATGACAGACTGGATTAAGAAAATGTGGCACATATACACCATGGAATACTATGCAGCCATAAAAAAGGATGAGTTCACGTCCTTTGTAGGGACATAGAAGCAGCTGGAAACCATTATTCTCAGCAAACTATCCCAAGAACAGAAAACCAAACACCGCATGTTCTCACTCATAGGTGGGAATTGAACAATGAGAACACCTGGACACGGGAAGGGGAACATCACACACCAGGGCCTATTGTGGGTAGGGCGGAGGGGAGAGGGATAGCATTAGGAGATATACCTAATTTAAATGATGAGTTAATGGGTGCAGCACACCAACATGGCACATGTATACATATGTAACAAACCTGCACATTGTGCACATGTACTCTAGAACTTAAAGTATAATTAAAAATAAGTTAATTAAAATAAATAAGAAATTACATTAAAAATGGCATTTTTAACGTTTAAAACTTAAGTTTTTGTTTTCATCTTTCTGATATATTTTATAAAAAGCTCTTTACAAATTAGTGCATCCATTTAACTATAATTTTCAATGAGGGTTCTTCAGAAAGTATGGTTGAAATCAAACCTAAGTATAATAAGGAAAAACACACGCAACAGTTCAGTTCACCCTAGACCCAAAGCTAAAGCATTCATCACTCCTGAACAAAACAAGAGTTACCTTTTTAATTCAACTTCCATTTCTCTATACTGGAGCAGAGGGTTCTCATTATCATTGACTTTATCTTTTCTTGAGTCACAGATGACAACCTTTCCCCCCAAATTTGCATTTCATACCCAGCATTCCTGTAGAAGTCTTACACTGGTCAGCATTTGCTTTAATTCAGGGAAAAATCTGCTAGAAACCATGTAAAAGTTGAACTCATCCTTCTAAATAGTTATTATTGTTATTATCATTTTGAGACAGGGTCTCACTCTGTTACCCAGGCTGGAGTGCAGTGGTGTGATCAAGACTCACTGTAGCCTCAACCTCTAGGGTTCAAGCTATCCTCGAACCTCAGCTTCTGGAGTAGTTGGTAGTATAGGCGTTGAACCATCATACCCAGCTACTTTTTAATTTTTTTGCAGAGATGGCGGTCTCATTTTGTTGCCCAGGCTGGTCTCAACTCCTAGGCTTAAGCAATCCTCTTGCCTTGGCATTCCAAAGTGCTGGGATTACAAGCATGAGTCACTGTACTCAGCCTAAATAATTTTTAAAATTACTATTTGTTTTTCAGTTCTGGATGATGTTCTGGATGATGTATAGTGAGACTAAACATTTGATTTTATGATTTTAAATAATTATCTCTATAGCATTGGGTATCTCAAATCTTTCCATTTTACCATGACAATGTGACTGTTTTTGTAACTACACTTTGAAAGCGTATCTGATAATGTTTATATAATATGTCATTATATGGGTGTTTTGTATTTAGATTGGACAGTTATAATATTTTTTCTATTTTTTTGCTTGCTAGCAATAAATATTTTCTTCTTGATCCTATGCTTTCTTCAAAGAGACATTTATGTGTTTTGTTTTTCTTTACTCTTCTGCTATATAACTAGGTCAGTTCTTACCTTAACAACATTATTTTACTTGCTCAAGCACTGAAATTTTTTGTTTTTAGCACTTCGTTTTAGAGTTATTAATTATGTCTTTTAAAGCAATCTAAAGATTTCCTTCTTATTCTATTCACGTATTTTAAAAGGCTAGTTAACTTTGTTATCATGCCCTTTTTTGTTTCAAGGACAGACTCTATCTGATGCATTTCAAAAGATGTATGGAACTTTCCATTTTTATTCTAATTACCCTTTTTAATGATGCTTAATGTTGTCACACACAGTGAGACTATAAAACACTATACACTGAGGATGCTGCTGTTAATGACTGCTTCAAAAGAAGGTAGTTTAGGGAATGTGCAGTACTACAGACAGGAATTATTTTTTCCTATCTCTGAAGGGATTTTCAATGCAGCAGTTCTCAGTGGAACTGCATCTATGATTTTGCTGAGTTTACCTCAAAGACATTTTCTGTTTTATCCTTTTTGTATTTGCCAGGCAGCATTCAAGCAACAAATTTACATGAGAAAACCATAGTGTACTGACTTTTAATTAAAACTTCACACTCAAAATGCATTGAGATTTAATTTAAATATTTAATTGACACAATTTTTAAATGAAAAATAAAAGAATATGAGACTAAGTTATGGCATGGCTAAGAGATACTCTGATTTAAACATGACAAGTACACTGATGGTTGGCTAATGGGTTTTCCTGACCTTCAGACCACTCAGTTTTTCTTGTTAATGAATAGTATTAATAGAATGAATATCCTATTATGTATTTTGCAGTACCTAAGACTAAAGTCAACCAATATTGAAATCATTATCCCTTCATTCTCCTGTATTTTCTATTGTGATGAATGATAATGACAGCCACGTAGTTCCCCAAACTTGAGGTTTTGCTTTCTCCTACTCCCTCTTTGTCCTTGTCTAAGAATAATCTAGTATCTTTCATAAAGATGGCTGAGCATAAAGCTCTGCTTACACAGGTGCAATACTAATTTGCTTAGTTAATCAGAATTTCTTTTTCCAAAGCCTAACCAAGGAATTTAGAAGAACAGAAAAAGTAGTGGAGTCAAATAAATTCCAGAACACGCAATAGTAGACATTGTAGAATCAGAAATAGTAGAGATAATACCTTTCCTTTCCATCATGAGGGGCATGACCAACACTCATAACAAAATGAGAGCAATACGAGGTAGACAAATGCCTAGGCAGACAGGGGAAGGTCTCCGGTGAAACCTCACCTTCAAGCCAAAAACAGCCCAAGACCTGCGACCTGGAGTGAGATCTTCTATTCCTGTTTGCCTACTCTTTCCCAACTGGTTCTTTCTGAATAATGCTTTTAAATTAACCAAATATTACCTTTTCCAATGCTACCTACGTCCCACCCCTCCCAATCCTGTGCTTGTAAAAACCCTAGATTCATCCACGCTTGTAAAAACCCTAGAAACCACCTAACTTCGGGTGGGGAACCACCCCTGTGTCCCCTCTCCGCTGAGAACTCTTCCCTCACTCAATAAAATTATTCTCCATCCTCCTCACCCTTCAATTATCAGCATATCCTCATTCTTCTAGGACACAGGACAAGAACCTGGGAATCACCAAACAGGTGTATGAGCTATAACACAGGTGGGCTGGGGCACACCTGGCCCAGCCACGGGCTGCGCCAGCGTGCAAGCCAGGCACAACCTGGGTGGACTGAGTGGGCGAGCCACCTCCTGCAGCAAGTAGCATGGCCAAGCAAAGCCCAGGCGGGGGCGTCACCAGCCGGAGGTTCCCAGCTGGCAAAGTGACTGAGAAAAATCCTGCATCAAAAAGACAGGTTAACAAGAAAAAAAGCATACCAGTTTATTTATTCAAAATTTTATGTGACACTGAAGCCTTCAGAAATGAAGACTCAGAGACTCAGGGAAAATTGTCTATTTTTGTGCTTAGGTTTGGTAAGGGATGAACAGCTGTGTAGCAATGTGATTGGACAAAAGGGGAAGACCTAAAGATAATAGACTGAGTGGGGAAACTCAGCAAAGACTGTCCAGATTCCTCTTGGCTCTCTGTTGTATCATTTCTTCCTTCTTGGTATGGGGCAGGACCCATCTGGAATGAGGGTCTTATGACCTACTATTAAAGAGACATAGGTCAGAGAATTTCTTTATAGTCGACTTCTAGAGAAAAAGGTGTAGGAAGGTTAGAGCAATATTTCTAGGTTTTATGGCTTGCTATGGGGCAAAGGGGTTCTAGTTTCTGTGACCCACTTTGGGGAAGAGGAATTCTGGTTTTCATGATTCACTTCAGGAGAGAATGAGGGGTGTGAGATAGGAGGGCAGGAGAAGGTCAGAGAGACCTTGGTTCTGAGACTGCTACTTAAGCCTTCCAATGTTCTTTAAAGTACTCAGCATACAAAAGCATCATACTTTGAGATATCATTTTTCTGAATCCCAACAAGATCAATGAACATTCCCTGTAGAGGGGGATAAGATCATACGAGAACCAGAGTTTCACTGAATTCGGAATGGTGTTGCAGTACCTTTTGAAGTATAGTTTTAGCAATTCTTGTCTCTTCACTGAAAGTTGCATGTGCGGATTTTCTGGGACTCAATGAGACCTGGCTGCATAAAATAATTCCTGTTTTCTTATGTAGTTTAGGAAACCTGAGTAAGTCTCTCCAGGTAACAATCAAAAGAGCCCATCCAATACACCGATAATTCTAAACCATAAATATTAAAGGTATGTTATGTAGGTAGTGGTATCAAAAGGACATTGAGTCGTGGCTCTGACACTTACCTGCTGCATGACTCTAGGCAGATTACTTAACCTCTCTGTATTTCAGTTTTCTTATGTATAAAATGGTGCTAATGAGGAAGAAAATCTAATAATCCAGTTAAAAATTAGGCAGATTTGAATAGACATTTCTCAAAAGAAGACATACAAAATGGCAAACAGACGTATGAAAGGTACTCAACATCATCTGTCATCGGAAAAACGCAAATCAAAAGTACAATAAGATGTCATCTCACCCCAGTGAAAATGGCTTATACCCAAAAGACAGGAAATAACAAATGCTGGTGAGGATGTAGAGAAAAGGAAATCTTTGTACACGGTTGGTAGGAATGTAATTTAGTACAACAACTATGGAGAACAATTTGGAGATTCTTCAAAAAACTAAAAATTGAGCTCCCATATGATCCAGCAATCCCACTGGTGGGCATATACCCAAAAGAAATGAAATTAGCATATCGAAGAGATATCTGCACTCCCATGTTTGTTGCAGCTTTTTGGAAGCAATCTAAGTATCCATTAGCAGATGAATGAATAAAGAAGATGTGGTACATATACAAAATGAAGTAGTATTCAGTCATGAAAAACAATGAGATTCAGTCATTTGCAACAACACAGATGGAACTAGAGGACGTTAAGTGAAATAAGTCAAGCACAGAAAGATAAACATTCATGTTCACACTTATTTGTGGGATCTAAAAATCAAAATAATTGAACCTATGTAGATAAGGAGTAGAAGGATGGTTACCAGAGGCTGGGAAGGTAGTGGGAAGTGAAAAGGGGAAGTGGGGATGATTTGGTTAATGGGTACAAAAAATAGAATGAATAAGACCTAGTATTTGATTGCATGACAGGGTGACTATAGTCAATAATAATTTAATTGTACATTTAAAAATAACCAAAGGAATATAATTGGATTGTAACACAAAGGATAAATACTTGAGGAGATGGATATTCCATTTTCTGTGATCTGCTTATTTCACATTGCATGCTGGTATCAAAACATCTAATGTATCCTATAAATATATCCACCTACTATGTACCCACAAAAATTAAATGTATAGTTGAAAATTATAAAATAAAATGATGATAATGATAGAGTTTGCTTCACAGGAGTTTTCTGTTTATATGATTGGCTTTTTTTTCTCTCTAACGATGTTTTAGTTTTTCCTTTGATTTGAAAGGGTATTAAAATATATTATGAATAGAAATTTGTATAGGCATTACACATATTTGGGGAAATATATTTTATACACTAGTTTCTTGATACTCCTGGCCTTGTCTATAGATAAGAATTATTCTGATCAATCGACAAACTGCTACGACATTAACCCAAGAGATTGTTGTGTACCACTGTAATGAAATTAAACAGAGAAAAACTGTTTCCATTCACTTTCTAATTTCCATGATTTACTTTTTCTAATAAATTTCAAAGTAAAGTGGTGCTTGCAGGAAGACCACACCCAAAAACAACCTACAATACGAATAGTGATATTTTGTGCCATTTTTCCAAAAGCTACTTATGTATTTTTTCTTCTATATTAAAGGAAAAAATGCAGCAACATTTTCCACTTTCACTTAAAAATGAACTGTAATTATTTTGATTATGTCATTAATGAGCTTGAAGTTGATTGATTGCTAAAAATAAATATCATGTTCTATTCACTGGTGTGCCAACTCATAATGACTCTTGCAAACCAGTTTAGGAATTTGTAAGCCAGTTGACATCATGTTGGTGACTTGAAAATAGGAAATAGTGAAAATACTACAGTAAGGAAATCAGAAAATGCCAAAAATCTGGGTGCTTTTTTTTTAAAACATTTTCTAAGTTTTCAAATGTTTACCAGCATACCACTAAAGTCAGTCTTTCATCATCTCATGTTTTTCACATTTTGAATGAAAATGACTCTTTTGAACTCCAAATTAATACACTCAAACATTGGCTGTGATATCCATCCTATGGCAAATGTAAATAGATTTATGAGAGATGCCTGGTATCCTCCGTCCTTTGTAGAAAACAGGAACATAAATCTTGTCTGTTCAGAGTGTACACGCAGAGTAAAGAATGTTGCCCTGGATTTCTTATCCCGTCTGTCATCATAGGTAGAATTTCAGCTAAATCTTTTGAGAAATCTCAATGGAATATTTATAAAGCTTTATATTGTAAGTTGTACTCAGCAATTTCAATTTCAGTAAAGGTAGATTTTCATCTAAGAAAAAAAAAAAAAGAATGATCTCTAAAGGATATGCACAGAAAACGGAATTATTTTGGCAAATACGCAATTCAAAAAACATTTGCTGCTAATCCTCACAAATTGCCTTTGAGATAATGATTAGGTCATCTTATTCTGATAGCAGTACTTGGGTGTTCACAGAAAAACTTAGACATATTTCCCTTTAGTTTATGTTTGATAGGGAACATTCTGATAGGTAAAAATTAAACTTAATGGTTTGAGATAAATGCAATTCATACAACCTTTTAGGATGCTCTTCATATCTATAGAATCCTCCAAAGAGCTTTCCCAAATGTGAAGAAGTGACTTGTTAGTCCCTTTTAGAATTTCCATATGTGAGCTGGAGTATTCAGGACAATAACCTCAATTAAAAAGCAGAAATTCTCGTAAAAAGCTAGATAATAAGTTTTATCCACAAAAGATAGAACATCCATCTGTGCAAATTATGGTTTTAAAGAAGTCCTATCACCCTAGTTCAAGTATATTCGTTTTAATAATCACTATGTATAATGCATTTTTCTAAGTGTTCTTGGAGTAATAATACATGACTACAGATAGCAACAACAAAAGCTTGTAATCAATTTTCAAACTGAAATGATGAGGAGCCAGTAAGTACATCTTAAGTATTAATCCCAAGCAAGAACATTCAGCTTACACCAAGACTCAAAAAATTTTAGGAGGTTGCTACAGAAGAAAAGGTGGAAATAATTAGAAAGAGTAATAATGTGATACATCATACTATATATTTTAGAGAGAGAGGAAAGTGGAGCCTAGAGTGTGAAGCTTCATTGACTTCATTGTTTTTGGTATTTGCTTTCACTTGCTAATATTTTATTATATTTAACACTTGTTTTGGTATCCCACTAACTGCAGAATCCATTTTCTTATATATTTTGTGATAAAACATATTAATCTGGGATAACCCACGCCTCTCAACTTTCTACATTTCACTGAGTCAAAACTACTTCCTATTTCTTGCACCAAATATGCTCTTCAGAGAAAACATTTCTGTCACATAATTGGTACAGTTTCCTTTTTCACTTACTTCTTTCCTCTTCTCCACCTGAAAAAACCTCTGCTAGTGCTACATGATTTGCTCAGCCTAAATATCACCTGTATGTCAAACTTTCTTTAGCCTTTCCAGGTTCACATATGTTTCTTAATATTTTATAAAAAACAAACAAACAAACAAAAACTCTGTGAAAATATTTACATTGTTTTGAATTTTTGGCATGTATGCATTTCTATATCCTCTACTAGTAATTGAGCACTAGGTCAGAAGGTCATCTTTCTCTCACTCTTGCCATAATACTTAGTACTTAAAATATTCATTCAGTAGATAAAAAATTTGGAGAATCAAGAAATAGTCTATCAGTCAATCAAGCTATCCTTTTTAAAGGAGACACTTGATAATACATAATAAGAGCTAATATTTATTCAGTGCTTACAATGTGGCATTCCCTGTAATGTCTTTACTTCTCATTATGTCTTCCTAACAACCCCATGATATGGAGAAACTGAGAGTTAAATCAAGTATTTAACTCAAGTATTCAGCTAACAAGCAGTGAAGCTGTCACTGGAAGCCAGGAAGTTGACTACACAGCTGAGTGAGTAACCTGATGTCATTTTTTTCATTTTGTTGGTAATAAATATAAAAGTTATTAATGGATATGTAGCAAATGGCTACATAAAATCACAAGTATATACCTATATATCTACAGCTTTGTGAATTATTTTCTCTTTTGTGTTATCTATTTATCCTTAGCATTATTTCCCTTAGGAACAGACTTATTTTGATGTACTAAT
Organism: Chlorocebus sabaeus; assembly: GCF_047675955.1. Taxonomy (NCBI): domain Eukaryota; kingdom Metazoa; phylum Chordata; class Mammalia; order Primates; family Cercopithecidae; genus Chlorocebus; species Chlorocebus sabaeus. Next base: position 70,275,925 of record NC_132924.1, read on the forward strand.
AAAACACTGCCTAGTCTAAGTGTAATGATTACATTTTACTAATTTGCAGTGATTGATTGCTTGTGACATCAAATTTACTTTCCTGTTTAGACACTCATTTTTTTCCAATGGCTTTGTAAGGTCCCTGACTTCGAGATCCAGGCTTTTAAGAACAATGATGAGGCCTTCCCTCACATTCACCTTCTTACCTCTATGGCATTCATTCACTCAATCATTTATTCATTCATTCAATATGACTGATTAAAATACTAGTTAGGTTTTTAAACGGTGATCTAAACAATAAAAACTCAGAAATCATTGACCAAAGTCTATTTTTTTTATAAAAATATACATATGTAGTTAAGAATAAATGTTTATTCCTGAAGAAATGTAATATGAATGTATTACATGGAAGTCATATTGTGAAGAAGTGTTCTCCTCTTAACAGATTCTAACCTAGACTTGGCACCTAGTCTTGTGAGCTGACATTGACTCAAAATTTTAGTTAAGTCTGTATGTAAATTTTATGTATTTGGCAATATTTACAGTTCAGAATGATCCATGCAAACTCTTTATTTCTGTTTTCTCTTTTAAAAATCGGATCTGCCACACTGGGCTCATCTGTCTGCAAGGCACCAATTTGTTCCTCCTGAGTAGTGCCAGCCCCTTTAGACCATGAATATAATCTCCTTTCCCTCCATCCTCCCCAACTCATTTTGTCCAGTTTAGCCCATTTCACTTGTTACATAACCTGCCCCATTCCTGCAGACATTTAATTTTGCACCCCATATTCCAAACTGACTTTATTGTATATAGGCACTACTAAATATCATTTATAATTTATCACTTATAATTATTAACCATAACTGTCATTATTTAAAACTCTTTCTTTGCTTTTCATTTCCTAAGCTTTAAAATAAGTGGCACAGAAGAGGTCAAAAGAGCTAAGCTGTTTTGACAAGCACTGTAATATCTTTGGATTTTCACACCCAGGTCATAGTGCTTAATGAAAGTGACTAGTCATCCTTGACATGTTAAGAACCGCAGAGGAATGCAAAGAAAAAATTACATGGCCTTCAGTTTGACAGCATCAATGTATCTTAAAGTTATAACTTTATAACTTCAATTTCTATTTTCAAGTGCAACAAAGAACATGAAATCATGCATGAAAACTTTTAGGACAACAAAAGTAGTTTTCTTGATCAAAGAACATTTGGAAATGAGATACAACTATTAAAGAAACATGTAGTCTTGGAAGATAATTTCCATTATTAAAAGATATTTTTAGCATACTGAGTTGAAGTCACATTTTCATTAATATTTTAAGCATAATGTTAAATAGCTCCTAGAGTAAAAGATAGTTATTATGAAGTTATCTTTATATAGCACATACCACTTACTTGTGAATGCATTCAGCTTATAAATATTGAATATCTACTATGTGTACTACTGTAGGAATATCATGCTAAGATAGTTAACGGTCAAGCAGAAGAAATGGACACATCAACCAAAAAAAAAATGTGATGAAAAGTAACAAGTATTATTAGAAGGAAACTATATTGGTCGTTTATATTGGTAAAGATCCAGTTGCAGAGAATCTGTTACGGTAAAATTAAATCTCTATTTGTTTTATATTAATAGGATAATTTGGAAAGCTGAAGATGCAGGCTTTAACTAGAACTTTTAGAAAGAATTCCCAAAGCTACAACACAAAACCAAGCCACTAAGGAAGCAATTGTCTCCCCTGTTGAACAGGGATGCGGCCGCCATAGCAGCCAGCTCCAGCACCATGACACTACAGCCAGGATTGAGAGGGATGAAATAATATTTTAAAGAGCAATACTTGAAAGAACTGGGTAGGCATCTAAATATAACAAGCAAGGAAAAGAAAGAAGTAGATTTGGAGAAGAAATGTTTAATTTTAAGGAGATCTGGAGAGAGAATGTTCATTTTTGAAGCAGATTTGGAGAGTCAGATTTGTTCAGTTTTCATTGTGTGAAATTTCAGGAACCTGTGAGGCCTCTGTTCCAGACTGAATATTTCTATCCCCCCAAAATTAATATGTTGAACATGTTAAAATCTCACACCCCAATGTCATGGTATTAGGAGATGGGACCTTTGGGTTACCATTAGGATTAGATGAGGTTATAAGAAAGGAGCCTTCATGAATGGGATTAGTGTCCTTATGAGGGTCCTGAGCTTTCTCTCTCTGCTCTCTGCCATGCGAGAATCTAAGAAGTCAGCAGTCTGCAACCCAGAAGAGCCCTCACAAGAGCTTGGCCATGCTGATAGCTTGATCTCAGATTTCCAGCCTCCAAAACTGTAAGAAATAAATTTCTGTTGTTTATAAGCCACCAAGTCTACAGTATTTTGTTATAGTAAAGTACTAAGATGGCATCTAATAAGAATGAACTGACGAAGACAGGATCTAACAAGAATCTCACTGAGGTCATTGAATATATGAGCTCCAGAAATGAGAGAAGTTAGATTTCAAGATATAGGTTGGAAAATTGTGAGGTTAAAGGTGCTAGCAGAGGCTGTAAAGCTAGTTAAGCATGCTTAAGGAGGAAGGAAAGAAAAGGAGAAGAGAGCTCTAGCAAGGGCTACATTTACATAGTGGGTAGTAATGGAAAAGTCCAGTAAGAAATGAAACTCTAGGATGCAGCAGGAGACTTAGCAACACAGGAAAAGTGGAAAAAAAATGTTTAAGTTGGGAAATATGAGAAAGGGGCAACATTTTTTACTACTACAGAGAAGTCAATTACAATATGAAAGAAGATTGTTAGTTGTTTTTTAATGTTGGCAAGTCATGAGTGCTTTGACTTGAGTGGTCTCTTGGGTATGAGATAAAGGCAGAAAATAGATTGCAGTGGACTGAAAAGAGAGTGGTAGGTAATGAGTCAGAGTCAGGAAGCAAAAATATACTCATTCAAAATACTTACCCTATAGCATAAGGATAATGTACTCTGATAGCCAGAAGTAAAGAAGATCGATGCAAGACAGTTTCCTTTTCTCTTTAAAACTTATTTTAAAAGAGGATAAAATAAATATATACAGAAAAGAGAAGGATCAAGAAGAAAGAGAAAAGTTGAAGAAAGAGGAGAATCATGGAATTCTTGATAAAACAACTTCTTCAATACTTATGGGTGGTGAGCCTTAGAAGGAGCCTTCCCCATAAAACCAGGAAAAAGAGTAAATAAGTGTCAGATCGATGTATATTGTTATAGGGAAAGAAAGCTGAGGAAGCTCACATGTTAAAGTCTCAGACCTTTTAGAAGGAGAATACAGAGAATCACCGAATGGCTCTGGCTTGCACTCATTAGGGGAAGCATAGCAAAGGCTGAACCAGCCTACAGAATCTCCATCTCACCACTGTCGAGATGTATATCAGCAACTTGGAGCAGAGAGTGCTACTCATCACACTGCCCTGAGCATGGGAGGTCAGTTTCACAAAAAAAAAAAAAGCTTAACTCATTCAAATCTCTCTTCATCTTGTAAGATCGTTCAAAGTTTCTTCCATTTACCTCCTCACCCATTTCTGTAAGAACCACTATTTAAAGATAAGAACTGTGGGCCAATGTTGGAGAATCTAAATAAATAAACTATTTGTTTTTAATCTCAGGAACTCATCTGTTTGTGCTAATTTAATCTTTGAACTCTTTGTATGGTTAAATACCCACTAGGAGAAAAAACATCCAAACTGGCCTTCTGCAAAATTCTTACACTATAAACTCTCATTAAAAACCATAATTGTACTTCTTGAAATCTAATATCCATGGGTGAAAAATGAACCAACACTAACTTGTATAAAGCCTAATAGCAACTATTGTACATTAAAAAAAAACAAACCTAACTTTATTCCTTTATAGAAAAAAAAAAGACAATAAAACTTACAGAGATAAATGGAATATAGGATGTTAGGTGATATGGTGAAGCATACTTGAGACATTCAATGTCAGACCTTGAGGTAAATCATCATTAGACTTCATCTAACTTCTCCCCACTCCACCCAAGCTTTAAATTCCCGTGATGGAAACTTGCTCATATTTCAATGAAAGAAAAGGAAAGTGTTAATATACAGGTTTTGAGAAACAGAATGGTCATTTGGGAAAGCTGATATGGGAAATAGGAATAGATAGGTGTAGTAACCAAGGTGCAGCACTGAGGAAAGGGCTGAGGAAAGGCGCGACTCTCCTATAATTTCTCCACCATCTTACAACATCACTACAACTTGGACAATTAGCCGTTTAAAATATTTGAAGGCAAGGGTTGATTACATATATTAAGTGGAATTAGATTTACAATATACTGTGAAGAATTATGTTTGAAAGTCTATTTCCAAAGTATCAATGAGGTTTTGAGTTAGCTAATAATCCATTGACTGTTTTGAAAATATTGGTTATTGGGACGGTGCACATTAACAAAGAGGTCATCGCTACCTTTATAATTAGTGTATTGACCACGTATACATTCAAAAAGAGCACATAGATCTAGTGATTCCTCAATAACATACATTCAGAGGTTCACAAATATTTTCAGAAATAGTGGATGAGAGCAGAAAAACTGATGGAAACCAAGAAACCAAGATATATTTATCCACAAGCTGTTAGAGGATCATTTCCTTCGTTTTTAGCATTTTGTTCTCTCCGTAGCTACCTTATGTTTAACACAATTTGGTACAAACCACATGCTCTCACTTAAAACAGTTCTTGGGAATGGTTTTACCTTTAAAAACATACTTGTATTAGTGTGTGTATTTATATTTAAAATATTGATTTCTTTCTCAAAATAAAGAATATAATATAAAATGGCCCCCAATCTTACCCATCTCTGTAAGAACCAGTCAAATAGGTGTACTCAACTACTGTGAGAAATAGTAATAATAACGTAAATCATTATATAATGTTTAAAAACTATATAATCTAAAATATTTTAAAATACTCGTCACCTGTTCCTTTCCATTTGTATATTAACCACTATATTAAAGCACCCACCGTTAACAGTTTCTTGTGATTCCTTTCCATCACCAAAATGTACATTGAGCCACAAATATGTAGCCAGTTTTACATTTATTTTCTCAAAAGAGATCTTAACATATTACCCTAAATCTTTTTTCAATTAAAATAGATTTTAGAGATCTCATCATACTAGCACATATATCTACATTTCATTATTATTGTGGTAGAATATACCCTCATATTAATACATAATATATCAATCTATTCTCTTGGTGAACAACATTTTGGTGTTTTCAGCATTTCGTTCTGACAAAAATTTCTATAGTGAATACCCTTGCATATAAATTCTGACAAACTTTTTATAAGTACATTGATACATTTTTATCAGTGGGCAAAGGCTAAAAGTATTTTAAATTTTGATAGATATTGCCAAATTGTCCTCTGGAAAGGATGTAGCAATTTTTGCTCTCAACAACAACCTATGAGACAGCTCATTCCCCACATCCTGGACAACACTGGGAAAATCAATCTATTCTAATTTTTTGACAGTTTAATAGGAGAAAAGTCCAATTTTTTTCTGTTATTTGCATTTCTTCAATTGTTACTGAGATTGAACATCTTTCTTTCAATTTATTGTCATTCCTAGTTTTTGGAGAACGCCTTCTTGCTCTTTTAAAAAATTGGTTAGTTCATCTTTTCTTACCAATTTACATAAACTTTTTGTAAATTAAAAATTACCATTTTGTCATATGCATAAAGTTTTGTTTCAAATTGTTATTAATTTTTCAAATTTGTCTTTAGAATCTAT